>NC_081175.1:1275000-1962500 GCF_012432095.1 Onychostoma macrolepis | reverse complement strand
ACTTTTCAAATTTGTGTTTTTATGTATAAGATATATTCAAGTGAGGGTAACATTCCAGAGTAATTCAGAATGTATTTTAAAGTAAATTTACAGGTTCATAGTTATTTAACTCGTCAATCTTCAAATTTTAATTTTCCTAAAGTTCTCACTTGTAGAGGTCAATACGTGATAAGATTTAGGGGTATTAAATTATGAAATGATTTATCTCATCTAGCAAAAAAATGTTCCTCTTTAATATGTTATAAAAGAAAAATAAAGGATCATTTAAATGCTGTTTTGTAAAAAAAATTCTTGTATTTTATGTATTATAGATGGTTTGTTTTGAGTATATTTGTTTTTTCTCTTTTTTTCTTTTTGTATGTTGTAATTAATTTTTTTTTTTTATTAGTTTATTTGTTTTTCATTGTTTAGGTGGAGGCTCTAAATAAGCCCTTTGGGTTTTCTGCCTCTCCCTGCACAGTATATGGATTGTATTATTTATTATTTTTTTGTTTGTTTGTTTGTCGTGTTTTTATTGTACCTACCTTATGCAAAATAAACTTAAAACTTAAACTTAAACATGCACAACTACATATAAAGCGCTATTAAGTCTGCATTTGTATTTCTAGCTGTATCTTTAAAATACAATTTAAAATACATTTATTTCATACTAAGTATAGTTCAAATCTATTAACAAATTTACAGACAGATAACTCAAGATGTACTGATATAAAAATTATAATTAAACTTTGCACTTTTCTTAATATTAAGTCTAAAATGTTTTAATGTCACTATTGATGAGGATTGTATGATCTTTAAATAATATCAGACTTTAAATGCAAAATATTTAAAGTGTATCTGAAGTATACTTGCAATAGTTCCACTTTAGCACAATCAAATATACTAATTATATCTTTAATTGTACTTCAGCACTACTTCCGCTCAATTAAAGTGCATTAAGCACAAAATTAGTTTTCAATTTAGCAGACTTTAAGTTTACCAGTTTAGTATACTAAAAGTACAATTGCAGGACATTTTATTAAGTACATGAATATAAAAATGTATTTGCAGTATATTTAGCATGAAATAAATGTATTTCAAATGCATTTAAGTATATTTATTTTCCACTTACGTGTGCAGGTGTCCACACAGAGCGGTCAGCGTCACGCGGTTGTCTGGAGGAAGCTGTTTAAGCAGTTTGCGGTACATCTGCAGTCTCTGTTTTTCATCTGACAGGACTGTGAAGACAACTGCATATCAATACACCACAGTCTTTATATTTAACATGACATTTATGCATGCATGACGATTCTTTAATGCCAATGCTTGAGCAAACACAGTGTAAAGATTCACAACGACAGGATCTCAGAAATCTGTAATGAGATCAACATGGCCACGTTCAATGAGTTTATGCACATGAGCAGCGACTTTATTTATTTTCTGAGAGACTGACAGAACCAGTGAAAGGATCTTGCTGTGTTTGTTAGCGCACTGATGGCTGAGAGCAGACGCACCGGCGGCTTTGAGCCAGAGCGGCTTGTGTGCGTTCGGTATGAGCTCAGAGCTCTGCCGCAGGATCTGTTTCAGAGCTCCTGAAATGTCCAGGATGGAGAGCTCGTCTGTTTCCAGAAGCGTTCCTCTTGGAGAAACACTCAGAGCGTCGACCAGCTTACTGATCTGAGGAGCGACTCCACAGCGCCGGTACAAACCCTCCACCTTCAGCCCTGAAATAAACAGCATTTCTGATAAGATACTTACATTTGGTGTTTTTTCTAGCATATATTTCAAGCTTTAATATGTGGATGCTGATTGGTCAATCCAGCATTGTAGCTCTGCAAAAATACCCAATACAGTAACACCTATTCAACAGTGTTTGACATTACTCAACTTCTGTCTAAAGGAAAGACTGCATTTCATGCATTTGCTAAATAAAATTCAATGTTTGTCCTCAGTATTTTTCTTTTGCAATATGTAGTCCCTAATGAAGAAGTACACTTTAGCATACTTTCATAAAGAGCACTTATAACAGTAATACTGTAATTTAAAAGAATATACTTGCATGTTATTTACAATTAAATGAAAATGTTCTATAGTTTCGCAGTTAGATGAACTTGAGTGCTTTTTGACCCACTCAAAAACATCTTTATGTAATTTAATAATTCTATTGTCATTGAAATATGGTTAAAGTGTGAAGTGCTGAATGTACTGACAAGCATTTGTGATAAACTAAAATACACTTTAATGTAATTTCTATTCAAACATGTATGTCGTGTATTTAATATATTATAATTACACATTTATAATGATGAGGTTGCAATTTAGTACACGTAAAATATATTAAATGCAATATCAAATAACATCTAAAGAGTTCAAATGATAATCAAGTACTTCACATGTGCTTTAGTGTGTTATTCAACTGGCTAAAATAAGTGTATTTCTTTAAAGCACAACAAAAGATTATTAAAAAGTAATGATTTAAAATGTCCTTTAAAACTTGCAACATTACAAACTGCACTTATTAGAAGTGTACTTAAGTGTGTTAAGAAATGAATATAAAAGTGTGCTCTCTTTAAGTGGCCTTTAATTTCATTTATATTAAATGAAGTACAGTTTTTGGTCACACTTTATTTTAAGGTCCAATTCTCACTATTAACTATAACTTTTGCCTCAATAAACTCCTAATTTGCTGCTTATTAATAGTTAGTAATCTCATGCAGAATAAGGCATTAAATATGTGTTTTATAAGTATTAATATACAGCCAATATGCTAGTACATGCATGCTAATAAACAACTAGTTAATTGTGAGAATTGCCCCCCAAATTAAAGCATTACCCAGTTAAAAAAAATACTTGAAGTACATTAAAAATGCATATTCATTACAACGAAGCACTTTTCTTTTTCACAAAGGCGTGAACTTTTATACAGTGTTGGGTAAAAAAGTTGTACAACAGTGTAATTAGATTACTGTACAAAAAAGTATTACTAATTACTTTCTAAATCCTATATCAACCTCGACAAGTTAATGATACAAGGATAGCCATAAACCGGTTCTTTTAATTCTTTCAAGTACATAAATTATTCTGGTCACACTTTAAATTAGGTTTAACTGTGACTTTTGCCTCAGTATACTCCTAATTACTGCTTATTAATACTTACTAAAGTAGTTAAGTTTAAGAATTGGGTAGGATTAAGGATTTAGAATAAGGTCTTGCAGAATAAGACATTTAATATGTGCTAATAAACAGCCAATATCCCAGTAATATTCATGCTAATAACCAACAAGTTTATAATGAGAATTGGTGTTTAATTAGTGTTACCAATATTCTTATTAACTCACCAAAATATTCAAAGTGAGAAAGGTGCATAAAAAGCATGCATTTTAAGGTTAGACTTTAAATTTGGATTATTGTTATTGTATTGTATATAAGTGTTCTACAGTCTATACACAGTATTACGTTCAATTACATAAGAAGTAACTGTAATTAAAATACAGAAAAAAGGGAAAAGTAATTAAATTACAGTACTTTACTTAGTTACACCCAACACTGTTTTTATTTAAGCAATAAGGCACCGAGGTTTTCCTAAAATTGAAAAGTTGCATGTATTCAATGCTGTTCAGTTTTTGGCCTTTGGTCCAGCTCGTGACTCACCGTGCTGTGTGATGTGAGATATACACCGGTCTATAGAGCAGGGCACGGATCCTGAGCGCTGGGGCCCGTCTGTGGTCGAGCGCAGGGCCCTCTGCACGAGCTCATGCCACCGCAGACAGCTGTGCTCCAGCTCAAACTGCACGTGTAACGTCCTGCACCAAACACACACACACACGCTCAGGCATCAGTCAGCTAACACACAAATTACAGGAAAAATAGCTGTAGATTCGTCGGTAATCAAATGCTTGTCAAACACTACTGCACTGTAAAAAATGCACATTTAGTCTCATAAACTAAAAAAATGCTATTTTCTTAAAACTACATAAAAACCCATGTCAGACAACAAAATTACCCCAAATGTCGTCCCAACTAGTCAAACACAGTTGTCTGAACAAAGAATTTCATATTGTTGAAATGTTAAGGCTTTGTGAGTTCCCAGCATGCATTGCAGCATGAATAAATTATGTAGTTACTGTTATAGGATTATTGTTTTGCTGTTTGCTGATTTCATTTAAACTTTTTTGTTGTTGTTTTATCATCATTGCTAGTTATTTGTTGTACTGTGATGTAAAGGGCTCATCTTTTTAACATTTGATGATTGCCATTGTTCTCGAGGTTAGTGTCTAATTATATATTATACTATTATACTAAATATCTTAGTCTTGTAAGTTGTCTTACAAACAAAGACGATATTGTCTACTTATTAGACTAACTTATCCATTAATGTTTGTCATTTTTGTAAACAAGTAAAAAAGTTCACAGAACATAATTTGAGACGCATTGGAAAAGCATTACAAGTCTTTTTAACTGAGAAAACTGTGTTAGCTGAACAAACAAAGAGACATGACTTTACTCGGTCCAAAGTTGAGTAAACTCAAAAAAGCTGTGCAGCAAGTTGCCTTGAAATTTTAAGTTAAGTCAACTTTTCATTTTTTACAGTGTAACACTAAAAACTGCCTCCATTTCAATTCCTCCACGACTGGAAGTGATAATATCTGAACAAGATTATATTTTATTAAGTAAAGTCAAGAATGTTTTCCAAGTGCATTTTATGTAGTAAGCAGAGCTAAGTTGATTACTTGCAAATTGCAATCCGTTGCTGATAACAGATTACATGATGAAAACTATAGTCAGTCATGTAAAAAAAATCAAAAGTTGAGAAAACGTAAAAGCAACCAGATTTTTGAGTTTTCTCAACTTCTTGTATTCAGTTTATACAACTTGAGAATACTCAAATCTACTGAAGCTGGTTGCCTTAAACTTTTACGTTTTCTCAACTTTTGATTTTTTACAGTTTAGGTTACTCATTTTGGTGATGAATTCTGGCTACTTTTATCTAACTTGTCTTAAACTTACCATTATGAGCATTGTGAAATGTAACATACTCTAATTACGAGCACAGACCCCCAGGCTTAGTGTTACTTGCATGTAATTATTCATAATTTATTGTTATTATAATAGTTAAAATAAAGTGTTACCTTTTTGGAATCTAATTATTATCTAATAATCCAGATTATATGTAATCAGTTACTACCCATCTCTGATAGTGAGTATACTTGTAAGTGCATTATTTCAGTACCTCTTGGTACTGAATTGGGACACTTTTTATTTTATGGAAGTGAATTCAGGAATACTGTTATTTACTAGCTATATACTTCTAGATCAATTTGTAGCTTATTAAAGTGCACGTTTGAGTGTGCTCTCAGTAAACTACCAGTTTAATGGTGTTATACTGAAAGTATACTTAAACTTTAAAGTGAAAAAGCATCATGTTTATAGTTACTTATAGTTACATATTATAGTACTCACATCATGTTTCTGTGTGGTTCAGGTTCAGTCATGTACGATTTACTCTAAACTCTTCCACCCCAAAATGGACTTGTGACTTTAAACTTGAGCGTGCAAGTTTATCAGATATTCATCATTTTATCAATTTGTATTTTTGTACCGTCAATCATTTTCTCTTTGGTCAGATTTCAGGTTTGGTAGATGAATTAAAACACATTTTACACCATCGTTTGAATACAAAACAACTAGTGCTGTCAATTGATTAAAAAGATGTAATTAATCATGATTAATTGCATAATAATATGATATATTTATATTGTCATGATTTCACATTGAAAACAACATAAATATGGTATATTTTAAATAGGCTACTAGTAAAAATATGCCATTAAACACATATTATTGATGAAGGCCATACCAATACTGCTACTGATGTCTCTATTAAATGCATTTCCCCCCAGTTTTAGCCATTAATTAGAGGCATTCAACATTACAGTGTAATTGGAAGACATTATTTTCAACATTTAATAGGCTTTGAAAAATATAACAACTTTTAATTTGTGAATTTAATCATCTTAATCTTTATTCAAGCTACAAAAGTGAATCAGCGAGCAGAGCAGTGAGTGATTTCTCTTTTTCTTTTGTTCTTTGTTTCACTTTAAAAGCAGCGCTGTCTCTTTAAAACCTGACGCACATCTGATTTTCTCCCAACTCTTTACGGTCATTTAGGACTTTTTAACTCATTTAAGATGGTATTTACAAGGTCACTCACCAAAAACAGGCTATTATGCCGCCCGCAGTTGGAACCAGCTTCCAGAAGAGATCAGATGTGCTAAACACTAGCCACATTTAAATCCAGACTCAAAACTCATCTGTTTAGCTCTGCATGTATTTTTTTAATTCCTTGTTTTTATTGTTGTGATTATTTTTTTTAATGACTATTTCACTTCCTTTTATGTAAAGCACTTTGAATTACCACTGTGTATGAAATGTATATAAATAAACTTGCCTTGCCTAATCATTGCAGTTAATATTGTTCACCGTCTGCTTGATTACATGACACTAACTAAATGCATGAATTTTACCGTACATTTCTGCCATATGTACATCAACTTGAGATAGGCATATAATATAGAAACTTTAATTTTCTGTAAAGCTGCTTTGCAACAATTTGCATCATGAAAAGCCTATACAAATAAACTTGAATTGAAAAAAATGGATGTTGCATTAATTGCGTTAAAATCTTTTAACATGTTAAACTGAAGAAAAAAAAACAATTACACATTTAATGCGTTAATTTTGACAGCCCTAATTTTCTGTTTGTCCGTTTTGTTGGTATTGTAGTGCACAGATATAGTTTCAATTTATTCTTTAATATTTTTACCAAAAATACACTACGATTAAAGATTTTTTATGTTTTTTTTAAAGAATTCTCTTCAGCTCACCAGGCCTGTATTAATTTGATCAAAAGTACAGCAAAAGCAGTGATATTGTGAAATATTTTTACTATTTTAAATAACTGCTTTTTATTTGAATATGTTTTAAAGTGTGATTTATTTCTGTGATGCGCAGCTGTATTTTCAGCATCATTACTCCAGTCTTCAGTGTCACATGATCTTCAGAAATCATTCTGATATGCTGATTTACTGCTCAAGAAACATTATTATTATTATCAATGTTTAAAACAGTCAAGTACATTTTTTTCAGGATTATGTGATGAATAGAAAGATCCAAAGATCGGCATTTATCTGAAATAAAAAGCTTTTGTAACATTGGAGTCAGTACAATGTTATAAAATATTTCTATTTCAGATAAATTCTGTTCTTCTGAACTTTCTATTCATCAAAGAAACCTGGAAAAATTATACTCAGCTGTTTTCAACATAATAATAATAATAGTAATAATAATAATAAATGTTTTTGAGCAGCAAATCGGAATATTAGAATGATTTCTGAAGATCATGTGACGCTGAAGACTGCAGTAATGATGCTGAAAATACAGCTTTGAAATCACAGGAATAAATTACACTTTAAAACATATTCAAATAGAAAACAGTTATTTTAAACAGTAAAATATTTCAAAATTGTATTGTTTTTGCTGTGCTTTGGATCAAATAAATGCAGGCTTGGTGAGCAGAAGAGACTTCTTTAAAAACATTCAAAATCGTACTGTTCAAAAACTTTGGACTGGTAGTGTATGTTTCACTGTTAGTCTTCAAGTAGAATAATATCACCGATGCACAAGCTTGTTATGACCAGACATTTGCATTTGCATGCGATGCTGTCTACAGGACACTGACCTGTCAGGAAACTCCAGCAGGATGCAGTTCTCGGAGCGCTGCAGATCTGTAGAGAAGACATACAGTATTTGTTTAATGGACATTACTCTGGCAGTGTTTGATGATCTGATGTGGGCTGTGATACTGACGGCAGCGTGTCTGGCTGTCCAGAGTCAGCGTGTCTGTGGAGCTGTGTTGTGTGTGAATGCTCATCTCTCCGTCCTGTAGGGTGCACCACACTTCTGCACACTGCAGCGCTGCTCCCTCGCGTATGGAGGCTCTGGACACGGCACAGACCCCCAGCAGATCCTCATCCACCACGGCACCCGCCGGCACAATCTACACACAGCAGCTTCTCATCAGTCTCCGCTGCAGCTTTACAAACTGTAATCTATTACTGATTCCAAATTACATGACAACATTTTTTTTCTTAGTAACGTAATCCATTACCTTAAACATTTTAGGTAATATAATCTGACTACGTTTAGATGACTTTTGACCTATCTCGTTTTTCACATTGATTTAAATAGGATAATCTTGTACCATATGTGACCCTGGACCACAAAACCAGTCATAAGGGTCGGTTTTTTCTGAATAAATAAGCTTTCCATTGATGCATGTGAGTTATGTATGTTATGACAGGACAATATTTGGCTACAAATATTTAAAAATCTGGAATCTGAGGGTGCAAAAAAATTTAAATGTTGAGAAAATGGCCTTTAAAGTTGTGCAAATGAAGTTCTTAGCAATGTATATTACTAATCAAAAATGAAGTTTTGATATATTTACGGTAGGAAATGTACAAAATATCTTCATGGAACATGATCTTTACTTAATATCCTAATGATTTTTGGCATAAAAGAAAAATGTATAATTTTGACACATACAGTGTATTGTTGGCTATTGCTACAAATATAGCTGTGCTGCTTATGACTGCTTTTGTGCTCCAGGGACACATATTGATATAAAATACAAAGAGTAAGAAAATATATTCCATTCGTTAACATGAAGTGTATTAAACATTATATTATGCCAAGGTTTCCCAAACTGGGGTTTGTGAGTTCAATGAATAGCTAATAATTAATGAAATCATAAAAACGTTAATTTAAAACAAATAATTTTAAAATCAATCAAAATAAAACACTTACTGAAAAATGAAATATTTTGTTTGTTATCCACATGCCATGTGACCATCAATCAATGTCAGAGAACCATGAACATCATGCAAATGTGCATCAAAATATTTGATCCCACTTTATATTAAATTAATTATTTGAAACAATGCACTTATCGTGTGCATGTTTTTACATATATTTTTAAAAATACCTATATGTAGATACATCTGTAATTACACTGTTGACCCACCCTTACACCTACCCAGACCACCAAACCTGTCCCTAACCTTACGCGTATCACACCTTTTTGTGTTTTGCAATACAATATGAACACAATAAGTACATTGTACTTATTTTTTGATGTTAGTACATAGTAGTTAAGGCTGTCTAATATTAAGTGTGACCAAATATTTATTTTAAAATCTCAGAGGTACTCCATATAAACATATATCAGGTTAAAGAGGATCAGATGACAAAAAGTTGGTGAATTTGTGCATTTTAATGTGTTTGTAAGACAAACAAAAGCAATAAATGGTAAAATAACCGACTGAGTGATAATTCATAATAAAAATTGTGTTCATCAGTAGTTGATGCAATGTTAAAACAACTTCTTAAACCTGAAATGAGCGTATATAAGCGGTAGGCTACTTTAGAAAGAAAATTTAAAAGATGAACAAGAGGTTTTACCTTCATGATATGCAGCATGTGACTGAGGAGGGCGTCTCGTCCGTCTGCCCTGCAGATCAGTCTGTCTGTCAGCGATAACACCTCAAACTCATGGGTTTGCCTGTAAACCACACGGTAAGCATTATTACACTTCCAGAATACAATGCATCTTCTGCTCAACAAAATATTAATAAGAGAACCTTGAAAGAATGGTTTCCCTTATTATCTTATGAAAACAAAAGTGTGCTTGATTGTACTGAATGTGCACTTTTAGTGTATTTCAAATCGTAAAGTATATATTAAAAAAAAAAAAACCTGTACTTGCAGATAATATAATATTAATGAAATGAAAGGCCATTTAAGCGCACTTAAAGAGAGACGCTTTCAGGACTGTTTCTTCATGCTATCTTAAAAAGTGCACTTTGTAATAATGCCAAATTAAACATCATTAAGTCATGTTTTAATGATTTTTTTCTCATGTTTTACAGAAGTACACTCTAAAGCACATGCAAAGTACTTGATTATAATTTGAACTGTAGTGTGTTTTTTAGTATTTCAAGTTAATATATTTTAAATGCACTAAATTGCAACTTCATCATTATGAAAGTGTAATTACAGATAGATTTAAATAAATGACATTCAAGGTAAAATAAATAAAAAATGACTTAAGTATGTTTTAGACCATACATGCTTGTCAGTACATTCACAGAACACTTTAATCATATTTCAAAGACAACAGAATTATGAAATTACATATTTCGCAACTTAAATGGGTCAAAAAACACTTTAAGTTCAGCTAATTGCATTTAATATTAATGTAAACTATAATACATTTCATTTTAATTGTAATTAACATGTAATTAAGTGTCCAAAACAACACTTTTAGTTCAAATTAAGTACTGTATATTATTATAAAGTAAAATATTGCTGTAGTCTTTTTATATGCCAAAGTGTACTTCTTTTACACAAGGGATTTTGAGCTGATTTCATAAAATTTCAGTATTTTCTGCAAAAGGCTCCTAAAAGCACATGATCACTGAAAGCAGGCATTACAAAAACTGGCTTCAGAAAACAGTTTATTATTAACACAAGCCAGTGTGTGACCTACAGTCCATAGACATTGATTTTGTCAATCAGACTAAAGCCGGTCACATTGCTTTACTGTTTATAATGAACTAAACTGACACATTCAATTCATAGCCCTAAAATACACAATGTGTCCATCTTTCTCATTTGTGACCCTGGAGCACAAAACCAGTCTTAAGTCGCTGGGGTATATTTGTAGCAATAGCCAAAAATACATTGTATGGGTCAAAATTATTAATTTTTCTTTTATGCCAAAAATCATTAGGATATTAAGTAAAGATCATGTTCCATGAAGATATTTTGTAGATTTCCTACCATAAATATATCAAAACTTAATTTTCAATTAGTAATTTGCATTGCTAAGAACTTCATTTGGACAACTTTAAAGGCGATTTTCTCAATATTATGATTTTTTTGCACCCTCAGATTCCAGATTTTCAAATAGTTGTATCTCAGCCAAATATTGTTCTATCCTAACAAACCATACATCAATGGAAAGATTATTTATGCAGCTTTCAGATGATGTATAAATCTCAATTTCGGAAAATTGACCCTTATGACTGGTTTTGTGGTCCAGGGTCACATATGATAATATCTGCTCTCCTAACTTTGAGATAGTAAAGAAAGACAGTTGTCCTTTCACTGTCACTGGCAGATATGGTGTCATGCTCTTACCCTGCAGAGCAGTCGAACACTGAGATGACCTCCGTCAAGTCCAGCACATCACAGGCCGCAGACTCGTTCTCCTGCGAGAACAAGAAACGCTCCTCATCCAGCTTTCCATGCAGCTCTTCTACACATGTGGGAAAAGAAAACTCACAAATGATATAGCAGCGTCGTCATTATAAAAGGAGTAGCTTGATAAAATAGACAGGACGGGCATGTTGAGGAGGGATCTCAGTAGTGCATCTTACCTATCTGCTCCTCTGAATGTCTTGTTTGCTCAAAGTCAGGTGACTCTTTAAAAAAAAAAAAAAAGCTAAATTAATTAAAAACAATCCTCAATTCCTGAGAATATTACACTTATATTAGGTAATGAACAAAATAATCAATTGCACTAAAACATGCCTAGGTCACCCTTGTAAAAAAAAAAAAGTAGACTTTAGCATACTCTTAAAAAAAGAGTATTTATCATTTTTTGACTCACTTAAGCAGAACTTGAATACGATATGTAATAGATGTGCAATTTCATGATTACATCTATTGTAATAAAAAAACATGATTAAAGTAAACTAAAATTCTGTTAAAATTTGTATGTATTTAAATCTATTTTCTAATTACACATTTGTAATGATGAAGCTACAATTTAGTAGATTTAAAATATATTCACTTTAAATGCAATATTGAATAAATAAGTACTTTGCACGTGCTTTAGTATGTTAGTCAACACATCAAAATACAGTAAGTGTACTTAATAATAAGTGTACAAAAGATTAAATCATTTAGATTTAAACTGTACTTTAAAGTAAAACTTTAAATGCACTTAAGTGGACTTTTATTTTGTTAATATTATATTATTTAAGTAGTTTTTTAATTTACTTTTTAAGATTTTGAAAATAATGTCACAATGCAAATTATTTGAATGCGTTTAAAAAAAAATAGACTTAAAAAGTTTGACCTGCCCAGGTGAAAAAAAAGTGCACTTCCATAATATACTTAAAGTGCACTAATTTTGTACTTAATATACTAAAAATGATTCTTTAGTACTTCTAAGATAAACTTAAGATCATCTAAGTGTGCTCAACTGTGCTATTTTGGGACACCGTGAATATTAACTAAAATGCACTTTTAACATGCTATCTCTGTATTTAAAAATGTATTTAGTTACCACTTGAACCATCTTTCATACACTAGTACACTCAAGCGTATTACAAGTGGTTACTAAATACATTTTTTAAATACAAAGAGAGTGTGTTAAAAGCGCATTTTAGTTAATATTCACGGTGTCCCAAACTAGCACAGTTGAGTACACTTAGAAGTACTAAAGCATCATTTTTAGTATATTAAGTACAAAGTTAGTGCACAAAAATAGAGCACTTTAAGTATATTATGAAAGTTGTCTTTTTAAACCTGGGTGGGGTTCAAATGTGCCATTAAAAAATGTTAGGAGGTTCACTAGGAACTGAATTTGCCCCGATCAGGACTCAACTAACCCACAAACTCGTTATGTCGGAGTAGCTCGGTCTGCAAGGCCTGTCCAGCGCTCTCGGCCTCGCTGATGGCGGAGTGAAGCTCGGGATCTGTGGTGCTGCATGAAACTCTCGCTCCAGAGCACAGCAGAGACAGCGTCTCCTCCACATTAGCACCACAAACCACCTCACGCAGCCTCTGAGGAGCACCAGAGAACACAATCAGCATGGGATCGGCCTGAAACTAATAAAACAGTAGGGTGTTTTGTTCACAGGCTGACCTGGTCAAGCAGCTTCTGGTTTGCGGCGAGCGGGTGAGCTTTGCAGTAAAGTCCTTTGCAGTATTTGGCGAGGATAAACTCCAGCCTCTGATCTGGAGAGACGTCAGGGCTGATCTGCTCCGTCGGAGGGATGTTGTGAGCCCAAACACTGCTGGCAGCTTTATTGCCATACAGCACAAACAACTGAAAACATGGAACATTTGCATCTGTTGTTAAGTCAAAGCATATTCACGGTAAGAAACAAGAACATAACAGTATTAATGCTGCAAAGTTCTTCAGATATCAAACAAATACAATTTCAGCTGTAAAGCAGCTCTATAGTGACCTTATTCTGCGCAATTCAGTTTAATGATGATTCAGTTTAGGTGAATGACAGTCTGAATGTTGCAAAGTTCATTGGTTATGAAGCAAACTCAGATCAAGTATAAAGCAAAAGACAATGGTGTCATTATTCAGCTTGAGTTCAGTTAAATAACGGGGCAAAGTTCATCAAATGACATCAAATTATGAAACAAATTAAAAGCCAACAGTGTCACAATAGTGTAATTAAACAACAGGCTAGTAGTAAAAAAGCCTATTGAACTGTTATGACACCCTAAGACACATTTTGTTTTAGATGTTATTGTTCATATTTGATACCACACATTATTTTGAACCAGGGTTATTATAGTTAACTAAAATGACAGCTAAAACTAATATATATATATATATATGTAAAATAAACGTTGACTGAACTTAAACTCACTTTATATCAGTTTCCAAGTTTCATTTAGTTTGACTTAATGTACTAAAATGACTAAAGCTGAAATAAAAATGAACAAAAACTATATAGATTTAAAAGCAACAAAAATGAATCAAAATGACAAAAACACGCAACAAAATTACTTTAACATTAAATCTGAAAATATACAAATAAAATCAAATTCAAAATACAGGCAAATTGTTTTACTAGTATCTCAAAGATACATGAGACAATATATTTTTTTTCTGATTTAAAAATCTAAAGTTAGAGTAATGGCAGAGAATGCAAAGCCACTTTTAATTCATGGACACTATTAATTAAACATATCCAACTCACTTTCTTTTTAAAAAACGTGCAAATTAGTAGAATGTCATGAAAGACAAAGGCCACATCTCGTATAAACCTCAAACATTCATAATGCTAAAATTAAAGTAAATTACTTTATTAAATTACTTTTTTATGAAAGTTGTTGAGACTTATGAAGTTGAAAAGAAATTAATCTCCAAGCTATTTAAATATTAATATTGAAAACACAACTGTACAATAAGTAGAACATAAATCTGGTCATGTAATATCATAAAGACAGGCTGTGACACATTGTGTTGTTTGCGGCATGACAGAACTCACCTGAATTAAAGGCTCCGTCCAAACCTTATTATCTAGTTTGAGACCTCGCACTTTGGACCTGTTACTGCCCATGGATCGATGTGCGCCTGCGCAGGCCTCACAGATGACCACCAGCAGGTTCACCGATGCCCATTCCGGGTTGGCAGCGCCACAGTCGGCACAAACTTTATTAAAGGGACTCGACCAGAGTCGATGTGCCACCTCGCTGTAGGACAGAGCGCCACGGATCACTTCATTCAGACGCTCCAGCCACATGGTCATCTCTTTAGCAGAGTCTGCAGAGAAACTGAACAAACCTATCGGGTCACTTTACCACCAACAGAAAACAAAGCATGTAGAGCACAGAAATGAGCTTGCAAAAGGAGAGACAAGGAGACACTCACTTGAAGGTCCTGTATGGAGTAATGAGACTGAAGCTGTGACGGCCCGTCGCCTTCACAGACGCTATATTCATAGACACGCACATCATGCCAAGACCTACACTGAAGTCCTGTTAATTCAAACAAGTTCAATTTGCAAATGTCCCTTGTCAACAACAAAAGTCTAGCTAAAAAAAACATGCATGGTCATTTGTTTAATTTTGGCATATACAACATTTGAAATCATTTGAACATTTAAGAGTCATTTTTTGCTCATGGAATTGAACAATATAGTTCTGGGTTAAGACAGATGAAGCTTTTAGTGAGTGAAAAACAATGGCATTCTCAAAAATTAGGAAAGTTGACGGCTCCTTAAAATGTCTTAAATTTAAGGCCATAAAATCAAGAAAGTCTTAGTTATGATTTCAGGAGGTAAATTTGGGGACAGAGAGACAAGAATTGCGATACGGCTCAATGTATTGATTAAACTTCAAAAGAATTTCATTGAATAAAAATGAGAACTGCACGTTTTAAAGTCAGTTGCTGTGCTGCTTTGTGTAATGCCCTTAACTGCTATATTTCTGCCATTCCGAAAGTGCCACCTGCTGGCAGAAAATTAATTTGCATTTTCAATAAGACCATCTGCTGGCTTTGTTCAGACCAATGTGAAAATCAACCCATGTTGTAAATGTGAACTGGTGGATCAACAAGAAGATAACGTATTATAAAAATGTAAAGAATTAAGACAGTACAATATATTTATATGTTATTTAATTAATATAATAATTGATTAATAATAATTGCTTTAATTCATATAATAATTGATACTTTTGACTCCATTTTCTTAAAAAGTGAAGTTTAACATTTTTGTGAAAACCTAAATCATGCTTTTTATAGTCATTTTATTTTATTTGTGCAGGTCTTAAAAAAGGTCTTAAAAACCATCAATTCATGGTTTAAGGTAGGCCTATATAATTGACCTCGGCTGGTGAGGAGGGTTCAATACTGGACCTCAAGCAATTTTAGTTGAAGACCCCTGCATTAGAGGGTAAAAAACAGGACAAAAAATTACCTTTTACTTCTAAATTATGTGTTTTGATAACATTATAAGAACATATTTTGCAGTTCATGTCCCCTTTAAAGTTCATTCAGATTATTCAAGGTAAATTTTTCATCAGTTTATTATACACATTAATATGTAATGAGGTTATTCTAGTAAGGAATAACTGACAACGGGCCGTTGAATTATTAAAAAATAATGCACACTCGAGGTATAACAGCTATCTGGATAGAGAAAGCATGTTAATGGTGTAAAGGGGGCCACAAACACACAAACTTGCTTAGTAACCATTGTAAAACCAACTGTGTTCCTAACAACTCTGATCTCTTTAATGTTTCTTGAAAGGTTGACGTTAGTAAGCAGTTTTCCACACCTCTTTGCTGCTGTAAATCCAAAGGGAGTATCCACAGATAGCAGTATACACCTTTTTCCGTGGGTCTTTCATGATCAGCGGTCCGTGTTGTTTGGGTGCAGTGATCAGTTCCCGTCCTCGAGTGGCGTAGAGAGACATCAGCCAGCGCTCCCGCACAACTACGACACAACACATTCACAGGACAGAGCTGAAAGTGATGATTTGATGCTTCAAATAAACCAAACGCTAACTCTCAGCTTTAAAGGTGCTTTATGTCATTTTTTGACTGCACTAAAGCATAAAAATACAATAATATGTTTGCAGATATTTAAGAAACATGCTAAGTTCACATACTTGTTTCTCAGATAAACAATGCTACAGCCAGTTACTCTGCTTTGAAATGTGCGTTCCGTGTCAGAATGTCTGTTTTTGTTTTGGTCTGTGTGACTCCGCCCACTGCCAGTTTGCCCAACAATATTTTGACAGCCTGGGTTGCCAGCGGAAAACACAGCGTATTGCAGCCTTTGAAGCCAGCAAACAAACTGGGTTGCATATTCTACCTGAACTAAAAAGCTTCGGCATCCATCTGAAAAGCTCTGTGAACAGAGGCTTGATAAACACGAATAAATCAACTCATCAGCTTACACTGTTAGGATCATTGGCTAAAATTGTCAGTTGCACTCATTCCTTGTTGCATCTGGCAACCCGCGTAAGCATCGAGTCTAAGTAGAAGCGTCAGGAGAAACAAAGCTCTCCACTATTTTGAATTAGGACTACAGTACTCCTTTCAATCACTAGCTGTCAATATTACATACTGTACCCTTAAACGGATAGTTCACCCAAAATGAAAATTTGATGTTAATTTACTCACCCTCAGCCCATCCAAGATATAGATGACTTTCTTTCTTCAGTGGAACAGTAAAGAAGATTTTTAGCGGAAACTCTAGCCCTTTTCATAAAATGCAAGTCAGCAACTACCGTCACATCAAAAAAAAAATAATAAAAATACAGGCAACACAAAATGAATCCCCGTGGCTCTATATTGAGGTCTTATGAAGAGAAGCGATCGGTCTGTGCAAGAAGTTCACAAATGAATCAATCATCATTTTAGTGAACTGGATTAATCAGTTCACAAAATCGGACTGAATCATCTGAAACAGTTCATGGCTCAAGCAGCACAGATCTTCAAGTTACTTAATCAAAACTCACTGCCCAACTCATGTGCAACTCAAAACAAAACATGCCTTTTTGTTTTGTTTTCTGTGTGCTCTACTACTCGTTGTAGTCTTGACCCTGCCCTTCTTGTTACCTGATTATTGGTTCATTTACCCCACCTGTCCTCTCTCGTTACCCCCCTCATTTCCTTCCCTATCTATTCTCCCTGTGTCCTCTGCTGGTTCGTTTTGTTCTTCTGCTTGTAACTGGTCTAGTCTGTGGATCTTCTGCCCTTTTCCCCAGTTGTGTTTTGCCCTACCTTGGGCCTTTTGTTTCCCAGCCCCACTGACTATTGTCTGGGTTTTTTTTGTATTGCCTTTTATTTTCTGTCAAAGAGCTTTTGAGCATCCCTGGCTGTGTGTTTGGGTTCTGTCCAAATATGCTGACAGAGGTTCTGGATTACAGGTAATAATGTTGTGAATAATGCTCAGTTTCTTGCACAAACTGATCGTTTCACTTCATAAGACCTCAATACATCATAAGGAACCACGGGTATTAATTTTGTGCTGCCTGATATGCTTTTTTTTGACTCTCAATTGAGTGTAGCCACTGACTTGCATTTTATGAATCATCAATCAAACCACAGTTTCATTTAAAAATCTTCTTTACTGTTCTACCGAAGGAAAAAAATAACTTGGATGGCCTAAGGGTGAGTAAATTAACAGCAAATTGTCATTTTTGAAAAACTATTCCTTTAAGAAATGAGTTTCCAGTTTCCTACCCTCACTGTGAGCCATGAATTCAAAGTGCTTCTTCTGTAAATAGATGGAGAAGCGTCCTTGATCCTGTTCACGTATGTTGGTGATGCTTGTTACGTGAAACACATATTCTGTGAACTTGTCCTGGAGCACATTGAAAATGTGGTTATAAAATAGGTAATTGCAATATATAATTAATTTGTAAAAAATATCATGCCATTATGAAACAACTCACTGTGCGCTTTTTCCACATTGACATGACATGTCCATCAAGAGTGACCCATAGAACATTGTGCCTACAAAACAAATACAAATTGAACACAAATACAGACCGTTCCTCTTTTGTTTGCACTCCATTCTGTTTGTTCCCTTCAGTTTTATAATGGGTCTCCTAAAGGCCCTTTCACACCAGATGTTATTCTTGAGCACAAAGATGATAAATTCCTATAGAACTAGTCACACCAGACGCGAACACTGAAGTGAAGCTATTTTCGGCGAGTGTGTGTGTGTGTGAACTTTGAATCATGGATCTGACACTCGCAAACTAAAAACAGCATTGAAGACTTTTACTCCACATTTTAGCAAGGGCTCAAAATGACTCTAATTACAACAAAACTATTTGATCCATAGGGATAACCCATGATTAGCATAAATATTCCTAAAGCATTGCCACTTTTGCCTTGTGTGAGATGTACAATGTATCCCCATTAATGTTTCTGTACATATTCTGTACATTTTAAACAATCATTCTTTCAGTACAGTTTTACATTTACACCTTATCTTTGCATTATATCCCTTGTGAACAAGATACACATTAGAATAGGAGTACTTATGCAAATAATAAACTTATTAAAAATATACTGTGTAATAGAAGTGCAAATTGAATTCAAGGTTTTCAAACACTTAATTGCATGTTATTTGCAATTAAATGAACATTCATATTATAGTTTACATTTATATTAAATGCATTTAGTTGAACTTAGTGATTACTTTTTTTTTACCCACTTAATTAAGGCTTAAGTTCATCTTTATATTTAATTTCAATATTACTTCTACTTATGTGCAAACTGGTTGTAATGTTTTCAAATACTTAACTGCATGTTATTGAACAAATTTATTCTAGTTTACATTTACAGTATATATAAATTAAGAGTGCTTAATTAGGGCTTAAGTACATCTGTTGAAGCAATTATGAAATTACATGTATTCTCTTTGAAATATGGTTAAAGTGTACTGCCGAATTGCATTATGGTAAACTAAAACATACTTTAAAAACAAAAAAATTGTTTTATTCCAATGTAGTATAAAATTTCATTTAACCTGTAATCAAGTACTTTGTCAACACATGAAAATAAGTGTACTTCTTTAAATCATGACAAATAAGTATAAAACATAATGATTTGAAATGTACTTTAAATTAAAACCTTTCATTTTACATTAGTACATAGTGTGTATTTTAAAATCGCAGTGATTTCAGCAAACATATTGTGCGGTCAGAGTGAATGGACAATAGGTCTGCATTTCATTTTGTTTTTTCACATCGTGTTTGGTGTGAAAGGGCACATTATTGTTTTAGATTTTATGTAAAGATGCTTGTTGATGCAGTATTTGTGATATTTCATGAAATGCATTATTTAATTTAGCAGTTCTGAAATGTTTCAAATTGTTAAAGGTCTAAATTAAGGGAGTTCATTTTTCTTTGTTTGTATGTGATTTGAGGGATTGTATAGTGTTAGTTACTTGCGCCCCTTCCATACGTCGAGCCAGCTGGATTGTGCCACCGCACACTCACTGTGAGACGTGTCGGCTTTCTGGCGTGGCCCTGATAATGTCTGCTTCTTCCTGCTCACACGAATAGTTGCAGCCCTGCAGACCAAGAATTCAAGATATTTTAAGATCTCGCCAGTGACTAGACACTTTGTTGCATGTCATCAGTCCATGCAAGATGTAGATGATTGTGTTCTTCATCAGATTTACATCATAAATGTGTCTCTGCATCAGTGTCTCAGCAATGGATGCTCTGCAGTGAATGGGTGCCGTCAGAATGAGAGTCCAAACAGCTGATAAAAACATCACAAGTAATCCACACCACTCCAGTCCATAAATTAACGTCTTGAGAAGCCAAAAGAAATAAATCCATCCTCTCACATCAAAATCCAGCCACATATTTGTTTAGACGTAAACGGTGCTTGATCTGTGCATATTTCTCCACGATTCAGACCAGAACACTTTTTCACTGGAGGGAGCATTATTATGGATTATGGACTCGTATTTTAGTTAAAAACGTCTTAATGCTGGATTAGTTTCAGCTTGTGCCTTCTCCAGATGTTAACTGATGGACTGGAGTGCTGTGGATTATTGTGATGTTTTTATCAGCTGTTTGGACTCTCATTCTGACGGCACCCATTCACTGCAGAGCATCCATTGCTGAGACACTGATGCAGTGACACATTTCTACAAACCTGATGAAGAAACAAACTCATCTACATCTTGGATGACCTGAGGATGAATGCAAATTTTCATTTTTGGAGAAATATTATTTTATTGTCATTATGCTAAAAATCTTAAATGGTAGGCAAAATGTAATTTCTTACTTGATTTAGAGGTAAAATATGACCTTGGCAGAGACATGATCATTTTCTGAGGTGTAATCATATTGTACCTTGGTTTATTGGGTCTGTCAGGTTTGTTCTGAAGATCCTGTGATTTGGGAACTTTGGGAACTTGATGGATCTCTCCATTGGTGCAAATTTCTGTCTGAAGATCAATCACCTGATCTGTGAAACTACAAGGAAGAATATAAACACAGTGGCAACCAAAGCCTAACAGGTTTTGTCAAGAAACGTTAAAAGATGCATTACCTGTTGTTGTTTGAATTGTGGAGATCATTACTGAGCAAGTCTGGAGTCACAGAGAAATCATCAGAAAACACTGAATCAGAGGCTCCTGCTGCATCTGGAGATGAACTGGTACTGGAGAGCGAATCTGGCCAAGGAGGTGTTTCACTGCAGCTGGTTTTAACATGTTGAGGATCAGGGGGTGCAAAGATGGATGAATCATCCACACTAACTTCATGTTTGATATCCGTTTCTACTGAGAAAAACAGCAGTCATCACCTTTAGTAAGGGTTTGTCTTTTTGTGTTTGTGAGCAGTAGATGTCCTTTTAATTTCCTTCTACAAAGCTACTGTATGGGTTGAGTCATATTGACAACTTTTACACATTTCAATGGTGTTTCATATATTTGTTATATACAGTATATTTAATGTATAAGCACCTGGTCAACTACACAGCATGCCAATAAGAAGTGTGCTTAATTGTATTGAATGTGCGCTTTTGGTGTACTTCAAATCTTTAAAAGATTATTTTAAAAAAATATATGCATATCATAAAATATTAATGAATAACATGCCACTTAAGTGTTTATAAAGACCATACACTTCAGGACTATTTCTTAATGCACTTTTAAAAAATGCACTTTGTAATAATGTCAAATTAGAAATTAAACGAGTACAGATTGCATTTTAGTCAACTTTTGTCATGCTCTAAAGAAGCACACTTATTTTGATGTGTTGACTAACATTTTAAAGCACATGTAAAGTACTTATAATTTCGACTGTAGTGTGCTATGTGATATTACACTTAAAGTTAATATATATATATATTATGGCCAAATGGGTGACCTAAGCAGGATTGTATTGTTGTGCCCCCCTCCCTCCCTCGATCAAATATTAAAGTAAAAAACCAAAAAATAAAAACCTTGTATACTATAAGGGTCAAAATACTTTAATAAAATATAAAAGTAAATGAATAAATAAATTGTAATTAAATTTTCTTATTTACAAATTACAGTTGTAGCTCTAGACAGTTACCATGGCTATTATTTTATTAATACAGTTGTCTGATTGATTTTATGGTCTCAGCATTCAGAAATCATGCAAAAGAAAATTAAGCTACTTTTACTTTTACTTTTAATAATACTTTTACTACGATAAAACTATGGTTAATTTTTGTAAGGGCTGTGATGTCCACCTGTTTTTTGTTGAAGAAATTATAGAGGTTGTGTCATCTATAGCAAAAAGGTGGCTATAAAGATTACATGGATATTTGAATTAAATGTTTGGTCAATAGCCTATTCAACAAGGATATGATCGTCCTGTAAGTGTAACAGCAGCAATTACCAGGCCTTTGGCGCTCTTTACGGGCATTTGTAATAACATGTAATGTTGGAAGAAAAAAAAAACATTAGACACCATCACAAAATTTGTAATGGTTTTACTGGTTATAATGGGACTTGTATTGGTTTTAATGGAAATATAATTGGTCTCTACTGGTAATTGGTTTCTTTCTATGGGTGGCTTGTTAAAACCAATAAATCCTAATGGAATATGTCCCAAAAAAAAAAAAAAAAAATGTTGATGGTTTGTAATGGTATTTGTGATTTATTTGTTATTCATTTGTGATGGTATTAGAATTTTCTGTGATGGTTGTATTGTTTTTTTTTGTTTTGTTTTTTTTCAGCAGGGTTGCCTCATTGTTTTTATATAATGCATAAATCATTTTAAAGACTGTTGTTGGCTTAGGTTTGTTTTTATAACCACAAAAATATATTATCTTAATACTTCTTTGTATATTATTATTTGAAGTAACAAAACCAAGGTTAATTTGCGGTTACCATGGATACAACAAGCATGATTTAAAAAATTTTTTATTGGTGTTAAAACCATGGCTTTCGTATGTGAACATGGAAACTCGGAGAGAATATTAAATGCATTGGTGGTGGTGAAATTATTATCAACATTTAAACACGTTATTAACCTTAACACCCAAAAAAGTTTCACAGGATTATGATTTTATGAATGTAGCCTACCTGAAAGTGACGCACGGGCTTCGTTTTCATCTTTTTTTTTTTTTCTTGGCGCCAGATTGCTGATGTCTTTTCACGGGCATAGTTGTCCATCAATTATGATCATTTGCATTCAGCCTCAAAACATAAGGTGCGAGCGGTCGAAGGCAGGAATGGCGCATCACGGGTTTTTTTTTGAGCAACTGGGATGATGCCCCCCTGGTGCCCTACGCAAACTGCGTACGCTGCGTATAGGGAGCGGCGGTACTGTGTATATATTAGGGCTGCAACTAACGATTATTTTAATAATCGATTAATCTGTCGATTATTTTTTCGATTAATCGATGAATCGGATTTTTTTTTTAAAAAAGCATTCATTTCCAACCCTTTATTCAAAAACAGAACTAAAATCTTTAGAAAGTGCACAAACATGTTGCTCCTTGAACATCCCTGAGCTGTTATAATAATAATAAAATAAAATAAAAATGGACTAACACAAAAAACATACACATGTATGCTTTACATATGGGAGTGCAAAAAATTAAATAATTTAACAACACTGCGTCGTTAGCGTTGGTATTGTATCAGACACCTGCACTTAACATTATATGAAAATCAAGCTCAAATGGAGTTAATAATGTTTTTGACCAGAGAATGACGGAGATGGAGTGTTTTGTCTGTCGTTAGAACGGCTGTAACTGTTATGCAGTGCATAAGTGCATTATGCTTTCATCAACTTTTACAGGTTATATAACTTTGATTGTAGCTATATGGGCGCTTAGTTTTTTCTTGTTGTTTAATACACTTGGCCAAAATCTCAAATTAAGCGTTTATGCACATAATGCACAGGATATTTAAAACGTATATAGACAGCAAATAACTAATTCTTCTCCACTCTTCAAACACACAAAAACATTATCCTTTACTGACATAGTGTTTGAGTAAAGAAAACGCTGTACTATTCAAACACCAATTATTTATTCACCCTTGCATTGCGAAAAAGCAGAGATCTCATCTTCTCCAGGCTGTGTGCGGCGCGTCAATCTGAACGGAGGCGGGGTGAAGTTACGAGGTCTCGCTGAGAGCTCGATGATCCAATGGCGTTACGAAGTTTTACTGACAAGTTATTTTAATGCTTATAATTGGTTTACTATTTTAAAACTCTCTGATTTCCTTTCCTCTACCTCCGCCGGTTTTTTTTTTTTTTTTTTTTACTTTTGTTTTTATTTATGAGGCGCCAAACTCTGCTAGCATCCGTGCGAGAGAGACCGAGTGTGTTCACTCCGCTCAGCGCTCAACTAAAGTTTTTTTTTTTTTTAATAATCAAACGTCTCCGCGTCGCGCGACACAACGAATCGATTATGAAATTCGTTGCCAACGCTTTTAGTAATCGATTTTTATCGATTTAATCGATTCGTTGTTGCAGCCCTAGTATATATATATATATATATATATACATATATTAGGGGTGTCCCCGATATTTGAGGGCGGGGCAAAATACATTACCAAGAGTCATGTCAGATGTTCAACAATCATAAATACACAGGGAAAATGTGACGGAAAATCACCGTATGCGTTTTACTGCAGCGTAACTCAACCAAATGCATCTTATACGAGATAAATAATATATACACGATATAAATAAACCGACTGAAATGTTTTGAAATCACTTGTTGTACCCTACCTGATCGAGAAAAAAAAAAAAAAAAAAAGTCGATTTGAGTGTTGTTAAAGATTTAAAACCCTGCCGCCTTATACACTTATATTACAAATATAAGTAATTATGACATTACATAAAGATGTACTTAAAGTATGCTACTTGTTTTTTCGGGTGAAAATCTAATTTTCATTTGTGGCTGAACGTTTCTTTTCAGTGATTTTACATGCATCAAATATAGAGGCTGTGACTTTATTTATACACATAACACACAATATAAGTGAAAAGTAAAAATACTAAAAATGAAACTAAACTATCCTGTTTGCAAAGTGAACACCTGCCTTACAGTTGCACACTTGCAAGCATGGCAAAGAATACAGTATCAGACAAAATGTGAATATTTTGAAAGCGGTGGTGACATTCTAAACAAACTTTACGCATTATATTATTACATTTCAAATATAAAAGAGAAATAATACCTTTAAGTATACTGTATTCTGGGTCAACAAGGAGGATGACGGATATGTGGATAAATATATTACTGATATTATAGTAAAGAAAACATAATAAAAAGTACCTTCAGATTTCGTCTGTGTATCAGCTGTAACATCTGGACAAGGCAACTTTTGGCCATTTCTGTAAGATTTATGAGTGTAGTAAATGCATTGGGGGGGGGGGGGGGTGTTATTAGATGGGATCAAGTAGAAAATCCTTTAAATGCTTTCTTTATTGTATTAAAGAAGGCATCTTGTTTTGTGATTAAATCACCATGAGCTCACCTTTCACTAGATGACAGCTGTTGTACACCTACTCCAAGTAAATATCTTGATCGTGGCTTCGGCACAGGTATGATATCAGGGGGATCAGACACAGACATCTGCAGCAAATAAGTATAATGCACGAGTAATGTAACTAACGTCAAGAATGTAAATATCAAGATTAACAGGAATTCACTGCCTTTGAATTGTATAGACACATGACGCATTTAGCTGATAATTATTTCCACTCGTTGACGTGACATTTTAGGTCAAAAGGGAAAACCATCCAGACACATTCATTTAACTCTTTGGCACCAGTTTCAATGAGACGAGGCACCATATATAATGCGCTAATTTTCAGTTATTGAAGAGTGCTTGAAGATGCATATTCCTCCGTCATGTTTCTGTCCTAATCTCCATACATGGATTTATGGCAAATGTAACAACATAACATATAGCTAACATTTGAACTGACATTTTATTTAATTTATTCAATCTCAAGCAAGTCTTCTGACAAACTCCAGTTAGGGTAGATCATTGTTCTCCTGTGTTTTTACCCCATTATGAATACGTCTCTAAATGTCCTCCATTGTTTGGCATTTCATATTTGGTGATTATAAGAGGCAAATATTTTTGAACATTCTCAGTTACATAGCCTACTTTTTGTATTTCAAGTTCAATGTAAAATGATGTTAATGTTTAATGTGATGTAATTAACTGTAAATCTTTTTATAGCCTATGTTTTTGTCTCCGTTTTTGTTTAGACGACATGCAAACTTCCTCGTAGCCTGTTTAGGAATCTGAGGATATACACACTTGTTTACACGACACATTATTTATACAATACAACCTTTTTTTTCTTTTTTTGCGCCACATCTAATTCATGTGGACATTTCCAGGTTTGTTTACGGCTTGGTCTGTTTAGACTTCATTTGTGCTCCTATTACTACTAGCCTACTAATATTACCACTAAAATCTGTTCAGATACAATCAGGAGTCCTAATAATCCTCAAAAACGATACAGTTTCTATAGCAGGCAACTCAAGATTTGTTCACAAACTAGCTAATGTCACTGCTGTTTGTGTAAACGTGTTTTCATTCAGTGCATGAAAAACAGTCATTAAAATAAAATAACGACTAATATAAATAGCATATCCATATGTGAGACTAAAGAACGTACCTTGGTGATGTTCTTGTTGAGGAATGAAGACGTAGCCGCGAGTCTTACCGGTTTGTCCGCTCGCGCGAGCGCGTATGGGTTGGGTTAAAATCAGGTGAACTTTAAACCTACTAGTCAAGAACTCAATGAATGACACATGACGCAATATCCTACTGGTGAAATGAAAGCTAAACAGATTGTAAGGACATTTAAAGAGCCCTTGAAGATAGTGTGGTTTGACTTTTAGTCCAGTTGCTCTAAAATCATATAGTCTATTTATAACTTATATATATATATATATATATATATATATATAAAATTGTTGCTAGTTGCAAATGAGTTATTTTGAAATCTATAATTTATCCAAAAGTTGTAAATTCATATCAAGGCCAAAGAGTGGTGCTGTTACAACTTCAAACATTATCAAATCATTTTTGTTTTATCAACTCTCATCTCTTTTTTTCCATAGCTCTGTCACACACAGATAAGGATTTTACAACTACAGAAAAACAACAGCCACATCAGTTATTTCATTTCAATCATGTTAGTCCCTTTCACAGTTGTGTCGGTCTCATACAAAGTGTTCCATTCGGGTTTTATGGGTCCAGTAAAAGTAAATAGGGAAAGTAGTGTTTTGAAAGTAGTGTGGCCAGTTTAATTTCTAGCTGTAGAATGTTTGATGTGTAGAATGATGATTTTCTACTATTTAAAGTGAAGACGCAGCTCAAAATAAGTGTTTTGAGCATCTCAGTTCACAGTAAACACTTAAGTGGCGAGTTTGCTGCTTGCCGCTGAAGTGATTTAAGGCTCTGAATGTTTAATAAGTATAAACCATACACACTGAAAAAAAATTAAATTTTTTAAGGTAAGTGGTTGCAAACAGTGTATTCTAGCTACATTTAAATAAAAAAAAAAAATGTTGAAAGTTAGTGTTACAAGTTGATCTAGTTTCCTTAGTTCCCCTGATTAGTCAATTAGCTCCACACCTGTTTCTGTTTCCCCTTGATTACGTTTAGTGTTCATCTTTGTTTCTTTGTCTGCTATTATTTGATCTACGTGTTTGCTACCCCTCGCTCCTGGATAATTTCTGTTTCTTGTGTGAATTCTCATTAAAAGACTCTGTTTTGTGGAAACTCCTTCGTGCACTTTATTAATGAAAACACGTAACAGTTAGTCAACTAAAACTTAACTTAATTTTTTTTTTTTTGTCAATTCAGTAAATTATTTTTTTTCAGTGCAATATGGTTTATTATATCAATTTTATCTAATGCACTGGGTATCATGAACTAACAATAAACAATATTTTTAAATAATTAAATTCTAATGCATTTGCTAATGTTAATGAACTGAACCTTATTGTAAAAATGTACATTTTGTTAAAGTTAACATTTTGTTACATTTCGGATAAAATAAAAAATTACAATAAAATCAAATACAAAATACATATAAATTATACATAATTAAGTGACTGCAGAACCTTCATTACAGGCAATCTAAATAATCAAAAATAGAGTATAATACCATAATATACTGTATATTAACAAGTAACTTCTACCTTGAAACATTTGAACAAAATCAGTCCCTGCAATTATGCAAACATTTTCATGCCTAGTGATTCTTCAACAACGTCATGAAAGAAAACAATTCAAATTACCAGGCGAATAGTGATTTAAATTTCAGTCTGTTTCTCACACTGCAGATGTCACATAGATTACTTAAAAACTTTTGGAGATTAAAGGAATAGTTGACTCAAAAATAAAAATTAGCTGAAAGTTTACTCCCCCTCGGGTCATCCAAGCTGTAGACGAGTTTGTTTCTTCATCAGATTTGGAGAAATGCAGCACTGCATCAGTGTCTCAGCAATGGATGCTCTGCAGTGAATGGGTGCCGTCAGAATGAGAGTCCAAACAACTGATAAAAACATCACAATAATCCACAAGTAATCCACATCACTCCAGTCCATCAGTTAACATCTCGAGAAGACAAAAGCTGTGTGTTCGTTAGAAACAAATCCATCATTAAGACGTTTTTAACTTCAAACCAGCTAAAACACTTCCTCCAGTACAAAAGTCATTTTGTCTGAATCAGGAGAGAAATCTGCATCGATCAAGCATTATAAAACAGTCCAAAACAGCTCTAAATAAAACAGCCTGGTCTCATAAAAATACGTACCTCTACGCACTTTTTGTGCGACACCGTTTTACGTACCTTGCTGCACGTTTCGCCGCAGTTTCAAATAGAAGTGTCCACTGAGTGGCGCTAAAACACAGGTTCAATATGTGAACCCTGGCACGTTTTTATTGCGTAGATATTGGTACGTATTGCTGTTTATTTGTTACGTTGCTTCAGATACGTATTGCGGCGGTTCAGAATTCAAATATCTGACTGTCGCTAAAGGTTCATGCTCTATTGTGTTGGAAATATGCCCTACACCAAATCCAGCCCTAAACCTACCCGATAGTGTTAACAAATGCAAAACTGATATAAAAACGTATTAGCTGATGCAACTGTGCCATTTGAACTTCCTTTTATGCAGATTTTATCTGCTTTGTCGAACCGTTGTTACACGGGATTTGAACCGGTGCTTCTCGTCTTCTAAGTCCGTCTCTGTACTCCGTGAGCTACCAAACAAACTTATCATCCATGAAAACCCATAGATATGAAGCTGGATGTGTGCGATGCTAACGTTCAAAACCATCAGTTTTCAAATCTCCCATCATATTAATATTGTTTTGAAGTCATAGCATGATATTCTTCAAGTTATTGTGCGAAAATTACGCTTTATTAATCGCAGCTCTCTAAATTTGTGTGAAAGTGTTTATTTATTTATTTTGGAAACTGCAGTGATATGTACTTATTGGTACGTATTTCGTGTCATGCTAAAAAGTGCACCCAGGTACGTAAATGCCATGAGACCAGGTAGCAACAAAAATATGTGACCCTGGACCACACAACCAGTCATAAGGGTCAATTTTTTAAAATTGAGATCTGAAAGCTGAATAAATAAGATGTATGGTTTGTTAGGATTGGACAATATTTGTCTGAGATACAACTATTTGAAAATCTGGAATCTGAGGGTGCAAAAAAATCAAAATATTGAGAAAATCGCCATTAAAGTTGTCCAAATGAAGTTCTTAGCAATGCATATTACTAATCAAAAATGAAGTTTTGATATATTTACGGTAGGAAATTTACAAAACATCTTCATGGAACATGATCTTTACAAAATATCCTGATGATTTTTGGCATAAAAGAAAAATTTATAATTTTGACCCATACAATGTATTTTTGGCTATTGCTACAAATATACCCCAGCGACTTAAGACTGGTTTTGTGCTCCAGGGTCATTTTGATGTGAGAGACAACAGGAGATGGACCTTTTTACTGGAGGAAGCGTTATTATGGATTATGATATTTTATCCAGAAGCAAAGGTTTACAGTTAAAACGTCTTAATAATGGATTTGTTTCTTACAAACACACAGCTTTTGTCTTCTCGAGATGTTAACTGATGGACTGGAGTGGTGAGGATTATTGTCATGTTTTTATCAGCTGTTTGGACTCTCATTCTGACGGCACCCATTCACTGCAGAGCATCCATTGCTGAGACACTGATGCAGTGCTGCATTTCTCTAAATCAGTTCCCACAAAGAAACAAATTCATCTGTTGTCCAGTTTTGTTGATCTAGACTGAGACTGCAAGCATCAATAACAGTCATGAATGTTTGTCTCGGGGTGTAATAATTATTCCTTTAAGTGAACTGGAGTCTCTGACAGTGGATGAGGCCCAGAGGACTCGTTCTCTTCACATGTTCCTCCACTCTGTTTGATGTTCTGTAAGGCCAGCGCCTCACTCTGCACCTGTTCTTTAAGACTTTGACTTTTCTTTTCCCTGTATGATTGAAATGTACAGAAATGAAACAGAAAGCTAATCACAGTGACTCATCATGGATACAGCTCTAAAACTTTACCTGTTCTCCTCTACATCCTCAATGGTATCAGGCAGAGGAATGTTGAGGGTTTCAGGAAGAAAAAAGGCTATGAAACCAGCGAGCACAGCGGATCCTCCGTATACAATGCTAGGCAGAGCCGGCAGGACCTCATCCAGGATCAGGACTGCAGGAGCGGCCATGGATCCGATTCTGGCCATCATGGAGACAAAGCCCATGCCGGTCTGTCTGTGGAACAAGCATGAAAACTCTTATCCTGTGACGTAGAATTCATGTAAAAGTGAGCATTGCTATCCCTACTTACTCTGGAACTACAAAGTACAGTATCTCTAACAGATGGTGCCACTTGGCGACTTTAGTATTATCATTAAACCTATTTAGCTTCTATGTCTTCCTCTCTTTGTTTGTTTTATTTCTGGTACCACTTTATATTATGGTTCTATTTATTGACATTAGTTGAGGAATTCATAAAGTATATGACCAATGTTTTTCAAGTTGAGTTTTTGTCTTCTGTTGAACACAAAAGAATATACACTACCGGTCAAAAGATTTTTAATGTTTTTTAAAGAAGTCTCTTCTGCTCACCAAGCCTGCATTTATTTGATCCGAAGTACAGAAAAAATGTTTTCTATTTGAATATATTTTAAAATGTAATTTATTCCTGTGATTTCAAAGCTGAATTTTTAGCATCAGTCTTCTGTGTCACATGATACTTCGGAAATCATTATTCTGATTTGCTGCTCAATTTTTTTAAATTTATTATTATTATGTTGAAAACAGCTGAGTAGAATTTTTTTTCAGGTTTCTTTGATGAATAGAAAGCATTTATCTGAAATAGAAATCTTTTCTGACATTATAAATGTCTTTATCATCACTTTTGATCAATTTAAAGCATCCTTGCTAAATAAAAGTATTTATTTCTATAATTTCTTTACCCAAAAAAAAAAAAAAAAAAAGATACTGACTCCAAGGTTTTGAGTGTATAATGTTACAAAAGCTTTTTATTTCAGATAAATGCTGATCTTTGTAATCCAGAGTCTCAGGCAAATTCTTTTTGTAACCAAATGTATTGTTTATATATTTTCATGGGTCTGATCTTGTTAGATTCATTGGGAAATGCCCAATCATAAAGCTTCAGACCGATTCTATAAGTTCTTCTTCTATAGTTTGTTTCTTCTGACCTGATTACAGTAGGGTAAAGCTCTCCAGTAAATAGGTAGATACAAGTAAATGACGCTGATGTAAAGCCCTTTCCGATAACAGCAAGTGCTGTCCTTGTGATCTGCATATCTGCAATGACACACAGGTTCATTACCAGTCAGTATGAATCAGTCATTAAGATGCATTAGGTGGATGACTGCGGATGATGATGGCATCATAATAAAGACACCGTCATTGTCTTACCTTTAGGAACAAAAATGTTGGCAAATATTACCAACGCTGACATGATGAGACATGTGCCTTGGGTTGTACGTCGGCCCAGAAAGCTCAGCATCAGAAGTGCGACCAGTTTAGCGGGAAAATCTACTGCCCCAAAGATGATCTGCATCAGATAGATGTTAACCCCGAACTTCTGCAGGTCCATGGCCAGACCGTAATATGCAAAACTCGTCGAAAACCTGTGAGGAAGATCAACAGAGTATGCATTTATTTATTTGTGCATAACACAGCCCTGCATCTTGAAAAAAATTCTGTAACACTTTACTTAAAGCCTTTATGTATAATGCATTATAAGTTTTAATGTATTAATTATGCCTTGTAATGCACCTTATAATGCATTGTACAATCTCATGAATAATTGTAACCACAGTTAATACATTATAACACTTATCAATTCATTGTGACACTATGCATCTTAAATTTGGTTATAATTATTTACGACAAGATATAATGTATTACAACGCACATTATGAATAAATATAATGCATTATACCCTTTAATAACCCTTTATAATGCATTATACATAAAGGCTTTAAGTAAAGTGTTACCAAAAATTTTGATTTCCAAAGTAAGGCGTAATATTACCAAGCAATATTATAAGCAAAAATGCTACAAAATGCATGATACATTGTGGAAAACATCATTTGCTCTAGCAAAACAGGCATTGCTTTTGGAATCAGACCCCCCAAATTAGTAAGAAACAAGTGTTGGATTTTATTTTGCAAATAGAATATGATGCAGCATGGTAAATTAATGTATATTTAAGCATAATACAAGTTGAGTACAGACAGAAACAGAACAAACTGATTCTCACCAGACGACCATAAGGCACATGGATATCTTCCTCATGGTTGGAGTTTTTAGGAGATCAAACACAGTATAAATGCTCTTACTGGACTGAATCTCTTTCTGCATGTGTGACTCCAGCACCTAAACATGAAGATGTGATATATGAAATGATATGAATATGTGATGATATGAAATGTGAGATGTTGCTATAGGCTGATGTGAAACCTCTAAAGTGATCTTCTCTGTCATCTCGGGCTTGCCGTTGATTTTAGCCACATGGTGGAGATGCTTCAGTGCTTCCTCAGAGCGGCCGTTCAGCACCAGCCAGCGAGCAGACTCAGAGTACCACCTTTGACATGGAGACATTTCTGTAGTTGTTATTGTATGCTGCATTAGGTTTTTACTAGGTGCAGAATTTCAATAGTTCTAATTAGTCTATGCGTGATTTAAACACCCTTTGAGAAATTTGGAAATTCATAATCAACACAATCACATATTATCTATACAGGCTGAAAAATGACCAAAGACTCATAAGACCTCTTGTTTAAAGATGGCTTCTGTTGAGTTTTTAAAAACTGTGGTTTTATCTTACATTTAGTGTTCTTTCCTTTTTCATCTTATTGTAATGACAAGCCAGCAGAGGGAGCCTTCACCCGAGTACTGACTGTGCTCCGCTACCTCTGCTTCCTCTACACTCATTTCCTGTTTGGTTGCTTTATAGCTAGAGACTGTGCTTGTGCTCATTGCAAAGTATTGCCAGTTTACCTGCCTTACTGAGCGCTTTTCCTGTTAATTCTGCCTGTTCTGTGTATGATTCTGCCTGTTCATCGATTACCTGGATTATCTCCTTTGTTTTGGTTGCCTGATCGGACTGATGTTTGTGCTTGGACCTATTGCCTGCCTGCTCACTATTGCCTTTTGGATTAACCCTTTGTATGTTGACAGATTGGACTGCTACTTTGGTTTTGCCCCTCTGCCTGTCTTCCCATACTATTGCAACTGCTCTTAATAAACTCCCGCATATGGATTCTCAGCGTTCTCATAACAGTATACTTCGCCACCAATGAATCCAGCGTTAGTTTCAAATCTATAAGTGGCATTTGCTTATCAAAGCGAGATGTTAAAGGGCTACCAAGAACAACTCACCAAGCTCCAATCAGTCAACAAGCATCTGACGCACTATATCTGATCAATTCCCATGGCCACGCTGAGGACGGTAAGCTTTGCCCTTCCTTATAAATTTGACGGTGCTGCTGAACAATGTAAAGGCTATTTGTCAGGTCAGAATTCACTTCGATCATCAAGGGGGATAAATTTGAATCTGAGGAAAAGAAATGTGCGTTTCTGATGACGCTGTTAACTGGCAGATCAATCGACAGGGCTGCAGTGGTTTGGGATGCTGATTCTCTGTTCAGAACTTCAGCGGATTATTTCATCCAACAGCTACGAGAAGTGTTTGAATATCCCGCTGGGGGCAAGGATATATTGACACAGATTCTCAATATTACGCAAGGTAACTGCACCGCTGCCGAATATGCCATCAAATTCAGATCGCTGCAAAGAGTGGATGGAACGATATCTCTTTGAAAGCAGTGTTTCAACGTGGTCTCAACACCGAACTGCAAACTGAGCTGGCTTGTAAAGGGGAGAACTCGTCCTTTTCAGAATTTGTTACTCTTGCCATTAAAACAACCTAATGAGACAAGCTCCGAAACAAAGGAGTGGCAGAGGAAATCAACACAACCCACCGATTCCCGTACAGATTACCTCTGCAATTGAGATTAACCCAAGCGATGAACCCTTGCAACTCAATATCTCAAGGCTTTCTGAGGAGGAAAGGATGAGACGTCGACAGCTCCACTTGTGCTTCTAATGCGGTGAGGCAGGCCATCGTAGTCTTGGATGTCCACACAAGTCTCAAGCTGCACCCAGGGTGAATATTGAACATTTCTCCTTGTTCAGTAATAAATCATACACATTGCCCGTCACATTAAAGACTGAAAAACTCTCTCTCGAATTGACAGCGATGGTTGACTCTGGAGCTGCCCTGAACCTGATAAATAAAGACATCATCAAGAAGTATAACATTCCCACTCAACCATGCACTCCTCCTATCAATATCAAAGCCATCTGTAACGTGGGAGTCGTGACACCGGAGTTGTGGATCCAAATGCTAGCTTTATTAAAAAGAGCGTGGTCAAACAGGCAGGGTAAATCACCAGCAAACAATAACATCCAAGAATAATCCAAAAGAGTAATCCAACGAACAGGTACAAGGTAAGGGCAGGCAGCAAATAATCAAAACACGGAAACAGTCCAAGATCCAAAAACACGTAGGCAAGGCAAGGGAACACGGAAACTGGGAAAACGTTACAGGCTTACAATCAACAGCGATGTGAGAGTGTGTGTGCCATTCTTATAGTGTGAGACTGATGAGGTAATGAGAGACAGGTGACCGCAATTGATGATGAGTGCAGATGAGTCTGGGCAAAGGGTTATGGGAAATGGAGTCCTGGGTGAATGGTAAAATTCAGGAATGGAGAGCCCACTGGTGGATCTCATGGGCACTCCAGCTGGTGATCGTGACACCATCGAAGACGCACTCATTGGAGAGGGGATTACTCATCAGACAAAAACTCTCAAACTCAATGTTGGAATGCTACATCAAGAATCCATAACGCTGTACATCGCTGATTCCCCCAAGCACAAGATAATCCTCGGACATCTCTGCCTACCTCTTCACAACCCCGACATTTCCTGGCATCATGGTGAGCTAACGCATTGGTCCATGTTTTGTATAAATCACTGCTTTACCACAAGACCTGAACCATGTCTCACAACCAGCGTTGAAAGTCCAGAGACTCACAGAACTGTGAACATACCTGCCTGTTACAATGATCTTTCTGAAGTTTTCAGCAAAACCAAAGTCAAACAATTACCACCCCACCGACCTTGGGATTGCGCAATCGATCTGCTTCTTAATGATATGTCTCCCAAAAGTAAAGTCTACCCTCTCTCCAGAACTGAAAGCTAAGCAATGGAGGAATATATCAAAGAAGCTCTGAACTCAGGTTTTATCCATCCATTCACATCCCCAGCTGCTGCAGGGTTCTGTTTTGTCGAAAAGAAGGATGGAGGATTAAAACCCTGCATCGATTACAGAGGATTCTGCCTTTTTGCCTGTTTATCGATTACCTGGATTATCCCCTTTGTTTTGGTTGCCTGACCGGACTGATGTTTGTGCTTGGACCTATTGCCTGCCTGCTTACTATTGCCTTTTGGATTAACCCTTTGTATGTTGACGAATTGGACTGCTACTTTGGTTTTGACCCTCTGCCTATCTTCCCATACCTGTCTATTGCAACTGCTCTTTATAAACTCCCGCAGATGGATTCTAACTCGGCCTCAGCATCCTCATTACACTTATAGTGTGCCTTTTATGATCTATGTTTTTATTTTTATTTTACTTGACCATTTCTGTAAGGCGAATGGGACTTGATTGAAAAAAAAACAAAAAACATTGATTGAAAAGCTAGATTTACCGTTATTGCCTGAGATAAAATAAACAATTAATTTTCTAAACATATAGTTAAATTGTCACAACAGGAATTATTAACATTTTCCATTTGAGGTTCATATTTTAGTTAAGCCTTTATTATAATAACATTATTATGTAACATATAACATTACGTAATCAACATATTCCTAATGCAAACAAAGAGTGTTAGAACGACAGCAGCTTGATTGGCTTTCACATGTGGGATGGACTTATTCACTGGAGGAAGCGTTTTTATGGATTATATATTTTATAAAGTTAAAATAATCTTGATGGATTTGTTTCAGCTTTTGTCTTCTCAAGATGTTAATTGATGGACTGGAGTGGTGTGGATTACTTGTGGATTATTATGATGGTTTTTATCAGCTGTTTGGACTCTCATTCCAACGGCACCCATTTACTGCAGAGGATCCATTGACGGTACTTTATTTTCAAATGCAATAGAGCATTAACCTTTTATTGCCACTCACCTGACATTAAATTTCTGAACTACTGCAATATGTACAACAACCAATACAATAAAACGCTGCCAGATTCACCATTCACGTTCATCTCTTTTGGTTAAAACTGAATGCTCACTGGGTATTTCACTTTGAAAGTCTCATGAAATGTGTAGAAAGCAGCGTAATATCATTTTGCGAAATGGCTTGTTTTTTCAATGAGCCTGGGTTGTTCAAATCATATGCACCTGGCATCAGTGGCATACATCAGTAACACAGAATGTCATGATTAAGTTTTATTCACTACCAAAGAGTGATTTGAATAATCTCGTACCAGCTGTAGAAGAAGAAGATAAAGAAAGGAAGACAGACGGCCACTTGTATTTTGCGCCAGTCCTTCAGACTGTATGCCACTCCAGCTAGAATCATCTGACCAAACGTGAAGAAGAAAGACGATATGGTGCCCACCAGCGTCCGAGCCTTAGTAGGAATCCACTCCACCTCTATAAAAACACAAACATTTCAAGTCACATTTATTTATATAGGCCGATGCTACTGTTTAAAAGCAGCTTCACAAAATAAAAAAGGAAAATAACTGTTAATGTGGCAAAATTAATCCATTTCAGCTGTGAAACAGCTCTATTGAAGATAATAATGTCATTTTTCAGTTATAATCCATTTAGTTCAATGTTGTTCAGTTCAGTCATAACTGTCGGTGTCGCAAAATTCATCCATATCAACTGTAAGGCAGCTCTTCAGCTTTCTTTAAAATGAAATGACATATGTAAACACATTCGTAGTAATTGACTTAAAAAATCATTGCTCTTATCTAATTCCATTGTAATTCCATGATGTAAATCATTTTGTATATTGTATATGTTGGATGAACCAGTCCTTTCCTTTAGAGTTAGTGAAGAGAGACACTCACTGAGGGAGACAGCATTGAGAATAACTCCAGACACGGACATTCCTGTCAGGAATCTGAGGATGCAGTAAACCACGTAAGACGGAGAGAGAGCCGTGAATGTGCCTAAGACAGCGAGCTGAAAATACGACCAAATCAGCATGGCCTTTCGCCCAAACCTACAGGAGAATAAAGAGTAAAGAAATAATGATTCTGTAATGTTTTTGTAATCCATTAAATGAATGCATGAATGAATGGTGGGTTGTAGTACAGATAATCACAGTTAGAAATCCATGTTTAGATTTCATGCTGTAATAACATCACTGTACAGTTGAGTTCACTAATGCAGCCAGTGTTTGATTATGAGCTTTACTACCCACATCTCAACCAGTGTTGTTTAGCATTATTGATATTTATGTTCATATTTTGAATTCGATTTTATTTTTACATAAATCTGCATGTTGCCTCCCACCATTTGCAATAAGTGAAGAGCTGAACCTATTGGTTGCTTAACAATGAGGTATGTACTGAAAAATATCAAAAGTGAGTAATACTATTTAAAAGTATAATGTCTGCTTTAATTTTGTAGCTTATTGGGTGTTGTAGATGTTGGTTCATGTGTAAGCACTAGGGTTGGGCTGATAGACGATGCCAAAAATACTTTGGGAGGGGTCCTCTGGTTTTTCGATGAAACTATAATACTTTAAACATGAAACTAGTGAAAATGAAAATTAAGTGAAAATATTTGATTGCTTGCTTTTATGCGTTTTTACTGACTGTGCTCATTTAGAGTGTGTTCTTTCACTGCATGATTAAGTCTAATAAAATGCATTTAGAATGCTCCCAAAATTCAAGATATGTGGACAGAAAATGTAGGCCTATATACTTATTTCATAATATCACACAAAGAGTGCAATTTTTTTTTTTTTTTTTTTTTTCATGTACTGTAATGTAACAGGCAACCATGGCAATCGTTATTTGTTTTCCTTGCCATTCTGAATACAGATTTATGCTTCGGGCACACCCCCTAACATTAATACCACATGAGGCATTTTAAAATAAATTTAAACTCAATAAATTCAATGTCCAATAATAAACTTTCAATGGCGATTGGAGATTATCAAATGAATCCCTCTTTTGCATCAGTTATTTTTCTGTTTAATTTCATTTAATTCTCATTTTGCTTCATGTGAATGTGTTTTGTGTAATGGTGTTATAATGATAGCGGAAACAGATGCATTACTTGTCAGATAGCCCTCCAAATATAATGGCACCTGTCAGCACTCCTCCCATGTAAATGGTCTGGCTCATCTGTTTGAGTGGACGGAGGGTACAAACCAAATCCCACTGTGACAAATAAGAGAAAAGCATCAATGCAATGCATATGATGAGGTTTCTACATTAACAGAAGCCTATTGCCTCAATTTAAGATAAAACACCTCTGATTCGGAAAGACGCAGATTTGCAAATCCTCAAAAAAACAAAAACAAACCTCTTTCCAGAGACTTCACATATCTTTCAGATTGTTCAGCAAAATCCCTCCAATTTATATAATTCTCTAATTTATCTAATTTACTCATCAATATTTCTGATTTTCTTTTCTGTTAAAATGAAACTAAGCTGGTTCCCCCGAAATAAAAGGAGGAATGAGTCATTTGACGCTCTCACAGGTGACTTATGACCAAAACTGACAATATTAGGCTACTTTAGCTTAGAAACTCAGTTTCATGCACATAAGGGTAAACATTTTGTGGATAAAAGGAAGCACCTTTTGTGAACAAAATCCCAGCATGCCACAAACCGCGCAATCTTTTGAGAAAAAGTAAATTCATTTTGTGACTTGCTAATTTAAAGGCTATTTTTTGTGTTGTGCATTTTGTTCAAGAAAGTTGTACTGAGCCCTGCACATGACATGCAAGAAAAATGAATGAATTTCGAGGGGGGATGGCGTTTCATTTCTATGTTTATTTGGAAATTAAAGTGATTTCTATATTTTATCCATTCAAAAGACTACGAAAGCGATCCCAGTTCTGCATATAAACGTAGCGCTGTGTTTATGGTCAGCTGCGCAATGCTGTCTTTTGCCATTTAATATCTGCAGACTGCAGCCAATAGAAATGCTTCTCTATCGCTGCGCGTGCTGCTCCTCACAGCACAGAGCGTGAAAGCAGACTGCAGTTGGTGTCATCATTGTAACAAACAAAGTGTAGAGACGATGTAAATAATATATTAAGTGTGTAGAGAGCTTCATTCATTAAAATGGAAGTTTGTGAGATAGCGATGAACGGAGGGTAACAGCTTTTAATGATTATAGAGAGTTTGCAAATGTGAAATTTAATTTATACAACAGTTTATACATTTTTGATTTTATACAAAAGTTAATATTAAGTGACTTACATTTTAGGACCACTGTCTATTTTGCTCTATTTCGTCAACAAAAATATATTTAATAAACAAAGTTGCAGCTGAGCCTCTGCGCAAGCCTTTAACACAGCGCTGTTTCGTTTTTGAATGAATCTTTGCTTTTGAACAAATCTAGTGAGTCAATGATTCAATGATCCATTCATAAAGAGAGTCACTTGCTTCGTTCCTAAATGAATCAGCCGTTTGAACAAATCGATTGAATGAATGATTCAGTGACAAAGACAGTGATTTGATGCCACCTACTGGCAGTTTCTGTTTCATTTTTAAAGTATAAATTGAGTCATTTAATTCATTGAAATTTATATATTTAAAACATTAATCTCATAACATTGTTATTATGAGATGCATTAATGCCACCTCTGAGTCTTGTCAAAATTTCTTAAATTCTGTAAATATTCCTTAATGCCACATTTGTGCTCTTCTGTGCCATGCAAAGATGAATTGTTGATGCTGATTTCATTTGACTGGAAACTTATTCTTCCTGATTGTTATATCTTATTATTTTAATTGAATTTATTGTGTAGTTAAAATTTTTGATAAAAGTTTATATATATAATTTTTTTTTTTGGCACAAAAGATGACATACATTTAATAAAGTTAGAAAAATGGCATTACAAAGTTTTAAAAAATAAATAAATAAAACTTCAAGGAGTCAAATAACAATAGGAAGGTTAATTTCTGGGTCATTCCTGGGATTCGGTAATATTTCAGTCCCCCAGAGTTTCTAAAGTGGTGGTTCACCAAAATGAATTGTTAGAAGCTGTTCACAAAACTTTGGGATGCCCATTATAATTAATAAAAATAATTATTGCATTTTTATATTTTTAGCATAAAATAATGTCTTATATCTATCTTGAACCAAGCATTTTGTAATGTCCCTGAGTTTGTACAAAATGTGCATAGTGTCTGTGATTTTTGGCAACAATGTAAGCATTTACTTGTGTTCCTTTCTTGTAAAAAATATTTTTCTAAAAAAATGCAAAATATTTGCTAAAAAAAACAGACTGTAAAGTTATGTCTCTCAGTCTGAACTCAACCCTGTCACACTAACCATTCTTCGCCCATAATAATTTAGTCTCCACTCATATGTGACTTCATCCAGGTCTCTTTAATAGTGGTGCAGAAAATGGTTAGTGCAATCATGCTTTTTATTCATATTTTTGAGGCATGTTATAGTCAGGGAGGGTACTGTCAAGCTTAACAACTCAACCCCGTCATATAAAATTAAGATGGAAAATTATTACTTTTACAACATTTTATTTTCATTCATAAGTATATACAATGTGTTTATTTTATTGCTGCCATATATGGTCTACTCTCCTACACTACATGAGCAGTAGTGGCCACAACCCGTCACACTCAACCCCATCACAAATATATGTATTTCTCATTGTTACAGGGTTGAGTTATTTGCTTAATTTATTAATAATTTTAATGAATGGTTTCAGTAAATATATATACTCCAAAATCATGACAACTCATATTTTTGTTTTAAATAGAAGTTTTGACATAATATGTCGACTTAAACGTGGACAAGCATCATACATCAGAAATTGTGCCCACATTTGCAGCAGAAAGAAAAAAAAAAGCTGGAAAAAAACTCAAATTGATAAAAGGTCTTTAATGCCTGAGGTGGGAAAATATGATATTCTGAATATGATATATTAAAATGTGATGAATATTTTTTGGAAGTTTGATATGTGCCTAATGATGTGGGGTATTTAGAAGTTGAATCACATGTAGTTGAAAAACATGTATATTCCAAGTTGAAATGTTACCGAATCCCAGGAATTACCCTCCTGTCATTGATCAGGAGGTCTGTTCCTATTTTTTATTTATTTATTTATTCATTTTAAGTAGGAGCACTAGTGCTCCTGAAAAGAAATGTAAGCATAGAGTCCTCAAGAATGTAATATTAAAAACTAACTGCAAACGTTTATCCAACGTAATATGTACAAATTCACACACAACTTATCTTTAATTTGGCCTGAATTGCAGGTGCTTGTCTAAACTTGAAAGTTTAGAGAAAATATTAAATACGTTGAAAAATGTTATTATAACCCCCCCCCCAAGCTAGAGTCCCCCCAGTGAATTCTGGCCATTTCCACCACTGCTTATAATTATATAGACAATTGTAATGAGATGGAATATTTGAACTTTTATGAAGTCACAAACCACAGTACTGTTTAGCCTGTTAACTGTCTGCATCCCGCTATCAAGATGCGTGCAACTTTTTTTATATTGCCTTTTCCCTATCACATGTTTTAGTAATCACTTTTTGTAATGCCAACTTCAAATTTGAAGCGTAACTAAAATCTAAGTTATTGCTTTTGATTTCATAGCAATCTTAGATTCCAAAACATTCTGTAAAATATTTTTATATAAAATAAAGCAATTTAGTATGCCTACAGTATATTTTCTTTATAGTAAGTTTACATTTCTATAACTTTTTTACACTTTAACTTTTTGAAATGCCAACAAGAGAACAACATTAGGTCGGTATTGCAAAAATGGTTGTAATTAATGAATTACAACCATTTAAGTTCGGATGGTGCATTTTAAGGTCTGTGTTATTTTTATTTTCTCATTTAATATTATTTTCTTAATCTATTTATTCAAATTACAAATTCTATTATCAGCCTAACAATTGTAGTGATGAAAAGCTGAATTGTAAATGGGAAACGACTTACTTCTGACACTATAGATGAGATGAATTCAGTCTTATCATATGTCCAGCCCTCAGCACAAGCCTCTGTCTGGAGTTCAGTTGTATTTGTGTGACTCGGTTTGTCTGTGAGTAAATGCCATTGAGCGTCGGTGAACCGGGTGCATCTGGACGGTGTGAGGGATGAATCCAGCGGGATAAACGCGCGCAGGATCGCCGCTGCGCTCTCGTTCAGCGCCGCCGTGATGTTCGGGATGCGACAGTGATGCTCCGGAACACCGGCAGTGAAGTTATTGAGTAAATTCTGGCTAGCCATTAGAAGGCCCGGGATGGACAGAAGAGTGACATGAATAATCTGGAAGCGCCCAAACCCTCCAACTTCATCCAGAAGATCCGCAAAGCCCATGCTGGTATTGATATATTTCTAAATTTCTAATCTCCAGTTTGTATATTTCTTCTTACCTCAGCAGACTGACAACGACTGAACTCTCGATGTTTCGTAAAAATTAAGCAACCAAGTTATTTCAAACTTTGAATGATTAATTTTGAGGTTAATGGTTGCCAAAAGAGTTTCTGATTTCTGAACGAAAAGCATTTTCCATACACAGAGCTGAAGTGAATTAAAAGTCACTCCCTCCATGACACACACACACACACACACACACACACACACACACACACAGCAATAATGAAGTTTTAATCTGATTAAAATACCCTGCACTGGAATTTTCATAAAGAGCTTGTGCAGGACAAATGACCTTGACAAAATAAGCCAGGTTTCATTTATTTGTTCTTTACTGTGTCTTTTTATATGAAAAGTGCACTTTAAAGATGTTAGTCAACCTAAAGTGTGCTTCTAACTAATTTTATTTAAACCAAAAATATACAAAGCAGTCTGACTACATTAAGTTGCACCACCACCAAGTAGAAATACTGCATCACTTTTAGGTAACAACAGTGTTTCACATTTTACAAGATATTAAAGAAGCATGTTCATATACTAAACAGGTCTTTTCTTGTTCAGACACCTAAGGCCGCATTCACAAACATCTTATTATCTTACCACTAGGAGTCCTCCTAAGAGTTCCTAGGAGTTTTAGCTGAAAGGTAAATAACATTTGCTTAAAATGTACTCACTCTCTCAGGCTATACAATATTTAGAGTCTTCACTGAAATTAATGATTTTGAACTTCATTTGGAACAAATCACTGTCTCAGCAATGGATGCTCTGCAGTGAATGGGTGCCGTCAGAATGAGAGTCCAAACAGCTGATAAAAACATCATAATAATCCACACCACTCCAGTCCATCAGTTAACATCTTGAGAAGCCAAAAGAAACAAATCCATCAGACGTTTATAACTTCCATCCATTGCTAAAATACAAGTTCATAACTGTAATAACGCTTCCTCCAGTGAAAAAGTGGTCTGGTCTGAATCAGGAGAGAAACAAGCACCGGTTACAAGCCAAAATGGCTCTAATCAAATATGTGGGTGGATTTTGATGCGTGAGGATAACAGGAGATGGATTGTGGGTGCTTTGAAAAAAACCTTTACAAATTTAAGAGTTGTGTTCAGCTGCAACCACATCTTACGAGATGTTAAATACTGGCTCAAGGGAAATGCAGGGGAAAATGTAAAACAGCTCATAGACTCCTCCTGTCCAGATGAGTTTGATACTCACTATGGATTCTTTAAAATTAAACTTGATCGCCTGAATCAGATACTGAAAATATCAGCATGTAACTATGTAACATCAACTTTGTAAATGAGAGCATCAACAAAATGCTAAAAAACCCAAAATGGGTAGAGAGAACCTCAAGTGGATGCAGTGGTTCTCCCACTGTAGTACATGCAATTATACTTTTTTATTTGAATTTCAGAGAGAAAAATGTGGCTTGAGCAATTATGCAATAAGACAGAGCTTTAGGCTAGCAGTGACAGACTTAACAATCCCCCCTTTCTTCCTCTGGGTAGACATTATTTAAATGGTTGAGGCCAGCGTGGAAAATGACCCATGTACAGCTGAAGGAGCATTTTGACCAGACAGTCTTGCCTTGTTATGATTTAACAGGTTGTGTTAAATAGTGACTGACTTGTTGCTCATCCATCAAGGACACCATGTTAATTAAAAATGCTTAGGCTACCAGTGTCATTCTGTCAACAGAATATTTGCCCATTACTGTATTTTATTATCTTCCCCTTTCCCACACAACTTTGTAGCAGAGAAAATGGGTACTAAACATTACAATAGACAGAGCAGCCTTGTGGTAAGATCTGTGAGAACACATAATTAAACTAAAAATAAGACCACTGGAGTGATGATATCCAACCCGAATTCCGGAAATGTTGGGAAGTTTTTTAAATTTGAATAAAATGAAAACTAAAGACTTTCAAAATCACATGAGCCAATATTTTATTCACAATAGAACATAGATAGCAAATGTTTAAACTGAAAATTTGTGCAATTTTATGCACAAAATGAGCTCATTTCAAATTTGATGCCTGCTACAGGTCTCAGAATAGAAACGTCTGGGCATCGAGGTTATGAGTTTCTGGAGTTTTGGTGTTGGAATTTGGTCCCATTCTTGCCTGATATAGGTTTCCAGCTGCTGAAGAGTTCGTGGTCGTATTTTTCGTTTAATGATGAGCCAAATGTTCTCTATAGGTGAAAGATCTGGACTGCAGGCAGGCCAATTCAGCACTCTTCTACTACGAAGCCATGCTGTTGTAATAGCTGCAGTATGTGGTTTTGCATTGTCCTGCTGAAATAGACGTCATCTGGAGGGGAGCATATGTTGCTCTAAAACCTTTATATACCTTTCAGCATTCATAGTGCCTTCCAAAACAGCAAGCTGCCCATACCGTATGCACTTATGCGTCCCCATACCATCAGAGATGCTGGCTTTTGAACTGAACGCTGATAACATGCTGGAAGCTCTCCCTCCTCTTTAGCCTCTGCCCATCTTTACTTCTGAGAGACTCTGCCTCTCTAAGACATCCCTTTTATAGCTAATCATGTTACAGACCTGATGTCAATTAACTTAATTAGTTGCTAGATGTTCTCCCAGCTGAATCTTTTAAAAATGTCTTGTTTTTTCCGCCCTTTGTTGCCCCCGTGCCAACTTTTTTGAGACCTGTAGCAGGCATCACATTTGAAATGAGCTCATTTATTGGATAAAAGTGTAAGATTTCTCAGTTTAAACATTTGTTATGTTCTCTATGTTTTATTGTGAATAAAATATTGGCTCATGTGATTTGGAAGTCTTTTAGTTTTCATTTTATTAAAATTTAAAAAAACATCCCAACATTTCTGGAATTCGGGTTGTAATGTAAGGATTCAGGGATTCACATTCTAGTGATGGTTTCTGCAAAAGTGAGAGAGCTGGAAATTATTCTTCTCTTTCATAATAAGTGGTTGGGTCCACAAACCAGAATGGGTTTACCATAAAAATAAGCCTGTAAAGGTCATACAAAAGGTATGGACCAAAAATGGACAAAATGGCAAAACATTAAGCTTTAAAGGGTGTTAACCTCAAATCACTGGCTTCTATCGGTTGATGAGTAGTTGTCGGTTAGTGTGTGAGTTTAATGTGAGACCAGGGTTTTGTCCCAATACTCTAACTCACACATGGATCCAAAAGACTGTCCCAGGTCTGAAAACTGCCAAAGCTCAAAAGCACACTAAATCCACACTATAGCATTTCGGAGCCATATTGTAAGTAAAATTAATTAGATATTACATATAATTTGGTGGTAAAACATATGTTGCATGTTTTATTGGTGCAGAGATGAGTATGTGTATTTTGTAAAACGTTGGCAACTGCCTTTTATCACACACAATAAAATTGTGTCGTCTATAACATAAGGATTACTGAACAGATTTAGAGGTTTATTTTAAAGTGCAAAATAAAATCAACATGTGTAAATAAACTCTGGAAAACGTGTGTCCAATCAGGTAATCAAAAGTTCTGCACACTTTCAGTCTTTATATCCACTTGAAAACTTGAGCCAAATAAGGAAATACATCATGTAAGTAGAGAAGTGGTCAAATGGGCAGGAGCATTGTCTTGTTGAAAAATAATTCTGTACTTCAAATTATTAATTGGTACTATTAGTATTAATACTGTAAATGAGTTCAAAATTTGCAGTCTCTTTGCTGGTAAAGGAAAGGAAAGAATCAAGAAAAACTGCTCATCATGCCAAGTCATTTGGACTTCAACTGCTGACAATCTTTCTGAACCACGCAAACAGAGACAGACTGGACTAAATATCAGCACTGCTGGGGTCCTGTTCAGCCATATATTTAAGACGCTGTATAAAGTACAGTTAAGTCATAACGTGTGACCAGCTCCATCATTTAGAGTCATTCTGACCCGGAAACGCATTTTGAGTTTTATGCACAGAATGATGAAGTAAACCCTCGACCTTCTGAGAATTGTTATGACCGCCCCAAACTGTTGCAGAGATATGATCATTTAAACAGTGGTTAAACATGATTTTGAGGAAATGGCCTCAAAAGATTCCAAACAAATTTTTGATTTTTTTAAATAATTGGATTTCTAGCACTGATATAGCCTTGTCTTTGTGACAACTTGACTCTTGTGTGTATGATGCTAAAATATTGCCTAATTGTGGACCAATTAGGACCACAAAAGCAGTCATAAGTATATTTGTAGCAATAGCCAACAATACATTGCATGGCTCAAATTTATCCATTTTCTTTTATGCCAAAAATCATTAGGATATTTAGTAAAGATCATGTTACATGAAGATATTTTGTGAATTTCTTACCAAAACTTAATTTTTGATTAGTAATATGTATTGCTAAGAACTTCATTTGGACAACTTTAAAGGCTATTTTCTGAATATTTAGATTTTTTTGCACCCTCAGATTCCAGATTTTCAAATAGTTGTATCTCAGCCAAATATGGTCCTATCCTAACAAACATATCAAGCATATTTATTCAGCTTTCAGATGATGTCTAATTTTATAAAAGGACCTTTATGACTGGTTTTGTGGTCCAGGGTCACAATTCTTATTTCCATTATTTGACAGACATCATAATCAGTACTGAACTATCCACCAGAGCTGAAAGAGAACGTGCAGTTCATCATGTTTCCTTTTACCGTAAATCACAGTGTAGAGGCTGATTTTTGTGTCGCATCGATCTCGGATGTTGGTCAAGTTTACGGGGAGTATACCTCTAAATTAATTAAATGCCTCGATTAAGATCCAGTAACATGTATATGATTTGAACACAAGAGGATCAAGACAGTAAGTTCTTCCAGAACGTTCTTCTCGTTCACATTATCGGGGCTTATATGGCGACGCAGAGGCGAGCCAAGAAAAACCATCATCCTTCATCTGCGTTTACACGTTGTTCTTCCATGCCATTGACTTTTAATATGCAGATAGGTTGCACTCAAGTATAGTTCAGCTGATATTATGTAATATGCGACGCTGTTAAAGGCTGTTTGGTACGTGTTTTCCCTGATATAGCCGCTCATCACGCAGCTCGGGAATGTGAGTGCGCGTTTATTACGAGGATTGCGAGCGTCTGTGGAAAGTGTTTGAGAGGCTCTTCTGTACGTGGCAGCGGCTAAAATCACTGCAAAACAGCAGAGGACTCGCTATAAAACTGCTTCTGCTGGTCTGTCCCATCACACGTTCACACTTTCAACGCGAACCGAGGTAAGAGCTCTTATATTTTAACCGTGATTTGTAACAGTTCTGCGTGCCATGCAACATAGTGACTTTTACCTTTGACATCTGACCTTTAAATAACTCTTGCTGCTACAATACTAACGTTTTGTTCAGAGTACTGCAGTGAGTTGCTTGCTTTGCGTTCACGTTTGATGCAGCCTTGCTGACGGTCAAATTTAAGTTGTAAAATAGTGTTTTTGTTAATGTAAAACCTGTATTAAAATAAACATGGGTACGTTTATGTTGTTTGTGCTCCCTGAATAGGCTACTAGCTGTTTGTTTCAGATTAATTTCTGAATTTTTGTTTTTCTTTCTGCAGGTGTAAAAATTGTTTTAATACTGTATTTATAATGTATTAATTTGTGTAAGTCCACTTTTACTTAACATTTTTATCAATGGGCACGGTTAGCTGCTGGGTCTAATATTAATGTTACTGAATATTATTTAGTATGGTTATAACGGCAGTGTCTAAATCTAGCTGAAGCAGGTATGGATTGTTTTATTATATATATATATATATATATATATATATATATATATATATATATTAGTAGTTTTCTACAGCGGTTGCTGTAAGCTGCAAATCCTCTCGAGGAGGACAGAAACTTTTCTAGAAGATGACGTCATCGCTCATGCACTCCCTTCAGAAACATTTGGGAGTTTGTGTTGGTTTGCTCTTTGGGTTTAATTAGTGTTTGTTTTTTGTTTTTTTTAAATGGTATGCTAATGCTATTTGCCTTAAGTTAAAACATTTGATAAATGTTGCTCTTGATGTACTGTGATGTGAAAGTTGAACTGAATTTAACAGACAGATCACTGGTAAAGTGTGAATTGTGCTCTATTTTTACACACGGAAGAATCTGCATCCTCTTCCAATGACCCGGCACCAATTAAAATCTGTAAAAGGTCCATTAGCACAAACAAGAGCGGCTGTAGAGAGTCAAACACTGCTGAGTTTACATTACAGTGAGTTTAGTTTGAAGGTAGGTGCGAAGGCAGTCAGGAGTGAATTGCATCTGACCATGTGTGATTGTTTAATTCATTATATGCCTAAATGTTTGAGTCAGTTGTAAGTAACTAACTGAGTTGCACGGATTTACAACTATACAGGTGGAGAAAAATGACTGTGGATCAGTCCATAATATTTTAAATATTGAATAGCTCAATGATCCACAAGTTATCATACCCACTTATTGCAGAGAAAGCAGATTTTAGTAGGACTTTTATACAGAATCTTTGGAACGAGCCACCTTAATTCACTCTGGAGATTTGCTAAAAAAATTGCGATGCATCATGTTGGACTCGGACTGTGACTTTCTGAATCCGACTCTAATTGAATCGTGAGGTCTTTAAATGCTAAACTATTTTAAAAGACTTGTGGATGTGCCCTGTGGTTTCCATTTTGGGTTCAACCAATTTCACCCACGCCCAGTTAAACCGTTCATTCTGGCAGGTTCTACACTTTGACTGTAATGACCGGTCATTAGGTAAAAGCTTAGTTATTTCCCACCCTCATATTCGTACCAAAGAGTTTGCTGTTTGTGGCTGTGACCACTTGCACTTGCACTTTTGTGTTTGTAAAATCAACAGCAGATACTCGCTCCACAAAATTAAACCTTAAAAATCTGCACTGTGCTTTCTAATTAAGGCAAAAAGCTAATTAAAAAAATATATAAATATGATTTCTGTGATGCAAAGCTGAATTTTCTGCATCATTCTAATATGCTGATTTATTATCAATGTTGGAAAGAGTTGTGCCACTTAATATTTATTGGAAATAATTTTTTTTTTTTTTCAGGGTTCTTTGAATAAAAAGTTAACGAACAGCACTTATTATAAAGATACATTTTTTTTCTAACAATATAAGTTTTTATCACTTTTAATCAATTTAACACATCCTTGCTCAATAAAAGTATTAATTTCCTTCAAATAAAACTACTGACCCCAAATTTTTGAACAGCAGTGTATACTTATAAGTTGAATCGGTTTCTATATAAAATATATTTTCTTGTCATACTCTTGTTTTTCACCAGCAAAAAAGCTCTGCAGCTGTTTCTTGACCCATTTGTGGTTAAGCACCAAAGAACTGACTTGGCTCAGTATTCAGTGTTAGTCCTCAATAGTAAGCATGCTTAACACACACGTGCGCAGACTTGGTGCATAAAAAGTCTATTTGTAACTCCCAGAGCAATCTTCAGTTGAAGTAAATCTGCACATTTCTAACATGTCTGTTTGGTTTCCTTGTAGGTTTCGCTCGACAATGGCAGCATTTCTGGTGTTTATGCTGCTGACTCTGTCGTCCTTCTGTTCTCCCACGCGAGCCGAAATCTTCACCTCGATCAGTACAATTCCTTCTGTTCCTCTTAGTTGCATGAAAATCATCTGGTGTTTAATTTCTGATTGAATTATAAGTGATCAAAGTACACAAAGACTGTAAAACTTGAATAAATGTGCTTTTTTGGTCTTGTTGTCATTTTTTTTTTTAATGATATAATTTTGCCTTCTCTTTTCAAAGGCCAAATGACAGACCTGATATTTACAGAGAGGGAGCTTGTCCAATCCCTGAAAGAATACATTGAAGCAGAAGAGATGAAACTTGAAGCTGTGAAGAGGTGAATCTTTCGCTACAATATTTTTATTTTGTTTTATATATGATTACACATGAACCCGTGACTCATTTGTGTGTTTCTGTCTATCGTTTGGCTTCAGCTGGGCTAATAAACTGGATATGTTGACACGTTTGTCCACGTCGGACCCTGAAGGCTTCCTGGCTCACCCGGTGAACGCCTACAAGCTGATGAAGAGACTCAACACCGAGTGGTCCGAGTTAGAGAGTCTGGTGCTGCAGGACCCGTCAGATGGTACAGTATATCAGCGTTTATCACAATGTTTAATGTTGAGAAAGTACTGAGGTATGTTACAGTTAAAAACAGAATGGATTGGACAGTAGATTTATGATAGTTGTATGTTTTTTAACACTATAATTTTGTGGTATGCTTGCTGTTATTCAGTTTTATTTTTTGGCATTATCTTTTAAGACTCTTTCTGAGATAAGACAGTTTTAAGACTATGATTTCAGATTTATGCTGAAGCAAGTGTTGAACATGTTTTAACTGGTGTAAGGTAGAGATCCCAGGACAGGCAAAAAAACCAAAACAAAATAACCTTTATAAATATGTAAAAAGTTGTGTTTTTGTATGTTTTTGCAGTATTTATTTTAAATGATTGAATTTATTTGTTCGAAAGTACAATAGTAATATTATTACAATTTAAAGATTTGTTGTCTATTAAATGTATTTTATTGCATTCATTATTACATTCATGTTTGCATGTTACATCACACATTTATTACTTTCAAAGACTTAAAAAAAAAAAAAAAAAAAATCTTTGTCTCCAAACATTAGACTATATGTATATGTTTCTGAAGTTGATATACAGTTCGTAGAATTTGATGTTCTCTATACTTTACAGATTTCCATATCCCCACGTAATGAATTAATAACTCCAACTTAAAACTATCCATCTTTATCCACATTCATATAGTGCACTCGCATAAAGCAACGTATACTATATAGCAAATCTCAAATGCTTGTCCTTACGCCCAGCTCTAAACTGCAAAATGTGGACTGTAAGGAATTAAGGAATTGGAAACTTTAACGTCAAGATTTTGTTTAAAGCTCCTTTGAAACAATGTGAATTGTGAAAAGCGCTATGCAAATAAAATTGAGTTGTGTATAGTGAGAAATCAGGGTCTGAGTGTGTGTGAAGTCATGACAGCTGTTCACTTATTTTCACTCCCTAATGTGAACTTGTGTGAACATGTGTTGCAACATGTTGCCACGTGGAGTTCTTGAGACAACTTTCCACTTAAATGAAAGCCATGCAAGTGATAATGTACTGTCATTACCATGAGAAATAACCCTGACCCGGACCAGGGTCAGGACCCCAACATGATGCAAAAATATTTAGTAATGTACTTTTACTAAATGCATACATGTATATAAAATAGACACTTAAGGTGTGGTTCACCCAGAAATGAAAATTCTGTCATTTACTCGCCCTCCAGCCAAATATTTATTGGTAGCCATTGACTTCCATAGTAGGGGAAAAAATACAATGGATGTTAATGGCTGTTTTGTTACCAACATCCTTCAGAATATCTTCTATGTTGAGCAGAAGAAAGAAACTCATACAGGTTTGGAACGACACGAGAGTGAGTAAATAACATAAGCTTCATTTTTGGGTGAAATATCCTTTCTAGTTAGAATCCTTTTATTATGTGAGAAGAAGTGACATGCAACTGGCAGTTTTACAGATAAACTCATTATTCAAAAATATTTGACCGCATGATACTGCTGTTGTCCAATGAGAATCATGTACTCCAATGCACTGTGTCTTTAAAAAGTAATCAGTAGTTCTCAGCTCTTGCCTTAAAGTCTTGTGTAATAAAAAAGTTTATATATTTTTTTCTCTTCTGAAGGCTTCATATCAAACATGTCTGTGCACAGACAGTCTTTCCCCGATGAGGAGGATGAGAAGGGAGCTGCCAAAGCTCTCATGCGTTTGCAGGACACGTATAAACTGGACTCGGAAAGTTTCTCCAAAGGCAAACTGCCAGGTCAGAGGCAGTACTCCGGTAACTCCAACTCTTGTTTTCACACTTCTTTGTTTTCATTTCATACAAGGCTCTGAGTCCTGTGCTGCGATAGCAGTTAAAGAGACTGTGATGAACTGAGACCGTCATTGCAAGACTTTAAAAGGGGGACAAATACACCCTCACTATCAGTGGACTTCTGAGACATACAGTAGTGTCTTTATGAGAAAAAGATGAAGCAGTTGCATTATATCTGTAAATGCATGTTGCTTAATTTATCATTTTTGAAATTGGAATACTATCTTGATTTATAATTAGTGGCCAAGCACCAGTGGTATCTCTTTTTTGGGAAAGTTATCAAATTTGGCGCACCGATTGAGGACCGTTCCAGCATTAACTACAGCAAATTTGGAGTCTCTAATTTCAGCCCTCTAGCTGTCCAAATTTGCACACACGTTTATGCTAAAAACTTTTGAAATGTTAAGTCTAGAAGCAAATTCTTTTTTCATCCTTGGCTCAAGATGATTCGATTGTCATTTTCAGTGCAACTGCATGACGTCATTTTCCATGATGACATTGTTTTTTTGGAAAATTCAAAATGGCAGAAAAAAACCCAAACAAAACCCTATTTTCAAACTCCTCCCTAGACTGTTTTTGTCAGCATGGTCTGAAGTAGGGCTGTCAAATAAAAATTCGAGTATTTGTCGAATTTAAAATAAAAATCCACATTTGAATGCAAAAACGTGATGCTACATGATGCTGTTTAGTTTATAATTAAACATTATTTTAAACATGATGCACTTTTTTTCAAAGATAGTTGTGTTATTTTATTGCTTTGAATAATCGTGCATTAGTAATATTTTGCTCGATGCGCCCTCTTGTGGCCTCAGGAGAGAAGCCAAAAGCTTGTTTCCCCCTAACTGAAATTATGCCTTTTTAAATTTTAATATAATTCAAATATTGATAATATTTAAGTACAAAATTAGATTTTAGTTATTCAAACATTTTGACAGACCTAGTCTGAAGATGATGTAGTACTGAAGATGAAGATGATCTGGTTCGATTTTCGCAATAATCTAACCAGATCATCTTAAAACCATGCTGACAAAAAGTGACCAAATTCAAGTTGACAGTCAAACTGTTCTTGAAGAACACATGAACAATTTTTTTTTTAAAGAGCTCAAATTAGACATAAGGTTATAACTTGGCAACGCTTTAGCATATTGAGACCAAACTTGGTGTGTGTTATAATAACCATGACCTGAGGCTACCTACACAGTTTTGGCACAGCGCCACCTAGTGGTCAGGAGATATGCAAATGGCTATTTTTGCTCATAACTTAGGAACGATTTGGCCAAAAATGATAAGACTGTTCTCTTCAGACTCAGACCAACATACCGAGTCGAACAATACCCAATTTTCCCATGTCGGCCTCCTAGATTGTTGGTCTGATTTTCACCAAACTGATTGAAAATACTCAAATTAATTCATTTTTAAAATATTCATGTGCGCTCATAATTTATTTTTTTTTAAATCAAAATAATGTTCCCTCCGTCTTACAACATTTCCTTTTCATTTGTTGAAGTACTAAAATAACTACAACTAAATAAACTGACACTAAAATTGAAAACTTAATTAAAATATAGACACATTGAAAAAAATAAAAATAAGCAACAAAATTACTAAACTTTAAAATTAATAAAAACATTTTCATTGCTTGAAATAAATAAGTATTAACTTAAATTACGTTAAATATAAAAATCCTAAACTTATTTTATTTACAGTCGGACAGTAATGACAGCTGGAATCTCACAGTCTGACAAGCGAAAGGACCATCATAAATCATATAGTGTGCACATGACGTAAAGTAACGCTTGGTCCAGTATAATATCCTTGCTGAAACCTGTGATAAATGATGTGACGTTCTGTCCACAGGGGTTCGCTACAACGCTGAGCTGACCGTGGATGACTGCTTCGACATGGGGAAACTGGCCTACAATGAGAATGACTATTATCATTCAGTGCTGTGGATGCAGCAGGCGCTCAGACAGATGGACTCGGGAGAAGACGCCAAGACGGCCAAAGCCGATATTTTGGATTATCTTAGTTACTCAGTCTATCAGATGGGTGACCTGCCACGAGCCATCGAACTCACTCAACGCTTGGTGGCCATTGGTAGGCTGTTTCTCTCTATCTGTTGTGTTTGACCTGCAAGTTGACACTAGATGATCGTTAGGAAATGTAATAGCCACATAAACTCACATGAAGCTCTCATATATGGGCCATTCTACAGAATTGGTGCAAACTGCTGTCCCACAACCAAATACGCATTTAAAAAGCATTTAAGAATTCAAATCTTAGATGTTTACTAAGATTCTTCTATTATCTATTGAAATACACAATAATATTTAAAATATTGGCAAACTTTATATATATATATATATATATATATATATATATATATATATATATATATATATATATATATATATATATATATATATATATATATATATATATATATATATATAAAAAAGTGAAGTTTAAAAAAAAAAAAATAATTCTTTGTAAATCACGAAACTTCATGTGTCTCACATTTTTCATGTCACTACCGAAACAGTGTATGTTTTAGTCCATTGGATTTGAACTACACCCCTAAATTTATTTCCCCTTCTCTCATAGCTACAAGGTGTGAGTAGATAGGTCCCATCATTTTGAGGTAAATGTATTCAAAAGTCAGAAAATCTGTGTGTAACTTTAAGGAATGTCACTACCGAACGGCTTTTGTCTGCAATTAAGCACACTTGTTCGGTGTTATTCCATAACATTTAGTTTTTATGTGTACAACTGTTAATATCTGTGCTAGCAAATCATGTGCTGATTAGCATCTTTGAGCTAGGTTCAAAAGTATCTAAAATTGTCACTACCCAAAAAAAAAAAAAAACATTTGGTGAACTGTCACTACCGAAACATGGGATGTTTTGTCAAAAATAAAGTAGATTGAATGACAAACTAAGATGTTATGATAGTGTTTGGTTCAATGCATATTCAAACTAATGCATCCTTAACGTTGAAATCAGTATTATCAACTTTACGCCTTTTACAAAGAATTTTTTTTGAAATATTGTTAAAATTGTTATTGATTTACCTCGTAAAAACTTTTTAATAAAATAGCAAAAATATATATTTATAAGGTAGATGTAAACAAAACCTTAATGTCGATATAGCCCTTCTTATTAAACTATGTATTGTGTTTCGGTAGTGACAAATTTGGGGAGAGGAAAAATATTCCAAAACCTTCTGAAAATACAACATGTGACCCTGGAACCTTGAGTCTTAAGTCGCTGGGGTATATTTGTAGCAATAGCCAAAAATACATTGTATGGGTCAAAATTATCGATGTTTCTTTTATGCCAAAAATCATTAGTATATTAAATAAAGATCATGTTCCATGAAGATATTTTGTAAATTATCCTACTGTAAATATATCAAAACTTAATTTTTGATTAGTAATATGCATTGCTAAGAACTTCATTTGAACAACTTTGAACAAGATGTTTCTGCACCCTCAGATTCCAGATTTTCAAATAGTTGTATCTCAGCCAAATATTGTCCCATCCTAACAAACCATACATAAATGAAAATCATATTTATTCAGCTTTGTTTGACTTAGAACATGGAATCCAAGATAAATGTGATGCAGTTTTTTTTTGGCTGTATTTCTCGACCATTGGAGATTGCATATCCTGTGCATGCACTTGCAGATCCCAGCCACCAGAGGGCAGGAGGAAACCTGCGCTACTTTGAGCAACTGCTGTCTAAGGAGCTGAGGGACCGGGGTCGGAGCCAGCAGGAGCCCGCGGATGAGAGGCCCATTCAGCTGGACACTTATGAGCGGCCCAAAGACTACCTGCCCGAGAGAGAGGTGTACGAGGCCCTCTGCAGGGGAGAGGGAGTCAAAATGGTGAGCGCAGCTTACAGGTGCTGGTCATATAATTAGAATATCATCAAAAAGTTGATTTATTTCACTAATTCCATTCAAAAAGTGAAACTTGTATATTATATTCATTCATTACACACAGACTGATATATTTCAAATGTTTATTTCTTTTAATTTTGATGATTAGAGCTTACAGCTCATGAAAGTCAAAAATCAGTATCTCAAAATATTAGAATACTTACATTTGAGTTTGAATAAATGACCATCCCTACAGTATAAATTCTGGGTATCTCTTGTTCTTTGAAACCACAATAATGGGGAAGACTGCTGACTTGGCAATGATCCAGAAGACGAACATTGACACCCTCCACAAAGAGGGTAAGTCACAGAGGGTCATTACTGAAAGGTGTGGCTGTTTACAGAGTGCTGTATCAAAGCATATTAAATGCAAAGTTGACTGGAAGGAAGAATTTGGGTAGGAAAAGGTGCACAAGCAACAGGGATGACCGCAAGCTTGAGAATACAGTAAAGCAAAGTCGATTCAAACACTTGGGAGAGCTTCACAAGGAGTGGACTGAAGCTGGAGTCAGTGCATCAAGAGTCACCACGCTCAGACATCTTCAGGAAAAGGGCTACCAAGCCACTTCTGAACCAGAGACAACGTCAGAAGCATCTTACCTGGGCTGTGGAGAAAAAGAACTGGACTGTTGCTCAGTGGTCCAAAGTCCTCTCTTCAGATGAAAGTAAATTTTACATTTAATTTGGAAATCAAGGTCCCAGAGTCTGAAGGAAGAGTGGAGAGGCACAGAATCCATGTTGCTTGAAGTCCAGTGTGAAGTTTCCACAGTCAGTGATGATTTGGGCTGCCATGTCATCTGCTGGTGTTGGTCCACTGTGTTTTCTGATGTCCACAGTCAACGCAGCCATCTACCAGGAGATTTTAGAGCACTTCATGCTTCCTTCTGTTGACAAGCTTTATGGAGATGCTGATTTCATTTTCCAGCAGGACTTGGCACCTGCCCACACTGCCAAAGGTACCAAAAGCTGGTTCAATGACCATAGTGTTACTGTGCTTGATTGGCCAGCAAACTCGCCTGACCTGAACCCCAGAGAGAATCTGTGGGGTATTGTCAAGAGGAAGATGAGAGACACCAGACCCAACAATGCAGATGAGCTGAAGGCCACTATCAGAGCAACCTGGGATCTCATAACACCTGAGCAGTGCCACAGACTGATCGACTCCATGCCACGCCGCATTGCTGCAGTAATTCAGGCAAAAGGAGCCCCAACTAAGTATTGAGTGCTGTACATGCTCATACTTTTCATTTTCATACTTTTCAGTTGGCCAAGATTTCTAAAAACCTTTCTTTGTATTGGTCTTAAGTAATATTCTAATATTTTGAGATACTGATTTTTGACTTTCATGAGCTGTAAGCTCTAATCATCAAAATTAAAAGAAATAAACATTTGAAATATATCAGTCTGTGTGTAATGAATGAATATGATATACAAGTTTCACTTTTTGAATGGAATTAGTGAAATAAATCAACTTTTTGATGATATTCTAATTATATGACCAGCACCTGTATATCCCAAATGCACAATGAAGAAATTATTTGCCCTTTTCACTTTATTGCTTTTGTAAGCCTTATTTTGAGTCATTTACAGTGTCTCTTGTTTCAGACTTTGATTATATTGTACACTGCTGGTCAAAAAGTTCTAATAATTAGGATATTTGTAATGTTTTTGAAAGAAGTCTCTTGCTCTTGCTCACTAAGGCTGTATTTATTTGATTAAACATGCAGTAAAAATTGTGAAAAATTATTACTCTTCAGAATAACTATTTTCAATGTGAATAGAAATAAATTACAGTTTAAAATATGTGATGCAAAGCTGAATTTTCAGCATCATTGCTCCAGTCTTCAGTGTCACATGATCCTTCAGAAATCATTCTAATATGCTGATTTGCTGCTCAAGAAACATTTCTGATTATTTTTTTTTTTTATTTTTTTTATGCTTAATAGTTTTGTGGAAACTGTAATACACTACCATTTATAGGTTTGGGGTATGTATTAACTTTTTAAAGGATGCATTAAATTGATCAAAAGTGACCGTAAAGATATTAATAATTATGCAAAAAAAAATATTTTAATTTATTTAAATTAAATAAATGCTGTTTGAACTTTCTTTTCATTTAAAGAATCCTGAAAAAAAAAAAGTATCAGTTTCCACAAGTACATTAAGCAGCTAAAACTTTCAACACCGATGATAATAATAATAATAATAGGAACCATTGTTGATAATTAATAACTGAGCATCAAATCAGCATATTAGAATGATTTCTGAAGGATCATGTGACACTGAAGACTGGAGTAATGATGCTGAAAATACAGTTTTGATCACAGCAATAAATTACACTTTACTATAAATTAAAATACAAAGGAGCTAGTTTAAATGATATTTCACAATATTACAGTTTTTTCCTGTATTTTTGATCAAATAAATGCATCCTTGGTGAACATGAGGAACATCTTTTAAATGCATGAAAAAATCTTAATTATTCCAAACTTTTATAGTAATATACATATGATTCTTATGCAGACAGTATGAAGGGCCAAGATTTAGATTAATCACACTAACACGTCATTAACACACACCATATTTGTGACCCTGCACCACAAAACCAGTCTTAAGTCGCTGGGGTATATGTGTAGCAATAGCCAAAAATACATTGTATGGGTCAAAATGATAGATTTTTCTTTTATGCCAAAAATCATTAGTATATTAAGTAAAGATCATGTTCCATGAAGATATTTTGTAAATTTACTACTGTAAATATCAAAACGTCGTGTTTGATTAGTAATATGCATTGCTATGAATTCATTTGGACAACTTTAATTTTCTCAATATTTGGATTTTTTTTTTTTTGCACCCTCAGATTCCAGATTTTCAAATAGTTGTATCTCGAACAAATATTGTCTTATCCTAACAAACCATACATCAATGGAAAACTTATTTATTCAGCTTTCTGATGACGTATAAATCAGATGAGTGTTTGCAACAAAAATTTATCTAAAAAAATACATATGTAAATATAAAAATCATTCTAAATAAGGTTGTAAGTTGTTATAAAAAGTTATCTTAATTTCCCTACAGACTTCAAAGAGGCGTAGCCGACTGTTCTGCCGTTATCAGGATGGCAGCAGGAACCCGCGTCTGCTGCTCAAGCCGATGAAGGAGGAGGACGAGTGGGACAGTCCTCATATCGTTCGCTTTCTGGAGGCCCTCTCCGATGAAGAGATAGGGAAGATCAAGGAGCTGGCCAAGCCTAAGGTGAGTGTGCAAACCTTAGACGAACAGATGGACCGTATATAGCAGCGTTCCTCAAATCTTTCCCGGAGGGCCTGCAGAGTTTAGCTCCAACCCTGATCAAACTCACCTACCTGTGATTTTCTAATGATCTTGAAGACTCTGATTAGCATGCTCAGATGTGTTTGATTAGGGTTACAGCTAAACTCTGCAGGAGTGGGCCAGATTTGAGGATGCCTGGTATATAGGCATGAATAGTTCACCCAAAATTATTTTTTTTCTTAAATGATCTCACATAAGCCTATTTGTGCTTTTATTTCTTACTTTTTATTTGGTGCCAACTAAATATTTTGTTCTTGAATTATTATTTATAATGTGCTGTGATAGTCACAGCCTCAAAAGAGGCTGTTTTGAAAAAGCAGGCTTAGTGTTTATGAAAATTTTAAGATTAAGAGAAATTAATTGCACACTTTACAAGATGCTGTAAAATAAAATGCATGAAAACATTTGACAAAAGAAAACTATTTACAAACCTAAGAAATTAAATTTTCTGTCTAAGTATAATCCATAAAAGTAATTTTTCTTTTGACATTTGGGCTTAAAGGGAACAGCAGCATTGATTTCCATCAGCCGATGATTTGGCGTGATTCTGTACGGGCTTCAGACAATCGTTCCCATTGCATCAGCTATGCAGCGACACAAGTAACCCGAGACGTTTTCTCCATTTGTGGATAATGGCTCTATTCGTTGTTCGCTGGAGTCCCAAAGCCTTAGAAATGGCTTTATAACCCTTTCCAGACTGATACATGTCAACTATTGTTTCTCATCTGTTCTTGAATTTCTTAAGATCGCGGTGTGATGTGTTGCTCTTTAAACATGCTTCACTTTGTCAGACAGGTTCTCTTTTAAGTGATTTCTTGATTCAACAGGTCTGGCAGTAATCCCAGCTGTCTAAAATAATGTGGTTAATCACGGTTCTTTCATGATTTAACAGGAGGGGCCAATTAATTTTTCCCTTAATAATGCAAAACGCAGTTTTTAAATGATATTTCATTTATCTTTGTGTAATATCAAAATTAGTTTGATTTGATCTGAATCTTTTAAATGTGACATGCAAAAAAAAAAAACAGGAAGGGGGCAAAAACCTTTTCACGGCACTGTACATAAAATGTTTTTTGCTTGGTTAGCCTGGTTTTCTCTCGGATTTAAATCAAAGTGTCATGCTTTTGTCTCGCTATTTCGATTATATTCCAAAGAACATATTTGATGTGCAACCAAAAACACATTTATTGGATCGGTTTAGGACAAACTAATAAAATTGTTTAGCTTCTAGATTAAAGTTGCTATGAAACAGAAGTAGTGACAGATTTGTTTCTGCGAAGCTAATTCTGAGTTGTTCTCTGTAGCTTGCGAGAGCCACAGTGAGAGACCCAAAAACAGGCGTTCTGACGGTCGCGCATTACAGAGTTTCCAAAAGGTGAGCACATCTCATACACAGGTGTTCATGTCTGGCTTGATAAGAACATAAGGTAACAAGGGCTGGGCTGTATTGTATTTGCAATATAAAGTACACGACAGTAGATATATACGCATGAATATTGGTGGACAAGGAATCTTGTTCCTAATCGCTGATATTTAGAACATCACTCTTAATCATGTGATATTTCATTGCATTTCTAGTAAAATAAGTATATTATGATATACCTTTACTGTGATGTGAATGGTTTCATTCTGTGATTTGGTCATAGCTCTCACCCGTAGGTGATATATTATTAAATGTACTTATTTGATATTGTAACGCAGCTGTTGAACAGAATTTTGTCATTATTTTCTTGTCTTCTGGTGTGTCTGCAGCGCGTGGTTAGAAGGGGAAGACGATCCAGTGATCGCGCGGGTCAATCAGAGAATAGAGGACATCACCGGATTAACTGTAGACACTGCAGAACTTCTACAGGTCATTCATCCAAAATACTCCAGAACATCTCACGCACAAGCTGTGGTCTCCATAGGCTTTAGTCTCACGCCACATAATGTAATATGTGACCCTGGAGCACAAAACCAGTCTTAAGTCGCTGGGGTATATTTGTAGCAATAGTCAACAATACACTGTATGGGTCAAAATTATCCATTTTTCTTTTATGTCAAAAATCATTAGGATATTAAGTAAAGATCATGTTCCATGAAGATATTTTGTAAATTTCTTACCGTAAATATCAAAACTTAATTTTTGATTAGTAATATGCATTGCTAAGAACTTCATTTGCACAACTTTAAAGGCGATTTTCTCAATATTTAGATTTTTTTTGCTCCCTCAGATTCCAGATTTTCAAATAGTTGTCTCTCGACCAAATATTGTCCGATCCTAACAAACCATAAATCAATGGAAAGATTATTTATTCAGCTTTCAGGTGATGTATACATCTCAATTTCAGAAAATTGACCCTTATGACTGGTTTTGTCGTTCAGGGTCACATATAATGTAGTATAATATAATACAGTAGAATGTACTTCACAAATTAGTAATAATGCCATTATTAAAAATACATTTCAGAAATAATCACAATTTTCTAGTAACAGTAAACATCTGTTGTGCAGTACTTTGTTTCCCCAAAAAATAAAAGGAATTGTTACATTTTAGTTTGATTTACAAATGTGACCCTGGACCACAAAACCAGTCATAAGGGTCAATTTTCTGAAATTGAGATGTATACATCACCTGAAAGCTGAATAAATAATCTTTCCATTGATTTATGGTTTGTTAGGATCGGACAATATTTGGTCGAGAGACAACTATTTGAAAATCTGGAATCTGAGGGTGCAAAAAAATCTAAATATTGAGAAAATCGCCTTTAAAGTTGTGCAAATGAAGTTCTTAGCAATGCATATTACTAATCAAAAATGAAGTTTTGATATATTTACGGTAGGGGATTTCCAAAATATCTTCATGGAACATGATCTTTACTTAATATCCTAATGCTTTTTGACATAAAAGAAAAATCTATAATTTTGACCCATACAATGTATTTTTGGCTATTGCTACAAATATACCCCAGCGACTTAAGACTGGTTTTGTGCTCCTGGGTCACAAGTGATATTATATTATTAATTTAGAAACAGTATTCCATATTATAATATAATATGATATGTAATACTGTATATAGAGTAATACATGTTATAATAACAGCAATAATATTATGTACAAAATATTTGTCAATTAACAATTTGGATTATTAATATACAGCCATATCTCCATGTCCATTATTTAAAAAAAAATTAGCTGTGACTTTTGCCCTAAAATTTCTAATTTTCTGCATATTAATAGTCAGTAAGGTAGTTGTTAGTTTAGGTATGGGGTGGATTAAGGGATCTAAAATATGATCATGCAGAATAAGGCATTAATATGTGCTTTATAAGTTCTAATAAACAGCAGATATGCTAGTAATATGCATGCTAGTTAATAGTGAGAATTGGTTACAGATTGTTGGTCCACAGGATTTACTTCGCACACAATGCTTTATGTGAATAGTGAATTGTCTCTGTGATTCTGTATCTGAATTTGTTTGAAAAGGGTTTTCTTATAACTTCTGTTGAATTGTAGGTGGCTAACTATGGCGTCGGAGGTCAATATGAACCACATTATGATTTCTCAAGGGTAAGAGCTTTATCATGCCACATAATTTAAAGAATTATGCAGTTCTTGCACATTTCACACCAGAGCAATCAGTGGCATCTGCATGAAGAAATATTAGTGACAGTTTTCATTAAAAACAATGCAATGTCATATTGATATTTCTCTGGTAATTAAGAAAATTTATGTATCAGTGGGGCATTTTTACTATCAGTTGACACACAATATCCATTTCTCAACTTTTTCCATATTTTGTCTATAAAACAGATGAAACTTCCTGGTAATAATAATATAATGTAATATAATTTAAATTATTAATATACAGTCTGTGATATCTCTCCATGTCAGTTTTTTTTTTTTTTAAAAGGATAATTTATAAATAACAGAAGCATGGAAGTGGGTAAGGCCAAAATAAACCAAGAAATCACTAGCTACTGAGGTGTTCAATCGAAACTTTTTTTTTTACCTGATTAAGATGATTATTATAATTATTGAAAGTTTTATTCTATTTAATAATATGCTTTATGTGGAGTATAGTGTGTCACTTGATGGCAAATTCCCATTTTATAATGTGTGTCTAAGGGTACGTTTACACGACAAGTATGCACTGAAAACAGAAGTTTTTCCCTTTTTTTTTTTTTTTTAAGTTTGCATGCAGAAGACAACATTGTCAAAACGATCCCTGTTCACACGGATCCACGAAAATGACTAAAACCACTGTATTATTCACGCCAGGCCAGTAGTTGGCGACGTCACTTTGTAAAGAAACACTATGCACTAGACCTAACACGTGATGTGCACGGTGTCACCGTTTTCACAAATTTGCAGTTTACGCAGAGATGATATTGCTTTCGTTCTCAAAAATTTGCACTTTAAAACCTGTTTTCAAAATTTGCGTTTTCAGGCCCCCAAAAGGCTGCTGTCGTGTAAATGATCAGCCAAAACACACAAAGTGTTCATTTTTTTTTGTTTAAAATGATGTTGTGTAAACGCCCCCTAATGTAAAAGGTTGGAATAGCAGCTTACAATGCACATTTTTATTGCTGGTGGGAATACATTTCCTGATAATGTCATAGGGATATTTATTGATAATGAAAATAGGCATGCATTAGGCACTTTATAAACCACTGGAGCTAAAGTATTCTCCTAAGAAAATGATTTTAAATTGAGTACATGTTTGTAAATTGATTTGACAGCCAACACTCAGCTTTTATGTTGTCATATTGAACATAAAGTAGCGTTGCCTCCGAGGCGGAGATATTCCCTGCTGCACTTCAGTCTGGTTTAAAAGTTACAAACGTCTGTTGCAGCGTCCTTTTGACAGCAACCTCAAGGTTGATGGAAATAGACTTGCCACCTATCTGAACTACGTAAGTACATGTGTTGTGCTTCTGCTTCTCTGCCTGTCTTTACTCTAAAATTTTATCTTCATAGAAAGATGAACCTGATGCTTTCAAATCATTAGGCACTGGAAATCGTGTGGCTACTTTTTTAAATTATGTAAGTATGCGTTTCATGTGGTGCCTGGTTTGCTCTTGACTTGGCATCAGGTCTTGTGTCATCGGCTAACATGAATCTTTGCACCAAACATGCCATGACTTCCAGGTACTGCTATATATAATATTATGTGACCCTAGACCACAAAACCAGTCATAAAGGGACATTTTATTTGATATATCATCTGAAAGCTGAATAAATAAGCTTTCCATTGATGTATGGTTTGTTAGGATCGGACAATATTTGAAAATCTGGAATCTGAGGGTGCAAAAAAATCTAAATATTGAGAAAATCACCTTTAAAGTTGTCCAAATGAAGTTCTTAGCAAGGCAAAATATATTCATGGAACATGATCTTTACTTAACATCATAATGATTTTTGGCATAAAAGGAAAAATTGATAATTTTGACCCATACAATGTATTGTTGGCTATTGCTACAAATATACCTGTGCTGCTTATGACTGCTTTTGTGCTCCAGGGTCACATTTATAAAAACAAAAAATAAAAAAAAAATACAGTGATGGAAATTGGTTTCTTAGTATTAGTTCGGTTTCTAATTTACCTTTATTTTGGGCAGAATTTGTATCCAGGTTTTTAAAATTAAACCCATAGTCTGGATTATGTAGTTTGTTTTTGTTTTTGAATTTTTTTTTCAACGACAAAAATGTGAAATACTGATGGCATACCATGTTGTAGTGCTTGAAAGGCAGATGTTAATAATCCTTCTTCATTACAGATGAGTGATGTTGAGGCTGGTGGGGCGACTGTTTTCCCTGATTTTGGTGCCGCTATTTGGCCTAGAAAGGTACGGACAACCTTTATAAACACTTCATGAACCTTTAATAAAACATGTATGAAATCATTACATCAGTGTTGATGGTGTTGCAATAAACACTTTTTTGTTACATATTGTAGCTAAATTCTGTATATCTAGTAGATACAGTGTAAGCAGTATTTTTTTAGAATCTCTTTTCTTAATTGTTAATTTTATCCCATTAATCACCCTGATATGTAAATATGGTAACACTTTAGAATAGGGAACACTTATTCACTATTAACTACGACTTTTCCCTCTATAAATTCCTAATTTGCTGCTTATTAATAGTTAGTGCGGTAGTTGTTAAGTTTAGGTATTGGGTAGGATTAGAGATGTAGAATAAGGTCATGTAGAATAAGGCATTAATATGTGCTTAATTACTACTAATAAATGGCTAATATTCTAGTAAAATGCATGCTAATAAGCAACTAGTTAAGAGACCTTAAAATAAAGTGTTACCGTAAATATTGGAATCGGCATCAAGTTTTGAATCGGCTTGTAGTGTTAAGTTAATTAATGTGTTTTATAAGTACTAATAAATAGCCAATATTCTGGTGATATGCACGCAAGTTAAGTGTGAGAATTGGTTCTTAAACTAAAGTGTTGTTATTAGTTATATTTCAGATGTAGCTTTAATTTTAAAAAGATCCTCGTCTCTTTGTAGGGAACGGCGGTGTTCTGGTACAACCTCTTTAAGAGCGGAGAAGGAGACTACAGAACGAGACATGCAGCCTGTCCTGTTCTAGTAGGCAGTAAATGGGGTAAGTGAACTAAACACAGACTTATATGAAGTATTGTCTTTAAATACCGCTGATGCCATGAACAGGCTGCAGATCAGTGTACTTTTTAATTGCATAAATCCCATGTCCTTCTGAGAGAGAACTCCTCCTGTTGAAATGAACATAGCAGAAGAAGTAGGTTGTTTTAAAAGCATCACATGTCCATTCCTCCCTCATCCTCTCGTTTGGCAGTTTCAAACAAATGGATCCATGAGAGAGGTCAGGAGTTCAGACGCCCGTGTGGCCTGACTGAAGTGGACTGATCTTGAGCTCGGTTCTAGCCGCAGTGCCTCGACTCTGCAAACACAGCCACAATCAAACACCCCAGACGCCTCGAGAACGTACATGAGTTCCAGTCAGGAATAACTGCTGTGAGACACGGGCAGGCTGGGGTTGGTGAGCCGTTCTGTGTGTGGGGGATTTCCCTGTTAATTGGAGTGCTGTCATTTACCCTTTGGCAGATTAAACTGGAGTATCGTGTCATATCAGAAATGTCATTGTGTTCATATAATGCATAAATTATTGTCCTGTTCTTCAGTGTTTGTTTTATATTCTTACATTGTTTGCAATAAAAATGTCTAAATGTGAAGTCGTGTTTCTTTGTCTGCCTTTTGAGGAGCTGTTTAGGGACTATATACTGTATATAGCTTTGGAAAAAAGTATTTTGATACTTTTTTTTTTTTTTTTCCAGAAGCTGCATCTGAATTGATATTTAGAAATATTTACAGGCTGTTTATTGCAGCTCAGATGTGGCATGAATACATTTACACTGCAATTGCATAAATAATGCCATGAGACTAATGGGTTTTAAATGGGTATTAAAGGCATTGCTCACCCAACCAAGATAAATTCTGTCAATAATTATTCATCCTCGAAGGCATTTCATAACTGAAAGACACTCTTTCCTCTGAAACCGTTTCATTACCAACATTCTTCAAAATAACTTCATGTTCCACTAAATAAAGAAGTCATACAGGTTTGAGATGACATGAATTAATCCCTTTAATGGGTGTTTTATTAAAATGTAAATATGAAATTATGCAGAAACTGAATCTAAATGTCTTAATGAGTAGGCCGTGGGCTGCGTCTGAAATTGCATGCTTTCCTACTATGTATTTGGCGAAAAACCGTATGTGACAAAAGAAGTGTGTCAGAATTCGCAGTACTCATAAAAGAGTAGACAAAAGGTATTCATATGACCTACTGCTTCCGGCGTGATTCTGAAGTGTGCATCAGATTGACACCCATGAGGCCACGGGAGAGGATTTATGAATGGCAGTGCAGGTCACGTGACAGGGACAACATGGCAAATGTAGCACATCCAGATTACATCCATACTACACACATTCATACTATATACAATGTACTCTTTTTGAGGACACAGAGTAATTACTTTTTCAAAATAAATATCTTCTTATCAGAGTATGCGATTTTGGACGCAGCCTAAGCCATTGAGTCATTCTTTCATTTGATTTGTTCAAACTACTGATTCATTCAGGAATTAAATGGCTCTCATGAATGGGCCACTGAATCATTAGTTCACCGATTTTATTTTATTTTTTTAAGTGTTTTATTTTCATTCGTTTTGTTTTAATTTTATGTTTTTTTATGCTTTAATTATTAGCTGTTCATTAAACTCACATAGCCCAGTTTGGGAAAACTTGATGTAACCTTTAATGCACTTCATGTTGTTAATCGCAACAAATAGAACATATTTTCTTTCTCTTTGGATACAAGAATATGATACAAGATTGTCTTATTTAAATCAATGTGATAAAGGAGGTAGGTCAAAAGTAATCAGAAAGTAGTCTGATTATATTATAGGTGACTAACTATAATTTTTCTCATGTAATTTGGAATCAGTAACAGACTACAATTTGTAAGTAATCTACCCAGCACTGATTATAAAAAAACATCTTGTCACTGATGCAGTACCTTTACTCCTTTATCCCTAAAGGTTTCATAATAATACCACATTATGAAGTTAAGGGTACATATTACTATTCTAACCCTTTAGGGGTAAAGGAGGTACAAAGGTGTCCCTTTGAGGGCACTGCCAAGATGTTATACCACTAAAGGTGACATTTTTGCACCTTGGTCCAAAAATATAGGTCAAAACTTTGGAATAATTATGATTTCTTAAGAGGCTTCTCATCAAAAACATAAAAAAATACCTAATTATTTAAAAATTTTGTCCGGTAGTGTATGTACATTTATAATATCTGGATAGACAGATGGGTGGATGAAATAATAGTTCTGTATGATAAACTATAAATCCAGTCTGACAACCTCTTATTATAATTTCTCAAAAACACTGTTCAGGTGAAACCCGTCTGTCTAGGATGCAGAAACACAGAGAAGTTTAGTAAAAAGCCCCAGACAAACATCTCGTAACATCTCGTTTTTAAACGTGGTCTCAAAACCTACCTTTTTAGCAAAGCCTTTGATTGAATTATTGTATATATTTTGTAATATTTCTTCTTGTTTTAAATCTGTAGCACTTTGGGATTCTGTGTGAATATAAAGTGCGTTATAAGTAAAATGTATTATTATTATTATTATTATTAACATCTTGTCAAGCAAGAAATACCAGGATGTGCCGCCACCACAGTAGCATATTTTGTGAGGTCGCTAACCCACTTAACCCATAAAATGATGCAAATACAGTGAGGTATGATGAAATTGTGTGAGGTACGTCGGATTTACAGGATTGTGACTCAAAAACAACAGTAATGTGGAATGGCACAGATGACTGATCATACACTGTTGAATAATGATGCTATGTTATGATTCAATACAGTTAGCTACTGCCTGCAGTAAAAATTGCCTTGTAGGATATTTAAATTAGTTTTAAAATATATGGTGCACACAAATATGATTTCAGGGGTGCCCAAAGCAATGGCCTGTACAAGGGGCCCAGAATCCCTAGCGACGCTCCTGTATGTGACTAGTTTCCCATGAGCCTTACATCTGCTAAAGAAAACACTTTTCATGCAAACATTTTTGCTGTTCTGTCCTGAAGGTATAGGCACACCCACATACACACAAATGTATGTTCATTCCTATGTAAATAGGTCATTTCAGGAAGTTGTCAAACTCTTTAAAGAATTATGAAAATGTCTGACGTGCTCAGTCTGTTCTTTACTTTCGAATTCAATCTTATGGGTGTGATCCACTATAAATTGAGTCTGACGAACAGATTGTTTGTGATTTCTCTTCAGCATCGACACAAACACTGTGTTTGAGTAAAGTATAACGTTTATAGGAGGCATCTAAAAAGAAGGACATTTGTCTAATTTATTTTTGTCTTTTCATTTTTTTCTCTTCAGTTTTTTTCCCCTCAGAAAATGGCCAATTTAAGCATGCGTTATTTTTTCTCATCATCATCTTCTTCTTCTTCGGCTCGAAGCAGTGCTCAAGATAATGTTGAAGACACTGACAATTCTTTAAAAGAAAGGCTAGTATACATTTTATTTTGCTTATTACTAATCTAATTTTGAATGAATCAATTGGAGATAAATATTTTTATGTGAATTACAGACCTAGATTACTTGTTATGTGCTCCAGATAATAATAAAGCAATGTACATTTAAATACAAGGCAACTTTATGTAAATAGTACATTTAGTCCACGATACTAATTCAAAATGCTTTTAACTTGCATAATAAAGAGACAGAGAGAAATAAAATGTAAAAATGATAAAAATTGTAAAAAATAAAAAAGTTTTATTTAAAATGGTTTAAAATAAAAAAGCGATAGAATGTCTGTATAAAAGGACATACATTGACACAACATTACAAATGAAACGTACATTTTTTTTGGTTACACTTTATTTTGTTGTTACAGTGTGCTTGTAACAGTGTAACTATATATTTAAGAACTGACTAATATTAATTAGCTACATGTCCTTACTATGGTTAGGGTTTGGCTTTGATTTACTTGCATGTAATTATGCATAATTTATTGTTATTATAATAGTAAGTACATGTAACGTGTGACAAGGACACCTTAAAATAAAGTGCTACCCATTTTTTTTTTTTTTTAATTTAGTCAGGGAATGAAGGGAGAGGTTCACCATCATTTAGAGGAGAGCATTCGTCCATACATTGACCTGATTGACACTCTGCGCTCAGTTGGCATCCATAAGGACTTGGCATTGCCGACTATCGTAGTGATCGGAGACCAGAGTTCTGGGAAAAGCTCTGTGTTGGAAGCACTGTCTGGAATTGCATTACCAAGAGGAAGCGGTGAATTGGATATTCATATATGCGTGTGTGTGTGTGATAGAGTGCTAATATTAAGATAATATTTTGTCATCATCTGTTGTTGATAGGAATTGTCACTAGATGTCCACTAGAGCTGAGGCTGAGGAACGTAACAGGTGGAGTCAGCTGGAAAGCTGTTCTGTCTTACCATAAGAAGAAAATTGATTTGATGAATTCAGCAAAAACTGCTGAAGCAGGTTAGTGGAAAAACTTGAAATCTCCTTTTGTTTTCAAAACTGGTTGTACATTTTTAGAACAACCTACAACTAAATTTAAACCATGTGACAACACCTTTTCAAGTTTCTAGCCAACTGGCAAGTTCAGCGAGCAAAAGGCCACGTTTGTCTTATGAGGAGAAGATAATTGAATTTGGGGATCCTTCATTAGTTGAAAAACATGTTGAAGAAGGTTAGTAAAACTCTTAAAATCTTTTGTCTTTTCAGTGTTATTGATACATAACTTGCAAATTGACAATCGGTAAATACGTTTCACAATATAATAACAGCTTTGACCCGTTTACCATAAAGAATCATTGTTTTTATTGCATAAGCAATGATCTGTTATATTAGTGTATGTATATATATCACAATTTGACCGCATCTCATCCCTTCAATTGCACACAGAAGCCCCACTGTTTGCTGGATAAACTGGAAAAAACAGTTCATTCTGACTGGTTACAGAACATGATCCATGCCCAGACTGTTTGTTGCTTACAGAGCTGTCACAAATACAGATATGAAAGTGATAAAAAAATATGTGATATTTAAAAATCATAAAAGATATTTTAATGCATAAAACTTTTAAATGTCAGTTAATTAAGGGCTTGCTATATTCCTCTTTTGGAAGTTGCTTTGGATAAAAGCATCTGCTAAATGAATAAATGTAAATGTAAATATTGTTAAAGGGGCTAAATGTAAAGATTTTCATGCATCGATGGCTTTCTCATTGCCAGTGTGTGAAATGCTTGTAATGAAACGTAAAAAAAAAAAACAGTGAGTTGTCGATGAAAGCCAATAGACCGGATTTCATTTGAAGGACTTGGGAGATTTTTGCCTGGAAAATCAAAAAAAAAAAAAAAAAAATTTGCTCGCATTCTCGAGACAGCCTTTCTTATACAATGTTACTCTAATGTCAGTGTGTCATGCAAAGAAACAGATTTATTCAACTGTAGTCTGACATACCTGGATTTATATAGTCTGCAGTCTCAAATATATTTTATATTCAAACTATCAAAACAGTGTCATTTTAATTACCTCATCTGTAATGAGCTGGTAGAAACATATCCATATCTCTGTGATCAGATGCTTTCTTAACTGCTGTTTTCTTACCGCTGTTATGTTTGTTGTGTGTTTATTTTGTTATTGAGAGGAAATTGCGCGGCACATACTTATTTATCTAAACTCTCTCTCGCTCTCAGCAGCATCTGAATTCTTTTTTTAAGATTTATTTTTGGGATTTTTGACTTTTAATCTGGGCCCATTGCACAGGTTATTGCTGCAGGACCCTCCTCAGTAGAAATTGCTAGAATTGATTGGGCTTGTCCCTTTTTCTTGGTCTAAATAAACAAACAAACAAAACATGTCTGTACCACCCTGTACCTGAATCCTTCAGCCATAAAAAATAATGGTGCGATTGAGAACTGTTATCTACCAGCTGTAATAAAAATAGCCTTAAAGGACTTCAGTATAAATTTGAATATTCATGTTGAGTATAAAATTACTTCCTGACTCATTTGCATGAGGCTCTAAGACAAATCTGTTTTATTCACACCACTTTAATGGACAAAGTTTTTCATATCTGCCCTGCAACAAAAAATTCAATTATAAGTTGTTGACAGATCTGTCATCTCAAGCCCCAGGCCATCGAGCAGTCCTTATCGGCAAGCTCTGATGTATGAGCGCAGTGCAAATACAAGAGTATATAAACTTGACTAATGCGATCATGTTGAGAAACACATGGTGAATCATGCAGTGTGTTTTTTACAGCCCAGAATGAGTTAGCTGGAAAAGGGGTGAAAATTTGTGATGACCTCATCACTTTAGAGGTGAGGTCAGCAGATGTGTGTGACCTCACACTGATCGATCTACCTGGAATCGCTCGAGTCCCAGTGCAAGGACAACCACAAGATATTGGAAACCAGGTAGGCATTATAATCTGATTTTGCACTGCAGATTCAGTAACATATATATCCAGTTTTAAAACTTCATGTCTTATAGATCAAACGTCTGATCATGAAATTTATTGAGAAGCAAGAGACTATAAACATGGTAGTGGTCCCTTGCAACATAGACATTGCAACAACTGAAGCATTGAAAATGGCACAAGAAGTAGATCCTGAGGGCATAAGAACTCTTGGTAATGAAGATGATCATCAGCGCAACATCTAATATCTTTCAGCACTTTGTCAGCAAATGCACATTTGAGACAATAACTGTTTTTCATTCACACAGCCATTTTGACCAAGCCAGACCTCATAGACAGGGGAACCGAGAAGAATATTCTGGCCGTTGTCCAGAACAAAGTGATTCCTCTCCGCAAAGGTTACGTCATGGTGAAGTGTAGAGGACAACAACAGATCGATGAGAAAGTTCCTCTGGTGGAGGCGACACAAATTGAGAGAGATTTCTTCCAAAATCATGACTTTTTCAGGTTACGATCTAAAGAAAATATAATTTCACTTGTTGACATTTCAGCTTATGCAGTATGCACTACTAAATATTTGCGTATTGCACAATTAAACTTAGTTGAAACATTGGCCCTATAAATAAAATATTTACAGCCTCTGACCAGGGGTGCGTTTCCAAAAAAAGAAACCTATGGTCTGTGTAATTACATCCACCTGACTAGTGACTGTTCTTTGTGTGAATGTCCACAAAACTGGAAGTCTTTCTTAATGTATAGCCTATAAGCGGTGGGCTATTTTAGAAAGGAAAATTTAAACAATGAAAAAGAAGAATTAGTGAGAATCAAATTACAAATAATTTATTGCTATTATGAGAATAATATGTAATCAATAAAAAAGGTAACTGTGATTACGAGTAATTTAAAATGTAATACAATCTAATAACAAGTATTTATTTTTTGTAATCTGATTACGTAATCCAGATTACATGTAATCAGTGACCAGCAGTGACTACTTTCACACAAACACATTTTTGAAGCCCTGCTAAATTAACAGAACCAGACTTGACAACTAGTTGTCTGTCACTCCATACATTCTGAGAAAGCAACTGTGCCCTGCAGACACACGCGTCTTGTTTCGTTGTGTGCTTTCATGTGTGATTTTGGTCATTTACAAAGAAGAGACAGAATAAGGTTGTGTATAATCTGAAAGTTTTTCTCACACAATGCGATCTACATATTGTATAAAAGCTGATGACTAATAATAATGAACTTTTGCATGTATTGGACTTCATGTCATGAAGACTATCCAGTGTTATGTACGTCACCATCTTTGCTATTTACCTTAGGTGGTGTTTACACACCGTTTTCAACAAAAACCTTTTTGTGCTTTTGGCAAATCATTAATGATACCAAATGATACCATTATTGTTGCTGTGTAAACTACGAAAACAAATTTGTGAAAATGATGACGTCATGCGCATGCGTATCACATGTTTGGTCTATAAACACATGTGCACAGGCATGCAATAAAATGCGTAAAAATGCATTTTAAAAATAATAAGCATGAATTAAAACTTTAATCACATTTAAAGTCATATTGTACAAAACAGAAACATTAATGCAAAAATATCTGACTTGAACAAAAAAAAAAAAAAGTCATGTTTTCCTTGGTTATATTTCTGTTTTCAGCTTATATTTTCATTTTTTGTATTCTCATGCTCTTTTCTCCTTAGCTTCCCTTAGTTTCCATTTTTAGTACAATTGTTGATGTGTAACGTCGCTATGAAGGGCCAAAAATCAAACTTGACTGAGGGCTGTGGGCTGAAATTAAATGCTGCATATATCCAACTATATCTGTCACGTTTATGTTCCTGTGTCTTATGTTTTTCTCCCCATGTGCCTTCCATGACCTAGGTTTCCCTCGTTTGTGTTTATGCCCATATTTGGTGTTCCTGTTCCTGCTCCCATTTAGTTCCATCAGTTCCACCTGTGTTTTAGTAATTCCCTCATTTAGTTCCTGGTTATTTAAGCCCTGTGTTTTCCAATGTCTAGCGTCCAGTGTTATACACAAAAGTGTTATACGTTATATCTCAGTCTTAGCCCGCAGGGATCTCGCATTCGTGGAGTACGCCCGGGAATTCTGCGGGCTCGCCATGATGACGGTGTTGAATGACACCATGCTCAATTCTTTGTTCTGGATTGGGGCCAATTACCATCGCCTTGTGGACCTCCCAGACACCACTGGACTGAGTAGGAGGGAAGGTATCTTCCGGTTTCTGGAGAGTGTCCGGTCCCGATCCAGAACCAGCCTGCCGGCCGCTCCCAAGTCAAGCTCGCTGGCCGCTTCCCTGAGTCCGCTCCCAAGTCAAGATTGCCGGCTGCTTCCCTGAGTCCGCTCCAGTGTCAGCTCTAGCCCCTGACCATAGTCGAGAGATGGCTCTAGCCCCTGACCAGGGTCGTGTGAGGGCTCCCGTTCCCGAATCAAGCCCAGAAAGGGCTCCAGTTCCTGAGTTTAGCCCAGTGAAGGCTCCAGTTCCTAAGTTTAGCACAGAGAGGGCTCTTGTTCCTTAGTTAAGCCCAGAGAGGGCTCCTATTCCCACGTTCAGCCCAGAGACTGTTGTTGTTCCCATGTCTGGCCCTGGGAGGGCCACAGATCCTGAGTCTAGACCAAAGAGGGCTTCGCCAATGTCAGCCCTGAGAGCCCCGAGGCTCACAAATGCCCGCTCTCCCACCCGCTCCTTCCTCATCCTCCGCTGTCGTCTGGTAGCCCCTCTGCTCTCTGATTAGATTAGATTCAACTTTATTGTCATTACACAAGTACAGGTACAGGGCAACGAAATGCAGTTTAGGTCTAACCAGAAGTGCAATAGCAGCAAGTGCAGTATATACAATGGTTGAATAAGTGCAGGACAAGGATATGTACTGAATATATGTATAAATATATATAGAAAGATGGTTATTAATATAAACAGAATTTACAGGTGAATATGTATAGTGAATAAATATACAGATGGCTATTACTATAAACAGAATTTACAGGTGATATGTACTATCAATATAATATATATACAGATGACTATTACTATAAACAAGGTGTAAAAGTGCAGTGGAAGTAATTGCATATTACAATTAGACATACGGTGCAAAATGTTAATGTAAGCATTGATAATGTAAACAACAGTCGGCAGTGCAAATGAGCATAGTCCAATTTAGGTATGGTAGTGCAAGATACAAAAGTAAACAGTTGTTACTGTAATAAAAATGTACATTCAGTAGTGCAAATAAGGCCGATGTGAGGTAGGAGAGAAGAGTTAATAATATATGAGGAAGTGGATCAACGGGGGGTAGAGTTCAGTAAAGAGACAGCTCTGGGGAAGAAACTGTTCTTTAGTCTGCTGGTCCTGGTCCGGAGGCACCTGAAACGCCTACCGGAGGGCAGGAGAGAAAACAGTCTGTGGGCTGGGTGAGAGGAGTCCTTAAGGATGCTGAGAGCTCAATGCAGACAGCGTTTCCTCTGGATGTGTTCGATGGCAGGTAGTGGAGTCCCTGTGATGCGCTGGGCAGTTTTCACCACCCGCTGCAGTGCCTTGCGCTCCGCAACAGAGCAGCTCCCATACCATACTGTGACACAGTTGGTCAGGATGCTTTCTATTGCGCAGCGATAGAAGTTCACCAGGATAGCAGAGGAGAGCTGATTCTTCCTCAGTGTCCTCAGAAAGAAGAGGCGCTGGTGAGCCTTCTTGACCAGGCTGGAGGTGTTGGTTTTCCACAACATGTCCGCCGAGATGTGGATCCCCAGGAACTTGAAACTGGAGACACGCTCAACAGCCATTCCATTGATATGGATGGTGTCGTGTGCCTCTTGACTCCTTCCTGAAGTCCACGATGAGCTCCTTCGTTTTGGTGGTGTTGAGGAGCAGGTTATTTTCAGTGCACCATGTGGCCAGGTGCTGGATCTCCTCCCTATAGGCAGTCTCATCGTTGTTACTGATGAGGCCAATCACCGTGGTGTCGTCTGCAAACTTGACGATGGAATTAGATCCATACACAGGCTTGCAGTCGGAGGTGAAGAGGGAGTAGAGAAACGGGCTTAGCACACAGCCCTGTGGTACACCAGTGTTAAGTGTGATGGATGTGGAGCAGGTGAATCCTGATCGAACATTCTGGGGTCTGTTGGTCAGGAAGTCCAAAATCCAGTTACACATTGAGGTATTGATGCCCAGGTCTCCAAGTTTGGCTATTAACTTGGTTGGGATGACAGTGTTGAATGCTGAGCTGAAGTCAACAAACAGCATACGTGCATAAGTGTTCTTATTGTCCAGGTGAGTGAGCACAGAGTGCAGTGCCATGGAAACTGCGTCCTCTGTGCTCCTATTGCTACGGTAGGCAAACTGGTGTGAGTCCAATGTGGATGGTAGAGAGTCTTTTAGGTGTTCCAGGACCAGCCGCTCAAAGCACTTCATGACGATGGGTGTGAGTGCTACAGGGCGGTAGTCATTAGGGCACCTCGGACTAGAGTGTTTTGGCACTGGCACAATGGAAGTGCATTTAAAGCATGTTGGTACGGCTGCTTGGGCAAGAGACAGGTTGAAAATGTCTGTAAAAACCCCAGCGAGCTGCTCCGCACATGCCCTGAGAACACGACCAGGGATGTTGTCTGGTCCTGTCAGTATTTCTGGCTTTTGTTGTGTTTTGGCCTCTAGAGGTCCTCATGTTGCTCTCTCTTGTTCAGCTTACTCCACTTGTAATTAGAATCATTCTGTTCACATGTGTCTCATTTTACTGTGTGTATTTAAGTGATGCTGTCTCTCAGTTTCTTTGCTTGGTGTTTAGTTCTTCTAAGACAGCTGCCTGAGTAAGTGCTATGTAGTCTGAGGCTTCTTATAGTGTTTGCCCTTCGATTGTTTCCTCTCTGTGTTGGATTTTTGTGGCTTTTCTCCTCTGGAGTGTTTTTGCTTTAAGAACTTTGGATTTTTTGAATATTTTTTGTAGACTTCAATCGTTGGACAGTTTTTTGTTATTTGAGAACTAATCTCTCTGTTTTTGCTTCATTAAACCTATTGCATCTCAACTGCTTCTAAGTGCGTCTTACTATTGGGTTCACCATCCTCCAGTGGCTCAAGGACTGAGTTTCTGACTTTCACACCAGAGACCCGAGTTCGAGCCTCGGCTCTGACAGAAACACCAAGCCAAACTATGGACCCAGAGACGCCCAGCACTCAGGATCTCTTCACTACCATTGCTCAACATGAGTCTTCGGTTCAACGTCATGAATCTGTGTTAGTCCAACAGGAGGCCTTGATGGAGAGACATTCACAATTACTTTCTGATGTCATGACCTCCATCCGTCAGCTCTTTGATGGGCTGCCATCTCCCCAAGTTACGGCCTCTGCTGCTGCTGCTTCTGAACCTCGTCCTAGTCCTCCAGTGTCAGTTCCCCTAGTTGAACCCCGTCTACCTCCACCACAACGCTTCTCTGGGGATCCCAGTGCTTGTTGTGGATTCCTCACTCAGTGTTCCCTAACGTTTGAGCTACAGCCATCATCCTTCCCCTCTGATAGGGCCAAGATTGCATATCTCATCACTCTCCTTTCTGGTAAGGCCCTGTCTTGGGCTTCAGCAGTTTGGGAGACCCAGACCCCTTTCTGTGCAAGTTATGCCGCATTTCAAGAGGAATTCAAGCGCGTTTTTGATCACCCCATCAGTGGCCGAGAGGCATCTAAACGACTGCTGTCCCTCCAGCAGGGTAGTCGCAGTGCTGCTGAATATGCCATCCATTTTCGCACCATTGCAGCAGGGAGTGGCTGGAACAATGAGTCTCTTGTGGTGTGCTTCCAGAACGGTCTTTCCGAGGCACTCAAAGATGAACTTGCCACCCGAGACCGCCGCATGAAAGAGCGGTGTTGCCTGTACTGTGGTTTGCCTGGACATTTCCGTTCTGCCTGCCCAGAGCTCTCGGGAAACGCTCGATCCCGTTCAGGCAGGGAAGGACTGTAACGGGAGTTACTAGCATTGCCCCACCTTCCAATTCAGGATTGTTTCTCTCCATCACACTTGCCTGGGGTAATCATAAGCAACATCTCAAGGCCATGGTGGATTCAGGTGCAGCTGGGAACTTTATGGATTTTTCACTTGCTAGGAGTCCCTTATGACTCCCTTGCAACCCCTCTAACCATTACTGCTCTGGATGGAAGACCTCTGGGACCCGGGAAAGTGACCCTTCTCACCTCTCCCCTTCACCTCTCCATTTACGAACACCAGGAGGAGTTGTGTTTCCATCTGATACGGTCTCCAGTGTTTCCCATGATTCTCGGTCACCCCTGGCTTCTTCAACATAACCCCCATCTTGACTGGTCCACGGGGGCTATCCTCAGTTGGGGTCCCACATGTCATGCCACCTGTGTTATCCAGAGCTCCTCTGATTCTACTCTCGAGTCCCAAGAACCCTTAGACCTGTCTCAAGTCCCCACTCAGTACCACCATCTTAAGGCAGTTTTCAGTAAAAAGAAAGCTATGTCTTTACCCCCTCACCGTCCATCTGACTGCACCATTGACTTACTCTCAGGTACCTGTCCCCCCAGAGGTCGCATCTTCTCTTTGTCTTCTCCCGAGCGTGCAGCAATGGACAACTACATTGAGGAAGCCCTTGCGGCAGGGATTATTCGCCCCTCCACTTCTCCTGCTGGCGCTGGCTTTTTCTTTGTCGGTAAAAAGGATGGGGGCCTTCGCCCCTGCATAGATTATCGAGGCCTCAACAAGATCACTATATGGAACCGTTACCCCTTGCCGCTTATGGCCACAGCCTTTGAGTTACTGCAGGGAGCTTCCATCTTCACCAAACTCGACTTGCGCAATGCTTATCATCTAGTGCGCATTAGACAAGGGGATGAGTGGAAGACTGCATTTAACAGTCCCATTATCCCTAGCTCAAAGATAGTAGCCCCTGTGGGCATACCTCAGGACATTGTCTCTGATCGAGGCCCTCAGTTTTCCTCTCAATTCTGGCGGGCGTTCTGTCAACTTTTGGGGGTGACGGTGAGCCTATCCTCTGGATTCCATCCTGAGTCCAATGGTCAAACGGAGAGATTAAATCAGGATCTGGAAACTACTCTGAGGTGCATGACTGCTAGCAATCCAACCTCTTGGTCGTCCTTCATTATGTGGGCAGAGTATGCACATAACACTCTATGCTCCTCTGCAACGGGCATGTCTCCCTTTGAATGCCAGTTTGGTTATGCCCCTCCACTGTTCCCTGAACAAGAAGTTGAAGTTGGAGTTCCCTCCGTGCTGCAGTTCATCCGACGCTGTCGCCTGACATGGAAGAAGGCTCGACACAAACTTCTCAGAGTCTCTCAGCAGTATCAGCGACAGGCTAATCGTAGGCGCAGACCTGCTCCCATACTGCATCCAGGCCAGAGAGTTTGGCTCTCCACAAAGAACTTGCCCTTACGAGTTGAGTCCCGTAAGCTCTCCCAGCGTTTCATCGGGCCTTTCAGAGTGGCAAGGAAAGTGAACCCAGTTACTTATCGTTTATTTTTACCTAGATCTTTAAAGATTAATCCGACCTTTCATGTCTCCCTTCTAAAACCTGTTTTGTCTTCTCCTTTCACTCCGGCAGGTAAACCTCCCCCTCCTCCTCGCATTATTGGAGGCCAGCCTGCCAACACGGTCCACCGAATACTGGATTTCCGTCGGGTGCGAGGATCACGTCAGTATCTTGTGGACTGGGAAGGCTATGGCCCTGAGGAGCGCTCCTGGGTTCCTGCTAGGGACATCTTAGACCCAAAATTAATAAGGGACTTTCACGCTCATAATCCCAATCGTCCTGGGAGGAACGTCAGGAGTCGTTCCTAGGGGGAGGGGTCATGTCAGTATTTCTGGTTTTTGTTGTGTTTTGGCCTCTAGAGGTCCTCATGTTGCTCTCTCTTGTTCAGCTTACTCCACTTGTAATTAGAGTCATTCTGTTCACATGTGTCTCATTTTACTGTGTGTATTTAAGTGATGCTGTCTCTCAGTTTCTTTGCTTGGTGTTTAGTTCTTCAAAGACAGCTGCCTGAGTAAGTGCTATGTAGTCTGAGGCTTCTTATAGTGTTTGCCCTTCGATTGTTTCCTCTCTGTGTTGGATTTTTGTGGCTTTTCTCCTCTGGAGTGTTTTTGCTTTAAGAACTTTGGATTTTTTGAATATTTTTTGTAGACTTCAATCGTTGGACAGTTTTTTGTTATTTGAGAACTAATCTCTCTGTTTTTGCTTCATTAAACCTATTGCATCTCAACTGCTTCTAAGTGCGTCTTACTATTGGGTTCACCATCCTCCAGTGGCTCAAGGACTGAGTTTCTGACTTTCACACCAGAGACCCGAGTTTGAGCCTCGGCTCTGACAGGTCCAGCAGCCTTGTGCGCGCTGATCCGGCTCAGTGCCTTGCAGACATCTGTGGAGGAGAGTATGATTGGTGGGTGGTCAGCTGAGGGATTGAGCTTGGTGGCAGTTTCTCTGTTGTCTCTTTCAAAGCGAGCATAAAAGTAATTTAGCTCGTTCAGGAAGTTGACATCAGTGGCTGCGGGAGTGGAGTGGGTGGGTTTGTAGTCACTGATGGCCTGAATGCCCTGCCACATGCGTCGAGGGTCAGAGTTGGAAAAGTGTCCCTCTATCTTTAGCTTGTAGCAGTGCTTGGCCTTTTTGATGCCCCTCTTCAAGTTTGCTCTGGATGTGCTGTAGGCTTGTGCATCTCCTGATCTGAAGGCAGTGTTGCGTGACTTCAACAGGAGTCGCACTTCCTTGTTCATCCAAGGCTTCTGATTTGGATATGTGGTGATCTGTTTCTGGGTTGTAACACTGTCAATGGTGATATTGATATGATCCAATACAGAGGAGGTGTAAGAGTCAATGTCTGTGTGAGCGCCACTGGTGGCTTGAGAAGCAAACATACTCCAGTCTGTGTGTAGAAACCTTTCCTGGAGTGTGGAATCTGCCCCGCAGGCCACACCTTGATGGTCTTCACTGATGGCTTCACACGGTTGATGAGGGGTGCATATTTGGGGTGAGGAACAAAGAAAGGTGATCTGACTGTCCCAGGTGGGGAGGGGTGTCGCAACGTAAGCTCCAGCCATGTTTGTGTAAACATGGTCTAAGGTTTTGTTTCCTCTGGTGTGACAGGAAACATGCTGGTGAAACTTGGGTAGCACTGACTTTAAGTTTGAGTGATTAAAGTCACCTGCAACAATAAAAGCCACTTCCGGGTGATCAGTCTGTTGTTTACTGATGGCTGCGTGAAGTTCTTTCATAGCAAGCTTGGCATCAGCATCCGGGGGAATATAGGCTGCAGTTATAATGGTGGAAGTGAACTCCCGCGGTAGATAAAACGGTCTACATTTAACCATGAGAAACTCAAGATTAGCTGAACAATGACTCCCAACAATAGCAGAGTTTGTGCACCAAGCTTTGTTAATGTAAATGCACAATCCACCACCTCTGGTCTTACAGGAGCCATCTAATGTTCTATCCGCCCGGAGTGTGTGGCGTCCCGCTAGCTCAATAGCGGTGTCCGGTATTCCGCTGTTTAACCAGGTTTCCGTGAAGATTAGGCCGTTACAGTTCAAAAGTTTCTTGCTTTGTGTGACGCTGAGTCGAATCTCCTCCATTTTGTTCCATTTCATTTTGTTCGCTCTGTCAGCCCACTATTTGTATTGTGCGAGCTCCGCAGGTCTGCCATCCTCCATCGACAGCGTGGCTGGAGAATCCCTCACCTCCGCCTCCAGCCTCCGAGACCCGGACTCCGCCTCAGCCCGTTGACCCAGAGGCTCCGCCTCGGCTCCTAGCTCCCTCACCTCCACTGTCGCCCGTCGATCCACCGGCTCCGTCAGGGCTCTCTGGACTCCCTGCTCTGCCATGGCCTCCTGAGCTCCCTGCTCCGCCATGGCTCCCTGGACTGCCTGATTCACCCTCCCCGGTGAAGCTGTTACTGCGTGGGACGCGCCTTTCGGGAGGGGGGCGAAATGTCACGTTTATGTTGCTGTGTCTTGTGTTTTTCTCCCCATGTGCATGACCTAGTTTTCCCTCGTTTGTGTTTATGCCCATATTTGGTGTCGCTTTTCCTGCTCCCATTTAGTTCCATCAGTTCCACCTGTTTTAGTAATTCCCTCGTTTAGTTCCTGGTTATTTAAGCCCTGTGTTTTCCAATGTCTAGCGTCCAGTGTTATACGTCAAACCCCATGCTGCGTGTGTGTTTCCCTGTGTTGATTATTAAAGTATGTTCCTGAGGAATTTCCTTTGTCTCCATGCTCCTTAGTCTCCTCCACAGTAGCAGATCGTGACAATATCATAATAAAATCTAAAATGTAAAAATATATATTTTTTAAATCAGATTTACTTATATTCTCTACATATCAATGCCTCTTTACAAAGTGTTCTTCTTTTTTTCTACAGACCCCTCTTGGATGAGAATAAAGCGACTATTAAATGTCTTGCCATCAAACTCACTCAGGATCTTGTCAATCATATTAAAGTAAGTTTGTAATGCCTATTTACATTGTTTTTTAGCAGCATAAATATCAAATGTATTGAGATACTAAGATCTCACACCACCACAGTCTGAAGAAGGTCCAAAAGCCAAAACAGTTAGGTGGCTCACTAGTTTTGAGCCTAAATCCTATATTCATGCTCAGTCACATTTTTCTCTTATAACCAGTGTTCAGGAAAGATACTTTTAAAAGTAATGCATTACAATATTGTGTTACTCACTTAAAAAGTTTGACACGTTCTTCTCAATCACAAAAACAAACAAACAAACAAAACAAAAAACAAACAAAGGAAACAAAAATGTTATGTTTATAAAGTCATTTTTGCTTATTAGTACGGTTGAACTGGATTATTGAAGGTCAGCAGCAAAGACACTGGTTAATAAAAAGGGAATTCAATACATAAAGTATTTTGGTGTTAACATTATTGCAGGTTTGTGTCATATTCTGAGTTTGCATTTGACAGTTTTTTTTGATGATTTTGAGGAATACTGAATTTTTTTTTTTTTCAGTAAATGCATGTTGACATTTAGTCTAGAACTACAGTAACATCATGTTCACACAGCGCACGCAGCGCTCTGCACTTACTCCTGATTTCTTTCAATATGGGGACGGGAGAGCTGTCAGTCAATACATGGGCAAACAAAGTAACTGGTGTTACTTATATAAAATATAAAAACTACAACATAAACCATAAAAGAATTATGTTAAAGTAACAGTTACTTGTAAGGCATTACCCCCAATGCTGCTTACAGTATCCACTGGGCATCTATTGGGTTTATTACATCCATTTTATTTTCATCACTGTCAGAAATCACTGCCAAAGCTTGACGAGCAGATAAAAAAGCAGTTGTGGGATGTGAGGAATGAGCTGAAGGAGTGTGAAGCTGGACCACCACAGGACCCGAAGGGAGCCAAACAATTCCTCATTAAAGTAAGAATTTGATCAACTCAAGCTATTATTAGGGCTGAATCCACGGGGAAGTGACATAATTAGGTAGGTAACACTTTAGTTTAGGACCAATTCTCACTACTAACTAGCATGCATATTACTTAACAACCACCTTACTAACTATTAACAAGCAGTAATTTAGGAGATTATTGAGGCAAAAATCATAGTTAATAGTTAGTTAATAGTGAGAACTGGACCCCAAATTAAAGTGTGACCATTAGATAAGTTATGTTTATGCTACTAACCATAGAAACATCAGATGAAAATATGAAAATGACATTTTCCTCTAAATGATTTAGTATTGTGAAATTGTCAAATCAATAACAAAGTTTCTCAAAAAGAATGAAATCCACACCAATTTGAAATGTATGAAAAAAAATTTAAAATCAGGAAATTAGGCAATAAATTGGTATGCTAATGAAAAAAGAAATGGTTTAATTTTCTTAATTTAATTGGCCTGTATGTTGTAAGGACAATGTTTAAATGTCTCAAAACATTCTGAAGACATTGCAAAGGTAACCCAAATATCTTTATTTGAATAAATCATTTTGTTCATATAAATTTGGGATACCTTTGGTATAAACAGCTGTAGTCATACTGTGTTGATGGTTTAAGATTAAATAAAAAAGTGTTATAACATCCCCTAGCACAGAACATTTGTAAAATGTAAAACAATTGAAAATTATAAGACCAAGTATTGTCACGTTAGACATGGTGCCTCCGCTGTAGATGTCATCTGTAACCATAAAACTTATGGTATTATCTCTGTGTTGTCAATTCATATTTTATCTTTTTTTCCCCCAAGTTAACATTGCCTCCTTTATACCTCTTCAGAGGTACAATGCTAATATAATTTAAAACATGCTCATGTAACAAATATTATTATTTCTTTCTCACAGATATTAACAAAATTCAATGATAAAATCAAGTCCTTATCATTAGGAGAGCTGATCGTTAAGGGAAATTTGTTTGTCCAGCTTCGGACTGAATTCAAGAAGTGGAATGATGGTCTTAATGACACAAAGACATCCTGTCAGTACATTTTCAAATTTAATACTTGCTGATATTCAGACCAACAGCACAATTGTGAAATGATATTGTTTAATAAACAAGTTAATATTGAGTAACTTTTTGCTCTGACAACAAAGTCAAAGCAGATACTAACGGTAAAAAAGTGCTGTTGGATTGAACATCAGCACCCTTTGAACCTTGTTCAGCTTTTAAAATAATTTTATTTTCATTTTTATATGAAAAAAAAAAAATCCCTCTTGTCTCCAACAAGTTGACAGTTCGAAGGAGCTTAGCCAGAATTACAGAGGAAGGGAACTGCCCGGCTTCAGCAACTACAGAGTTTTTGAGATGATTTTGCAGGAACGCGTGGCTAAACTTAAAAAGCCAGCCATCGAATCACTCAATTCCATTAAAGGTACTGTCACACATCTTTATGTTCAACTAGAACCTAAAATCAAAGGATTACTGTATACAATATTGTACTAGTTTCATATCTGAATTATCAAGCCTAAACTATTTGTGGCTGTTTGTCTTTTTGTTTTACTTTTGAAGACATAATTCTCAAGCAATTCACTGACGTGTCTCAACAATGTTTCCGAAACTACCCTGTTCTTCTAAATACCACTATGGTAAATATTGCTCCTTATTTGTGACAAAGGCCATGTGCACAGTGTAATGTTTAACGAGTGACAACTGCATTTAAATATGGAAGTGAATCCCCTAAATTACAGTTTCATGTGTGTACGGAACATAACTCACTCTCAAAACTGCGATGATTGACATTGTTGTAACCATATCAACATTTTGCTGACTCATGCACTTGATATCTGCTTCTTTGACTAAAGTAATATTACGTTTTGTTTATGTTTTAAGGTAGCTCTGCAGAACGTGCTCTTGAAGGGTTGCCATGTCCACTTATCATAAGCAAAACTTAAGTGTTTTTGGACTTATTGTTTTGGGCTCGGCTTATAAAGCGATAAAGTAGGCAAGTGCGGGTAGCTATATTTTGGTATGTGGCTTATTTCCAAGATAGCACATTTGGATTTGAGTTTATTTTGAGTTTGCTCTTGTTTGTTGTTGCTGTCGTTTTTTTTTTTTTTCTAGCACTAGCGAGTCAAAGCACATACCATGTGATTTTTTGCACCGCACATACAGAAAAGATAGCTTTGGTATGTATTTAAATACGTCATTCACAACTAGTTGTTCAGTTTTGTTCCATACACACTGCGTAGAATTTCTGAAAATGCAGTTGTCACTAGCTGCATTTTTCAGGATTCAATTCGGTTGTAGAATACGTAATCTCGGTTCCCTGAGATGAGGGATGTCAAGGAATGATATGGGGAAACTCCTGTTTACTCTGAATACTGAAGCCTGATTTGTTCACGTTCGTGTAGCTGCAGGAACAAATGGCGCCTCAGCCCGCCAAAAGGGGTGGGGCCAAGTTAGCTCTGAGCTCCATTTCATCAAAATCTTTTGACTGATGTGACAGTCGTAGACTCGCGTGCAGCCTTATGGCAGCACATCTGTGAAATTATATTGTTTAATAAACAAGAAGTTAACATACTATATACTAATAGACTCAGTGTCACTAAGTACTTTCTGTTTTGCTCTGACAATAAAGCAAGTCAAAGCAGATACAAACAGTCAAATTGCTGTTGGATTGTACATCAGCACCCTTTGAATCCTGTTCAGCTTTTATAAGAAATACATTTCTATATGGAAAAAAATCCCGCTTGCTGCCAACAAGTTGACAGTTCGAAGGAGATTAGCCAGAATTATAGAGGGAAGGAAGTGCCCTGCTTCACCAACTACAGAGTTTTTGAGAAAATTTTGTTCATGTAGCCTGAAGCTGTAGCCTAGGCACTGAAGCCTGATTTGTTCATGTTTGTGTAGCTGTATGAACAAATGGTGCTTCAGCCCACCGAAAGGGATGGGGTCGACTGCTATATAAGTCGGCTCTGAGCGTCATTTCATCAGAATCTTTTGACTGATATCAACAGTCATCAACTTGCATGCAGCCTAGCAAGGCTCTCTCTCCTCTCCACCTGTAGCTGGTGTGTGGTGAGCGCACTGGCGCCGTTGTACTGTGGCTGCCGTTGCATCATCCAGGTGGATGCTGCACACTGGTGGTGGTTGAGGAGAGACCCCCCACATGATTGTAAAGTGCTTTGGGTGTACAGCAATACACATAAAAGCACTATATAAATGCATCATTCATTCATTCAAGGCAGCGTACGCAACGCTCCTTCCTTTATCTCAGGGAACCAAGGTTACATTAGTAACCGGAGTGTTCCTTTTAGAACAGTCTCTCCCATTGCGTCAAGGGACGCTATGAGGAATGCATCCAATAGTGCCATGCTATAAGCAAAGGCAGAACGAAGCCGCTAGGCTGGGGCCCACATAACAAGACCTTCTCCCTTTACAGAGGGGATTAAATTAAGCTGACAAAATCTGTGCCTGGAGGGTAGGAACATCCAAGTTATAAAACCTGGTGTAGGTAGACTGCGAAGACCAGCCAGATATCAGATATCACAGATATCACTGATTGAAATTTCACTGGACCAAGCCCAGGAGGAGGCCATTCATCTGGTGGAATGGGCTCTCACTCAAATAGGACACTGTGAGCCCACTGAGGCATAAGCCAGGGCTATAGCATCAACCATCCAGTGAGGTATGCTTCATGACTGGCAGGCCTTTAGAGTGGCCTCCAAAGCAAACAAAGGCTGCTCTGAATGCTGGAAGTGGATAGAGTGTTCTACGTACACTCTAGGAGCCTGAACCGGGCAGAGTAAATTCGGAACCCTGCTCATCCTCTGAGTTAGGAAGAGCCAGAAGAGAGATGACTTATGCTCTGAACGAAGTGGAGAGCACCTTAGGCACAAAGCTGTATCTTGGTTTGAGGATGACTCTACAGTTGTTAGAACCAAACTCAAGGCATGAAGTACTAACTGACAGTGCCTGTAGATTGCCCACTCTCTTGACCGATGCCAGTACTACAAGAAGGGTGGTCTTAAGCGACAGGAGCCATAAGTCGGCCGACTGATACTGCTAGAAGGGGGAGGGCCTCATAGGGCCCTAAGGACTGTGGATAAGTCCCATGTTGACACAGTATGAGGACGAGGTGGATTCAATCTCCGAGCTCCCCTCAGGAACTTAACAAAAAGTAAATTTTTTGCTGACTGACTGGCCAGCCAAGAGAGCGTGATTCGTCGCAAAGACTGCCACATAAACTTTGAGTGTGAAAGGAAAGTGACCCTTGTCAGGCGGCACTTGCAGAAGGGTTAACATGGATGACATGTCAAAAGAGGACAGGTCCCTGCTCCATGTTGCACACCAGTTAGAAAAGACTGACCATTTAAGGGCATAGAGGCATCTTGTAGACGGGGCTCTAGCCTCCAAAATGGTGTTAGTTAACCTCATTTACCCCTTTTCCACCAAGGCAGTTCCAGTGCTGGTTCGGAGCCAGAGCCTAGATTCAAACCGGTTCTTTGTCTTTCGACAACCGAAGCACCAGCTCCGAACCAGTAAAAGCGGTTTGTAAGTAGCACCAAAACTAGCAAGAAGGAAGAACCGCTTGTATCAGGGGCTGGGGTGGGGTTACCGTGACCAACAAGACCGGTCTGCGTGTTGTGTTTGGCACTGCCGCGGCTGTGCTAGTGAAACGAAACATGAAATGTATTCAGTGATGTAAGACCTGGATCTGTATTGGCCTGTGAAAAGCAACCGGCTCTTAAAGGGTTCGCCAGTCGAACAATCTAAGAACCGGCAATAGCACTGGCTCTGAACTAGCACCTGGTTCCTGCTGGTGGAAGGCTCCACAGCTTGGGCCGGGGACACCAGATCATGCCTCTAACTTGAGAGAGGAGGTCCTTCCTCAGTGGAATTGGCCAAAGGCCTGCCGATAGCAGCTGGATCAACTCAGGGAATGAATTCCTCCAGCTTGTCCGCTCCTTGGTTCAGTCTGCCCGGCATGTGAACTACCTTCAGTGAGAGTAGATTGCACTGTGCCCATAGGAGGAGGTGTTTGGCCATCCTGTAAATGGAGTGTGACCTCACACTGCCTTGTTGATTTATATACGTTACCACCATCATGTTGTCTGAACGGACCAGGACGTGGTGCCCTCTTAAGGCTGGTAGGAAGGTTTTCAGGGCTTGAAAAACCGGCAACATCTCTAGGCAGTTGATGTGTAGGCATTGCTCTAGGCTGGACTCTTCAGGATCTGACCAGTCCAAGCCAAGATCCTCCATGGATTTCAAGAGGATACAAATCAGCTTGCTGTCCACACTGGCCCGCGCTGAATCCTTGGGTAGAAGGATGCCGGGGTCCTTGCCGGCATACACCCACTGCTCTGCATCTGAAGCTGGCAGTGACATAAGAGTCATCAGCAACAGCTTCCTGCTCAGATCCACTGAAGGAATTCAAGCTGCTGGCTACAGATGAGGGGCACTGGTCTTTATGGTCACCGGATGGCCGCAGGGGAAATGGTGAGTAGGCTTCAAGCTTCTTGCTGCTTCTTCTCTTTAGAGTCCAGTGAGGAGATGATCTTCGCGCTGAAGGAGAAAATTCTGATGAAATGGTGCTCAGAGCTAATTTATATAGCAGTTGGCCCCACCCCTTTTGGCGGGCTGAAGCATCATTTGTTCGAGCCGCTACACAAGCGTGAACAAATCAGGCTTCAGAATTCAGCGTAAACACGAGTTTCCCCATAGCATCCCTTGACGCAACATTTGAAACGGGAACTTCAACAATTGTACAAAAATTCTGTCAGTTGACCTCTGTACTTCACTTTACATCATAGAACAAAATCGACAATATTCAGTCAAACCAGCAAGACAAAACAGAGCAGCGGATCATGGATCAGTTTGAAATGGAAAGCATGATCTACACTCAAGATCCAATCTACTTCAAGTTCTTGAATGAGATTAGCAGCGAGAAATTTTCAGAAGTGCAATTACCTGTCTTTGATATAAAAAGCAAGTACAGTGAAATGCTGCAGGCGTATTATGAGGTACATCTAGTCTTCAGTAATGAATTTGAAGCCTTGTTCAGAGACAAGTAACTTAGTTGCTCTTCATTTTCTTTCAGATTGTGGTGCAGAGGATGGCTGACCAACTGCCCATGCTGATCACCTTCTACATGCTAAAGGAGACTGCTCAGCTCCTGTGTACTGACATGCTGAGTATACTGGAAGGGGCAAACGTGAGCGAGCTCCTGTTTGAGGACTCTGATGTCAGCAAAAGACGCAAACACTTGCAGTCTCGTCTGGGCCGTTTGACTGCTGCTCAGGAAGCACTTAGTGATTTTATTTGAGAGATCAGAGGATGTTATCTTGCATTTATACATAATGTAGCCTATTTGACAGCTTGATCCATGAAAATCTTTTCAGCATATGAACACACATTATCCTAACCACCGTTTAACAGTTTTGCAATAATGTTAAATAAGTTGGTGATCTTTTTAATACAGCCAACAACTTAATCCATAAAACTTTATTCAGCATATAAATTTTTTTGATATATTGCTTGATTTCTGTTGTTTCTTTAAACCAAATACCTGCAGTGTAAACCTTTTACTGTAATTAATGAATAACTATTAGCCTTTAGCCTTGTAAGTCCATTACCCTGTATTGAATTCTGTATCTGGCAGAATACAAATACTTTTGATTGTTTTCATGTTGGCAGTAATTTGTATCCAAAATAACAACATTAATGGGGCTAAAGGCCTCAGTGCCTCAGCTATGTTATGTGTTTTCTCATCACTTGGTAACACTTTCTATGAAGCCCATATTTATAATACATTATAAGGGTATTCTTAAGGCATTATAATGAATGCATAATGCATTATAAAAACCTTATAATTGTTATGATTACTTAAAAGGTGATAAAACATATAATAATGCTTACGCATTTGTGGTTTTAACTTTTAAGATTATGATTATTTATAACACACAATGAACACCGTATTAAATCTACTTTTACATTTATAATGGACTATATATCTTGACATTGTTTATTTAAGATCTGCACAGTATCTTATAACATCTTGTAAGTGGATAGGTGTGGAGTGTTATTTGAGTGTTCCCTGTGAGGCTAATATTAATTTTGATGTGAGCTAGTTGATAATTTCAACTGAAAAAAATGCAATGTTTATTTTGATGGTCTCCTTAGTTTTGACTATAAGCAACTTTGCAACTACATGTCAACTAACTCTCATTAGAGTATTAGTAGGCTTAGGTTAAAGTTAGGGTCGGTATAATGTTGATGTACTTGCAAAGTTACTTATAGTCAGTTTGTCTATTGGGGAACCATCAAAATAATGTGTTAGCATATATTTATCAGACATACTATTAATACTCCAATGACTGCTAGTTGACGTAGTTGCAGAGTTGCAGCTGTCTAAAGGCTACCATCAAAAATAATTAAACTTATATTACAATAAAAAATAGTTCAAAGCAAATGTGTCATATTACACATTCATCTGATCTGATATCTGATCTTATGGCTGTTTGAAAAAAACAAAATTATTATTATTATTATTACAATACTTATAAGTGGTCTTTGATTGCTTTAAGTAAAGTAGCATAAGAAAGATGGCACGATACTATGAGAAATATAATCCATTGTATCTTAAGTGGATGCAACATGTTCACTGTGTGTTTCGACAACAAGCACCAGCTCCGAACCAGGAAAAGCGGTTTGTAAGTAGCACCAAAACATTGCTGGGCAAGAAGGAAGAACCGCTTGCATCAGGGGCTGGGGTGGGGTTACCGTGACCAACAAGACCGGTCTGCGTGGTGCTGATGCACCTTGAACAAGTCTGTTGTGTTTGGCGCTGCCGCGGCTGTGCTAGTGAAACGAAACATGAAATGTATTCAGTGATGTAAGACCTGGATCTGTGTTGGCCTGTGGAAAAGCAACCGGCTCTTAAATGTTCGCCAGTCGAACAATCTAAGAACCGGCAATAGCACTGGCTCTGAACTAGCACCTGGTTCCTGCTGGTGGAAGGCTCCACAGCTTGGGCCGGGGACGCCAGATCATGCCTCTCACTTGAGAGAGGAGGTCCTTCCTCAGTGGAATTGGCCAAAGGCCTGCCGATTGCAGCTGGATCAACTCAGGGAATGAGTTCCTCCAGCTTGTCCGCTCCTTGGTTCAGTCTGCCCGGCATGTGAACTACCTTCAGTGAGAGTAGATTGCACTGTGCCCATAGGAGGAGGTGTTTGGCCATCCTGTAAATGGAGTGTGACCTCACACTGCCTTGTTGATTTATATACGCTACCACCATCATGTTGTCTGAACGGACCAGGACATGGTGCCCTCTTAAGGCTGGTAGGAAGGTTTTCAGGCCTTGAAAAACCGCCAACATCTCTAGGCAGTTGATGTGTAGGCATTGCTCTAGGCTGGACTCTTCAGGAGCTGACCAGTCCAAGCCAAGATCCTCCATGGATTTCAAGAGGATACAAATCAGCTTGCTGTCCACACTGGCCCGCGCTGAATCCTTGGGTAGAAGGATAACAGGGTCCTTGCCAGCATACACCCACTGCTCTGCACCTGAAGCTGGCAGTGACATAGAGTCATCAGCAACAGCTTCCTGCTCAGATCCACTGAAGGAATTCAAGCTGCTGGCTACAGATGAGGGGCACTGGTCTTTATGGTCACCGGATGGCCGCAGGGGAAATGGTGAGTAGGCTTCAAGCTTCTTGCTGCTTCTTCTCTTTAGAGTCCAGCGAGGAGATGATCTTCGCGCTGAAGGAGAAAATTCTGATGAAATGGTGCTCAGAGCTAATTTATATAGCAGTTGGCCCCACCCCTTTTGGCGGGCTGAAGCGTCATTTGTTCGAGCCGCTACACAAGCGTGAACAAATCAGGCTTCAGAATTCAGCGTAAACACGAGTTTCCCCATAGCATCCCTTGACGCAACATTTGAAACGGGAACTTAGAACTTCAACAATTGTACAAAAATTCTGTCAGTTGACCTCTGTACTTTACATCATAGAACAAAATCGACAATATTCAGTCAAGCCAGCAAGACAAAGCGGAGCAGCGGATCATGGATCAGTTTGAAATGGAAAGCATGATCTACACTCAAGATCCCATCTACTTCAAGTTCTTGAATGATATTAGCAACGAGAAATTTTCAGAAGTGCAATTACCTGTCTTTGATATAAAAAGCAAGTACAGTGAAATGTTGCAGTCATATTATGAGGTACATCTAGTCTTCAGTAATGAATTTGAAGCCTTATTCAGAGACAAGTAACTTAGTGGCTCTTCATTTTCTTTCAGATTGTGGTGCAGAGGATGGCTGACCAACTGCCCATGCTGATCTCCTTCTACATGCTAAAGGAGACTGCTCAGCTCCTGTGTACTGACATGCTGAGTATACTGGAAGGGGCAAACGTGAGCGAGCTCCTGTTTGAGGACTCTGATGTCAGCAAAAGACGCAAACACTTGCAGTCTCGTCTGGGCCGTTTGACTGCTGCTCAGGAAGCACTTAGTGATTTTATTTGAGAGATCAGAGGATGTTATCTTGCATTTATACATAATGTAGCCTATTTGACAGCTTGATCCATGAAAATCTTTTCAGCATATGAACACACATTATCCTAACCACCGTTTAACAGTTTTGCAATAATGTTAAATAAGTTGGTGATCTTTTTAATACAGCCAACAACTTAATCCATAAAACTTTATTCAGCATATACATTTTTTTGATATATTGCTTGATTTCTGTTGTTTCTTTAAACCAAATACCTGCAGTGTAAACCTTTTACTGTAATTAATGAATAACTATTAGCCTTTAGCCTTGTAAGTCCATTACCCTGTATTGAATCCTGTATCTGGCAGAATACAAATACTTTTGATTGTTTTCATGTTGGCAGTAATTTGTATCCAAAATAACAACATTAATGGGGCTAAAGGCCTCAGTGCCTCAGCTATGTTATGTGTTTTTCTCATCACTTCGGTAACACTTTCTATGAAGCCCATATTTATAATACATTATAAGGGTATTCTTAAGGCATTATAATGAATGCATGATGCATTATAAAAACCTTATAATTGTTATGATTACTTAAAAGGTGATAAAACATATAATAATGCTTACGCATTTGTGGTTTTAACTTTTAAGATTATGATTATTTATAACACACAATGAACACCGTATTAAATCTACTTTTACATTTATAATGGACTATATATCTTGACATTGTTTATTTAAGATCTGCACAGTATCTTATAACATCTTGTAAGTGGATAGGTGTGGAGTGTTATTTGAGTGTTCCCTGTGAGGCTAATATTAATTTTGATGTGAGCTAGTTGATAATTTCAACTGAAAAAATGCAATGTTTATTTTGATGGTCTCCTTAGTTTTGACTATAAGCAACTTTGCAACTACATGTCAACTAACTCTCATTAGAGTATTAGTAGGCTTAGGTTAAAGTTAGGGTCGGTATAATGTTGATGTACTTGCAAAGTTACTTATAGTCCGTAGAATATCTGTTGGGAGACCAACACAATAAGGAGTTAGTAGATATGAAGCAGACAGTCTACTAATACTCTTATGAGAGTTTGTTGACATGTAGTTGCAACATTACTTAGTGTCAACAGAATGCTCAAAAGGGACCATCAAAATAAAGTGTTACCGAAACCTTTTTAGGATTACAAGCAAATAGTTTAAATGATAAAAGAAAGTGTAAAATGTTAAACTTTAGACTGGTATGAAGAGAGAATGAGACGAGTTTAACATTTATAAAATGCATAGACCATGTTATGAATGAAGCATGGGAAGTTATATTATGTAATATTTCCTTAATAAAATATGGTTCATTTAATTAACACTTTATTGCTCTTCATGAAGGAGTTCCATTCACTCATTTTAGTTCAGCAGTATTTTTTAAAAAATATTTGTATTTTAAAGGAATTTCATGGTAAAGTATATTTACCTCTAGACTATTCACCATTTATTTCTTTATATAATAATACAAATATTAGGAGTGTGTATGTGTGCGCGCGCACGCATTTTTGTGACAAATGAGGACATACATTTGTATAATGACATGGGTATGACATAGGTATTACAAGTAGAAGGTGACTTATGAGGACATTGCCCCATGTCCCCATTTTTCAAAATGCTTAAAGTTGTTTTTTTTGTTTGAGAAAGTAAAAATGCACAAAGTTTCCTGTTAGGTGCAGGGTTGGTGTAGGGCAATAGCGCATACAGTATAAAAACCATTACGCCTATGGAATTCCCCACTTTTCACAAAAACAAACGTGTGTAAAACTATTTAAAATCCACAGTCCCACTTTATATTAGGTGGCATTAACTATGTATTTACATTTAAATTAATCGTTTGGTACAATGCACTTATTGTGTACATGTTTTTACATTGTACTTATATTTTTAAAAATACCTATATCTGATTACATCTGTAATTAATTTCTGTAATTACATTTATAATTACACTGTTGACCCATCCCTTACACTTAAACCTACCCGTACCACCAAACCTGTCCCTAACCTTACCCGTATCCCACTTCAATAGAAGCAGTAGTGTTTTGCAAATACAGTATGAACACAAGTATATTGTACTTATTTTTTGATGTAACTACATAGTAGTTAAGACCACCTAATATAAAGTGTGACCAAATCCACTTATGGAGGCAGATTAGTGCCATCTGGTGGAAAGAAATATCTGTAATACCAAGATGTAGTTTTACCATTATTGTCAAACCTGAGCACAGAGAGAACAGAACAAACATTGTTACTTATAACATCAAAATTAAAAATGACAAAAATGACCAGGAAAGCTTTTTCAGAGCATAATCTATCCGAGTCTGATCTGATTTTAACCTCTCAGTCGTCTCTGCTGGCCCAGTTTGTGTGCGTGTCTGTCTTTGACTATTTTTGATGTTTTCCAGTTTTATCCCATCATTGCAGTTTACTTTATTCTGATTTGTGGACTGTACCCATTAATATTTCATTTTAAAGCCTCAGAAAACATAGTTGAATCTGTCAAACAATGAGACTAAAGGTCTCTGCACACTGAGTCCGAAATTTTCATATGCATTTTTTTTCATATTCCTTATCCTAAAAATTTGTCATGCACAGAAACCTTGCACACTGAATCCGAGGCATATTAATTAATCCGTTGCGAAAAAATTTGCAAAACAGCACTAATTGGAGTCTTCAAGCATTGAGAATGATTTTGTCTTCTCGCTTCTTAAAAAGAGAGGAAATATTGGGTCCATCCAATACTGAGATACAGAGAGGACGGTGAGTTCCCCCTCAGGAGCAGCAGGATTATCACGGGCGATTCAAAGTTTACTTCAGGATGTCAGTGGCTCAGTTTGATGCTTTGCTAGCGATACTAGAACCACATATAAAAAAAGAAGACCACCAATTTCTGTGAACTCAGTGTGCAAGGATCTTTACGGTGCTTTGTGCTGCAAGATGAGGTGGATGAACTTGACGATCGACTTTCTGGATTTTGGTGTTCGCTTGTACGGTGGCTCTGAACTGTCAAAACTACAGTGGCCGAGAGAGCTCAATGCACTGCAACTTCAGAAAACACATGCAAATAGAAAAAGCACCAGCAAATCAAGAAAACATCTTCATCGGTTTGACAGGTGTTGCAAATGCTTACAACGCAAACAAATAAATGCGCTGCAAATGCTCACAACACAACCAAATAAAGAATTTTATTTGTTTCTTTGTTTGGTTGTGCTGTGAGTATTTGCAGTGCGTTTCTTTATTTGGTTGTGCTGTGAGCATTTATCAAATTGATGAAGTTGTTTTCTTAATTTGCAGGTGTTTTTTCTATTTGCAGCGCGTTGAGCTGTCTTGGCCACCGTACAAAACACCTCTCAAAATGCTTGCTACGGATGTGAAAAATGTAAAAAAATCGAACCCGATCTGAATTTTTTTTTAACGTACAAAATTTTCAGACTCAAGGTCATTGCACACTGCATCCGTAGCAAACGCACCTTGCACAGTTTCTGTGCGTGACAAATTTTAAGGATAACGAATATGAAAAAACACATACAAAAATTTCGGACTCGGTGTGCAGAGACCATAAGTTATGAATATAATATGACTATGGATCTGTGAGACCGAAGTATTTTGGTATAGGTCTTAATAGGATGACCTATACCAAAAGGGTCACGAGGAACAGAAGAATTTGATTTTCTTAAATCTCTCTGGGCAACAGACATCAGAACTGCAGTGCTCACAGGTGCTGCACGGGTTACATCAATTCTATAAACCTCAATAGTGTACATGTAGTAGACCATGAAGTTACCACACAGATATCTCCCACAGAACTCCTTTTAGTGCAGTGGGATCGTGGCTCATCGTGGGAGTGGGCTCGTATTCCTGTAGGAACTGAAAACCCCCAGCATAGGTATAAGAAATAACATTGACTACCCAATGTGACAAATGCTGTTTAGACAGCGGCAACCCCTGCCTGGCCTTACTGTAGTAGAAAAAAAGCTGAAGATTAGCTTTCCTCAAAGACGGAGTACAATTACATAGTACGCAATGCCCTCACTGAACACAGGTTAAGTAACTGCTCCTGTTCTGCACGTGAGGAAATGGTTAATATTGAACTTGAATTTTGGCAAAAATGCAGGGTTAGGCTAAGTGACACTCCCGTGCCATCTGCCTTCCACCGCTAACAATCTCCACTAACAGAGAGAGCACCGAGCTCTCCTGCCTGCTTGGCAGAGCAGAGAGCCAAGAGAAAATCCATTTAGAGAGACCTATTTCAATCGGTTTTCACAGTAGGCCCATACTGGGACTTAGTGAGAGAGTTCAATACAAGAGACAAGTCCGAACTCGGTGCTTGCAGAGTACGGTCTGGACACAGGTCAACTCCCTTTGGAAATTTACTTGAAGTCGGCCTAATAGCTGGTCATTGGCCCTTCATGAAATGCTGAAATGGCCAAGGCATAACCCTTGTTTGTACTGGCTGCCTTGCCTTGATCCAGTTGAAACTGTAAAAAAGGACAAGTGGCAGAGAACTGGGTCCACCTTAGTGTTCACACACCAGTTTGAAATTTTTTTCCAGCTTAGGGAGTAATTGGCCCGAATAAATGGGACTCTAGCATTGCTCCGTGTCTCGTGTGTCATCTAACTGTTGAGAGACAGACTCCACAGAAACCATACCCACAAGTGCAGAGCAGTCGGGTTTGGATGCCAAATCTGTCCGTCTGTCTGTGACAGAAGATCTGCTCAAGCTGGCAGCTGTCATGGGCATCCCTGTATCAGTCATATCAGGTCTGGAACCATGGCCTTCCTGGCCAGCATGGAGCCACCATCAGCACAGAGTTATGACCCTCCTTGATCCTCTGAATGACTTGAGGAATCAACGAAAGAGGTGGGGAAAGCATACAACAATCCTTTTGGCCATTCTTGAGATTGAGAACATCTAGGCCAGAGCAGCCCTCCTGTATCTATAAGGGAGTACCATTTCTGACAATGAGTTGTTTCCCTGGATGCATAAAAATCAATCTGGGCTTCCCAATAACGGGTTCAAATTTGACCCACTACATTGGGTGTACGCGCCACTCTTCTGGGAGAGGCCCTGTCCTGGACAGGATATCGGCTGCCACAACTGGGATGTGAATTGTTCTCAGAGATGCTAGACGGGGCCATGCCCGAGTCAGTAGCTACTTAGTCACCTGGAGATTGCACAGCGTAGCTACTTCATCTCCCCCTGGTGAATTATATGATACACCACAGAGGTGCTGCCTGTTCTCACTAACCCATGCTTGTGATGAATGAACTGTAGCAACCCATTGAGGCAAGAAACTGCCTTTAGTTTGAGCACATTTGTGTGTTCCAAAGACCAATGGAGCTTCCACGTGCCCCTAAATGACCAGCCCTCCCAGACAGCTCTCCAGCCTGTCAGTGATGCATTTGTTGAAGAACTCCTCTGAGAAGAAAGTCTCTGTTCCTCCAGGGGAGCAGAACCTTCATGCAGGACTGTGTCACCAACAGCTTTACTCCTTTGTCTTTATTGGATGGAAATGAAATGAATTAAACCAACACTGTATGCCACATTCTCTCAACAGGCCCAGAAGGATCACCACTGATGCTGCTGCTATCAGCCAAAACAACTTCTGTAATTTGTGTGCATTCACCAGTTTTCCTGACTGGAAATGTCTTAATGCTTTTCCCAGACTCTTGGCCCTCTGAGGTGAGACGTGCATTCATTGTCACAGAACCAAAATGGATCCTGAGAAAGTTCACTTGTTGTCGAGGATGGAGACTGCTGTTCTTCCGGTTTACAATGGAACCAAGGGATTGAATATGGGCCAGTACTTTCTCTGTGTCCATTACTCCTTGATTTAGAGTGGGGATGCAGATCAACCAATCGTCTAGATATGGAAGAATTGATACCCTGTAACTGAAGGGGGGGCTAAGGCCTGAGACCATTCGAGTAATACTCTTGGTGAATCATTTTGAATGAGAGTACCTATAAGTATTGGTTGAGACTCATGAGGTTGGGAATGGGCCGATAACCATACAGTTTCTCCCAATTGTGGAGTAACCCCATTTTGGTGTGCGGTGGGAGGCACCTCTGAAATGGCTCCTTTTTTTCAACACACTTTGAACTTCCTCCACCAATACTGGCTCCAAAAAGGATATCCTTAAGAATAGTCATTTGTTCCCCTGAAAAGGGAGGTGAAACTGCAGTTGGTACCCATGAGCTACCGTGGACAACCCTTCGGGGAAGTGAGGTGGGAATCTAACTGTTGACATGAAAGCTATGTTCTTGGACACCAGCAGGACCACCACATGTCAATATCAGGCAGGCCATTGCGGCCTTTGAGGTGTTTAAAAATTTTGTTTAAAGGCCGGAGAATTGCCACAAGCCCTTTGAACAGTCTCCCTCAATGTAATGGAATGCTCAGGTCTGCCCAACATTTCCTGAGAATCTGGATGAAAGACATGACCAGGCATTACTGGTAAATTCATCAGTTTGCTGAGTCTGAGACAGCCATATCTGCCTGTGACATAAGACAGCTGATGACATAACCTCACTTACATCACATGTTTGATGTGAATGCGCTACCAAAGCTGAACCAATTAACATTTTGGAATCTTGATCTTCCACACACACTGTTTTTTATAAGGCCAACAGGAGAACAGCCAAAGCATTACCCATACGAGCCACATGTGCAGCAGCATAAACAGTGGGAAATCAGGCAGTCAGCCTTAGTATACTCCTTGCAAGGTCAGCATAGATTAGCCAAGACAGGGGCTGCTCCCAAAGCTGTCCATGATGCTATCACCTGCTCATCTGGTGGCATATCCCCAAGTCCAGTGTCTACTGGTTAACGAGCATTTTTATAAATCCAGATACGTGTGTGGAAAACAGCGTACGCACATTTCTATTTTGTGCATACGCAATGTTTATACATCAGGCCCCTGGTGATTCCTCACCTCTGCAGCATCTGAATGGGAGTCTCCTGATTCTGATTGATGCCCACTATCGAACAGTGAGTTGGAGGCAAAAACAGGCAGCACATCATCTACGGCCTCTTCTCCCAGAGGCACAGGTGGCGGAATGCTTTCCTGGCCGGGGGAAGAAATGGATCAGGAAAAGGAATGATGAGCCTCAAATCTGTCCAATCTTTGAGATAATCTCTGAAGAGTAGTCAGAATCTTAAGATGTATATCTGTACTTTCTGTTGGTGGAGCAATGGTTGGTTTATCCACACACTTATGACTTGTTGGTTTGAAATTGTAGTCATACTGGTGGTCACGCAATGTTTGCGAGCGCACTTATGATCATAACCACCTAAAGAGCATTCCCTCTTTCTACCATGCTCAGCCACCATGCCGGTTTGCATGACAGTCGTTCCTCTCTAGGCAGGACGGGGCCCAGAAGCAGGACTGAGTCACCCTGCCTAAGAAAACAGGCGATCGGCTGTGGGAGAGGACAACGCATCTTGTTTGACTCGCATGTCTCTGGGGGTAACTGTCTGCTGCCAGAGAAGCATGCTCCTTTTTCCAAGTACATTCAGAGCTTGATTAAACAACTGCTGGCAGCGGTGGGATTGAACCCACGCTCCCGAAGAGACTGGAGCCTAAATCCAGTGCCTTAGACCACTCTCACAATCTGCACTGCAAGGATTATCCATATCCTCTCTGTCAGGTGAGCAATCCCTAGACATGAGGGGCATCCCGATGTCCATCACGAGGGTCCATTGCTGAATAACAAAACCGGCAGCACTGAGATGACATGGTCACTATTGCAACTGTAGTAAATTAAGCCAACGAAAAGATGACCTTCACCTGTACGTGCTCAGAAGGCTTATACCAAAGCCCACTGATTGTGGCATTAGTAAGGGTTTATTAAATGCAACTAGAAAAATTTACCTTCACTAGTAAGCGAACATACTCTGAAGATCCAAAATAAAACCCACAAACTGCAAACAGTAGTCAAGGGTAATTTAGCCCACACAAGGAACTGATGTGCACCAGTACGCGAACGTACCAAGCGTGTCAAGCAATCCGCAACCACTGCGAACAGTGATATTGTCAGAGAGTCACAGTCACCACCAATCACGCTGACCAGATCACAATCACCTGAGTACTAACCACCGGCACCTGTCACCACTCAGCCCGAGCACTATATGAAGGCATTCCTCCCACACAAGCACTGTCTGGTATTGAACATTCATTGTGTACTAACCTGACTCTCTTCTGCCCTACTTACCTGCCTGTTTGTCTAGCGATCATCCCCTGCTCTCGCCAGCTCCAGTGCTCCACCGTTCCCTCATTCTCCGAATCTCCACAGTTCTCCTGGGAGGAACACAGGAAAGGATTCTGCTCACGAACCAGCACCACGTAACCTGTTCTCTCTGTTTACCCACCTTGACTCTCTGCCTTGCTCTTCACCCCCCTCCTCTGCCAAATAAACATACTGTTTGTGCACTTACGGCTGTGTCCTCTTGTCTGTGTGCTGACAGAATACCAGACCCACAAACCCGGACCGGGGATGGAATCCCAGAGCCCCGCTGCGGCTGACTTCCTCGGAGAGCTCGTCAGCACTCTTCGAGCCACACTCATCCCGGTCCGCCAACCTCCATCTGCCTCAGCCAGTCCCATGGCCCTTCCAGCTCAATATTCGGGTGAGGCGGTGGAATGTGGTGGTTTCATGCTTCAACTCTCTCTCTTTATTGAGATGCAGGCCCAGAGATTTGTCACAGAGCGGTCGAAGGTGGCGTTCCTGATATCGCTGCTCATCGGATGAGCACTGCTCTGTGCACCAGCTATTTGGGATTCCCAGAGCACATTAATTAACTCCTTCGATGCCTTCACAGCTCACTTCAAGCAAGTCTTCGGCCAAACCATGGGCTCTCTATCGGTCGCCGACCAGCTCCTTCGCCACCGTCAGGGCTCAACATCCACAGATGACTATACCCTGTAGTTCCGCACGCTGGCGGCCTCTAGTGGATGGAATGAGGCGGCTTTGCTGGCGACCTACCGTCAGGGTCTCAATCCCCAGATCCGAGCACTGATGGTCATATATGACGACACCGCCGGCCTAGAGATCTTCATGCAAAAGGCCATGAAAATATCCCAACGCCTCACCGCCTGCCAACTGAGTGAAACCGCCCCAACGCCAGTCTCACCCATAGCCTGTCCTCCAGAACCAGAACCCATGGTAGTGGATTCCTTTCGTCTCTCTCGCACTGAACGAGCTCGACTGCTCGCCTCAGGTCTGTGTCTCTACTGTGCAGCTTCAGGACGCAGCTTCAGGACACATCATCCGGACGTGTCTTTCACGTCCCCAATGCCCATCGGTGAGTACTCTCCAGGTTGAACCACAGATCTCTACATTACCTCTGTTACCAGTCCAACTACTCGCCTCACGGCATTCCGTCACAGGGTCTGCCCTCCTTGACTTGGGCTCCTCGGGAAACTTCATCTCCCACACCTTTCTAAAACGCCTCAACCTCCCACGGAGAAGGCAAGCCCAGGAGCTCAAGATAGAAACCATCCAAGGAAAACCCCTTGGGCGTGGGCATATCAAGTACCGGTCTCCACCCGTGTCCCTGCAAGTGGGATGCTTCCATCATGAGACGATTTCCTTTCTGGTACTGGAGGGATCCACCGTGGACATCATCCTGGGACATCCCTGGCTCTCCCACCATTCACCCAAAGTCAGATGGGAGTCCAGTGAGATCCTCCGGTGGAGTCAGGCTTGCTTTCAGAACTGTCTCTCCCATGTTCCTACCAACTCTACCCTCGTGGAGAGCCCCAGGAAAGCCCCGAAATCCCATCTGACAATGTGGCGTTCCAGGAAGTGTTCAGTAAACAGGCAGCCACCAAATTACCACCACATCGGCCATGGGACTGTGCCACTGACCTGCTGCCTGGAACTCGGCCCCCCAAGGGAGCGCACGGTAATGGAGAACTACATCAAGGAGGCTCTCCAACAAGGATTCATTCGTCCTTCCACCTCTCCAGTGGCCTCGATGTTCTTCTTTGTTGGGAAAAAGGATGGAGGCCTTCGGCCATGTATAGATTACCGAGCCCTGAATGAACACACCGTCAAGCTCCCCTATCCACTTCCCCTGGTCCCGGCCGCCCTCGAGGAACTCCGTGGGGCCCACATGTTCTCAAAGCTGGACCTGCGGAGTGCGTATAACCTCGTTCGAATCCGGGAGGGCGACGAGTGGAAGACGGCGTTCATCACCCCTGCTGGTCACTATGAATACTTGGTTATGCCGTATGGCCTTTCCAACTTGCCTTCCGTCTTCCAGGGGTTCATGAACTAGGTGTTCCGAGAGTTCCTTCACAGATTTGTCATCGTGTACATAGACGATATCCTGATCTACTCCCTGAACCTGGCTGAACATCGCCACCACGTCACGCAGGTCCTAGAACAGCTCCGGAGACATCAGCTCTACCTTAAGCTCGAGAAATGTGAGTTCCATCGCCCCAAGGTTCAGTTCCTCGGTTACTTCATCAGTGCGGAGGGCATCCAGATGGACCAGGGGAAGGTCCAAGCCATTCGAGACTGGTCCCAACCACAATCTATCAAGGAGCTCCAGCGATTCTTGGGTTTCGCCAACTTTTACCAAAGATTTATCAAGAACTTCAGCGTCCTCTCAGCCCCCCCTACGTCTATGCTCTGACGCAAACCCAAATCGCTATCCTGGAACCCCGAAGCTCAGGCCGCCCTCAAGAGGCTCAAGGAGACCTTCTGCACTGCTCTACTCCTCTGTCTCATCCGGATCCCCAACTCCCTTTCGTGGTAGAAGTGGATGCCTCCACCACCGGTGTGGGAGCAGTGCTGTCACAACACTATGGAGAGCCTCCCCGTCTCCATCCTTGCGCTTACTTCTCCAGGAAACTTACCCCGGCAGAGCAGAACTATGACATCGGCAACCGGGAACTGCTAGCCATTAAGCTCGCATTGGAGGAGTGGCGACATTGGCTGGAGGGAGCTCCACACCCCTTCGAGGTCACTACAGACCATAAGAACCTTGAGCACATCCGCAGTGCCAAGAGGCTGAACCCCCGCCAGGCCCGCTGGGCCCTCTTCTTTACCCGATTCCTGTTCACGAACACCTACCGGCCTGGAGACAAGAACGTCAAGGCGGATTCCCTCTCTCGCATCCATTCTCCAGATGAAGCTACGGCTTCTGAGCCTATCCTCCCTCCAGCCCTCATCGTCAGCTCCATCCAGTGTGATCTGGAGGATCAGATCCGTGTTGCCACCCTCTCCGAGCCTGCTCCGCCAGGAGGCCCAGAAGGGAAGACTTACATCCCATCCACCCTGCGGCCAACCCTTCTGGGCTTAGTACACTCTTCTCCGGGCTCTGGACATCCAGGCAGCCAGCGTACTCTCTCGCTCCTACAAGCTCTGTACTGGTGGCCCAGTATGGCCCAAGAGGTCTCCCAGTATGTTTGCAGTTGCTCAGTCTGTGCCATCACTAAGACTCCACATCATCTCCCAGCGGGCAAACTCACGCCCCTGCCTATCCCACGCCGTCCCTGGTCCCACGTCGGAGTCGACTTTATGACCGATCTCCCTAACACTGAGGGGTATACCTGCATTCTCGTCGCAGTGGATCGATTCTCCAAGGCATGCAGGTTGATTCCCCTCAAGGGTCTCAGCTCATATCCACCTCCAACAGGCAGTATGGAGGCATAAGACCTTTGCAGATGCCTGCCGGTCCAACTCCCCCATCTATCGCCCAGGAGATAAGGTTTGGCTCTCGACCCGGGATCTATGTCTCCGTCTTCCCTGTAAGAAGCTGAGTCCCCGTTATATTGGTCCATTCACGATCGTGAGGCAGATCAATGAGGTCCCCTTTCACCTACAACTCCCTGCACAATATCGTATCCATCCTGTGTTCCATGTCTCACTCCTTAAACCCTTCTCTCCCTCAGCTCCAGATCCCATTGAACCGGCCGTATCTCCTCCTCCCGAGGTCCTGGCAGAACCCACTATCTACCAAGTGCGGAATATCATGGACTCTCGACGTCGGGGCGGTCACCTGGAGTACTTCATTGATTGGGAGGGATACGGTCATGGGTAGCCAGGGATGATGTGCTAGATCCCTCCCTTCTAGCGGAATTCCAAAAGAACCACCCTAACTGCCCTGCTCCCAGAGGCCGTGGCCGCCCCCGTCATCGCCCCAGGGCGTCAGGAGCCGCCCCTGGAGGAGGGAGTACTATCAGAGAGTCACAGTCACCACCAATCATGCTCACCAGATCACAATCACCTGAGTACTAACCACCGCCACCTGTCACCACTCAGCCCGAGCACTATATGAAGGCATTCCTCCCGCATAGGCACTGTCTGGTATTGAACATTCATTGTGTACTAACCTGACTCTCTTCTGCCCTACTTACCTGCCTGTTTGCCTAGCAATCATCCCCCGCTCTCGCCAGCTCCAGTGCTCCACCATTCCCTCATTCTCTGGATCTCCACAGTTCTCCTGGGAGGAACACAGGAAAGGATTCTGCTCACGAACCAGCACCACATAACCTGTTCTCTCTGTTTACCCACCTTGACTCTCTGCCTTGCTCTTCACCCCCCGCCTCTGCCAAATAAACATACTGTTTGTGCACTTACGTCTGTGTGCTGACAGATATAGGATTTAATATTACCAAAAACTTTGCAATAGAAGTATATTCTATTTTTTGTTTAATAATAATAATAATATAAATGTAACTTATTATTATTATTATAGCACTTTTCTGGGTACTCAAATCGTTTTACATGGAAGGGGGGAATCTCCTTATAGATAGATATCTGAAAAAGAACAGAATTATACCAACACTACGTAGCTTAGCATACTAGCTAGCTACAAAACAATGCAATGGAGATACTACCATGTAGCAATAATGCCATATGACCACCACAATTCACAGGGACACAAGGCACCTGTACCACTAGGTGATGAACTGATGGATGAATGGTGGATAATCAATTTAATTCTGTTTTCTTACCTGTACCTGGTCTTTGAGGTGAGAAAGGTAAGAGAATGAGCCGGAAGTTCATCCCGCTTTTTATAGTGTGGGAAGCTCCGCCTCCAGGGTCATGGGCATGACTTTGTTTACATAAGGTCTCGAGAGAAGGTGGAATGAAGGTTTTCATTCTATTAAGACTGTAGTGATGGTCAGAGTGAGGTCGAAACAGATCTTAAAGGTCTCTGCACACTGAGTCCGAAATTTTCGAATGCGTTTTTTCATATTTCCAAAAATTTCGAACTCAGTGTGCCGTGACATTTGTATGCATTTTTTTTGTATTCATTATCCTAAAAATTTGTCACGCACAGAAACCTTGCACACGGAGTCCGATGCGTATTAATGAATCCATTGTGAAAAAATTTGCAAAACAGCACTAAATGGAGTTTTCAAGCAGTGAGGATGATTTTGTTGTCTTCTCGCTTCTTAAAAAGAGAGGAAATATTGGGTCCATCCATAAAGAGAGGATGGAGAGTTCCCCCTCAACAGCAGCGGGATTATCAAGTTCACTTCAGGATATCAGTGGCTCAGTTTGATGCTTTGCTAGCAATACTAGAGCTAGATTTTAAATAGAAGACCACCAATTTCTGTGAACTCAGTGTGCAAGGATCTTTACGGTAGGAGTAGACATTACCATGGTAACAAGTGCTGGTAATTGTTGGTTCGTGATAACCCATAAACAAATTTTCAACAGCTCTCTTCAGCAGATACATTTAATCCAGAGTGTTCCAAAGTACATTAAAATTATAATGGTGATAAAAATAAAAGACTCCCTCTCTACTTAGAAAACAGGAGAAAATTATATAGCATAAAATGTAAATTGCACCAAACATGCCATGACTTCCGGGTACTGCTATACATAATATTATGTGACCCTAGACCACAAAACCAGTCATAAGGGTCAATTTTTTTAAATTGATATTTATACATCGTCTGAAAGCTGAATAAATAAGCTTTCACTGATGTATGGTTTGTTAGGATATGCCAATATTTGGCTGCGATTATAACTATTTGAAAATCTGGAATCTGAGGGAGCAAAAAATCTAAATTTGTCCAAATGAAGTTCTTAGCAATGCATATTACTAATCAAAAATTATGTTTTGATATATTTACGGTAGGAAATATACAAAATATCTTCATGGAACATGATCTTTACTTAATATCATAATGATTTTTGGCATACAAGAAAAATTTATAATTTTGACCCATACAATGTATTGTTGGCTATTAATTAATAGATTTGTTTTTAAATTTTCTTCAACAAAAATGTGAAATACTGATGGCATACCATGTTGTAGTGCTTGAAAGGCAGATGTTAATAATCCTTCTTCATTACAGATGAGTGATGTTGAGGCTGGTGGGGCGACTGTTTTCCCTGATTTTGGTGCCGCTATTTGGCCTAGAAAGGTACGGACAACCTTTATAAACACTTCATGAACCTTTAATAAAACATGTATGAAATCATTACATCAGTGTTGATGGTGTTGCAATAAACACTTTTTTTGTTACATATTGTAGCTAAATGCTGTATATGTAGTAGATACAGTGTAAGCAGTATTTTTTTAGAATCTCTTTTCTTAGTTGTTAATTTTATCCCATTGATCACCCTGATATGTAAATAATGGTATCAGCATCAAGTTTTGAATCGGCTTGTAGTGTTAAGTTGATGATTTAAGGCCACAGTTTATTTTAAGGTCCAATTATCACTATTAACCATAACTTTTGCCTCAAACTCCTAATTTGCTGCTTATTAATAGTTAGAAAGGTAGTTGTTAGTTTAGGTATGGGGTGGATTATGGGATCTAAAATATGATCATGCAGAATAAGACATTTATATGTGTTTTATAAGTACTAATAAATAGCCAATATTCTGGTGATATGCACGCAAGTTAAGTGTGAGAATTGGTCCTTAAACTAAAGTGTTGTTATATTTCAGATGTAGCTTTAATTTTAAAAAGATCCTCGTCTCTTTGTAGGGAACGGCGGTGTTCTGGTACAACCTCTTTAAGAGCGGAGAAGGAGACTACAGAACGAGACATGCAGCCTGTCCTGTTCTAGTAGGCAGTAAATGGGGTAAGTGAACTAAACACAGACTTATATGAAGTATTGTCTTTAAATACCGCTGATGCCATGAACAGGCTGCAGATCAGTGTACTTTTTAATTGCATAAATCCCATGTCCTTCTGAGAGAGAACTCCTCCTGTTGAAATGAACATAGCAGAAGAAGTAGGTTGTTTTAAAAGCATCACATGTCCATTCCTCCCTCATCCTCTCGTTTGGCAGTTTCAAATAAATGGATCCATGAGAGAGGTCAGGAGTTCAGACGCCCGTGTGGCCTGACTGAAGTGGACTGATCTTGAGCTCGGTTCTAGCCGCAGTGCCTCGACTCTCTCACAGCCACAATCAAACACCCCAGACGCCTCGAGAACGTACATGAGTTCCAGTCAGGAATAACTGCTGTGAGACACGGGCAGGCTGGGGTTGGTGAGCCGTTCTGTGTGTGGGGGATTTCCCTGTTAATTGGAGTGTTGCCATTTACCCTTTGGCAGATTAAACTGGAGTATCATGTCGTATCAGAAATGTCATTGTGTTCATATAATGCATAAATTATTGTCCTGTTCTTCAGTGTTTGTTTTATATTCTTATATTGTTTGCAATAAAAATGTCTAAATATGAAGTCGTGTTTCTTTGTCTGCCTTTTGAGGAGCTGTTTAGGGACTATATACTGTATATAGCTTTGGAAAAAAGTATTTTGATTGTTTTGTTTTTTCCAGAAGCTGCATCTGAATTGATATTTAGAAATATTTACAGGCCGTTTATTGCAGCTCAGATGTGGCATGAATACATTTACACTGCAATTACAATTGCATTAATGATGCCTTGAGATTAATGGGTTTTAAATTGGTATTAAATGGGTATTAAATTTTTTTTTTTAATTCTGTCAATTCTTCTGTCAATTCTGTTTCTTCTGAAGCAGTTTCATTACCAACATTCTTCAAAATAACCTCATGTTCCACAAAATAAAAAAGTCATACAAGTTTGAAATGACATGAGGGTGAATAATTGATTAATTATCCCTTTAATGTTTTTTTTTTATGTAAATATGAAATTATGAAGAAAGTAGAACTCCTGATAGATGGTGGTAAATGTCTTAATGAGTAGGCTGTGGGCTGCATCTGAAATCACATACTTCCCTACTATATAGTAGGTGAAAAACAGTATGTGAAAAAAAAATTCTGAATTCATAGTAGTCATAAAAGAGTAAGCAAAAAAATATTGAATCATTCATTCATTTGATTCGGTCAAACTGCTGATTCAATCAGGAATGACGTAAATGGCTCTCTTTATGAATGGGCCACTGAATCATTGGTTCACACGATTAATCGCGGATTTATTCAGAAATGAAACAGCGCTGTGTGTTGCTCTGAGACACAGGTAAACAAAATATTTCATCTTTTTTAGTAAGTGTTTTATTTTCGTTATTTTAAAATGATTTGTTTTAGTTTTACGCTTTTTATGATTTCATTAATTATTAGCCTTACTTTAAACTCACGGACGACGATTTGGGAAACCTTGATATAATGCAATGTTTATGCACTTCATATCATTAATCACAATGAATGGAACATATTCTCTTTCTCTTTGTTATCCAATGTAATGGATTACATTACTAACTACAATTTTTGTCATGTAATTTGGAATCGGTAAAAGACTACAATTTGTAAGTAATCTACCCAGCACTGCAAATATATAACAGCTTGTCACTGGGACAGTGCCTTCATTACCCCTTCACCCTTAAAGAGTAATACTAATACTAAGAGTACCTATTACACACATGCATATTACTACTCTAAGATACTATTATGAACCCTTTTGGAGTAAAGAAGGTACAAAGGCCTTAGTGACAAGATGGTACCATTTGCACTTTGGTGCAAAAATATTGGTCAAATTGTTAGGATTTTTTTTAGGAGACTGCCTCAAAAACATAAAAAAATACATAATTATTCAAAAACTTTGACCAGTAGTGTATGTGCAAATATGTATTTATATGTATGTATAATATCTGGATAGACAGATGGGTGGATGAAAGAATAGTTCTGTATGATAAACTCTAAATCAAGTCTGACTTTTAATTTCTTGGAAACATTGAGAACTCAGCTCTGAGTATGAATTGCCAGCTGATTCAACTGAAAAGAAATCTGTCTACCAGCGGTTGAAACTGTCATGTTTAAAAATTGCAACATGGGTAGCACATTGTGTGATGCAGGGACAAACATCTCGTAACATCTTGTCAAGCAAGATATACCAGGAGTAGCATATTTTGTGAGGTCGCGCTAACCCACTTAACCCATAAAATGATGCAAATACAGTGAGGTACGATGAAATGGTGTGAGGTACGTCGGATTTACAGGATTGTGACTCAGAAAACAACAGTAATGTGGAATGGCACAGATGACTGATCATACACTGTTGAATAATGATGCTATGTTATGATTCAATACAGTTAGCTACTGCCTGCAGTAAAAATTGCCTTGTAGGATATTTAAATTAGTTTTAAAATATGTAGTGCACACAAATATGATTTCAGGGGTGCCCAAAGCAATGGCCTGTACAAGGGGCCCAGAATCCCTAGCGACGCTCCTGTACGTGACTAGTTTCCCATGAGCCTTACATCTGCTAAAGAAAACACTTTTCATGCAAACATTTTTGCTGTTCTGTCCTGAAGGTATAGGCACACCCACATACACACAAATGTATGTTAATTCCTACAGTACATGCAAAAAAGGTTTTTAATGGGTTCTCTCAGGAAGTTGTCAAGCACTTTAAAGAATCATGAAAATGTCTTATGTGCAGAGGTGGACAGTGAAGTACATTTAATTGAGTATTGTACTTTTTAAGGATCTGTACGTTACTTGAGTATTATTTTTATCTGGAAACTTATGACTTTTAACTTCTCTACATCTGAAATACAAATATTGTACTTTTCACTCCACTACATTTCTATCAAGGTCCTCGAAGTATAAAGTTGTTACTATGTAGCAGCTTAGAAAGTCAGTGGGTGATTTTATTTTTTTTATTCTTTTCGAAAATGTGATTTTTTTGACAGCATATCAGTAATCACTCTTGTTGGGTTACGTAAAGTAATTTTCCCAGCATTTTTTTGAACACTGACCAGTTGCAAATGTGATATGTATTTGGAACAATTCGATAAGAAGTTAATATTTGATATTAGACACAATATTGTCTGATTTTGCAAAATTGTGTAAACGAAAATATTACCTATGAAGCCACAGAACAACTGTTGTGCATCTCCTAACAAAACACAATAGGTGTTTGACTTCAAGCAGCACTGCACATACGTTCTGTGTATGATGATGTCAAATAAATCTTGCTGTTTTGCTTTTTTGTTAAAGCAGTGTTGCTGTCGTGAAGTTATACCGCTACAGTTTAGTTGCTGGGTTTTAAAGCAGGTTTGATTTTTTTTTTTTTTTTTTAATCAGTCTGTATTTACAGTATTTTCACTGTCCACTCTGTTCAAATGTGGATGAATGGCTATACATGTAGATGTGTGCACACACTGCCAGATCTGTGAGAGATCACTACCACCCTGCTTTTGTGGGGGTGGGTAGGGGTGTTAATTTCTTTTTCTTTCTTTTTTTTTTGTCAACTCACTTGTTTTATTTTATATTTCTATAAGTTTTTAACATTCTAAAAGCTCTTTATTCCAAAGATAGTACAAGTTAGTCAGTGTATTCAGTAGGTATAATGTATTGTAAGTTGCTTCAGAGGCATAAGGTATTGCAAGTATTACATACAACAAAAATAAAACAGTGCATTGACAAAAAAGAAAATGTACTTTTGGTAATTGAGTACTTTTAAATGCAAGTACTTCTGTACTTTTACTTAAGTAAAAATCTGTCTTTGCAACTTTCACTTGTAATGGAGTAATAATTGACCAGCAGTATCTGTACTTTCACTCAAGTAACAGAGTTGTGTACTTTGTCCGCTTCTGCTGACGTGCTCAGTCTGTTCTTTACTTTCGAATTCAATCTTATGGGTGTGATCCACTATAAATTGAGTCTGACGAACAGATTGTTTGTGATTTCTCTTCAGCATCATCACAAACGTTTGGGTAAAGTATAACGTTTATAGAAGGCATCTAAAAATAATTTATTTTTGTCTTTTCATTTTTTTCTCTTCAGTTTTTTTCCCCTCAGAAAATGGCCAATTCTTCTTCTTCAGCTCAAAGCAGTGTTCAAGATAATGTTGAAGACACTGATAATTCTTTAAAAGAAAGGCTAGTATACATTTTATTTCGCGTATTACTAATCTAATTTTGAATTAATCAATTGGAGATAAATATTTTTATGTGAATTTACAGACCTAGATTACTTGCTATGTCTTCTAGATCAGGGGTCTCCAACCTTTTTTACACCGCGGACCGGTTAAAAAAATCTTGTTGTTGTGGATAGGGTCTTTAAAACAGCTCTATTTATTTATACTGTTATCAGCACATGTTGAAGTAGATTCGTCTCTTGTCTCTGAGATAATTAATGCAGCGTTAGAAAACTCCGTCAGTTTTTTCACTTTCACTTTATGTATGACTGAAGTTAAGACGTTCACCGGCATAACTATTGCGCAAAGTTTGCACGTTGGTTGTGTGATATCCATTGGCTCGCCTTCTACGGTATAAACTACATGAATGCCGCACTGTCTGAAACACGTCTCTATGCTTGTGTGTGCGAGTACAGCGCGCAAGTAACTAATTGAGTTCTGTTTCGTTTCTTCTTGTGGTTTTAAACGTGTAAATTGGCAAATTAATCTGCGAATCACACGTCGAACGGTGGGGTCTGGACCTGGTCCGTATATCACGGATCAACTGCGATCCGTTTAAGCCCTATGACAGATCAGAGCAATCTTTTATTTACTAATTTAACCATCGTCAAATTGCCCCTCGATATCAATCGCATACAACGAAAATAAAGAGTAATTAGAAAAATCATTTATGCACAATAAATAACAGAGCGTCATATCTATACACATTTCCCAGAACTTTTTCCCGGTGGTTGGGGACCTCTGATCTAGATAATAATTAAGCATGTACATTTAAATACAAGGCAACTTTATGTAAATAGTACATTTAGTCCACAATACTGATTCAAAATGCTTTTAACTTGCATAATAAAGAGAGAGAGAGAAATAAAATGTTGTAAAAATGATTAAATAAGTTTAAAAGCAATAGAATGTCTGTATAAAAGGACATAAATTGACACAAAATTACAAATAAAATGTAAATTTTTTAACATTTTTATTTAGTCAGGGAATGAAGGGAGAGGTTCACCATCATTTAGAGGAGAGCATTCGTCCATACATTGACCTGATTGACACTCTGCGCTCATTTGGCATCCATAAGGACTTGGCATTACCGACTATCGTAGTGATCGGAGACCAGAGTTCTGGGAAAAGCTCTGTGTTGGAAGCACTGTCTGGAATTGCATTACCAAGAGGAAGCGGTGAATTGGATATTCATATATATATATATATATATATATATATATATGTGTGTGTGTGTGTGTGTGTGTAATAGAGTGCTAAATTATTAAGAGAATATTCTGTCAGCATCTGTTTTTCTACTGATCGTTGATAGGAATTGTCACTAGATGTCCACTAGAGCTGAGGCTGAGGAACGTAACAGGTGGAGGCAGCTGGAAAGCTGTTCTGTCTTACCATAAGAAGAAAACTGAAAAAAATACTAAAGCAGGTTAGTGAGAAAACTTGCAATCTCATTTTGTTTTACTAACTTGTTCTAAATTTTAATTCCTGCAACAAAATTTAAACCATGTGACAACACCTTCTCAAGTTTCTAACCAACTGGCAAGTTCAGCGAGCAAAAGGCCACGTTTGTCTTATGAGGAGAAGATAATTGAATTCGGGGATCCTTCATTAGTTGAAAAACATGTTGAAGAAGGTTAGTAAAACTCTTAAAATCTATTGTCCTTTTACTATTAATACATAACACGCAAATTGACAATCAATTAATACATTTCACAATATAATAACAGCTTTGACCCATTCACCAAAAAGAATCGTTGTTTTTGTAGCAATGATCTGTTATATTAGTAAATATATCTTCCAGCAGAATAATAAGCACATGAAATAACTCAAAGAGTGTTGACAACTGAACTTAGTAATGGGTTCAATATAATAACAGTTTAATGACAGTTTATGTACTTTATTGTAACCATTTCATAAAGTCATGTGTTTGTGACCGCATCTCATGTGTCACAATTTGACCGCATCTCATCCCTTCAATTGTACACAGAAGCCCCACCGTTTGCTGGATAAACTGGAAAAAACTGTTCATTCTGACTGGTTACAGAACATGATCCATGCCCAGACTGTTTTATTGCTTACAGAGCTGTCACAAATACAGATATGAAAGTGATAAAAAAAAGAAGTTATATTTAAAAAGCATAAAAGCTATTTTTGATATTTTAAACCATAAAACTTTTAAATGTCAGTTAATCAAGGGCTTGCTATATTCCACTTTTGGAAGTTGCTTTGGATAAAAGCATCTGCTAAATGAATAAATATAAATGTAAATATTGTTAAAGGGGCTAATTGTAAAAATTTCCATGCGTTAATCGCTTTCTCATTGCCAGTGTGTGAAAAGCTTGTAATGAAACTTTAAAAAAAAACAAAGAGTTGTCGATGAAAGCCTATTGACTTGATTTTATGTGAAGGAATTGGGACATTTTTGCCTGAAAAAAAGAAAAGAAAAGAAGCTCGCAAAATTTTATCGCACTCGCAAGATAGCCTTTCTTATACAATGTTCAGGATAATGCCAAAAGAGCTATTCTGTACTCTAATGTGAATGTATCATCCAAAGAAACCGATTCATTCAACTGTAGTCTGACATATCTGGATTTATATAGTCTGCAGTCTCAAATCCATTTTATAATCGAGCTGTGAAAACAGTGTCATTTTAATTACCTCATCTGTAATGAGCTGGTACAAACATATCTAAACATATCTCTATGATCAGATGCTTTCTTAACTGCTGTTTTCTCAACATTGTAATGTTTGTTGTGTGTTTAATTTGTTATTGAGAGGAAATTGCACGGCACATACTTAAATTTTTATCTAAACTCTCTCTCGCTCTCAGCAGCATCTGAATTCTTTAACAAAATATTGCTGCAACAGTATTTACAGCTACAATGAAACTAAATTTTGCTGTGAGTATATCAGGTCACCGAATCTCAATCAGCCTCTTATAGGTTACAATTAATGGCCAGCGGTGTCACTAATAACAAGAATTTCATTTATTTTTGCCGTTTTTGCCTTTTTTAGGATAGGACAGTATAGGAGACAGGAAGCAAAGTAGGAGAGAGAAAGAGAGAAGGGGACGAGATTGGGAAAGGTCCACGAGCCAAGACTCGAACTCGGGACGCCTGAAGCGCAACAGCACAATTTGTCAGTGTGCTGCCCACGATGCTATTAGCACAGTTTGCACGGTTTGATTTAATATGAGCCAAGCGATCATTAGATTTAATCACCATTGGTTTTGTGATGTATTGTATTGCTTTTTTCCCTCAGTTGGTCAGAACAAATGTGGCAGACTTGTTACTTGTTCAGATGACATTTTCCGGTGAAAATTCTTTTTTGGGTCATACTTCCAAGACGTAGGCTAGAATATGTGATCCCTATGTGCAGTATCCACACCGGTGTAGTGACTGACAGCCACACATACTCCTCAAAACATTAGATTCATCTGTACTGAGGAGCCATGCCGGAGCACAACCCACACAAGGAAGATAATTCCGCAATTGCAGGTTTCAAACAGAGATGTCAACAAAGAGCTAAAACTTATAGACTGCAGCTTTAAAATCAGGTGCATTGTCAGGGAATCTGAGCCCCTTGAACAGGTTATTGCTGCAGGACCCTCTTCGGTAGAAATTGCTAGAATTGATCAGGCTTGTCCCTTTTTCTTGGTTTAAATGAAAAAATAAACAGACAAAAATAGTGGCCACTCCAATATCCCCCCCAATAGCGACACCCCTGATTAGAATCCTTGGGCCATAAAAAATAATGGTGCGATTGAGAACTGTTATCTACCAGCTGTAATAAAAATGGCCTTAAAGGACTTCAGTATAAATTTGAATATTCATGTTGAGTATAAAATTACTTCCTGACTCATTTGCATGAGGCTCTAAGACAAATCTGTTTTATTCACACCACTTTAATGGACAAAGTTTTTCATATCTGCCCTGCAACAAAAAATTCAATTATAAGTTGTTGACAGATCTGTCATCTCAAGCCCCAGGCCATCGAGCAGTCCTTATCGGCGAGCTCTGATGTATGAGCGCAGTGCAAATACAAGAGTATATAAACTTGACTAATGCAATCATGTTGAGAAACACATGGTGAATCATGCAGTGTGTTTTTTACAGCCCAGAATGAGTTAGCTGGAAAAGGGGTGAAAATTTGTGATGACCTCATCACTTTAGAGGTGAGGTCAGCAGATGTGTGTGACCTCACACTGATCGATCTACCTGGAATCGCTCGAGTCCCAGTGCAAGGACAACCACAAGATATTGGAAACCAGGTAGGCATTATATAATCTGATTTTGCACTGCAGATTCAGTAACATATACTGTATATCCAGTTTTAAAACTTCATATCTTATAGATCAAACGTCTGATCATGAAATTTATTGAGAAGCAAGAGACTATAAACATGGTAGTGGTCCCTTGCAACATAGACATTGCAACAACTGAAGCATTGAAAATGGCACAAGAAGTAGATCCTGAGGGCATAAGAACTCTTGGTAATGAAGATGATCATTTACATCTAATATCTTTGTTAGCAAATAGAACATTTTAGAGAATAACTGTTTTTCATTCACACAGCCATTTTGACCAAGCCAGACCTCATAGATACGGGAACCGAGAAGAATATTCTGGCCGTTGTCCAGAACAAAGTAATTCCTCTCCGCAAAGGTTACATCATGGTGAAGTGTAGAGGACAACAACAGATCGATGAGAAAGTTCCTCTGGTGGAGGCGACACAAATTGAGAGAGATTTCTTCCAAAATCATAACTTTTTCAGGTTACGATCTAAAGAAAATATAATTTGACTTTTGTTGACATGTTTCAGCCAAGCGACAACCTTCCGGTCTCTCTCATGAAACCAACATAGAAACGGACTAAAACTGCAGTTCATCGACTGGCCGCTAGAGACTGGCTCCAAAAGGGACCTCCCATGTTAAAATACCCAACTTTACAGCAGAAAAAAAAATGTTTACAGCCTGGTGCAAAAAGTGGTTTTAGTCTATATAGATAATTTTGCCCTTCATGACAACTGTGAGGGGGGTGATTTTTTTTAGAACTCATCCACTTAAAGGAGTGATGCGCTGCCAAGATGGTGACGGCCAGCTCCACTCACTTTGAGCTTCAAAAATGCTCTTCAGAAACCTACGGGTGACATCACGGACACTACGTCCATGTTTTTATACGGTCTATGGTTTCAGCTTATGCAGTATGCACTACTAAATATTTGCGCACTGCACAATTAAACTTGAAAAGTTTAAAAGTTGGCCCTATAAACAAAATATTTACATAAGCCTCCGACCAGGGATGCATTTCCAAAAAGAGAAATCTATGGTCGCAATTATCTGCGTAATTACATCCACCTGTCTAGTGACTGCTCTAGTGTCCACAAAACTGGAAGACTTTCTTGATGTATATAAGTGGTAGGCTACACTCTTAAAAATAAAGGTGCTTAAAAGGTTCTTCACAGTGATGCCATAGAAGAACCATTTTTGGTTCCAAAAAGAACCATTCAGTCAAAGGTTATTTAAAGAACCATCTCTTTCTTACCTTTTTATAATCTGAAGAACCTTCTTTCACCACAAAGAACCTTTTGTGAAACATAAAGGTTCTTCAGATGTTAAAGGGTCTTTATGGAACCATTTAGACAAAAAGGTTCTTCTATGGCATCGTGAAGCACATTTTTTTTTAAGAGCGTATTTTAGAATGGAAAATTTAAACAATGAAAAAGAATTAGTGAAAATCAATAAATTACAAATAATTTATTGCTATTGTGAGAATAATATATAATCAATAAATAACTGTGATTACGAGTAATTTAAAATGTAATACAATCTAATAACAAGTATTTATTTTTTGTAATTTTTTGTAACGCATTTTTGAAGCCCTGCTATGTTAACAGAACCAGACTTGACAACTAGTTGTCTGTCAGTCCATACATTCTGAGAAAGCAACTGTGCCCTGCAGACACACGCGTCTCGTTTCGAGACAGAGAATAAGGTTGTGTATAATCTGAAGGTTTTTCTCACACAAGGCGCCCTACATATTGTATAAAAGCTGATGACTAATAATGATGAACTTTTGCATGTATTGGACTTCATGTCATGAAGACTATCCAGTGTTATGTACGTCACCATCTTTGCTATTTACCTTAGGTGGTGTTTACACACCGTTTTCAACAAAAACCTTTTTGTGCTTTTGGCAAATCATTTACAAAACAACAGCATGCAAACTTTTGAAAATAGGTTTCAAAGTGCAAGTTTTTATGGTAGCATTAATGATACCAAATGATACCATTATTGTTGCCGTGTAAACTACAAAAACAATATTTGTGAAAATGATGACATCATGCGCATGCGTATCACATGTTTGGTCTATAAGCACATGTGCACAGGCATGTGTAAAAATGCATTTTAAAAATAATAAGCATGATTTAAAACTTTAATCACATTTAAAGTCATATTGCAACAAACAGAAACATTAATGCAAAATTATCTGAAAAAATCATGTTTTCCTCTGTTATATATTTCTGTTTTTGTGCTCCCAGACATTTTCTGCTGATATTTATTTATTTTTTTTCTCCTTAACTTCCCTTAGTTTCCATTTTTAGTACAATCGTTGATGTGTAACGTCGCTATATCATAATAAAATCTAAAATTTAAAAATGTATTTTTTAATCAGATTCACTTGTATTCCCTACATATCAATGCCACTTTACAATGTAGTATTCTTTTTTTCTACAGACCCCTCTTGGATGAGAATAAAGCGACTATTAAATGTCTTGCTATCAAGCTCACTCAGGATCTTGTCAATCATATTAAAGTAAGTTTGTAAATGCCTATTCATATAAATATCAAATGTATTGAGAGACTGTGATCTCACACCACTGCAGTCTGAAGAAGGTCCAAAAGCGGTCACACTTTATATTAGGTGGCCTTAACTACTATGTACTTACATCAAAAAATAAGTACAATGTACTTATTGTGTTCATATTGTATTTCAAAACACTATTGCTGCTATTGAGGTGGGATACTGGTAAGGTATCCCAATTGTAAGTCACTTTGGATAAAAGCGTCTGCAAAATGACTAAATGTAAATGTAAATGTAAGGTTAGGGACAGGTTTGGTGGTATGGGTAGGTTTAAGGGTGGGTTATTTTTTTTTTCAGTAAATGCATGTTGATATTTAGTCTAGAACTACAGTAACATCATGTTCACACAGCGCACGCAACGCTCTGCACTTACTCCTGATTTTTTTCAATATGGGGACGGGAGAGCTGTCAGTCAATACATGGGCAAACAAAGTAACTGGTGTTACTTATATAAAAGTAACGTAAAAAAGTAATGTAAATTAAAAAGTAATGCTACAACCCTAATTCCAGAAAAGTTGGGACGTTTTGTAAAATGCAATAAAATCAAGAATATGTTATTTTTTAATTCTCTTTAACTTTTATTTAATTGACAAAAGTACAAAGAAAAGATTTCCAAAGTTTTCACTGATCAACGTAAATATTAACAATATGAAAAAAGTGGGGGCAGAGGCAAAATAAAAGTGAAAAGGTTATAGAATATCCATGTTCAACTGTTTTGAAACAGTTCACAGTAAGCAGGTGAATTGGTAATAGGTTAAGGTATCATGTTTGGGTATAAAAGAAGCATCTCAGTCTTTTCCAGCAAAGCTGGATCATGGCTCATCACTTTGTGCCAAATTTCATGAGAGAAGTGTCAAACAAATCAAAAATCACATTTCGCAATGCACAATCGCAAAGAATTTAGGTCTTTCACTTAGTACCATATATAATAATGTGAAAAGATCCAGGGAATACAGAGGAATCTCAGTCTGTGTAGGGCAAGGCAGGAAAGCTCAGGTGAATATGCATGACCTTTGAGCCCTCAGATGGCATTGTATGAGAAACCGTCATGCTGCGGTGTTAAATATAGCCACATGGGCTCAGGAGTACTTCAGAAAATCACTGTCATTTACCACAGTCTGCTGCTGCATCAAGAAATGCAACTTGAATATCTCTTACTCTGGGTCTAGGAGAAAGCTCTACATCAATTCTATGCAGCAATGCTGCCGGGTTCTCTGGGCCAGAGCTCATCTCAGATAGTCAAGAAGACTATGTGTGCTGTGGAAAGATGAGTCCACATTTCAATGTGTTTTTGCGAAAAATGATGTTGAGTTGATTGGTGCAAACGGCATAGGTGACTGCCATATGTGCGAAGGTACCATTGACATGGAGGCATATATTGGAATTGTACAGAGAAATATGCTGCCATCAAAATGACGTCTTTCATGGGAAGTCCATGGTTATTAGATCAAGAGAATGCCAGCTCTCATTCTGCATGTGCTACAACAGCATGGTTTTGTAGACACAGAGTGAATGTGCTGGACTGGCTGCCTGCAGTCCAGATCTGACTCCAATTGAAAATGTATGACCAGTCGAAAAGGAGAATCAGACAAAGACGATCACAGACTGCTGAGCTTCTGAAGTCTTGGATCAAGCGAGATTGGACAAAAATTTACTCGCAAACCTTTATTAGTATCCTCAATTCCCAAACAATGAAACATTGTAATTAAAAGGAAAGTTGATGTGACACAGTGTTAAACGGGCCTCTGTCCCAACTTTTTTGGAATGTGTTGCAGCCATCAAAATCAAAATTTGTCTATGTTTACAATATAAAATTAAGTTGGTCAGTGAAAACATTGGAAATTGTTTCTTTGTACACATTTTTCTTTGTAGTCAATTAAATAAAAGTTAAAGAGAATGAACAGATAACAAATTCTTGATTTTATGGCATTTCACAAAACGTCCCAACTATTCTGGAATTGGGGTTGTAGTCACTTGAAAAAAGTAATCCGATTATGTAATTCATATTAATTGTAATGCATTACCCCCAATGCTGCTTCAATATCCACTGGGCATATATTGGATTTATTACATCCATTTTATATTCATCACTGTCAGAAATCACTGCCAAAGCTTGACGAGCAGATAAAAAAGCAGTTGTGGGATGTGAGGAATGAGCTGAAGGAGTGTGAAGCTGGACCACCACAGGACCCGAAGGGAGCCAAACAATTCCTCATTAAAGTAAGAATTTGATCAACTCAAGCTATTATTAGGGCTGAATCCACGGGGAAGTGACATAATTAGGTAGGTAACACTTTAGTTTAGGACCAATTCTCACTACTAACTAGCATGCATATTACTAGAATATTGGTTAATCCACACCATACCTAAACTTAACAACCACCTTACTAACTATTAACAAGCAGCAATTTAGGAGATTATTGAGGCAAAAGTCACAGTTAATAGTTAGTTAATAGTGAGAACTGGACCCCAAATTTAAGTGTGAACATTAGATAAGTTATGTTTATGCTACTAATTGGCCTGTATGTTGTAAGCACAATGTTTAAATGTCTCAACACATTCTGAAGACATTGCAAAGGTAACCCAAATATCTTTATTTGAATAAATCATTCATATAAAGACATTTGCGATACCTTTGGTATAAACAGCTGTATTCATACTGTGTTGATGGTTTAAGAGTGAATAAAAAAAAGTGTTAACGTCCTCTAGCACAGAACATTTGTAAAATGTAAAACAATTGAGAATAATAAGACCAAACATTGTCACATTAGACATAACCATAAAACTTGTATTATCTCTGCTGTCAATTCAAATTTTATCTTTTTTTTTTCCAAGTTAACATTGCCTCCTTTACCTCTTCAGAGGTACAATGCTAATATAATTATATAAAACATGCTCACGTAACAAATATTATTATTTCTTTCTCACAGGTATTAACAAAATTCAATGATAAAATCAAGTCCTTATCATTAGGAGAGCTGATGGATAAGGAAAATATGTTTGTCCAGCTTCGGACTGAATTCAAGAAGTGGAATGATGGTCTTAATGAGACAAAGACATCCTGTCAGTACATTTTTAAATTTAATACTTGCTGATATTCAGACCAACAGCACAAAATTATATTGTGAAATGATATTGTTTAATAAACAAGTTAATACTGAGTAACTTACATTTCAGAGTGACTCAGTGTCACAGTTTATTTGCTCTGACAACAAAGTCAAAGCAGATACAAACAGTGAAAAATGCTGTTGGATTGAACATCAGCACCCTTTGAATCTTGTTCAGCTTTTATAAGAATTTAGTTTTCATTCTTATATGAAAAAAAATCCCTCTTTCTCCCAACAAGTTGACAGTTCGAAGGAGCTTAGGCAGAATTACAGAGGAAGGGAACTGCCCGGCTTCAGCAACTACAGAATTTTTGAGATGATTTTGCAGGAACGCGTGGCTAAACTTAAAAAGCCAGCCATCGAATCACTCAATTCCATTAAAGGTACTGTCACACATCTTTATGTTCAACTAGAACCTAAAATCAAAGGATTACTGTATACTTAGAATATTGTAGTAGTTTCATATCTGAATTATCAAGCCTAAACTATTTGTGGCTGTTTGTCTTTTTGTTTTGCTTTTGAAGACATAATTCTCAAGCAATTCACTGACGTGTCTCAACAATGTTTCCGAAACTACCCTGTTCTTCTAAATACCACTATGGTAAATATTGCTCCTTATTTGTGACAAAGGCCATGTGCACAGTGTAATGTTTAAGGAGTGACAACCGCATTTAAATATGGAAGTGAATCCCCTAAATTACAGTTTCATGTGTGTACGGAACATAACTCACTCTCAAAACTGCGATGATTGACATTGTTGTAACCATATCAACATTTTGCTGACTCATGCACTTGATATCTGCTTCTTTGACTAAAGTAATATTACAGTAATATTACATAATATTACTTTAATATTAAAGTAATATTACAACGTTTTGTTCATGTTTATAAGGTGGCTCTGCAGAGCGTGCTCTTGAAGGGTTGCCATGTCCACTTACCATAAGCATCACTTATTACGTTTTTTTGGACTTATTGTTTTGGGCTCGGCTTATAAAGCGATAAAGTAGGCAAGTGCAGGTCGCTATGTTTTGGTATGTGGCTTATTTCCAAGATAACACATTTGGATTTGAGTTTATTTTGAGTTTGCTCTTGTTTGTTGTTGCTGTTGTTTTGTTTTTTTGTTTTTTTCAAAGCACACACGTCAAAGCGTAGCCTGTGATTTCTTGCACCGCACATACAGAAAATATAACTTTGATATGCATTTAAATACATTATTAATAACTAGTTGTTCAGTTTGGTTCTGTACAAACTGCATAGAATTTCTGAAAATGCGGTTGTCACTGGCTGTATTTTTTGGGAGTCAATTCGGTTGTAGAATACGTAACCTCGGTTCCCTGAGATAAGGGAATGAGCATTGTGTTAAGCGATGCTATGGGGCATCTCCTGTTTACTCTGAATACTGAAGCCTGATTTGTTCACGTTTGTGTAGCTGCATGAACAAATGGTGCTTCAGCCCGCCAAAAGAGGTGGGGTCGACTGATATATAAATCGGCTCCGAGCGCCATTTCATCAGAATCTTTTGACTGATGTGACAGTCGTAGACTCGCGTATATTGTTTTGTTTCGCGTATATTGTCGCGTAAATTATATTGTTTAATAAATAAGAAGTTAATATACTAAATACTAATACTCAGTGTCACTAAGTACTTTGTCTTCTTTTGCTCTGACAATAAAGCAAGTCAAAGCAGATACAAACAGTCAAATTGCTGTTGGATTGTACATCAGCACCCTTTCAACCCTGTTCAGCTTTTATAAGAAATAAATTTTTATATGGAAAAAAATCCCTCTTGCTTCCAACAAGTTGACAGTTTGAAGGAGATTAGCCAGAATTACAGAGGGAGGGAACTGCCCGGCTTCAGCAACTACAGAGTTTTTGAGATAATTTTTCTCACGTAGCCTGAAGCCGTAGCCTAGGCACTGAAGCCTGATTTGTTGACATTCATGTAGCTGCACAAACAAATGGCGCTTCAGCCCGCCAAAAGGGATGGGGTCGACTGCAATATAAGTCGGCTCTGAGCGCCATTTCATCAGAATCTTTTGACTGATAGCGAGGCAGTGTACGCAAAGCTCCTTCCTTTATCTCAGGGAACCAAGTTTACATTAGTAACTGGAGTGTTCCCTTTAGAACAGGCTCTCCCATTGCGTCAAGGGATGCTATTAGGAATACATCCAATAGTGCCGTGCTATAAGCAAAGACAGAATGAAGCCACTCTGCGAGTCCAGCCGCTAGGCTTGGGCCCACATAACAAGACCTTCTCCACTTACAGAGAGGATTAAATTAAGCTGACAAAATCTGTGCCTGGAGGGCAGGGACATCCAAGTTATAAAACCTGGTGAAGGTAGACTGTGAAGAACAGCCAGCAGCCGCACAGATATCACTGATGGAAATTCCGCTGGGTCAAGTGCAGGAGGATGCCATTCACCTGGTGGAATGGGCTCTCACTCAAATAGGACACTGTGAGCCCACTGAGGCATACGCCAGGACTATAGCATCAACTATCCATTGAGGTAGTCTCTGCTTCATGACTGGCAGGCCTTTAGAGTGGCCTCCGAAGCAAACAAAGAGCTGCTCTGAATGCTGGAAGTGGCTAGAGTGCTCTACGTACACTCTAGGAGCCCAAACCGGGCAGAGTAAATTCGGACCTGCTCGTCCTCTGAGTTAGGAAGAGCCGGAAGGGAGATGACTTATGCTCTGAATGTAGTGGAGAGCACCTTAGGCACAGAGACGTGTCTTGGTTTGAGGATGACTCTACAGTTGTTAGGTCCAAACTCAATGCATGAAGTACTAACTGACAGTGCCTGAGATCGCCCACTCGCTTGACTGCCTTGGTGATTTATATAGGCTACCACCATCATGTTGGACCAGGACGTGGTACACTCTTAAGGCTGGTAGGAAGGTTTTCAGGGCTAGAAAAACTGCCAACATCTCTAGGCAGTTGATGTGTAGGCATTGCTCTAGGCTGGTTTCTTCAGGAGCCGACCAGTCCAAGCCAAGATCCTCCATGGATTTCAAGAGGATACGAATCAGCTTGCTGTCCACACTGGCCCGCGCTGAATCCTTGGGAGGAAGGATTCAGCACACACCCACTCCTCTGCATCTGAAGCTGTCAGCGACATGGAGCAACAGCTTCCTACTCAGATAAACTGAAGGAATTCAAGCCAGATGAGGGGCACTGATCTTTATGTGTAAAATACACTGGTGAGTCGAGGCATTGCGGGGAGAGTGAAGCATGCAGGACTTGTGCCGGCGTAAGTTCACTCGTGCCCGACAAGTCAGTCCCGTTGCCCCGCTGAAATGGGAGAGCAGACAGGGGAGGACTGCCTTCATAAAAGAAGTGAAACAGGGTGAGACTCATGCTCTTGCAGTGAGAGCAGTCTGTCCCAGTGAGCACAGCATCAGTGTGAATGCTGCACAGGCAAACGACGCACTCACTGTGCCTGTCTGAGTCATGCAGGGGTTCCCTGCACGAGTCTCACTCGCCGTGCAACAATTGAAACAACGTCACAGTGAAAATTTGCTCAGGAAATGCTCTTTTAGGCCACCGGATGGCTGCAGGGGAAGTGGCGAGTAGGATTCAAGCTTCTTCCTGCTTGTTCTCTTCAAAGTCCAGTGAGATGATCTTCGTGCTGAAGGAGAAAATTCTGATGAAATGGCGGTCAGAGCTAACTTATATAGGAGTTGGCCCCACCCCTTTTGGTGGGCTGAAACATAATTTGTTTGTGCCGCTACACAAACGTGAACAAATCAGGCTTCAGAATTCAGAGTAAACAGGAGTATCCCCATAGCTTCCCTTGGCGCAACATTCGAAACGGAACTTCAACAATTGTACAAAAACTCTGTCAGTTGACTTCTTGTTCCTCTGTATTTCTTCACTTGACATCATAGAACAAAATCGACAATATTCAGTCAAGCCAGCAAGACAAAGCGGAGCAGCGGATCATGGATCAGTTTGAAATGGAAAGCATGATTTACACTCAAGATCCCATCTACTTCAAGTTCTTGAATGAGATTAGCAACGAGCAATTTTCAGAAGTGCAATTACCTGTCCTTGATATAAAAAGCAAGTACAGTGAAATGCTGCAGGCGTATTATGAGGTACATCTAGTCTTCAGTAATGAATTTGAAGCCTTGTTCAGAGACAAGTAACTTAGTGGCTCTTCATTTTCTTTCAGATTGTGGTGCAGAGGATGGCTGACCAACTGCCCATGCTGATCTCCTTCTACATGCTAAAGGAGACTGCTCAGCTCCTGTGTACTGACATGCTGAGTATACTGGAAGGGGCAAACGTGAGCGAGCTCCTGTTTGAGGACTCTGATGTCAGCAAAAGACGCAAACACTTGCAGTCTCGTCTGGGCCGTTTGACTGCTGCTCACGAAGAACTAGTGATTTTATTTGAGAGATCAGAGGATGTTATCTTAGATTATACCTTCATGTAGCCTATTTGACAGCTTGATCCATGAAAATCTTTTCAGCATATGAACACATATTATCCAAACCTCCATGTAACAGTTTTTCAATAATGTTAAATAAGTTGGTGATCTTTTTAATACAGCCAACAACTTAATCCATAAAACTTTATTCAGCATATGCATTTTTGATATATTGCTTGATTTCTTTTGTTTCTTTAAACCAAATACCTGCAGTGTAACCCTTTTACTGTAATTTTCTTACGGAACATGCTTCACAACTCCTTGTTCAAGCTCTTGTTCTGTCCAGGCTGGACTGTTGCAATACTCTCTTGGCAGGTCTTCCAGCCAGTTCTATCAAACCTTTACAATTAATCCAGAACGTGGCAGCAAGATCAATTTTTAATGAGACAAACAGAATGCACGTCACACGTCTGTTTATCAGTTTGCACTGGCTACCAATAGCGGCTCGCATAAAACTCAAGGCATTAATGTTTGCCTACAAAACCACCACCAGCTCTGCAACCCTTTACCTAAATTCACTACTTCAGACTTATGTGCCTCTAGAAACTTGCGTTCTGCAAGTGAACGTCGCTTTATTGTTCATCCCAAAGAGACACAAAATCACTTTCACAGACTTGTAAATGAACTGTTCACACCTGGTGGAATGACCTGCCCAACTCAATCCGATCAGCTGAGTCCTCAGCCATCTTCAAGAATCGGCTAAAAACACATCTCTTCCATCTTTATTTGACCCTCTAACTCTAGCACTCTCTATTCTAATTCTATTCTTAAAAAAAAAAAAAAAACTTGTCCCTTTTAGACTTGCACTCTATTCATTTACTGCTTGTTTTTCTTAAAAAAAAAAAAAACTTGCCCTTTTTAGACTGGCACTCTATTCATTTACTTCTTGTTTTCTTAAAAAACAAACTAACACTAGCTTGCTCTATTCTTTTTCTATTCTGTCTGTTTTCTTTTTATTTATTATATAATTACAAAAAAAAAAAAAAACCTTGCTACGTGTACTGCGTTAAGCTAACTGAGACTTGTTATAGCACTTGCATATCATTGCTCTTTTGTTGATTTTGATTGCTTCCATTGTCCTCATTTGTAAGTCGCTTTGGATGAAAGTGTCTTTTAAATGACAAAATGTAAATGTAATTAATGACTGACTATTAGCCTTTGGCCTTGTAAGTGCATAACCTTGTATTGAATTCTGTATCTGGCAGAATACAAATAGTTTTGATTGTTTTCATGTTGGTAGTAATTTGTGTCCAAAATAACATTAATGGGGCTAAAGGCCTCAGTGCCTCAGCTATGTTATGTGTTTTTCTCATTACTTGTATAATTAAAAATATTTTTTCCTTATTGATTGACTTTATTTTTGTCAGCATAGTTATATACATAGTTTTATCTAGTGCTGGGTGCAAAACTCAGTTCCTGGAGGGCCATACATAGGCCTTACAGAGTTTAGCTTCAACCCTACTAGTTCTCAAATATCACTTTAAAAATTCAAATATCCAATATTAACTACAGACGCGAGAACCAATCGGGTTTATGTGAAGTTCCGTCTTATATAAATGGTGCTCAAGCGCAAGTTCTTGCCTGCGTGCCCGATTCAAATAGGGGAGGACATGATTTTGATTTTCACATTAATCAAGTGAATAAATTCAGAAGACTTGTAATAGCACACAAGTGTTTAGGGAATTTCATGGTACTTTTAAGGATAATTCACACCACACAGACAAACACAAGCAAACATTTTTGTTGGATCAGTGTGTTACCTCTGTTGGTGTCTATTGCCGTTGGTCGGAGTTTGTTTTCACCCGACTGAACATGTTCAGTCAGTGTTTGTTGGTGTCTGTTGGGGCGGTGTGAACGTTATTTTTCATAAAATTCTAAATCCAGCGGCCAACTTGTTTGTTGGTGTTTGTCTCTGTATTGTGAATTGGCCTTTATGTGCAATTTGGATCTTACAGCTGTATCATCCTTGTGTTTCTAGAATGAAAAATGGGGTTTACAGAGACATGGGCGTGTAAACACAGGGCGTGTAAATGACAGAATTATTATTTTGGCCTAAATATTATTTGCATATTAGGATATTGTAACAACCATATTTATAGGCCTATAGCCTGGTGACTATGGGAGACAGGTCTTTCGGTCTTGTGGCTCCCAAGTTGTGATATGCTCTTCCTCAAGACATCTGTCAAGCATCCTCCCTTCTCTCCTTCAAAAACCTCTTAAAAACACATTTTTTGCTCTGAATATTACTCTTCAGTTCTCAGTCTGTAAACTGTACCCTGTTATGGACATGTTTATCTAAATTCTCTCTGTATCTCGAATCTAACTTTGTAAGCGACCTATATTAGTTTCAGATGTTGATGTTTGTTTGTTTCTGTCCGTTAAACCAGACTTATAAAGTGACCTTGGGTGTTGGAAAGGTGCTATATAAATAAAAATTATTATTATTATTAGCCTACAGTAATGAAAAAGTTTTGTTCTGTATGTTTTGCAACAGAAAATATACAGAATAACAAATTAATGTCTACTTAAAAGTTGATTTAAACAGAGTTTGAGCACATGGTTATGTCTTCATTTTTGTTTTTAATAAATTTTTGATACTTTTTATGCAAAAACTAGATTTTGAAGGTTCTCTTTCGTGTATAAGGTGTGTGTGTGTATATACAGATAACCAGAAATGACCATAAGATTATGAAAATGTGAAACCACAAGTACAAACAATCTCTGTAATTACCTCTTTCTCAATCAGGTTTGGCACTGTAATTTTTTTTTGCTGTAAACATGTGATGCAACCACAGTTCTCTTTTCAAAGGCAAAACCTCAGTGTCTGGGGTTGTCACCTGGTGTAATTACCTGGATTTATATCCTGTCGTGGTTGTAAGCTTGTCTAATCATAGGAGATGATTCAGTCAGACAATAACACAATTAGCTGTAATCTGTTTTCTTGAAGATCTGATTTAACTCACTACACTCGCACCATGAGCACACAGAGTCCAGTTTTGCCCTGAACAGAAGACTGAACGTTCAGCTCATCTAACGCTTCGAAATGGAGACAAAGTGGATGATTTTATTGTTATCAACATGCTGGAGTTTCTGTGTTGCTGTAAATGAGTTCTACTCTTCTACAGGTCAGTGTATTGTATCGCAATAAGACGATAAAACAACAGGATGTTTATAACAGCTCTAATCTTATAGCACTTGCATATCATTGCTCTTTTGTTGATTTTGATTGCTTCCATTGTCCTCATTTGTAAGTCGCTTTGGATAAAAGCACCTGCTAAATGACTAAATGTAAATGTAATCTCAACCATGTATGTTTTTGAAGAAGTGCTACAATATCTGTTTAAAATGAAATGCTGTCTGCAGATCACATGACTCAGCTTATTGACATCAAAAGAGAGTTTGCCAAAAGTCTTGGTGAATATATAGAAGCAGTGGAGAGCCAAGCAGATCTTCTGAGAAGGTAAGTGTTGTGTGGCTGACAGTGTATCAAGATAATATAGAGGAGAGCAAATTAACTTTAAAACAGAACATTGCTTTTTAGAAGTCACAATATTAAAAGACCCACAAGAAACCTTTTTAAGATTACAAGCAAATAGTTTAAATAATAAAAGAAAGTGTACAATTTTAAACTTTAGACTGGTATGACGAGAAGAGAGAATGAGACGAGTTTAACATTTATAAAAATGCATAGACCATTTTATAAATGAATGCATGGATATTTAGGTTATATGGTTATATTACCTAATATTTCCTTAATAAAATATGGTTCATTTAATTAACACTTCATTGCTCTTCATTAAAGAGTTCCATTCATACCCTTAATACTATATTTTGTATTTTAAAGGAATTTCATGGCAAATTATATTATATTTACAACTAGACTATTCACCATTTATTTCTCTGTGTGTGTGTGTGTGTGTGTGTGTGAACAAAACTATTTCAAATTCACATATGGAGGCAGATTAGTGCCATCTGGTGGAAAGAAATAAAATAATCTGTAATACCAAGGTGTTATTTTAGCATTATTGTAAAACCTGAGCACAGAGAGAACAGAACATTGTGTTACTCATAACAATGTGACAAAAATGAGCAGGAAAGCTTTTTCAGAGTTTAATCCACCTGAGTCTGATCTGTTTTAACCTCTGTCGTGTCTGCTGGCCCAGTTTGTGTGTGTGTCTGTTTTTGATGTTTTACAGTTTTATCCCTTCATTGCTGTTTACTTTATTCTGAATTGTGGCTTGTTGTGGATTGTACCCAAAAAAACCTATGTATTGTCATTTTTGAAGTATTTCTCATTTATGTCCTATGACCTCATATATATCTTTTACAACAATTTAGCCTTTTCTAGGTGTCAGTTTTGTGTGTGTGTGTGTGTTTGTGTGTGTTCATATAGGCATTGTCAAAAAAAAAAAAGTGACCTAGTTTTGTAAAATTTTAGTTTTGTAAAATTTAAAATGTAAAATGTGACCGAAGAGCACTAAAGGGTTAAAAAAAATAAACTACTTTCAAATTAATATTATTTCATTTTAAAGCCTCAGAAATCAATCATACATTAAGCCTATAAAAGTTGAATCTATCAAATAATGAGACTGAGTGTTTGTTCACAATCAGTTATAGTTCCAGAGACACACAGAGCACAGATGATGTGTTTTGTATTTGTTTTAACCACAGAAGTCTGTAACACATTTTCTTTAAATATTGCTATCATTTATTTATCAGGGCTCTGAGTGCACTCGAGGATGACTTTGAGGACCCTCCCAGAGATCCAGAGAAGTTCATCAGCAATCCTCTTGCAGCGTTTCAGCTCGTGAGAAAGTTAAATCAAGTCTGGGCCGCTGTGTGGGAACTTATCGAAGGAAGACGTTCAGAAGGTTTGATGAGAAGAACACAACTCAATATGTCATAAACCGAGCTTTCTCATAACAGTTGATTATGTTATGAATCATCGCATGTCATGTGAAAACTTGTGGTGTTATTGAGGCTTTGTCAGTTTTTAAATGGTAGATGATCTGTGAAGATCAACTGATGGAACCACTTGGAGGAGGAAAAACATGATTTAAAAACCGAGGTCATTGTCAGTGATGTTTCTCATGTTTCACAGACACTTTGGCAAGCCTTAAATCTGCAGCTCAGACTCTCCCCAGAGCAGAAGATGTAGACGGTGTAGTGATGGCTTTGGTTAGACTGCAAGAAATCTACAGATTAGATCCGAGGAACATCTCCTTATTTTCTGGTGGGTTTCATGGTGGCTTTATTTGTTCTTTATCATCATATGTTAAACAGCATAGCTCATGTTTAGGCTCAGATTTACAATTTTCCGATGATAAAACAGGCAGAAAATCACTGGCACTTTTATCTTGGTGACAAATCTAGTCTCAGTTTCAGCTCTCAAGATTTCAGTGATATCAACTTGACGTGTGGCTTTTCAGAAACGAACCACAATGTAACGCTGGATCCAGATGAAACTTTCCATATCGCCATGATCTCCTCTCTCAATCAGCGCTTTCAGTATGCCGTCCTCTGGATGGAGGAAACCCTCAGGAAACTCAATGAGGGTGAAGAAGCTGTCGTTACTAAAGAGGAGGTTATTTACCAGCTTGCTTCATTTTCTCATCAGCTGGCAGTGATTCAGTTGTCATCTAAGCAAAGTACGTTAATTAATTCAGAGATTTCTTCCCCCCTATATATCTGGCCCTTCTGCTCAGAATAAATAAGTGTAAAAAATAACTAACTAAAAAAAAAAAAATTATTAAAATAAAAAAAAATATATAAATAAAAATCATTGAATATCTAATATCAAAATTTAATTAATATAATATAAAATTAAATAAATAAATACATTTGTGCTTAATTTGAGAATGTTTCACTTTCCAGTTTTGTATAAAATGAATTAAATCAAATGAAAATGTAGTTATAAATCACTTTAAAACCGTAGAGTGCACCAAAGTGCTGTATAATAAAATCAAATAAATAAAAAATAGAACACAGTACAATACAATAATGCACACCATGAATAGGCTGTATCTGCTTAAACCCTTAATGGTCATTAAAAACAGTGAAGGCCTCATCAAACAAATATATGATTTTAACATGTTTACAAAGGATCTAATAAACTTTGGTAATCCATCCCACAATTTAGGGGCAGCAAACAAGAAAGCCTGATTTCATTGCCTTGTAAGCAAATCACTCAAACATATGCATATTACTCAGAAAAACAGGAAAGCACTTTCTCAGTCTAATGAGTTCTAATGCAGTCAGCCGACTGAATAAATAAATACATTTGTGCTTAATTTTAGAATGTTTTATAGAACATCTTGTTTGTTTCGATGAAAGCAACAAGCCTTGACTTTTAGAGTTCAAGCGATGCATGACAAACTAGCTTATTTGTTCATATTATTTTTAAGAATTCTGTTGTTTAAATGAAGATTTTAAATGCAAGATTTTTAAATGCTCTCACACATTAGGTTCCCACTGTATGCTGGCTTCTAAAGCATTATGCGTAATACTGCAAATTTTAACAATGCTTCATCAGCAATGTGCTTTACAACGGCTAAATGAAGATCACCATGCACTAATTCACACTCATTTATCATGCATCTTATCTGCAATCATTCTTAGAGGCCACTGAGAGAAATCTGCTTCATCCTGAACTTCACACAAGCATCATAGAGAGCATCAAGACCTGGGACTGGACCCCAAAATACAGCTCCACGGACAGAACATATGAGGCTCTGTGCACTGGAAAGAGGCTTATGATGGTGAGGAGATCTACAGAGATGTGTGTGTTTTTTACCTTTATATTCTTCATTTTCTTCATTCAGTATTTCTGTCATCTTTTAAAGACAGACTTCCATGTTTAATATCTTGATTTTGGAGGTTTAAAAGATTTTAATACTTATTTTATAAACAATACTCATATTTGACATGCTTTTTGTATTTTATTATACATTGTGATAGCATATAAATTATATTTGAATATTATAGGTTCTGAGTTTTTTACTGTATTCTGCTATTTAAAAACAGTGACGCAGTAGTGGATGTTTCACACACTATCATGACATTTATACACTAGCATGCCGCGTTTCTTTCACATGACCTCACTATGTTTGTCACAATTATCAGCTTCTGGAATGACTGTTTTGCATTATTGATCAAATTTTGTATAAAAAAAAGTCTTAACATGTTAGATAAGATTATGTTATGCTCAGTTTGATTGGATTCGGTTTAGTATACTAGTTGTATACTACATTTTGAGAAATGAAACAGAAATGTATACATACAGTGCTGTGAAAAAAAGTATTTTTAAAGTATCAAATTTTCTGTATTTCTGCATATTTTCACACCGAATGCCATCAGATTTAAGCTGAACCTACAAAGTAACAAAAAAGCAGTGGTGTTTTGGTTGTATTTTTTTACAGACGGTATGTGCACTTACAGTGTAGTTACCTGAAGCACTGGGTAATATGGGTTAAGGTAATAGGTTCAGAGTAGGTACCTAGTTATTATATACGCACTATAATATGTAAATCTAAAATAAAGCGCTACCATTATGTATTTGCTATAAAGATATATTCACAATATAATCTGTGCAAACTCAGAAATGACTTTTGTGCAGCACTGTGCCATATAGTAAAAGTACACTGTAAAACAAATCTGGCAGAAAACTGCAATTTTTTGTTAAGGTTACATTTCCATTGACCCTAAAAATGCAACTCAATGAAGTGCAATGAAGTGTTTTTTTTTTTTTTGAATTTTGAATTATGCACTTCTTTGTATTATTTTTTAGGGTTAAAGGAAATGTCAATAAAATGAATGGCTAATGTCATAATGTCGTGGGAGAAAATTACCAGTACATTTTCCATTTTGCATGTATGTATGTATTTATTTATTTATTACAGTGCTTGTATTAACACTGTACACTGGACCATATTTTTCTGGATTTTTCTTAGAGTCTAATATGCAATTTACTTAAAGTCAGCTAACCAGACTTGCTAGAATGAGAAAGTTTTTTCCAGTTTTGTATGTAAAATGAATTAAATCAAATGAAAATGTAGTTATAGAGCACTTTAAAACCATACAATTTACCAAAGTGCTGTATAATAAAATAAAATCAAATAAATAAAAAATAGAACACAGTACAATACAATAATGCACACCATGAATAGGCTATATCTGCTTAAACCCTTAGTGGACATTAAAAATAATGAAGACCTCATCAAACAAATACATGATTTTAACATGTTTACAAAGGATCTAATAAACTTTGGTAATCCATCCCACAATTTAGGGGCAGCAAACAATAAAGCCTGATTTCATTGCCTTGTAAGTAAATCACTCAAACATATGCATATTACTCAGAAAAACAGGAAAGCACTTTCTCAGTCTAATGAGTTCTAATGCAGTCAGCCGACTGGAACTGCTAATCTGAGCTAATATACACAACTATATATTGAAGGAAAGGTTTAATAAACAAATATCTTTTAGGTTTTACACCAAACGAGAAAATATAGGAAAATTGGTATAATTATGTATAATCCCGCGTGTTTTCTTGAAGTGTTGAAGAATGTGTGAATTATGGTTTACAGACGCCACAAAGAGAGAGAAAGCTGGTGTGCAGGTACAGGACAGGAAGAGGAAACCCGCTGATGATGTTCAAAGAGGAAGTGGAGTGGGATGAGCCTACGATACTACGATACCATGACTTTGTTTCTGAAGGAGAGATCGACACCATCAAAACACTGGCCAGGCCAAAGGTACATGCAACATGTCATTTATGTGTGATGAAGGAGCACATACACATGCTCATCAATATCTGAGTGTAGGAATGGGAATTAAACACATTTGTAATTGATAACTGATGTTATTGATAATTAGTTGGACCATTTTTTATAGCAAATAATGTATGCATAATATCTAACGCAACACTTCTTTGTTTATATTTAGCTTTCCAGAGCTAAAGTCATAGATCCAGTCTCTGGAAAAAAGGTTTCTGCTGCCTCTCGTGTGTCAAAAAGGTACAAAATCTATATCTTTCCAAATGATTTATATGGTTTCTGTCTTTTGTGAAACATAAAAGAAGATTTTTTTTTTTTTTTTTTTTTTGGTCAATACCTTACGGCAAAAAAATGTATAGTTAAATATATTTTAAAATATACAAAAAATGGACAAAAAATATATATGTGCTAAAATATGTTTCATAATATATTTATATATTTTACATTTGTATTATACTTTTTTTTTTTGTGAGAGAGCTTTTGAGTGGCATCAAAAAAACTAAACAATAATAATTTGAATAAAAATCAAATACTTTATTGTGTTCCTAAAAATACAATATTACAATATAAAAACCGAAACATTATTAAATCATAGGCTACTGAATGAAGGTTGAAACTAAATATATTAAAATGTATTTCATTGAGCTTCACAGTTTATAACACTCCAGACATTTCTTTTTGTGTATGGGATGCAATGGAAGTCAAAGAGCTTCGGTGTTTTTTGGTCTCCAGTGTTCTCCGAAGCATCTTATGCTGTGTTCTGCAGAATTGCATACAGGTTTGGAACCACGTGAGGGGCTTTTGTTTCGTTTTTGGGTAGAGTATCCCTTTAGAAATGCATGTGATTCTCAGATGACCTTGCCAACCAGTGCTAGTGTGTTAAACTTTTCCTTGTGTTTGGACTCTAAAAAAACCAAATCCTCAAAAGGCTGATTTTTATGGCAAGTACTAAGACAACATCTTTTTTTCACGTTGTTAAATCATTTATATAATGTTGCACATTTTGCCCATTTGATGTATAGTAAATACATTAAATAATGACAAATAATTGTACGTTTATAATATGCAGCTTAGTCGTGTACAGTGAGTTATGTTGTTAGTGAAGAGACGAGGACACAGTTGCAGAAGTAGGGTTGGGTATCGTTTTAATTTGATCAATTCCTATTCCGCTCATCGATTCTGATTCTTAGCGATTCCCAGTTTCGATTCCAGTGTGATTAAAAAAAAAATCAGTCAAACATTTAGATATCAAGCATATTTATTCGGTGTCTCTTTTTGCAAAACATTTAATTGCAGCTGAATACCATGAACAAAAATCAGACTCAATTAAGAGCTGTTTGTGTGCAAAATAGAGCTGCATGATTCTGGATAATTTAAGATCAAATGTATTTATTTATTTAATGTAGGTTGTAGTTTTCTCACAATTATGAAGAAAAAATATTAGACAACTAAACAAAATCCCATAGAATTTATGAACGGCATGATTCACTCGTTTCATAACTGGATGAATCAGTGTTTTTGAAGGAATCTCTTGAATGAATTATTCAAAGGCAAATACATTTTCTAAAGTGACTGTCCTCTTTATCTTTCTCAGCGCGTGGCTCTCTGAACATGAAGATCCCGTGATCTCTCTGGTCAACCGGAGAATCGCTGGTGTCACTGGTCTACAGCTGCAGACGGCAGAGGAGCTCCAGGTATTCACAGTCTTACACAAATCACTGCGCTACGTTGAATTTCAAGCATGAACTAAAGCCTAATGGATTCATCTGCTGATTTTAAGTTGGTGACTTTCAGACTTGCGAGTCTATGTACAAAACAGAACTGCGTTAGATCGGATCACTGCTCCTGGGGTCTGTACCATGATGCTAGCTGAACAAACTCAGAGTTACAGGATTAGTTTCGAGTTGACAAAACCAAACCACTCCACTCCGGCTTTACTGGTATCATGATGCTGATCATCAACTTTCTTGGTCAACTCAGAGCAAGTGTGATTCACTTCTCATGAGAGAGCCATGCAGCGAGATTCAAAACTCTTTTCTTAAAGGTTAAGAGATTAAAGAATGTCAGGAATTTAACATGTAGCCATTTTTAAAGTGATTTCTATTGATTCTACCACTTATTTATATTACATATGATCTGTATATATTAATATTCACTAAATATTATTCACAGTACTTTAGTGACCTTTAATTAGTAGAAAGAGAAACTGGCAGTTTAGCTGTGCACTGTAAGTTACTATGGCGATAAATGCAGCTAAAAGCCAAACCACTTTCATGGTACCTAAAACCCTGGATTGGTGTAAACTAAACTGAATCTTACCTGGCTAGCAGCTAATCCAGCTTCATACAGGGCAGGCCTTTTTCTCTGGTGTCCAAAACCAAAAACTTCACCCAAAACTGTATTAACTTAAAGGATTCTATCAGCCTGAGAGGTTGTCAGAGGAAGCCAAGGAAGAGCAGAAAGTGTGTGATGAAGTGATGAAAAGCCAGCAGGGTTTATTGAACAATCTCAGTGGTGTATGTTTCGATGCTCAGACTTTATCTGACCTTCATAAGCAAAGGCAAGGGATAATTACTGCTTCACAACAGTGATGTCTGTCTGACGATTAATCCTTGAAATGGAGACGTTCTCTTACTGTATCTCTTACTTGTGACGACAAATATACCTTGAACCCACACAATCAGAAGACTAAACAACAATAGCAAGCATTTCAAGAGCAAGTAAAAGTACAAAAAAATAAAAATTATAAATGATGATAAAATGTAATAATTAAAACAAATCTTGTTATAATTAATTATAAATGAAAAAACAAAAAACTGAAAAAAAAAAAAAAAAAAACAGATGTATGAAATACTTGAAGCTTTCTTGAACATTGAGATCCATTAGTGCATTACAAGGGTTAAATACAAAAGAAAAAAAATGGAAGTATTGGAATTATACATATGTGACCCTTGACGACAAAACCAGTCTTAAGTGTCAATTTTTCGAAATTGAGATTCATAGATCACATAAAAAGCTGAATAAATAATCTTTCCATTGATGTATGGTTTGTTAGGATCGGACAATATTTGGCCGAGATACAACTATTTGAAAATCTGGAATCTGAGGGAGCAAAAAAATCAAAATATTGAGAAAATCACCTTTAAAGTTGTCCAAATTAATTTCTTAGCAATGCATATTACTAATCAAAAATTAAGTTTTGATACATTTACGGTTATAACTTTACAAAATATCTTCATGGAACATGATCTTTACTTAATATCCTAATGATTTTTGGCATAAAAGAAAAATCAATAATTTTGACCCATACAATGTATTTTTGGCTATTGCTACAAATATACCCCAGCGACTTCAGACTGGTTTTGTGCTCCAGGTATATTTAAAGTGGCCCTTGGTCTAGATTTCAGCGCTGCACACTCTAGCCTTCCCAATGTTGATAAAGTTACTGGTAGCAATTGACTTCCATTGCATTTTTTAATACTACAGAAGTCAATGGCTACCAGCAACAGCAAAACACTTTACACCATGAAGTTTTTTTAGATAATGTGAAATATTGTCACATGTATGTTCCCGTTTTGGTTTCCTGGTTTTCCTTATTTGGTCGTTTTCCTGTTCCTGTCCTGATTATGTTTATGTTTAGTCTTGCTAATTGTTATCCTTTATAAGCCTGTCTCCTACGTTCATTTGGTGTCCGGTCTTAGTTATGTTTAAGTGTGTGTATTCTCCACGATCCTGAGTTTTGCTATTAAATGTTACTTATTACGAAGCTTCATGAGTCTCCAGCGCTTCCCAGCCTGACACACCGTGACAAATATAGAATCTGTTTTCTAATGTATATTTATTAGATTCATTGCAGTACATGTAATTATTTTAAATTACTGTAATATGATTTTCTTTAAGAGGATGTAGGTTTATGTTTGTACAGTTCACATTCAACATATTTCACATTGCCTATTTATTTAGCTTACTGGTTTCTTTTTAGGTTAAATGTTTTGACAAAGAAAACTTACTGTACTTTGTTTGGTTCCTTAAACTTTCAAACAGAAGCCAGAATTGACTGTTCATATGAGGAGTGAGTTGATTTGTTACAGTTGACCCGACTATTTACACTTTTACAGATTGCTAATTATGGAATTGGAGGCCAGTATGAGCCGCATTATGACTCAAAGGTACTGCATGAAGGTGTTAACCTTTTATTGTTATTGTTATTCCCCTGGTCCTGTTTGAAGATGTGTAATAGAGCATACACTTTGTTTTATTTCATAACTTTGTTACAACAAAATCTCTTTACAGTTGACCAATGACTCAGACTTTCAGCTCAGAGGAGGCCGGATTGCTACTGTTCTAATCTATGTGAGCAAGTATAATCTAACAAATTATTTCATATATTTGAAATGATTCCCACTTTCAGATCATTGACAGTCAACAGTTTTGTTGTAGATGAGTGATGTGGACATCGGTGGGGCAACAGTGTTCCCTGACGCGGGTGCAGCCCTTCAGCCAAAGAGAGTTAGTTGAAGCAGCTTTATTTCCACACATAGTGATTTACAGTAAGCTTTGCTCACGTGTGCTCACATCTGTTCCATAAGGGTACAGCGGTGTTGTGGTTTAACCTGCTGAGAAATGGAAATGAAGATGCCAGAAGTTTACATGCAGCGTGTCCTGTGTTTGTAGGCAGTAAATGGGGTAAGTGTTCTGTGAGGCTTGCGTTGTCCAAATGAGAAAATCAGGTGAAAATCAAGAGCGACATAACCAGGTCACAGTTCATCTCAAAATCATATCTAGATATTTTGCATAATGAGAATTAATTCTTTTAGAATTTAATCAGTACTTTTTATCAGTATTTTTACGCTGCTAAAGTAAATATACTGTAAAACATTCTAAAAAAAAAAAAAAAAAATCATAATGAATTGAATGCAATGCAACAATTGCTACCACTATATATATTTATATGTGACCCTGGACGACAAAAGTGTCAAAACGTCTTAAGTGTCAATTTTTCGAAACTGAGATTTATACATCATCAGAAAGATTGCCATCTTTCCATTGATGTATGATTTGTTAGGATTGGATAATATTTGGCTGAGATACAACTATTTGAATATCTGGAATCTGAGGATGCAAAAAAATCTAAATATTGAGAAAATCGCCTTTAAAGTTGTGCAAATGAAGTTCTTAGCAATGTATATTACTAATCAAAAATTAAGTTTTGATACATTTACGGTGATAAATTTACAAAATATCTTCATGGAACATGATCTTTACTTAATATCCTAATGATTTTTGGCATAAAATAAAAATCGATAATTTTGACACACAATGTATTTTTGGCTATTGCTACAAATATACCCCAGCAACTTAAGACTGGTTTTGTGCTCCAGGGTCACATATATACAGTGGGGCAAAAAAGTATTTAGTCAGCCACCAATTGTGCAAGTTCTCCCACTTAAAAAGATGAGAGAGGCCTGTAATTTTCATCATAGGTATACCTCAACTATGAGAGACAAAATGAGAAAAAAAAAATCCAGAAAATCACATTGTAGGATTTTTAAAGAATTAATTGGTAAATTCCTCGGTAAAATAAGTATTTGGTCACCTACAAACAAGCAAGATTTCTGGCTCTCACAGACCTGTAACTTCTTCTTTAAGAGGCTCCTCTGTCCTCCACTCGTTACCTGTATTAATGGCATCTGTTTGAACTCGTTATCAGTATAAAAGACACCTGTCCACAACCTCAAACCTCAAGACCAAAGAGCTGTCAAAGGACACCAGAAACAAAATTGTAGACCTGCACCAGGCTGGGAAGACTGAATCTGCAATAGGTAAGCAGCTTGGTGTGAAGAAATCAACTGTGGGAGCAATTATTAGAAAATGGAAGACATACAAGACCACTGATAATCTCCCTCGATCTGGGGCTCCACGCAAGATCTCACCCCGTGGGGTCAAAATGATCACAAGAACTGTGAGCAAAAATCCCAGAACCACACGGGGGACCTAGTGAATGACCTGCAGAGAGCTGGGACCAAAGTAACAAAGGCTACCATCAGTAACACACTGCGCCGCCAGGGACTCAAATCCTGCAGCGCCAGACGTGTCCCCCTGCTTAAGCCAGTACATGTCCGGCCCGTCTGAAGTTTGCTAGAGAGCATTTGGATGATCCAGAAGAGGATTGGGAGAATCAGATGAAACCAAAATATAACTTTTTGGTAAAAACTCAACTTGTCGTGTTTGGAGGAGAAAGAATGCTGAGTTGCATCCAAAGAACACCATACCTACTGTGAAGCATGGGGTGGAAACATCATGCTTTGGGGCTGTTTTTCTGCAAAGGGACCAGGACGACTGATCCGTAAACGAAAGAATGAATGGGGCCATGTATCGTGAGATTTTGAGTGAAAACCTCCTTCCATCAGCAAGGGCATTGAAGATGAAACGTGGCTGGGTCTTTCAGCATGACAATGATCCCAAACACACCGCCTGGCAACGAAGGAGTGGCTTCAAGAAGCATTTCAAGGTCCTGGAGTGGCCTAGCCAGTCTCCAGATCTCAACCCCATCGAAAATCTTTGGAGGGAGTTGAAACTCCGTGTTGCCCAGCAACAGCCCCAAAACATTACTGCTCTCGAGGAGATCTGCATGGAGGAATGGGCCAAAATACCAGCAACGGTGTGTGAAAACCTTGTGAAGACTTACAGAAAACGTTTGACCTCTGTCATTGCCAACAAAGGGTATATAACAAAGTATTGAGATGAAATTTTGTTATTGACCAAATACTGATTTTCCACCATAATTTGCAAATAAATTCTTTAAAAATCCTACAATGTGATTTTCTGGATTTTTTTTTTCTCATTTTGTCTCTCATAGTTGAGGTATACCTATGATGAAAATTACAGGCCTCTCTCATCTTTTTAAGTGGGAGAACTTGCACAATTGGTGGCTGACTAAATACTTTTTTGCCCCACTGTGTATATATATATATATATGAAAGTGAAAAGTGAAGTGAAAGTGAAGTGACATACGGCCAAGTATGGTGACCCATACTCGGAATTTGTGCTCTGCATTTAACCCATCCAACGTGCACACACACAGCAGTGAACACACACACCCAGAGCAGTAGGCAGCCATTTATGCTGCGGCGCCCGGGGAGCAGTTGGGGGTTCGGTGCCTTGCTCAAGGGCACCTCAGTCGTGGTATTGAGGTGGAGAGAGCGCTGGACATTCACTTCCCCCATCTACAATCCCTGCCGGCCCGAGACTCGAACTCGCAACCTTTGGATTACGAGTCCGACTCTCTAACCATTAGGCCTCCAGGTCTAGAAACTAGACATTTTGTTCTTTACACACTGTAAAACGGCTTCCTTTGAATATATGCAGTATGTTGTGATATTCAGCCTCTGAGAATCGTATTTCAGCATGAGGTCTTATAGAGTCTTTGACCTGTTTAATAAAAATTGTTGAATGTCAAATTGCATATGCACGCGTATTAAATGTTTAAATGTAGATTATTACCAATCTTGGTCCATATAGATAATCTACACAAAAAGAAATTGTAACATGTACAAAAATGTAAAACAGTAACCTAAAATAACATCTAACTGATTTTATTTAAGTCAAGAATATTTAGTCGCGGAATGAGCCTATACGCATTCACTTATTCCACCAAAACCACTTTATATGGGTCAGATCAGGCAGATATATCTATAAGTAAGAATTGAAGGTTACCACCTTTTGCAGGGTACTGAAATTTTTGAGAGCATTTTCATGCATCCAGGTCTAGAAACTAGACATTTTGTTCTTTACACACTGTAAAACGGCTTCCTTTGAATTCCTCATTCTAGTTGCCAACAAGTGGATTCGTGCTTACGGCCAAGAGTTCAGAAGGAAGTGCTCTACAGTCAAATCTGATTAGAAGAGCCAATGCAGACTGCACAGAAACAGACATGATACAAGTAATGACATACAGTTGAGAGGCAATGTGATGTCATGGCAGAAATGGATTCACACAGTAACTGCGGTATTTTTATTTTATTTTGGATTTTCATTTTTTAATTTAATTTAATTTCCCTACATTTATCTGCTTTAAATAAAAATTCAGTGGGTTGTAATATTACAACAGCCATGAAGGCATAGAAAGCATGGACATGTAACTGTTCAAAATAATTTTATAACATTCACCATCAATTCATTCCCCCCAAATGCACCCCCATTCCTTCATCATGTATTTTAATACAAATAAATAAAATAAATGTAACCATAACTTTGTATGTGTGTACAGAAGCCTCTGATTTATTATTTGCATACTCAAGGTGAAAGGAATGAGTATCTATCTATCTATATCTATCTATCTATCTATCTATCTATCTATCTATCTATCTATCTATCTATCTATCTATCTATCTATCTATCTATCTATCTATCTATCTATCTATCTATCTATCTGTCTAACATTTATTCAGACACCTTCAACATTTCTCACATTATCACAGTTTATTCACTGTAGTTTAGAAAACGGTAATAAAATATGACAAGAACTCAGAGTTAAACTGTGTCAGAACAAATGCATCTTGATAATGTCGGATAACTTTGATAGAAAGGTATACAATGAATTAGGTTGAAAGTCGTCAGCTGTGAAATTTAAGTACACAATTTGATAATACCAATTTAGATCTATCTATCTATCTATCTATCTATCTATCTATCTATCTATCTATCTATCTATCTATCTATCTATCTATCTATCTATCTATCTATCTATCTATCTATCTATCTATCTATCTATCTATCTATCATCTCTGTAGGAGGACTGCAGTGAGTGAACTGAATGCGATGAGGTCATTCTGACAGCAGGAGGAGGGCGGGGCTACGCAGCATCATTCTTACAGCGGGGAGAGGGCGGGGCTACGCAGCATCATTCTGACAGCCGGAGGAGGGCGGGGTTACGCAGCATCATAGGAGCTTGTCGTTTTATTGTACGGCTGCTGATGCTGAGAGGTCTCGCTGAGAAATATGTAGGACCATGATCGCGGATTTGAGGTTTGGGGACCGTGGCACTTTGTGGCGGATTGTTTTTTAGGTAAGCACAGCTTTATTCCGGGCGTCTTTGAGTCGCTGCTGTTTTAACTGTTCGTGCGCGCCGTCGCTGAGATGCGCTTCAAAGAGCCACCGGACAGACTGACAGTATTAACAGGAAGGCTTATAGGAATGAAATTAGGGCACGCCTAGAAAGCATGCAGCACACGGCGTTTATGGCTCGGTTCTGGTGTGATATGTTGTTTTTGTATGGATGTGTCAATGGGAATGGGCGAGCTCGGCCTGCGCGTCATGACGCGTTAGATTCAGCCCTGCAGGCCGCGAGGAGACACTGATGCGGTGCATTACACATTATACTCTCTCATACATGATGCTACTCATACTCATAATAGCATCCACTTCTCATCACAGAACCATCATCTGTCGAAGGCCTCGGGCAGTCTGTCACATGACCTCTGCAACCGTGTCAAAATAACAAATCTCATCTATATCCTTTGACTGTATACTGCAGAACAGACAGGGAAAATAGCGTGTTAATATTTGAAATGTTTAAAAATCCCTTGAGGAAGGAGCTTTGTACTGTATTGTATTGCTATTCATCCCTACTTAAAAATCCTGCAGGATTGTTTACAGGATGCCTATTGGAATTTCCATCATTATAATTTAGGATCTGTGCTTATAAAAATCAAATAAGATGGACGAAACTTATATCCTCAGAGTCCTGTTCACCATTGCATAATTACATCAGAACTCTACATGTGTGGTTATAAAATGTCTTATAAAATCTCTTTGGGAAGATGTACAAGATTTTCTTTAAATTCCATTTGATGTCCTAAATGGGCATTTTTGGAATCAGGAACATCCTATTGAGAAGTATGTGTTCTTAAAGGTCTGCTTTTTATTTTGAATTAGAATCCAAAAAAGGCAATTTCCATTAGAGAACATTTAGGACTTGTTCCAAATGATGAAAATTATGAAAACTGCAATTGAAATCCCCAAGCATTTTTAACGAGGGACCCAAATATGAGTATTCATAGGTTGCAGGGAATCCTTCAGAAAATAAGTGAAAAGCAGTACAGTGGCTCTTTCTGTGATCATTTATATATATATAAAATGGTTATTGTTCTTAAAAAGTCTGCAATATATTACATAACTTTTACTCTATACATTAACCAGTCATATGTCTTCATATTACAAAAAAGACAACAAGAAATTTCAATAGCCAATGTGTTCTGCATTTTACAGTTTTGGCTTCTATACTGTAAAATAGTAGCATTTTATTATTATGGTAGCTGTTGAAATATAAAACATTGAAATATTTAGCTATTATTATTATTATTATTAATTTAAAGTCTGAAAGAATAACCATCCAAAGTTTAGAGTGTTGTCTGTATTATTTTGGATTAGTAGATTTTGTTGTTGTTGTTGTTGTTGTTGTTGTTGGTACAATTGACATAACCAAGATTATTTTTCCCTGACAAATAGAGGCATTATCTTAAAATATCCCAAATCTATTTTACAAAAAGGAAATGACATACAGGTATACTAACTGGAGAAACTGTAATTTTATGCATTTAATCTCCGTGAAATTGAATGGAAATATCTTGAGGGGTGAGAGAGCACAACAAGCTTTTCAAATCAGTGTTATATTTTCTTTTTCAATGTGAATTGATATGGTAGACTATTGATCAGTGTGCACTTGTGTTTGCATTTATAAATGCAAACTAAAATGACTGTTAGTTATTACACTAGCCTCCATTTCCGATTTCCTGGAAACAGAAATTTTAAGATTTCTTCTATTGCAGGGGTCAAACTGAGTCATGGCTAGTGAACTCTGTGTTATTGTGCTTGTGATGTCTGGAGTTTGGTGTCAGTGGATGTAAAAGTGGGTCATGATGCCAGTGTGTTTGTGCTCTTGTCTCATGCTGTAGCAGTAAAAGGGCCAGAGCAGCTGGAAGAGAAACTGACTGTAACGTCCCTTTAACAACCCAGTCCCTCAACTCTTCCAGTAATTAGATGCCTTTCTATCATTTGGACAGCATTTCATGTTTCAGAGTGCAGCCAGGTTAGCTCTGAGCATTTTTATTGCCTATTAAGTGGAACACATTTAATCACTTCTTTTACCTCACATTACTAAATTTCAGTCTATTGATTTGTCACATGCAAATTTATTAGTGGCATTTGCTAAGGCAGGCGTCGCTGTTACGCATGCTTGTAATTTACAGGGATTTTACAAACTATACAGTACAGAAGCTTTACATAAAGAAATGAAAAATCAATTAAACAAATGAAGAACTACAAAATTTTGTTTCCATTGTATTACCAGACTTTGGCTACTGTATATGCTGCCTCTGTTCACAATAAAATCAGAATGCATTCAGTGTTAAAAATTTGCAGCAAGCTCTGAAATTCAATGTAAAGACATTTTCAAAGCACTATTTGAGAAATTGCCAATGCATTAATTTATTTAAAAAAAGTAAAAAAAAAAAAAAGCTTATTCAGGTGAATCTTTCAAGATATTTTGTTGTTGATTTGAAAAAATTGAACCCATTTCATTTAAGTGCATAAACACAGTTGCCAAGAAAATGTAAAATAGAAGACACAAGATGCATTCCCAAATTGTAAGGAAGCTGCAGTTTTAAATATTTGATACATATTTAAATATTGTTTTAAATATATAAAATCTTTCAGCATCTTTATTGTCAGTATGGAATATCACTGATCTGTTTATTAAAAAAAGACAGCGTTAACATGCATATTTGAACGGAAGTAGGCAGCTGTCTTGCTGATGTAATATGCATAAATATATAAAGTAAAAAAAAAGAAATTTGTTAATCAAAGGAGAAAACACCATATAGAAACCCATATGACTCACGGACCTCACAATAAGAATGCATTGAATGTTTTGTTCTGTGTTGGTCCTAATGAAAATTAACCATGGTTTTACTACAAAAAAAAAAACAAACAAACAAACAAAAACACACACATGGTTATTGTAGTTAAATCATGGTAACCACAAATTAACCATGGTTTGGCTACACTAACCATAGTTTAAACGTGGTATTTGTAGTAAAACTCTGGTTATCAATCCGCCATGCAAAAAACATGGTTACAACATTTACTTTTGTACCTTATTTAATTTCCGTAAGGGCTTGACTGGTAAATTTGAGCTACTATCTTGTCACATTTGGAGAAATCTTTTCGGTATGATTTGGTTTGGAACTGAACTGAACTGGCAATGTGAATATTCACAAAATATATACAGCAGCTATAATGTAATTTATGCATCTATGGTAATTAGTGTCATTGATGTGTCAGATGTCTCAACAGATTGGGTTTTGCTGTAAATGAATGCAAAGCTTCTAGATGAATTTATACAAAAAAGGTGTTTCCCACTGGAAATATTCAGTGTGATAGGGAGCATGTCCTATACTTAGCACACAGAAACACTCGCAGCAGAAACATTCAGAGGGATTTATGGATGCAGAAGTCTGTGATAGACAGATAAATCAGACCGGATGACCACGGCGGCAGCTAATTGTGCCCCACACAAATATATTTTTTAAACTTGGCACCCAGTGGCTTCAGTGTGTGCTTTTTGATTCCGTCGTTTCTGGGTTAATATGGTATTAGTGATAGTGGTTTTATAGTGTGGTACAGTATGGCATCGACTCATTCAGTCCTGAACTAGTAGATTATTGTCTTTCATGCATGTGTACAATGATTAATGATCACAACAACCTCTGTGCATCCTTAAAATCAGCATAATGTGCTAAAAGCATTGGTACATTTGAATTGAACAGATTTATTCATTTTGATGAGGATATGACTGAATTGTTAGAGTTACAGTGGTGGGATGAACTGAGCTTCTCTGGAGGGAAAGCACATCAGTAATCGAATGGATTTTGCTGTCGAACATGCACAGTTTAATCAAAATATCTGCCCGACATCTAAAGCTGTTGAATCATAGATTCTGGCGGACAGAAAGATTAACTGGCGCAAATTACATAACCAAGATTATCATCCTCTGCCAACAAGGTAGTAGTAAGCAAATAGCTATGTATGACATTACAGTATGTTACAGTAATTATGCACAGCTTACAATAATAATGCACTCGAATAAAGGAAAATACTTCTATTCTCTCTCTTTCTCTCTGTCTATAAGGTTTCTGAAGAAATCCTCGCTGTTTATATTCTGTCACCCAAAATCTGATATTCTTCAACAGTGATAACCATCAGATGTTGAAATAAATGAATGCTCTTTATTTTACTCAGAATATATATATATATAATGAATGAATGAATGGGATATTTTCTTTTTCTAGCCAATGAGTGAAATTATAACATACTATACTGTACTATACTTCACTGAAGCATGTTTATCACAGTGCAAAAAAAAAAAAAAAAAATTCTGAATAAATGATCAAAATGAAGTGATTTTATGCTTAAAACAAGTCATTCTGGTTTCATATTCCAATAATATGATTAGCTGGATTCTTACAGTAAACGCAGTATCATAGAACCACTTTATTCATCATAAGTAGTTCTGAGTAGTTCTTCTGGATGACATTTCAGGTAATACAGCATCATTTTAAGTTAGTACAGTAAATAGCCTTTTTATATTTTATTTATTTATTAAATGCATGAGGGTTTAAAGGGTCTGACCGCACACCGCTGTCACCACTGTGATTTAAACGTAGATGTTTAGATGTCCCCTCCGTTAAGAAGTGCTGGCATACTGTACATTGTATATTGAAAGTGCTAAACGTGCTAAAACAGGGTAATTTCTGTCAGAGTAACCCTTCATTTAAAATATTCACACTATTCCCTTGAGCTCAGTAGTGGAATATAATCATTTTGGATAGAAGGCAAGTGTGTGTGTGTACATATTTTTGTCTACTTTTTAAAAATGTATATAATTAATTTTATTTAATTTTATTTAAATATTTTAACATTTATTTTTATTTTTAATTAATTAAACACTTGGATATAATTCAAACACTGAGAAAAATTCTTAAACATCTCTGTTTTAATCTGTGTCCGTCTCATTGTGCATGTTGATCATTTCAGGACTTTGGTCTTATATGGAAAATGGCTAGAGATCTATTTTAGATCCGTTATAATCAATGACGCCGTCTGCACTGGCATGGTCTACTAAGGCCATTTTGGCAGCATTTCTATTTTGGATGCACAGTACAGCAACTTCAGCCAATTTATTTTGTATTGTATGTGTGAAGTACCTGCTATGCAGTATATTTAGCCTTTTATATTTAACTACCTTCTGTCAAAGCCAGATTGTAGTAAAGAAAATTATGAAATTGCATTAGTCCTGTTTGGGTGGGTCGGAAAAAGTATTTTAAAGTTTTGATAATTGCATTTCATATTAATTTAAATTACATTTTAATTTAATTGTAAATAACATGTCAGAATAGCTTTTTTTTCGGCAAATATTGATATGTGATATGTGACCCTGGACGACAAAACCAGTCTTAAGTGTCAATTTTTCAAAATTGAGATTTATACATCATCTGAAAGCAGAATAAATAAGCTTTTCATTGATGTATGGTTTGTTGGACAATATTTGGCCGAGATACAGCTATTTGAAAATCTGGAATCTGAGGGTGCAAAAAAATCTAAATATTGAGAAAATCGCCTTTAAAGTTGTCCAAATGAAGTCTTTATATCTTCATGGAACATGATCTTTACTTAATATCCTAATGATTTTTGACATAAAAGAAAAATCGATAATTTTGACCCATACAATGTATTTTTGGCTATTGCTACAAATATACCCCAGCGACTTATGACTGGTTTTGTGCTCCAGGGTCACATATAGTGAATGGGTGCCGTCAGAATGAGAGTCCAAACAGCTGATAAAATCCATCCATTAAAAAGAAAATCCACGAAGACGAAAAAGTAGTCTGGTCTGAATCAGGAGAGAAATCTGCACAGATCAAGCAGCGTTTACAAGCCAAAACAGCTCTAAACAAATATGTGGCTGGAACATGAGATGGATTTGTTTTGTACAAAACACACAGCTTTTGGCTTTTCCAGATGTTAACTGATGCACTGGAGTGGATTACTTGTGGATTATTTTATCAGCTGTTTGGACTCTCATTCTGACGGCACCCATTCACTGCAGAGCATCCATTGCTGAGACACTGATGCAATGCTGCATTTCTCCAAAACACACTCATCCCGAGGGTCATAATTTCAGCAAGTAATTAATTTGACATGTCAGATGCTTCATGCTGTCTTGTACCAGCAGCACATCTTATTTTGCCCTGATAATTGTGCCTTATTTTAGTAGTTTCAGGCGACTACTGTGTTTTACTGACAGCTGTATCTGGAGAGACAAGCTTCAGTCTTCATTCACAATCTCTTAATCGCCATTATGCCTCATCATCATCATAATCATTCACAATCTCTTAATCATCATAATGCTGTTTATGTAATGAAGGTCTTCTTGAGTTTATATGTCTGACTGTAGAAGACGGTTGCAGTGTGCATGGCTGTGAAGCGTGGTTAAACACTGTAGTTTAGTACAGTCAGCAGCCCAATTTTAGTATCTGAGTGCTGGTGTGACACAGCATGTGTGTGTGGGTGAGCGGTTTGCTGCATGTGTTGTCAAGAAAACTCGAGCCTGTGCTGTCAGTGTCTTGTGTAAGTTGATTGCTCTTCATGCCTAATAATTCAACGCTGGGCCAAGAAAAAGTGGTTTATGATTACTAGTACTAGATTGTTTTTTTAAATTCAGGTATTTTTGCTATGAAACAGCTTGTAATTTCCTGTGTATGGAGGGGAGTTTAGAAAATACACTCAATTAAAACACACTTTTCCTTGTTCTTTTATTGCTACTAATAATGCAGTGCATTTAAATGTACCACAAGATCATTTTTGTGCTACACTTTATTTTAAGGTCCAATAACAAACCATTAACTGCGACTTTTGCCTCAATAAACTCCTAATTTGCTGTTTATTAATAGTTAGTAAGTAGTTGTTAGGTTTAGGATTAAGAGATCTAAAATATGATCATGCAGAATCAGGGTTCGTTCACACAGAGTGCATGTTTCCATTCCAGTGCACTACTTTTAACTACTCTTAAAAGAATTTCAAAACTGGACCAATCAGAAGAGCCTGGAGGCGGGGCAAGCGTTGCAAGCTTTTGTTTAGAGAAGCAAGTTGGCATGGCAACTGTTGTTTGATGGCAACATGACAGAGTAGGCATTCTGTGCTGCGCTTTTATTAAAACCATTCCTGAGTGCTGCGTCTCACACAAAGATGCACTCTGTACAAACAACTCCCAATGCATTAATATGTGCTTTATAAGCACTAATAAACAGTTAATGTGCTAGTAAGTAATATGCATGCTAATCACTGATCTATAATAGAGAATTGGTCCTTAAACTAAAGTGTTACTGAAATGTCAAATAATGCTCTCACACACTGTTATTTGGCAACCCAGCGCTGGGTAAATATTGGACAGAACACATGCTGGGTTATTTTGACCCGTCTGCTTGGGTTAAATATTTTTCCCCAGCTTGCTGGGTAGTTTTATTTAAATCAACTATTGTTGAAAAATGATTATATTTCTGGCTTAAAATGGGCTGGAGATAAAAAATCACACACAGAATTACTAGAGGCAACAGCAATAATCAAAAGATGAACATTTATGGACAAAATACAAGACAAATTGAATTTATTTGGGTGAATACAGCATAGTTTACAATATTACATACATTTAAACTCGTTTAACAAGCATTTTAGACATAAATATGTAACATTTAAAAGTAGCATTTTAATTTAAGTGTATTCAAATGTTCTCTGTAATCACTTTTTACAGAAATAGTGCTAATTCTCGTGCTGCTGTTTGCGGGGGAACTGTGAACTTGTTTCGTCGGAGACAGGCTCAACCCAGCGGTTGGGTAGAAAAAAATAACCCAGCGTTAAAAATGACCCAGCAACTTGGTTACAGAAAAAAATAAAATAAATAAAAATCCAATAAAATGACCCAACAAGCTGAACCCAGCATTTGGGTTAAAAAAAATAATAATAACCCAGCTTTTTTTAGAGTCTAATGTCCTGAACATGTACACACACTCCACTACATATCTGACACGGTTTGGCATAATTTGACATAATCACAGCTGATTTTGAGTTTTCAGAGCCGTAGCTTTGTAGGCACTGAATGCAAAAGAGCTCACATGAAATATGTCATCATGCTCTTCAATACAGTAAATCATATTCTGGCCGTGTGTATTGGATCGACTTTTGCCATTGAAATGACTGACAAATGTGTCCCAATCAACCTGCATTCACCTATATGTAATAATTAATATTAGTATTAATCCTAATTAATTGATATTCATATGTGACCCTGGAGCACAAAACCAGTCTTAAGTCGCTGGGGTATATTTGTAGCAATAGCCAAAAATACACTGTATGGGTCAAAATTATCGATTTTTCTTTTATGCCAAAAATCATTAGGATATTAAGTAAAGATCATGTTCCATGAAGATATTTTGTAAATTTCTTACCGTAAATGTATCAAAACTTAATTTTTGATTAGTAATATGCATTGCTAAGAACTTCATTTGGACAACTTTAAAGGCGATTTTCTCAATATTTTGATTTTTTTGCACCCTCAGATTACAGATTTTCAAATAGTTGTATCTCAGACAAATATTGTCCGATCCTAACAAACCATACATCAATGGAAAGATGATTCATTCAGCTTTCAGATGATGTATAAATCTCAATTTTGAAAAATTGACACTTAAAACTGGTTTTGTCGTCCAGGGTCACAAATTTTATTATAGATTTTCATATTCTATGACATTGTGGGTCTGGGACTAAAAGGCATTTGAAAAAAGTTGCAAAATAAATGATAAGACTTCGAAGATTCCAAGACTTTCCTCAAAAGTTTCCTTCATATAACAAGAAAAGGTGAAATCTGCTGATTTTAACAAAAAGACACATAAGGCTTAGCATGACAATTTAAGTTTCCAAACATGCGTAGTGATTTTGTCTTTACCCTTACTGTAAATAGTAATGGAAATGTGTGTTTCTGTGTACTCCCACAGGTTTTCTCACTACAAGGATAATGAGGAAAAGACGGAACTGGAAACGTCAGTGTTACTTGAAGTGATGGATACTAAGAGTGTTTGAGGAACCCTTACATCTGACCCAATGGCAAAGAAAGGTCGCGTCAAGGGCGAGAAGCCTGAAGCGCTCATCTCTGCCTTACAGGCAGCCAATGAAGATCTCAGGTCGAAATTAACCGATATTCAAATTGAACTGCATCAAGAAAAATGCAAGGTAGGCTAACAGCATGTACAGATTTACCTGGGGTTTCTGAAAGGCAAGGAGAAAACAAATTCTCTTGAATTGACTGTCATAAGTCTCTTGTGCTCATTTGATCAAAAATCCAGAAAAAACTGTGATATTACAATATTATTACAATTTAAAATAGCGGTTTTCTATTTTAATATACCTTAAAATGTAATTTATTTCTGTCATGCAAAGCTGAATTTTCAGCATCATTACTCCAGTCTTCAGTGTCACATGATCCTTCAGAAATCATTATAATATACTGATTTATTATCAGTGTTGGAAACAGTTGTGCTGCTTAATATTTTGTTTGGAACCCGTGATACTTTTTTCAGGATTCTTTGATAAATGAAAATTTAAAAAGGACAGTGTTTCGTAACAGTACGATAGTAAAGGCTTATATTGTAAGAAAGGATTTCTATTTAGAATAAATGAGAAAAAACAGGTTGCAAAAAATATTAAGTAGCACAAATTGTTTCAATATTGATAATAAATCAGCATATTAGAATGATTTCTGAAGGATCACGTGACACTGATGCTGAAAATTCAGCTTTGACTACATTTCAAATTGTAATATTTCACAATGTTACTGTTTTACTGTATCTTTGATCAAATAAATGCAGCCTCGATGAGCAGAAGAGACTTGTAAAATTTCAAAAATAAATTTGTATTATTTAAAACATTTGACAGTTTAATAAATGGTGTTATATTATATAATGCAACATTTACTTTTGGACCACGGCCCTCCATCAAGTTTAATTTTTGGCGCTTCAAATAAAAAGTTTGGGTAACTCTGGAGACGAGCCATTTTAGGTTCTGATTTCTGTAGTGCCAAACTGAATTGTTAACCCTGCTATACCACTCTTGTCCACCTAGAACAGATATTGGATAAGTAAGGGATAATCAACGGTTTGCCGTGCATTAAAGGATTTTAAATGCACGACGTGGAGGCAAAGAACCACCCGACGCGAAGCGGAGTGCATTTAAAATCCATTAATGCACGGCTAGCCGTTGATTATGCCGCTTATTCCATGGTCATTTGCCAAGTTATAGACAAGTTAAAACTAGTAGCTATTTGCAGCGCAATATTTGACCGAATGGCTAAAAATTACAGTTATTTTCATCAGTTACGGCTCGTTAGCCTAGCATTCTGCCCGCTTCATATCAGACACAGAAATGAAATGCGGTAAGATCACATTTATTTGAATGAATTATAGCATTTATTTCAATTAATTATCGATCGAGAGAGAAAGAGAGAGATGACAGTTGTGTGTGTGTTACCTGCGTGCTGCGTCTGTGCATCTCTCTACGAACAATTCATTACTTAAAAAACAGCGATCTAGTATCTAGGCTATTTTATTGATAAAGATCGCAGGGAAGCGTTGACAACAAGTTTGTGTGTGATCTGCGATCTCCGACGTTCTCGCTCTCTCTCTCTCTCTGTGTATGTGTGTGTTTGTGTGCGAGTGATGTGTGTGCATCAATTAAAGCAGTGCATTAATATGGAACGGTGATTAAAGTGACTTGGAACTACCTGTGCATTAAACGGTTTTACTGCATACCTGCCAGCCAATCAGAATCCAGTATTCAGACAGACCATGGAATAAATGCAATATTACCACAAGCCTCGCTCATGAACTTGTTTCTGCAGGTGACCAAGTTGGAGCGAGAAAAGGTGCAGGAAGGCAAGCGCATCCGCGAACAGGAGCAGCATCGGCACACGGCGGCGCTGACGGAGCAGCGGGCTCGCTGGCACGAGGAGAAGCTAAAGGAGCTCGCAGCTCTGCGGGAATCGCTAACACGGCAGCATGAGCAGGAGTTAGCGCGCACCGCTAAGATTAAAGAAGGAGAGATCCAGCGTTTGCGGACTGCGCTCAGTGCGCTGCGCGACGGCAGCGGCGAGAAGGTGCGCACTGCGCTAACGCTCGAGGCCCGAGAGGAAGCCCGCCGCTTCTTTGACCAGGAGCGCGTAAAGCTGCTGCAAGAAATATCAGAGCTAAAATCCACCAAACGGCAGACGGATGAAGCACTGAGTACTATGATCATAGCCGACAAGATGAAGGCTGGTGACCTGCGCACTGAACATCAAGCGCACCAGGAGCAGATTTCCAAGATCAAGTGGGACTGTGAGCGAGATATTCGTCGATTGGTAAGCTAGCGTTTTTATTCGTAATGTGGAAATGTCAAATAATAAAGCAATGGTTTACAGTGAATTTATAACAGCTAAGGGGGATTTAGGCACAACACCCCTTAGCTGTTATAAATTCACTGTAAACCACGGCTTCTTGGGGCTTATTGCTTCCATATACGTAGTAAGGTTTGCAACAAAGTGGTTGCCGAGCAACACACAGACGTAAACAAAGGTGTATGTTACTTTGTAATTTACAACAGCTTCGAACGTGGCTCAACCAATCAGAATAAAGGACTGGAACTATCCGTTTTATAATTCTAATTACACATTTACAAGCATTATAGGTATTACAGTATATACATAATGATGTGCAATGGAAACAAAATTGGTGAAATTGATTTTATTAACTGAAATAATGTTTGTATACCAAATTACTAACATTTTTACCTTTATAATAATATACTGACAACCACCATAAAGTAGTTTATCCATAAATGAATATTTGTACTGAGATGTAGGTGAGTTTGTTTCTTCACTGGATCTTCCAATGGATGCTCTGCAGTGAATGGGTGCCGTCAGAATGAGAGTCCAAACAGCTGATAAAAACATCACAATAATCCACACCACTCCAGTTCATCAGTTAACATCTGGAGAAGACAAAAGCTGAAACAAATCAGCTTTTACTTGTGGTTTATTGTGATGTTTTTATCAGCTGTTTGGACTCTCATTCTGACGGCACCCATTCACTGGATCCACAAAAAAAACAACATAAAATGTGAGTTTACATGAATTTTTCCATTAGATCTATTACAGTTTTTGAGGAAGATTTACATTAACTAATTGCCATGTTTTACTGTAGTGTTTTTACAGTCTTTTGCAGTATAGTTACGGTTAGGCACTATTTGCAAAAGCTGAAAATGCGGTATAAACTTTGTGCAGGTGGATGAGATCAAGGCGAAGGACCGGACCATCTTCTCGCTGGAGAAAGAGCTGGAAACAGCGACGGGCTTCCTGCAGAAGTTGCAGCTACAGAAGGATGCGCTTGATGAGCAGCTTTTTTTGGTAAAAGAGGCAGAGTGCAACCTGGGAAGCCCCAAAAGAGAAATCCCCGGCCGCGCTGGAGACGGAGCAGAGCATTGTGGGAGTCCGGTAAAGAAACTAGACGTGTTGAATCCACGGATGCACGTGCTTGTAGTGCAGTGCAGTCTTAAACATATAGTCGACATCTCAAAAATGATATCAGCATACTGTAGATTATTGCTGTTAAAAGAACACATTTCTGTGTAAGAGTAAAAGATTGAAAGGTCAGAGTTAATCTAAATGGTTATGTCCATTCTTGTGGTGCAACATTTTAAGTTAAGAATAAGTGTTAATATTAACCAGTTGAAGTACTGACTTGAAGCAAGCGCTCTTTCACACTCAGTAACACACACAAACACTAATGCATTTACGTGATACTCTGCCAGCTTTTAGAAAAGGCTCTAAACTCTCAGTTCCCTGTGTAAATATGGGTGCACTTTATATTAGTGCATACATTTTTATCTTTATTATGCAATGTACAGTACATGTGTGTGTGTGTGCTACAAATATATCTGGTGTTATGTGTTTTAGGACATGAGAAGGAACCAGAGACGCATTAGTGAACTCAAAGCCACCATTCGTAAGCTGGAGGACCGCAATTCAATCTTAGTGGATGAAAGAAATGAGCTGGTATGTTTGTGTGTCATTGATGTTGTTTGCATAGACGCTTGCTGCACACTCAGTGTCTCAGTGAAGGATAAAAAGCAATGGCAACTGTGGAATGATTGTTGGTTTTTACAGGACTATAAAATCCTCAGCATGCATCTTCTTTTATGTGTGGTCTTGGAAACATTTCTCTTTTTGTGTCTTTTGTTTATGAATAATTAACCCTGAATTGCTCCTCTCAGTTGAAGCGTGTTCGAGAAGCAGAGAAACAGTGCAAGCCCTTACTGGAGAAGAACAAATTATTAAGTAGGAAAAATGATGAACTCAGCCATTCCCTTCAGAGGATGGAGGATAAACTTAAATCCATTACCAAGGAGAACCTGGAGATGGTGGGTTCCTCTTTATTTTCTAATATCTCTCCAAGTTTAATGTGTGATTAAATCTAATGCATTTGTTACCGAATGCTAACAAAGCACAGAAAGGCATCTCAGTGTTGCTCCTAAACTTACATTTTAATCTCACGACAAACGTGCTGATTTGAGCAGATAGCGTAATGTTATTGTAGTCAAGAAGCTGAACTTTGAATGCACGTTCTTTCAAGTCTCTTTTAGTGCATGTTGCTGTAACACTGACAGTTTTAAAAAATAAATAAATAAATAGGTGTTTTGTTTTAGGATCACATAGTGACATATTGTTTTAAAGCATTTTTACATGTTTATTTAGCACTAAACACTGGGGTTATTTGAGATAAATGTTTATATAACTAAATGTTACAATTTAAATATTTTTGAATGTGAATTCACAATCTCTCAGATGGACAGGAAACACAATATAACTGTGCAGTGAATGGGTGCCGTCAGAATGAGAGTCCAAACAGCTGTTAAAAACATCACAATAATCCATCAAAGTAATCCATGTTACTTGTTGTAATGTTTTATCACATGTTTGGACTCTCATTCTGACGGCACCCATTCGAAACAAACCCATCTATATATTGGATAATCAAAGGAGAAGTAAATATTTTTAATATAAAGTAAATATTTTCGTGTGAACTATTCCTCTAAATTTACAAAAGGGTGACATTGGATAAATATACTGCTGACCTGTTCACTACAAAGTGTATAGAAACATTTCTTGTAAATAAAATACCGTGTACTGCTTTTTGCAGGTGGAAATGGCTGGATCCTCACTGTAAAAAAAAAATATTTTTCAAAGATAAAAAGATTTTTGTAGTATGTTTTAGAAGAGAAAATACTATTTCAGTTTTCTGCTTCAAAATTTGTTTACTTCAATGTGTTCCTTTGTGATTAGTTATGAAATTCACTAGTTTAATTGTTTCTACACCAGTTTTTTTTTCTTTTTTTTTTTTTTTCTCAGTGCTGTTGTATTTGTACTGTTTTGTTGTATTCAGAAGGAGAAGATTACCTCCCATCCTCCACTGAAGAAACTCAAGTCTCTGAATGATCTGGATCAGGCCACCGACGATCAAGAGATTGAGTTCCTCAAGCTGCAGGTTCTCGAGCAGCAAAGCATGATTGATGAGCTGACACGAGTGAGTACTTCTTAAAAACATCAGACACGAGTCACAACATGAGCAACAAACACCCTTCCATCATATCTTTCTTATACACGTTTCAGGATAGAGAAAAACTCTTGAGAAAGAAGAGGCATAAACGAAGCAGACCTATAAAGGTGAGTGTGTGATTTCTCAGCTGCCTGATGTTTGGGAATTGGGAGTTAACAATGAGTCATTCCACTGAATGGGTGCCATTTCTTTCCCTGGGACATTATATGTACAAATATGCATGAAAATTACCTCTAAAATACATTTTATAATTATGCAAAGCATAATACACATTAATCTAACTGCAAATGTGAAATATTAATATAAACTACTTGATTATACCAAATCATTCTGATGACACACTTTGGCGCAGGTGTTTCATAATGATTAAAATAATATTTTAGACACTGTGCAATGAGATCAGTCTGCAAATTAGTGCACCTGCTCTGTTCAGGCAAAGTCACGTTTTTTTGTTGCACATAATTTATTTTGTAAATGTGTTTCCATTGTAGTTTATGTATGTTTTGTTAAAAAAAAAAAAAATATATATATATATATATATATATATATATATATATATATATATACACACACATTTTAAGATTTTTAATGCATATCTTGGTGCTTCCATTCTGTGTTTTTATGTGATACCCCCAAATTTGTGGATGCAAACATTGCTACTGTTACAACACTTTCTAAACTTTTGGTGCAACCAGCGACCCAAACTTTCATTAAAAAAGTCCACATTAAATGGGAATCGGATCTGGAGTGTTCTTATGATGATAGTGATTGGTGTACTCTTCTAGAAAAGTCACAAACTGTATTGGTATCCACCAAACACAGACAAATTCAATTTAACATCTTACATAGAACATATTACACCCCTATAGACTAAAGTTAATGGTGGGATCTCTGCCATGTGTCAAAGATGTAAAATATCTACTGGGACTCTTCTTCATATGCTCTGGAGTTGTCCAGCCTTAGAGACATTCTGGAAGTATGTTATTGCAACAATTTCTGAAATATCAAAGAATCATGTTGATCCTCATCTTAAAATTTGGATACTAGGTGATATCAATTCACTTCGCATGACCTATCATGAAGGCTATTTTATTTTGCTTGCACAGACTTTGACTATATTTGGGCCCCTTTTCTTGATGCTCTACCTTTGTTAGGACTTAATGATTGACCAGTTTGTATATTAATTGTTATTTGTCTCCTGCACACAGAGGCATATTGTTGTAGACACATTCTATGGGTATGATGAAGAGTCTATGGATTCGGAAAGTTCCTCGGTGGCTTCCCTGCGCATGGACCGAACCCCGGCTACACCAGACGAAGATTTAGATGCGGTGAGCATTTAGGAAGATTAACTGTGGATTTATTTCATTTCTCAATCAGGATCCCTGTGTTTTATGCTGTTCATGTTCATTATTTCTCATAGACTTTTTTTTTATTCTTGAAGGGTTTGGTGGCTGAAGAGTCTGAATTGCGCTTTAAGCAGTTGACGCGGGAATATCAGGCTCTTCAGAGAGCCTATGCCCTGCTGCAGGAGCAGAAAGGAGGTGTGCTGGACGCTGAAATGGAGGCTAAGGTATTCCTCAAATACTGTCTGTGCACAACTGCTTACCCATTAACATTACAGAAATAAGGTAATACTCTCTTTACCTCTCTTTAACTCTTTCAAAAATGCAATTCATACATATAATATGAATACACATTTTTCTATGATTATCATGTTACTTTATTTTGATATTCAAATGTTGGGGTGGTACAACTGTCCTGATGAATGAACTGTCAAATCCTCATCATGGTTATTATTGTTAACTAAAACAAAAACTAAAAAGCAAATAAACAAATAAAAGAAATAAAATCAAAAAAATAAGCTTATTTTTGTCATGCTACGGTGTCGAGCAAACACGCACGAAAAATATGATGAAGTCAAATAGTATTTAATAAATACACATAAAGGTAAATCCACAGGCAGGCAGATGACACGTAGAACATCGACGTATACAATACCGGACAAGGGAAAACAGGACAGACTAGAACTTAAATAGAGAGGCACATGAGGATAATTAACGAGACACAGGTGAATCAAATGATGAAATCAAAGGGGAGACAGAAACTAGGTCACACTGGGAAGACTAAGACAATAATGAGACACTGACTCTGACAATTATATTTTAGGTCTTATAAGCTGAAGTACTAAAAAAAATAAATAATAATAGATACTGTATAGACATTAAAAAATGTAAAAAAAATCTATAAAAATGACAAAAACACACTACAAAATTACTAAAGCCTTAAAGTAATTTGAAGTGAAAAATCATGCAAATAAAAACATTCAAAATATTAACAAAAATATATTAATGATATTAAAATAACACTGATCCTCATTAAAAGAGTGACATTCTTGAAAAGAAAACATTATTAAGTAGTTTAGCATGATCTTTAATTATCATTTCTTAGAAAAATAAGCAGCGAAGCAGTTTTGTCAGAATTACAAAAAATCTGAAAACCTTTTGTCAGACAGTTCTGAATCATGTGCAACCAACATACAGAAACATGCAGGAAATTAAAATACAGTATGTATACAGTCGGTCATATAGAGGACTCCTCTAGACCCTTATTATTATCTGTCAAGATTAATAAGTCTGATGAACTAGGGTTCCAACAAGGGCTCGGTGCCATTCATATTATATATACAGATACAGAATATATACAGATTGTTTGAAAACTAAATGGCAAAACCCAACAATTTCAGAAAAAAAAATTCTCACTATTAACCAACATGAATATTACTAACATATTGGCTGTTTATAATTACTTATAAAGCACAAATTAATGTCTTATTCTGCATGATCATATTTTAGATCCCTTAATCCACCTAAACGAACAACTACCTTACTAACTATTAATATGCAGAAAATTAGGAGTTTATTAAGGCAAAAGTCTGAGTTGAGAATTGGACCAACATTTCATATATATCTTACAAAATTTTCACAAACATAAGCTTCTGAAGCAAAATACTGTTATATTTGATAGTTTTGTTATCTTTGCAGGCTCATGAGCAGCTCTTGGCAGATGCTCAAAGGTATAAAGCTAAAATCGAAGACCTGGAAAAAGAGCTCGCTTTAAAAGGACAGGTAAACATCTTTTACTACTATTGATATTAGTGCATGCAAAATGTATACCCACAGCACGCTCTGACTGCAATATCTAGTGTGGTATTTATCTCGCTGAGTGTTTTGTCCATGCTTACAAACGGATTTCACGAAAGTATCTGGTTATAAAGCCACAGTATGGCAGGTTTGTCTAATGCACATCGTTTGCTCTCGTACTCACAGGACTCCAGATGGGTGGAAGAGAAGCAACTGTTCCTCAGGCGCAATCAGGAGCTGCTGGAGAAGGTGAGTGAAAGTGTTGGGGAAAGTTACTTTTGAAAGTAATGCATTACAATATTGGGTTACTCCCTAAAAAAGTAACTAATTATGTTACTTAGTTTTTTTTATGGAAAGTAATGCATTGCATTACTTTTGGAAAGATTACTTTTGCATTGCATTACTTTTGCGTTATTTTTTCTCATCTGGGGCAAGTTTAGATTCAGGATCAATAGTGTAATTATACATTTAGTTACAGTGCATGCGTGTACTTGTAGGTACAGTAAGTGTAGGTACAATGTAATAACTTGTGTTAAAATAAATACATTGTATTACTTTTTTTCTATTAATTTTTTTTAAAGTCTCTTCTGCCCATCAATGCTGTATTTATTTGATTAAAAATACAATAAAAACAGTAATAATGTGAAATATTTTTAAAAATTTAAAATAGCTGTTTTCTATGTGAATCTATAGTAAAATATAATTTATTGCGATCAAAGCTGAATTTTCAGCGTCATTACTCCAGTCTTCAGTGTCACATGATTTTTCAAAAATCATTCTAATATGCTGATTTTCTCAAGAGACATTTCTGATTATTATCAATGTTGAAAACAGTTGTGCTGCTTCATATTTGATACATTGTCATTCAGTGGTTTAATAATGTTACAAAATATTTCTGTTTCAAATAAATGCTGTTCTTTTGTACTTTCTCTTCTTCAAAGAATTCTGAAAACATGTTTCACAGTTTCCACAACAATATTAAGCAGCACAACTGTTTTCCAAATTGATAATAATCATAAATGTTTCTTGAGCAGCAAATCAGCATATTAGCATGATTTCTGAAGGATCATGTGACACTGAAGTCCGAGGTAATGGCTGTTAATTGCAGGCAGGTTCGTAGGACAAAGAAAGCACCAACAGTGAAAGTCTTTTATAAACTCTGTCAGTCAGATGACATTTCTTCTGATGTATTTTTGCCAGGTTGAAAAGCTGGAGAATGAAAACGGAAAGCTGCAGCAGGAACTACAGGACTCTAAAGATCAGAATGAACTCCTGGAGTTTCGCATCCTTGAGCTCGAGGTTTGATCTCTATTTCTGTCCACAGATCACTGCTGGCTGCACCATAAGCTCTAACTTAAGATTTTGACATGAAGCTCTTACCACAGTGTTAAACTTTGACAAAGATCATGCTAGTTCATACAAGTTTGTGAGTAAATGTGCAATTGCATTTACAGCTGTGCGGCAAATTTTGGCTGGCAAATCCAGTCATTTCCAAAGTTTTCCCTATGCATATTTTGTGACATGACTGCACCTTAACTCAAAACTTAATTTTGCAGCTTGGTTTGTTCTTAAGATATAGCAAGTACTCATGAGCCAGATGCATCCAGCCGCACATTTACTTTAACCATTATTCCTGGATGAGGCATCTGTAAATATGTACCTTATATGTAGGGTTAGGTTTCAACTAATTGAAACAGGGCAGTTTAATGGTGGTGAGGGTAGGTCTGTAAGCTCTTGCTTAAACTGGAGGGTAAAGTGCACACTAGAGGCTTAGTAAAAGTTTGTAACTAATTCTATACTTAATTTTGTTGCACCATTAATTCTTAAGGCAGAATGTAGGTAGTAGTTCATGAGCTCTCTGTGAAGCGATGCATAGTCACAGAGCATGACATTTACTCTCAGTGATCTATAACAGCCTTCAAACATGAGCAGAGGTTTCAGTTTATTCCGTTCAAGTCAATTCTAACTTAACTTACGGTAAAAATACTTTTCCACTGGAATATAGTATTTATTCATGAAATAAATTCATGTAATAATTAATTTTAATAATCGATTTTATATCTAAATTTTATATATAAAACATTCAGAAACCATAGAAAGCTTGTTTTTTTTGACACAGGATAAAAAATGTAAAAGGTCATTGTGGCTTTTTATCTTGCAATTCTGGTAAACTCTGCAAAGTCAGAATTCTGTTTATATCTCACAATTATAAGTTTGTATCTTTGCAATTCTGGCTTTTTTTTCTACAAATTCTTCCAAGTCCAAGTTTTTTTCCCTTCATGGAGTAAAAAATAAAAAAAGTTAATTGCAACTTTTAATGACTTTTCTTTTCAGAATTGCAAATTTATATATATATATATATATATATATATTATATATAAGTCTGAATTGTGATATATAAACTCAGAATTACAAGAAAAAAGTCTAAATTGTGAGATACAAAGAAGAGCCAATAACAAGTCATTATTTTATATAAATATTTTTCTTTTAAAATGTTAACGAGTGTATATGTCATCATCATCGAGTTATAAATATGCACAAATTTAGTTGAGCATAAGTTGTAACCTAATGCCCTTTTATGTCAAAACTAAGGCTAGGTTGTGCAAAGCTGGTGCAACCGGCCACAAATCTGATTTTCCAACCCTGCACTGTGATTTTTTGCATTTTTTAATTTTGATCCAAACAATGTATTGTTGGCTATTGCTACAAATATACCCCAGCGACTTAAGACTGGTTTTGTGCTCCAGGGTCACATATACTGTACAGGGATGCCACTGCTTGTTTTTGGCATGGTGTCTTATTAAATGTATGTCCACGAGGCTGGTTGATTCTACAATAAATCATTCAGCATAAAATTCACCACAAGTAAAACACATACGTGCACAATCCTGCCAAAATGCTCGAAACCTCTCTTTGTCTCTCATTCTCAGATGGAGGCATCCATCTAGTGGTGGAAGTACAGATATATAAAAGCTACACTTTAAGGAAGCAGCCTGTCATAATTAAATAGTTTGTTGAAGACACACAGTTGGAGTAATGCTGTCGGTGTGAGTGTGTAATGTGTGTTTGATGTGATCTGTCAGGAGCGTGAGCGGAGATCGCCTCCGTTTAACCTTCAAATCCATCCTTTCTCTGAGGGAGTGAGCGCGCTGCAGATCTACTGTATAAAGGAGGGCGTGAAGGTAAATATCAAGTCATGAACTGGCACTTGCTTTCAGTGAGAAGTCATGACCCAGATCTTCTGCTCTCAACAGGACGTGTGTATACCAGACCTCATCAAGCTGCTGGATATACTCGGGGACAACGGGGTACGTCACAGACTTGTGTAATAATCTAGTCATGTGATTTTGTGTTGTAGTGTTTAATGTTAATAATACAGACCTGAGACTCAATGCACAGTGTTTGTTTACGGTTTTACGCAGAACCTGAGGAATGAGGAGCAGGTGGCAATTATTCAAGCCAGTACCGTGCTGTCGCTTGCTGAGAAGGTACGTGGCTGCCTCGAGTTATATACTGTATAGCTTTCAGTCACCTGACCGACTCGAAGACTTGGAGGGCAAAACATCCATAGAACTGTAGCACAAGCCTGTCAATTTTCCGCAAATATTTAGATCACCTCTTAAAAGAATAAAACAAAGGGACATGTGAACAAAATGCAAGTTTTGGCCATTTGCAATCCATATTAAGCACCCGCGGCAATATTTCAATCATTAAACAGTATGACAAAACGTTGTAAAAACACTTAAAGTGCCTTAATATATTTAGAATTTTGTGATTTTTTTTTTTTTTTGAATGAAAGATCAAATGATAAACAATGCATATTTATTTTCACAGCCACCTTTGCTCATATTTACCAAGGGTGCCAATATTAGTGGAGGGCACTGTATATACTGTATTAGATATGCATTCTAAAGAAGCCCAAAAAGTGTTTTGAATAATGAATGGCATGTCTGAATTATTACTAGTGTTGTAGTACTCAAGACTGGTCTTGTTCTAAAGACATGTTAGTATATTTTATTTTATCTTATTTTGTTGTGTTCTTGTGTACAGACAGGTGACAAATGTATCAAATATGATGCAACATGCGTTTTAGGAAAGTTTATTTGTTCGTTGCATTAGGCATATATGTTTTGCCCCCCACATTAAAAGCTGTAGCTGTCATAATATATTATAATATAGCTGTCATTATATCATCTTAGTAAGACAAATTATTGGGAGATAAACAGTGAAAACTGATATTAATATTCATTTTATGTAAATATTATGTTATACTTTTATTTAAAAAAATGTAATTGGTTTACATAATTTTTGAAGGTCTCAGCCTTGTCTCATTATCGATTGCATTTGTACTCTGGCTTGTATCTGTCTGAATTTTATTTCAAGACCACAACTGTGTTGATATCACTAAATTGCCAATGCATTGCAACGGAATAATGAATATTTACTATTGTCTTTTACAGAAGAATTGAATTTATTTTGCATCGTTGAATCGCAGTTCCCCTTCAGGAACTCGAGCTGCGTCGGAAAACGCTAGGGGAACGCCTTCAGCGATACCATGCTCTGAATCATATGTGTAATCAGTCAATGATGGGTGAGACGTCACGGGCGGGTGACGTCATGACCAGGAAGCATAAAAGCACGTGAGGTGCAACCGGCGTTAGATTTCTGTCATTCAGCAAAGCTCTGTGTGTGTGTGTCAGTCACGATCTATGTTCTGTGAGTCTTACGCCCGTTTCACACCGCAAGCGTGAGCTTCGCGGCAGCATCACGTCAGCGTAACTACAGCGTCACTGCAGCTGCAGACTCACCAGAGTATTCACACTGGAAGCGTTTGTTCAGCGTCACAGCAGCGGCTCCAAAGCGACATATTTCTTTACAAAGACAACTATAAATTTGTTTTTAGAAGTTGGTCAGTTATAAACTTGAAAGTTTTGAAGTCTTGGGGATTAGCGTGTAAATGGTCAACAACAAAAACATCTCCTATCATGTTGTTTCAGTCATACTCAAATATAGAAAGTGCTGTTTATACTGTTTTTTTTAATTATTATTATTATTATTATTATTATTATTTAATATATACTTTTACCCATAATCTCCATTTCTTATAGAAGCTGTCAATAATGAATGAAAAATGAATTTATTATGTAGGCCTACTGTATATACTCCATTGTAACTTAAGATCCTGAGCAAGATGAATTGTTCGTTGTGAGTTTGATAAAATTATTTAAATTTTCTTATGGTGATTAAAAATGAAAAACAAGTTAAAATGGGTAAATCTTCTATACATATTTTTGATTGTTCATTTTCTTTCCTGACTTACTCCAATTTGTCTTAAAACACACTAGACATGCTTATTCTGTGCATTTTTAGCACGTTTTGTGTGAAATATTTATTTTGTCCATCAAAAGTGTGCTGTCACTTTAATTGAGCGTGAGCGGCGCAGCAAAAATAGACTCGGCGCCGAAACCATCGCTGCAGCGCTGCTCACGCGACGCTCCTGCTTGACGCTGACGCGCTGCTCCTGCTGCCGGTGTGAATGCACTCATTTGTTAACATGGGCGCTGAAAAAAATACGCGCTGCTCACGCGCCGCTCACGCTTGCGGTGTGAAACCGGCGTTATTTACTGTTGTTTGTCAAGTTACAAATCCAGCAACATATAAAGCTCCAGTATGTCTATAGTCGAGGCAAAGACAAACATAAGGGTGAAAGCAGTTCACGTTACAGATTGTGTGTTCCTCCCTGCCCACGCTACATCACGAGCGGGGATACACACAGTTTGTGCGTGGTCTGCTTGGGAGTGAAGCACGCAGAGTTTGCTCGCGAGGGGACCGACTGCCTGCATTGTGAGCGGCTTCCACTGCGTATGCTTCGCTCCCCGAAGGCTCTCCCCTATCTTCTTCCTTTCCCATCAGATCCAGCGCCCGCTCTCTGGGAATCGGAAGCCCGCCCCGCGGTTTCTTTCCCTTGGAGAGAGGGATCGATGCTCCGCCTGTCTTCCTCCGAGGAGGTGGGCGTGGAGGACATGGATGAGCTTTCGTAAAGCAGTTTGCACAAGCATATTGTGAACAAATATCATTATGAGCAGCATGTCTGGGGAGCGGAGCTCACGCAGTCAGCTCTCGGGGAAAAAAAAGAGAAAGGAAGAGGGGCTGATTGTGCTTTTCCCCGCTGCAATACGTTCTGCTACTGCTGGGCACGCTCCGAGGAGTGTGTCCGTGCCTGTGAACTCGCAGTTCCAGTCCCGCTGCTGCTGAGGCACGGCGGAGATTAAGATTGCAGGGATCGCACATGGATCTGGCGGACGGGTTGGAGACGGGCTCGCCCTATCTCCACCTGTATTCCCCAGATGAAGCGCTGCAGCTATCTTTCTCCGAGGAGATTGATGTTGTTTTTTATGTTGGCTTGTGTGTTGCCTAGGCAACGCATGCCGGTCATTCACAGTTCATTATATTGAACTTGTCTGGTTGTTTGGCTGCATTTAATTTTGAGGAATTAAATTATATATTTCATCTGACTATGAGAAGTTAGATATATATTTTATATATATGGTATACAGGAGCCTCATGGGATAATTTCTTGAGTGAGAGCCCTATGTTTACCTCTCTTCCTCCGAGGAGGTTGAGGTGGTCAGCAGGGGCTGCTGGGCGGGAGCAGCCCCAATCGTGTTCCAGCTCCTCATTCAGGTAACGTCACTTCTCGTACTCCCCAGAATTTTGGAGTCAGAGTGGTGCTCCCGGGCAGAAGGCGGATCTGCGGACCGTCATTCTTGCTGTATAGTCTTCGGCTAGAATGTCCTGATGCCTATGGCCCAGGGCTTTTGAGGGCCGGCCCCCTCTGGGGAAGAGCAGTGTACACCGCATCACACGGTGCCAGTCTCTCCTCAGTCCCCTCAGGAGATCAGTCTGCCAACCCTGCCAGTGTTCCAGGGTGCGGCGGTCTCCAGCGAGCGCTTCTCGCAGTCTCTTCCACCCAGAAAGGAAACGTAGCGGATCTGAGAGGCTCTCCACCCCTTCGGGGGTCTCTAGAGCAGCTAGATCGGCCATCTCCTGCTGGTACTCCCTTAGTAGGTCACCTGGCCTTCGGAAGTTTATCTCATTGGGTCCTGCCTGAGCAGACTCTGGTTCTATCAGTCTAATCTTCCTAGGAGATGACGTGGGTCTGAGGACCGTTGTTTTCAATAGGAGGCTTCAGAGGCAATCCTGATGCCCATGGCCCAGGACTTATGAGGGCCGGCCCCCTCTGGTGAAGAGCAGGGTACACCGAATTACACGGTGCCCGTCTCTCCTCAGTGTCTTTAGGAGATCGGTCTGCCAACCGGCGTTTCCAGCGAGCGCTTCTCTCAGTCTCTTCCTCCTGGAAACTGCTGGGAGCTCCTTGTCACTGCGTAATGCTGGCGATTGACGCATTCCTCACCGGTTGGGGAGCGGTCATGAGTGGCCACCCTGCCCGCGGTCTGTGGAGCGGTCTCCATCTCACGTGGCACATCAACTGCCTGGAGATGCTGGCTGTGTTTCGAGCACTGAAACACTTCCTCCCGGACCTAAGAGATCACCATGTGTTGGTGTGCACTGATAACACAATGGTGGTCTCTTACATGAACCACCAGGGAGGTCTGCGTTCACGCCCCCTTTACAGGCTGGCACACCAGATCCTTGTGTGGTCCCAGGGAGAGAGTGCACCAGAACGGGGTCCGTTTGCTGCTAGTAGCCCCGTTCTGGCCGGGCCGAGTATGGTTCTCGGACCTGATTTCTCTCCTCGACAGCTCTCCATGGGAGGATCCTGTCAGGAGGGATCTCCTCTCACAGGCGGAGGGCATGATCCTTCACCCCTGCCCAGAGCTGTGGAAGCTGTGGGTGTGGCCCCTGAGGGGGCACAGCTCATAGCTTCCGGGCTCTCACCCGAGGTTGTTGAGACCATCCTCCAATCCAGAGCCCCCTTAACGAGGAAATTGTACACCCTGAAGTGGAGAGACTCTTCATTTCATGGTGCGGAGACCGCCAGCTCGACCCAGTTAACTGCCCAGTTGGTACAGTGCTGGAGTTTCTGCAGGCCCAATACTCCGCAGGGTTGACCCACTCCACCCTAAAGGTTTACGTGGCGGCCATTGCGGCCTACCACGCCCCTTCTAGCGGGCAGACACCCCCTAGTTACACGTTTCCTCCATCATGCGCTGAGGCCTCCAGTCAGAGAAGCTTATGCTAAGTGGTGGATCAGGATGCTATTCCATAGCCTCGAGTCCTCTGATCTCCCCTCACCATTAGGGGTCAGGGCTCACTCAACTAGAAGTGTGGCGGCCTCCAAGGTGTGCCTATGCAGGACATCTGCAACACTGCGGGATGGTCTACGCCCCTCACGTTCGTCAGGTTCTATGACCTAGAATTGTGAGCCACTCCACAATTTTTTTGCGGAGATTTGCGAGAATTTTTTTCAGATTTGCAAGAACTTCTGTTCTCTTGCCATAGCTGTGCTCTTCCACACTAGGCAGGGATTTGCAAGTCAGGCGGTGTGGACATCTCGTTCCCCTAGCTTTTTCAGACGCAGCTCAAGTTCCTGAAGGGGAACGTCCCAGGTTACGTATGTAACCATGGTTCCCCGAGGGAACGAGATGCTGCGTCGCAGGGCCATACTTCCGGCATCCCTACTAGAGCTTGCTTCATTCCTAGAAGCTAACGCCGGTTGCACCTCACATGCTTTTATGCTTCCTGGTCGTTACGTCACCCACCCGTGACGTCTCGCCCATCATTTGGACTAATTACACATATGATTCCGAGCATGGTATCGCTGAAAGCGTTCCCCTAGCGTTTCCGGCGCAGCGTCTCGTTCCCTCGGGGGAACCATGGTTACATACGTAACCTGGAACGTTTTCTTGTCAAACACTGTAAAGCTTATTTGAAACAATCTGTGTTCAAATGCAATCAGTAAATTATTTCTTTTCTTTTTTTTTTTTTTCAGTAACTATTTTCTTTTGCTTCAGATGCACTCAGTAACTTATTTCTTTTGAAACTGTTGCGCCGGGTCAGAAATTAAGAGGGGATTATGTAAAAAATGTCACCAAAATTAATACAATTGCCCACAAAGATCAAGATATTGGTACAAAAAAGTACATGATATCTTGTTTTTATGTTAGGCTTGTAAGGTTTGATATAATTAAGCAATATCATCAGAGCAAGAGTTATGTTTTCACGAAAATAAGCTTGATTGGAAACATGATATTGATTTATCTCACGCTCAATAAACAAGAAGTTAATATTAAGTGACTTACATTTTAGACAGTTTAAACACAGTTTAAGCACAAGTTTTTGCTGTTTCGCCAATGACAATAGTTCTAAACGAATCCTTAGCAGATCGTTTTCAAGCAACACACATCAGTGTTTCATTATTGAATGAATCAACCGCTTGCTTCAAGTTTTAGTTTCATATTGAGAGTGTCATTTTATTTTCCACTTCATGTTTTTACGTTTAAAACATTAGTGTCATGCAATTATCTGTGCAGCTGTAGGTATAAATTACTTTTTGTTTTTATTATTTATCAAGACATTTCTCGGTCAGTAAATATGGATCTTTCAGATGAATTTGACGAGTGCTTTCTGGTCTTGTTTTTGACTTGGTCTCAGTTTATGTGGTTTCTTGACTATAACACTAGTCATTACATTAGAAACATGGTTGTCACTCACAGTACTAATATATACTCTATTTACTTCACACACATTTCTCACTCTGTTAGTGACGGACCGTAATGATTATTTGCGATGTTGACAGATGTTTGTCAGTAATCAGCATGTGTGTTGTGTTGTGATTTAGTGGATCCAGCAGATTGAAGGCACAGAAGCAGCTCTGCATCAGAAGATGATGGACCTGGAGCTCGAGATGGTACAAACTACAAGCCCTATCTTTACACATTATTTGTACACTACCCGTCAAAATTCTGGACACATTTAGGACAAATTTTGTACTTATTTAATTACAACAAAGCCTTAAAGAAAGTACTTATAAGTCCAGCTCTCCATACTATGCATTTGCCAGATGTTTTTCCTGCTTTTCCTAGAAATCTTTTGTAACAATGTACACTACCGTTCAAATCCATTCAGCACGGATTGATAAAAAGTGATAGAAAAGAACGGCAGTCTAAGTAAACAATTAAACACAAAAAAATACTGATTTGAATTCCTAGCAGGCAGCTTTGAGACAAGACGAACAAACAAGTTCAAACAAAACAGCTTTTCACCTCATAAATTTAAGACAGGGCCACAAAATATATAGATCTGAGAAGAAATCATATATCTTACCTGTTTATTATCTTAATTATCCATTACAGTGTACAGACCAATCATTCTGGCAACAAGACAAACACTTTAACAATATCGATGTAGGCCTATTATTAATACTAAAGTCCTCTAGTTTTTATTTTTAATACAGTCAATAACAGAGTGAAATGAGAGAGAGAGAGCATTTGCATTTGATTATTTCACAGTATAATAAGGTAATGTAGCCTGTGTTGGATGTGTTAGAAGCTTAAATTATTACACAGATGTCATTTGTGCGATGCAATGCAAGATAGATGCATTAATTAAAGAAGGCCAGCATGAGTCTGAGGGGAAAGCGTTTACTGATGTCTTGATGTCATCTGCATCATGACTGGTGGCTTGCAGGAGATGTTCTGCAAACAGAAGGGTTATCTGGAGGAGGAGCTGGACTACAGGAAGCAGGCGCTGGACCAGGCCTATATGGTAAAAAACCTCTTTTAGAAAATGCTATGTTTTGTCTGAAAATTCTGTTATTTTGCATTATTTCATAGTTTTTTTAGCCAAAGTAGTATCTTCTGATGATGTAGTGGTTTTATTGCTTTTGTTTGACCTTTTACAGTTTTTTTCAACTGCTTACACACATTTTCAAAACGTTGCCTCTTTTTTCGAAACTTTACACACAAATCTAAGAATTGCACACACAAAAAGTCTCTTGCAAAATAAAGCACTGCATTCAAAATATCTCAAACACATCTCAAAAGCAAACATTTGCAAACATCTTTACCATAATATTAATTCATTTTAGATTTGTGTGTGTTACATAGAGAATTGTGTGTTGTGTTTTGCAAAAAGTGTTTTATGAAATCGAAGTCAAAGGCTGAGAATTAGCGTGTGGTTTTGCAGATTTGGTGTGTGCTTCTGCTGTTTGGATGTCAGCTTTCAGAAATTGTGTGACAAGTAAAGATTGTGTGTAAGCAATTGAAAAAAAAAAAAACTGTAATTTGGGAGTCCACTGGATTTTCATTACAGAGGCTAGATTACTTTGTCTTTTTGAACTTCACATAATTCAGTTAATTTTTCTAGATTTTCTTGAATTTGTTGCTTACAAAAGTATTTTGGCAATAAATTTTCTCTTAACCAAAAACGTGTGCGTGTGTGCATGTGTTTTGAGACACATAAGGACACAAATTTGTATAATGACATGAGTATTACAAGGAGAAGGTGATTTATGAGGACATTTCCCCATATCCCCATATTTCAAAACGCTTATAAATCAGAATGAGTTTTTTTGAGAAAGTAAAAATGCAGAAGTTTCCTGTAAGGGGTAGGTTTAGGTGTAGGGCGATAGAAAATACGGTTTGTACAGTATAAAAACCAATACTTCTATAGAATGTCCCCACGATTCACAAAAACAAATGTGTGTGTACAACAGCAAATCCAGGAGCTGGAGGCGACCCTGTACAACGCACTGCAGCAGGATAAAGTCATCAAATACGGAGAACCTCTGGACGAGCTGCAGAAGGATGAGTTACGCTCGGCCGTGGAGAGACTGCGCAGACAGATGCTGCGTAAAAGCCGAGAATACGACTGTCAGGTGCTGCAGGAGAGGATGGAGCTGCTCCATCAGGCCCATCAGGTACCCTTCACATCTCCACAAATGCTCAGCATTTTTAACACATTTTTATGCAAGTAGAATGTGTTTCATGTAACCAAACATGAGATAAAGTAATAAAAGAGAAGAGACTTTGTCATTTATATTTCATATTCCTAAGGAGACAGGCCAGAGAAGGCATCCTCATGATGGAAGAATTAAAAAAATCATATTATTATTATTTTAATGTGAAGATGGGCAATGTTGGGGAAAGTTACTTTCAAAAGTAGTGCATTGCAATATTGCGTTACTCTCTAAAAGGGTAACTAATTACGTTACTTTTTATAGAATGCATTATGCATTGTTAATTTTGCGCTTATTTGTTTTTAATATAAAAAATTCAATTTCTCTCAACATGGGAAAAAATGGGAAAACAAAGTTTTCAAAACAAATTCATATATTTTCTTGTAAATAAAACTGTTATGTTTTACTATACTATTTACAGTCCTTGGAAAAAGTAATCTGCTTATGTAACTCGCGTTACTTGTAATGTGTTACCCCCAACACTGAAGACGGGTGACAAATGGCATGGCTGAAATATATCAAATATGATACAACATGCTTTTGAGGAACATTTATTTGTTCATCTCTCAATCATCATTGTATGTCATTGCACTATATATTTTGGCCCCCACATTAAAAGTTGTAGATCTTACAACTAAGCGAAAACTGATATTTATATACATCTTATGTAAATGTTGTTATATTTTTTTATATATAAAAAATATATATATAATTGATTTACATTGCAAGCTATCAATATTTCATCTTACTTTTGGCTGTGTACATTAAAATATCTGCACCAAATTGTGCATTGTTATAGTTAACTAAAACTAAAAACATAAAAACCTTACTTGGAATAAAAAATAAATGTTAACTAATAATAATATCCATTTCCATTGATGTATGGTTTGTTAGGATCGGACAGAATCTGAGGGTGCAAAAAAATCTAAATATTGAGAAAATCTCCTTTAAAGTTGTCCAAATGAAGTTCTTAGCAATGCATATTACTAATCAAAAATGAAGTTTTGATACATTTACGGTAAGACATTTACAAAATATCTTCATGGAACATGATCTTTACTTAATATCCTAATGATTTTTGACATAAAAGAAAAATCGATAATTTTGACCCATACAGTGTATTTTTGGCTATTGCTACAAATATACCCCAGAGACTTATGACTGCTTTTGTGCTCCAGGGTCACATATGTGAGTAAAATGCACCAGTGATCTGGAAACTAATACGAAGCACTGTAAAATATACGAAATATAGTTGATGTGTGTAATAAAAACCTCTATACAAAACTATTTATGTTTGTTGGTTCTGTGTGATGTACAGTACGTCGACTGGTGATCTGATGATGATGCAGTAGCTTTTATCTACAGAAGAGGGCAGCAGATTGTTGGGACATACTATTGTAAAACCAATTCAATCAATTTTAATGTCAAATTTCTATGCTATTTATGTTAATCTTCTGAGGATTTAACTTGTGGTCTTAGACTGTAGTTATAAATGAGGTTTTATATTAATAAGCACTGTAATTGTACTGTACCGTGATCAATGATTTCAGCTTTCTCAATCCTGTTTGCAGCAATTCCATAATAAACAATCTGTGACGTGTGTTTCTCTCAATGCAGAGGATCAGAGACCTGGAGGACAAGACTGACATTCAGAGGAGACAGATTAAAGATCTAGAGGAGAAGGTAAGACCGGTTATATCTCAGTTGCTGTCGGCCAAATGATTTACACTGTACTGAAAATGTTTCCTTAATGTCTCCCATTTTTTGTTGTGATATGGATGTTGAGCATTTTCCTATGTCCTGGCTGTAACCATAATTAATAAATTTCTCTAATATTTCTTTCTTTCTTTTCTTTCTTTCTTTCTTTCTTTCATTCAGTTTTTATTTCTCTTTTTATTCTTCTCTCTTGCCTTCATTCTTTGGCCTTGATGTCTGTGACATCTCCTGCGGAGGTGAGTGAAGGATCTTTTCTGCTTCCTTCTATTCTTTCTGTTCTCGTGTTGAAAAGTGTTTTGTGGAAAATGTCATAATCTTTTCCTAAAGGTACGGTTTAGAATGTGCTCCCCCTCAGTTCATCCAAGATCAGATTTAGAGAAATGTGTCACTGCATCAGTGTCTCAGCAATGGATGCTCTGCAGTGAATGGGTGCCGTCAGAATGAGAGTCCAAACAGCTGATAAAAACATCACAATAATCCACACCACTCCAGTCCATCTTGAGAAGCCAAGAGCTGAAACAAATCCATCAAGACGTTTTATATACTGTATCTGTTTAGAGCTGTTTTGGCTTGTAAACGGTGATTGGTTCTCTCCTGATTCAGACCAGACATCTTTTCACTGGAGGAAGAGCTATTATGGATTTCATATTTTGGCCAAAACAATGGTTTAAAGTTAAAAACGTCTTAATGATGGATTTGTTTCAGCTTTTGGCTTGTCAAGATGGACTGGAGTGGTGTGGATTATTGTGATGTTTTTATCAGCTGTTTGGACTCTTATTCTGACGGCACCCATTCACTGCAGAGCATCCATTGCTGAGACAGTGCTCCAAATGTTCCCATGAAAATACAAACTGGTCTGAGTGTGAGTACATTTGCAGCGAATTCTCATTTTTGTGTGAACTATTCCTTTAAAAATGCACATCTGATCTCAGGCTTTGTCTCTTTTGTCATCCACACAGGATTTGAAGCAACCTGGAGCTGTCGCATGCAACTGCAGTCGTCCGGTTGTAATGACTCAAGGTGTATTAGTGGCTGTTTTGTTTTGCTTGTGTGGAAGTGGGAAATTCAGAGTTAATGATTATGGACTTCATTGGATTCAACCTCTGTGGAGGACCAGGACAGAACTTACAGATCAATACAAGTGTGACAAAACATAATCATCAACCCAACTAGAGGATTGTAAATTATCTCTGCCATGCAGGGACCTGTCATGACCACATCTTTAATGCATCTTCTGCGACTGCTACCAACCAGAACCCACAGACCTCTTTCTTTCTCACTCTGTCTGTCTGTCTGTCTCTCCTCCCACACACACATTGGGAAATTGGAAGCGAAATGGACGTCTTTGCAGACACACATCCTCTCACAGGAGCTTTGGGTGCTGACTCAGGGCCTGTTAGTGAGGTGACTGTTGCATCTCTGTTATCAGGACCCCTTAGGAGAGGCGTCTTCCTCACTGCCTGAACACAGAAAGGACAAAGAGACAGATTGAGAGAGAAAGCGAGACCATCCACTACAAACCATCCACACTAGCAGTTTTTGTTTACCCCTAGAAAGTTAAGCAGACTACTGCAACCTGAAAACTAAATAACTTTTTATTATTCCTCGTATTGGGCCTCATTCCTCCATCACAAGCAAAATTTCAATGTAAATAAATGCAAAAGGTTTACGCAGCAAAACTATTTGCAGAATGTGACAGTTTATGCAACTAAAACCATTTTTTTACCTAACGCATTCTACAGTTTACAAAAGTCGCGATGAAATGAAAGAAGCGACAGATATTTTTTTTCTGTATTGTGACGTACGTGTAACAGATTATAGAAAATAAAAAATTTACTTGGTTTTATACATCCATTGTTGATTGGATTTTGACATGAGGGCATAGCACTCGAAAAAATGAGATTACAATAGATTTGTAAAAAATGAACGGGGTTTAAACTGACTATATGATTGGAGAATTTATGTATACATTACCAAAGAGAGGTTTGATGATTGACCGGAACATCCTACTACGTTTTAATTAAAAATTGCAATGTAAAAAACCCACAAAAAACTAACAAAAATAGAAAAAATAGAACATGCATATGGAAGCTTGTTTCCACCAATAAATAAAAAATAAAAAGGTTATTGCATCTTTTTATCTCAAAATTCTGACTTTTTTTCTCACAATTGCGTGATATAAACATGCAATTCTGACTTTTTTTCTCCAAATTTTTTCGGTATAGTGAGAAAGAAGTCATAATTGCAAGATATAAACTCAGAATTAAGAGAAAAGAAGTCGTGATTGTAAGTTTATATCTTCTGACTTTATAACATGGAATTGTGAGTTATACGAATTATAATATTATACAAGTTAGAATTGATAAACTCAAAATTGTAAGAAACTACTTTTTTCCCACAGGACTTCGTAACTCGCAATTGCGAGTTTATATCACAATTCTGAGAAACTGAGTCATAATTGCAAGATATAAACTTGCAATTGTGAGAAAAGTCAGAATTGCAAGTGTATCTTGCAGTACTGACTTTTTTGTTGCAATTCTATTTTTTACGCAATTCTAACTTTATTTCTCACAATTGCATGTTTATATTACGCAATTCTGAGAAAGTCAGAATTGTGAGATTAAAAAGTGACAATTACTTTTATTTTTACATTTTTTTTAATCGGTATAAACTGACTTCCATATATGCGTGAATGAATCACGATAAGATAAATAATGTGCATTTGGAAAATAAATGGAGTGAATTTTTATTACTCAAACTGTTCTTATGTAAATTATTGTACCACATGACAGTTTAAAATTTAGTTTTGCATAAACTGTCGCACCATGCGCATTTATGCAAGTAAAACTATTCACATGCAACAGTTTATGAAAGTTAAACTGTTCTTGTGTAAATTGTTGTACCACGTATCATATGCAACAGATCATTTTTATTCATAAATGTTGCACCATGTGAGAGTTTATGCGTGTGAAACCATTCACATCATGCAAGAGTTTCACAAGTAAAACGATTCTTCTTGAAACTGTCACTTAAAGGCCCTACATAAGAACGGTTTTACAGATAATTTCCACAATTCTGCTTGTGGTTCACGAATGAGGCCCGTTGTCCAATAATATTCCCTGTCTATGATGATCAGCAGTACCTCTTTCTGACTGCAGTGTAATATATATGTTTGTTGATATGTACATGTGTCTCTATTTCTTCTGATGTGAATACACTTCTCCTCCTGCAGCTTGAGCAGTAGAGTCACTTTGCAGTTTAGAATTTATTCATGACTATAAATTGCGGCGTGTATTGTGGTGACGGCTGCAGACGAAATGTTTCCGCCTTCCTTGACTGTCCCTGTATTTACTCATCTCTTCCCTGAGCCTCGTTCTTTTCTACTCTTTCAAATCAACAGCTGTAGCATACCAGCAGGACTTTCACTAACTGGTTTGTACTGAATGATCTTTCTAACTCCCTTTAATTGGCTGTCTCTCTGGCTTGTAAATATGTTTTTGGGGCATTCTGTATACCAGGTTTGGCTTCATTTCATTAAAGTCTAAATACCTCCTCAGAAATATGATAATCTTTCTTTTTTTCCACCTTTGGACGTTCTGAGAACCAGTGCTAGGAAATTTACTTTTAAAAGTAATGCATTACAATAATGCGTTACTCCATAAGAAAGTAACTAATTGCATTACTTTTTATGAAAAGCATTACGTTACTTTTGCGTTACTTTTCGCAACTCAGTCCCAGTTTCTCTCAACACAGGACAGGAAAGCTGTCAGTCAGTCAATGGGAAAACAAAGTAACTGGCTTTACTTGTAATGCATTACCCCCAACACTGCTGAAAACATGCTTCTTTCTACACGTTTGATTGGAGTCACAATAGAATTATCTGTTTGTTAAACCAAATGTATTTTATTTCCGAAACATTATAATGTAGTGCCTCAATATATAGAATTTGTCCGTCTATATTAAATAATAATTATGTATTATATTTTGTAAAATGTTTATATTAAAGATATAGCGCATGCTTAAAATTAGGTGAGTAAAAGATGTGACATTTACCTGTGGTTACCACGATCTACATAGTACTATGAAAAATTGTGAATGTTAATAAGCAAATACAATACTAGAATCAAAGGCTGTTGAGTCCCAACTCGGTTGCACAGTCAGACATTTCTATCTATAAAAATTTGGGTTTTACACTTATTCTTACACTGTTGTTAATATAAGTGAATTGGATGACTAACAATTTTCTCTGTAAAAAGTGATAAGACTAAAGTTATGCTTCTCAGCTCTGCAACACTGGCTCAATAACTATTGATGACTCTCTAATGGAGGATTTTTAAAGGAAAATGAAGAATCAAAGAGTAATTTTTATTCTTTTTAGATGTTTGGGCCCCATCTGCAAAAACACAGTTAAGAATTTTAATTCCAATCGCGATTCATGAGGACCAAATTTTTAAATCTTACTTTAAAATGTATTTGGGGTGCATTTAGTATGTATGTATTTTTATTTTCTGCTGGTTTGTGTATTTATATTAGTTTTTATTGTAAAGGATGTTACTTTGTACAGTGCTTTGAGAAGCTTCCTTTGAAGGCACTATATGAAATAAAGTTTTATATAGCGTCTTGTTTTCAGTGGAGAGCTGACGACTTCTGGCAACAAGAGCAACAATGACCACTGACGTGTTCAGCGACCTGAGAAAGTCTGTAAACACATACATGGATATAATAAAATCATACATATGAAAAAAAAAACAAAAAAAACTGTTGGCTTATGCTATGTACAATTAAAATCCAAAGACAACAAATATGCTTTAAAAGTGGATATTCAGAAGTTGGAGCTGCTCTAACATGAAAAAGTAAACTGTTCCAAAGCTTGGGTGCAATTTATTCCTGTTATTTATTTATTTTTGTTTCAGAGGCAGATAAATCTGCATGTCATTGGTATTATAAGAAAAATAAACACCATGTTTCTGAAGAATAGATCCCTTGCGGAGCATATAAAGGGAAAATAAAAGTGGGCCAAGAATAAACCCTTGGGGGACCCCACGGTAAGAGGAGCTGAACTTGATAAAACCTGACCAAGATTGACTGTAAAATATCTAATTGACAAACATGACTTAAACCACTGAAGAGCCACTCTTTGAATTCTCAAGTCATGTGCACACGATTCTGTGATCTACTGTATCAAATGCCACTTTGAGTTCTAACAACACAAGGACCGCAGAGTCTCTAGAATCAACGGTTATTAAACTTGTTGTCTTCCAAACAGTTCATAAAATCATCAGTCCACAAAACATTCCCCTGGAAGTTTGAGGGTTATCAAGGTATGTTTTGGCAAAATTCAGTCGAGCATTAAAGTTCTTCTGGGTTAGGGCTTCACCTCGCCACTATTGCATGGATGTCATTTTTGTGTTTCAGTGTCTTTCAAACAGCGGAGTCATGAACAGTGACCTTGACTGATGCGAGAGAGGTGTGCAGTTCCTACAGTGCCATCATTGGGTCTTTGTGACTTCCTGGATGAGTCATCGCTATGCTCTTGGAGGAATTTTGGAAGGTCAACCACTTCTGGGTTGTGCCAGTTTTTTTTTTCTTTTCCATTTGGGGATAATGGATCTCACTGTGGTTCTTTGGAGTCCAAGTGCCATGAAATAGCTTTGTAACCCTTCCCAGACTGATGTATTTCATTCATCATCTGCATAATTTCTAGACTTTCTTTGACCTTTGACACCTTAATATTAAGTGTTGATTTTATTGAAACAGTAATCAGGCCTGGGTGCATCTAGTCCAGCTGAACCCCATTACAGATGCAGTTTCATATATATTTAGTAACTATGGGGGCAAATACTTTTTTTATTTTTTATTTTTTTTTAACACAGGCCCAGTGAAGTACACAAGTGAGGCATTTGTAATTTTACAATGTGCCCATCTACACCACTGGATGGCACTATAAACCGAATGTTACTATCATTATCACCACTTCAGGAATCATATAATACTATTTCATAATGACCACATTTTAGGATGTAATTCTCATTTTAATTCTAAAATGACATTTTAATTTCCAATATGACCTTAAACATCTTAGACCTGCTGTTTCTTGTGGTCTTTACAGCTATATTGCAGTTATTACATTATAATCAATTAGACAACCAAAAATCCACACAATTTGTAAGGATTTCAGTATTCATAAGATGCTACCCATTACCTTTAATTAAAAAGTGAAGAATACCCAGAAAACTTACATGTACAGCATTACTGGCAGGCAAGGCTATTAGCCATAAACATTGGTTTATACACAAGTCATATTTTTGGCAGCATTAGGTAACTTGCTGCAATGAAAATGCACTATGAGTATTTGCAAATTAATTGTACAGAAATTTGAGCTTCACATTGATTAAAGTTAGTTGAGGATGGTTAACCGGTTTAGTTTGGCCTGGTAAAATACAGAGTGCACTACAACCACACAAAGTATTTGCCATAACCTCTCTGTAACCAGAGAAAGTCAGTGAATCCGACACCTGTTGTACTTCGCTTCCCCTCTCTCTGACACTAATGCAATATTAACAGCTTTGTGCTTCCTCTAACAAGAGTAACTTCAGCCACCTCCACTGAGATACCTGTGTGTGTAGAGTATCTCTGACATATGCACATGAAATAAGCTATCTGTGGAAAATGCACTGAACATTATGAGTTAGGGTTAGGGTTAAAACTGCAGGTGAATGTTGTCTGACTCAGAAATACAAACCAGAGCCAGTCTGTGATAAGCCAATCATCATTAAGGGTTTTTATAAGTGAATTTAAACCCTTTCAGCACTCCAAACGGAAGCAGCTGCTCGGAAATGATCCATAGTTTATTTATCAATCAACATTGATTACAAACCAGCAGAAGGGTTGATCTGTGCTGAGCGGAGAAGAGTCTGTAATGCTGTCTGGACACCATCAGCTCTTATGGGGGGTTAAAGCTAGTTTACAGTAAAGAAATAATAGCAAAACATTAAAGTGACACCATTATTTATCTCTAAAGGTAATTAAAGCATCTGCCTGCCCATCACTTAGGTACTATTTTTTCCATGCTTTCTTAAATGTTGATTGAGATAATCATTACAACAACAACAAAGCTCAACTTCAGCCATGGATGACTGGACAGTTTGATATATTGATACATTGATAAATGATTTATTGAGCAGATAATGCTTGTGTAGGGACTGGATCCTATAGCCTTGTGAGAAGATCTCTCATGCATTTTTAATTCTCAAATGGCCAACAGTCTCCCAGTTGCATTGTGCAGCAGAAACATTGTCTCTTGTTGAAAGCCTTATTTGTAACACAGGGAGTCTCATAATACGAGACTATGAACCCTAATGCAGTTTATTAAAGCAATAAAATGACAATTTGCTGAAAACTTACTTGCCACCAGGTCATCTGAGATGTAGCCGAGTTTGTTTCTTCATCAGTTTTGGAGAAATGTAGCATTGCATGTCTCAGCAATGGATGCTCTGCAGTGAATGGGTGCCGTCAGAATGAGAGTCCAAACAGCTGATAAAAACATCACAATAATCCACACCACTCCAGTCCATCAGTTAACATCTGGAGAAGACAAAAGCTGAAACAAATCCATCATTAAGACGTTTTTAACTACAATACATGTCCATAATCCATTATAGCGTTTCCTCCAGTTGCATTATCTTATATTAATAATCACTTGAAGGAGATTTAGAGTATGAGGATGAGAATATTTAATGCAAGTTTTTTTTCCCAGTAAGCAAATATATTCCTTGCATAATGAAATTAATCAAACAAACATTTCCAATAAGGTAAGTGGGAGTGCTTTCCCTTGGTCACATTTGTAAACAGTGGGAAAATATGCAGGGTCAATAATTGCTCAATTGGTTAATAAGAACCAACAGAATGTTGCAAAGAATGGTAGCACTTTAGTTTATGGACCAACTCTCACTATTAACTAGTTTCTTATTAGCATGCATATTACTAGCATATTGGCTGTTTATTAGTACTTATGAAGCACATATTAATATCTTATTCTGCAAGATCATATTTTAGATCCCTTAATCCGACCACATACCTATTTAACAACTACCTTACTATTAATAAACAGCAAATTAGGAGTTTATTGAGGCAAAAGTAGGAGTAAAATAGTTAGTTAATAGTGAGAATCAGACCTTAAAATAAACGGTGACCCAAAGAATATAGTAAACAGTGAATATTTTTAAATTACTTTGAAATTTATAAATTTATGAATATGAATAAAAGCAATTTTATACCCTTCAGAATCAAAACTTTTGGTCATAAATGTTACAGTGAGGTAAAAGGTTAAGAGGAAACAGCTTACACTTTTAATCAGTGAAATGTTCTTATGATTTTATATGTGATGATTCACTGGTGCTGCTGAATCGTTCCCCACTGTCGTCTTTGTTTTGACACTCCCATGTTTCTGCCTCTGGCTAGACTGATATGTCATGTTCAATATAGTCTCCTACATCAGCACTCCACCAGGACACGGTCCAACATGACCCCTCCACCAGGACACCATACTAAAAACCTGCACAGCAAACCACCTGTATTTTGAGATGAGAGTGAACTCAACCATTTTTAATTTTCATTTTTGATGCTGAAAATAAAAGTCTTCAGGTAACACTTTACAATAAGGTCCCATTCGTTGATATGTTTTTTTTTTTTTTTTTACTTGGAAATATCAGTTTCAAAATCATTCTGATGCTGACTAATAATAAGGCAAATGACTTCTGTTTCTTTCCCACGTTCCCGCCAATCTTCTGTTCTGGGAGTATGCAAGTATGGTAGGCGGGTACGAAAATCCGCGAAAAGGAAGGGCGGGTTGCTTTACGGCAGTGCTGGTCTGATCCTCTGAAAGTGATATATTTACGACGATGAACTCCCCTTACTTAACTGTAAGGGGCTCCAAAGTCGCAAAACTACATACAGTTGCTTTAACCTTAGTTAAGAAAAATACAACTGTTCATTGTAGTTCATGATAGCTCAAGTCCATTAAATAATATTAACAGATAAAACTTTTGATTTTAATAATGCATTAGTAAATGTATAAATTGAGACTAATTTATAAATGCTTTAGAAGTATTTTTCATGTTTAGTTCATGCTAACTCATATTAACAAATGGAACCTTATTGTAAAGTGTTGCCAAGCGACTCCTTGTGCTGGTTCTCTGTTGTCATCATCAGCATTCAGTCCATCAGCGGAAGAATCTTGTCATTGTGCTGACTGGAGCAATAGCTGCATCATCAGTGACACAGGCTTTCTGCACTGAACAGCACTGAGAGGGTTTTTTAAAGCTACAGCACCGGAACTGAATGCCCAGAGAAGGCCCTGCGCCAGCCGAGCAACTGCTATTAAATGCTTACACCTACAGCTTTCTTAGAAGTTTGTTGTATAGACCTGCTTGACATCATTACTGTGTCTTTAAACACACAATTAAAGACAGTAGGAGATGAGAAGATGGGGGAAAATACAAATATAAAACAATATCTTTTTTATAAATGCCATGAATCTGGGATATTAAAGTAAAAAATAAAAAAATAAAAATCAATAAAAAAGTCTAGGACATTAAATGTAACGATTAAAGTTAATTAAACAGCAAAAAACATAAAATAAAATAAATAAATAAAAGTGTAGATTAAGATATGCTTTATTAATTTCCTATATTTCTACATGTAGAATGCGGTTAACTGAGTATTTTTAAGTAGCCTAATGTATTCATTCATTTATATCAAAAATAAAAACGCAAAGAAAATGCTAAAATGTCACACTTTATAATAAAACGAATTACATAATGCTTACGAGACCATTATAGGTAATTGATTCAAAAAAATAAATTTGAAAATAAATTAATCTTTGCATGTAGCCCAATTAACGATCTGTTAAACGTTCTAGACTGACAAAAATAAAAAAAAAAAAAGTTTAAGGATTTATTTTGAAATAATTTTCACTCAGAAATTGTCAAGTGACATTGAATTAAACTTTACATTTTTAAGTAGAACGACTGACAAAGTATTGTCTTATGCCACAATAATAATCTTTGTTTAATAGCTACGCGACTTCGAGCAATCATTTTTATAATACAGTAAATGTTACAAACTAAAGTTAAAGAGCTGTGAAGTCAGTGAATGTATTTTGTGCTGCAGGTTTGTGAGGCTGAGGCGTGGGCTCCGCTCGTGTGGAGTTTCTGTGACTCAGGGTTATTCAGTCTGTCTCTGATCATGGCTGAGCGCAGAAGCGCGGACACAGACGAGGATCTGCCGGTGTATCTGGCGCGGCCTGGAACCGCGGACCAGGTGCCAAGACTCAAATACGGAGGCATGTTTTGTAACGTAGAAGGAGCCTATGAGAGCAAAACCATCGATTTCGACGCTCTCACTGTCGGTCAGCGGAGCTCCAGGAGCCCAAGAGCCACAAACAGAGAAGAGCTGAAGCCTTCCAAACACCAAACCAACTTTCCTTCTTCACACAGTGAACGTGAAGCTAAAGACACGGTACAAATAAAGAATGCGTTTGAGAAGGAAGCTCCACAACACCTTGATAAGGTATCTATCTATCTATCTATCTATCTATCTATCTATCTATCTATCTATCTATCTATCTATCTATCTATCTATCTATCTATCTATCTATCTATCTCTTCATTCTGTACACAATAAACATATGCAATGTTAATTGTCTTCTGTAACGCGCTGTAAATTGTTTTGGAGATCTGGATGAAAGGTGTTTGAAGGCTAATGTATCAGAGATGGTTGACATTCCTCATAAATCATAAATATAGCGCTGTTTGCATTAATCCTGACTGTAATTCTATACTGTAACTGCGAGGCCTACACATTTCCTACTGAAGGCCTTGACTTTTAACTCAATTTAAGCCAAGCTTTTGGTTAAAGACATGGTCTAGATGTTAATTAAAAGAATTGACAGCTTTTAATAGAGCAAATGGTTATTTCAAGCGTAATTCTGTCTAAACACCTTCCATGTCATAGTTTGACATATGTTTTTATGCTGATATTCTGTAGTAGATAATTACCTTTAATGAAAAATAATTTAATTATGCAAACATATACCTGTTACTACATTTTACATTAAAAATAATGGAACTTTCCATAAAGTTGTGACACCCTAGTCATATCTTTTATCATGGTGGGAAAACAATTGCTCTGTTTTTTTGTTTTTTTAATAGTGTTGACTAAATTAATCAAGCTCAACCATTCAACTACTTCCAACATTATTGTAAAAATCAAATATATATACATACATACACACACACACATATATATATATAGGTTATATTCAGTGTTTACTTGACAATATAGTTACACTAAATCAATTCAAATATGGATTCATGTATGTATAAACCTGTATATATGTCCCACATTGTGATATAAGATGTCATATAAAATAAATAAAATATTTAATATCCTACTTTATTAGAAAATACAGGCTATTATAAAAAGTGAGATAATTTTCTAGTGGTTACATATTTGATTTCACTGATCTATTGAAAAAGAAGAAAGTTTGGACTTGTTTCTGAGAGTGCTCTTTGTGAAGATATTGAATCACACACTCACTGCTGTCTGTCAGGTGATGCACGGGAGACTCTTATTATGTGGGCTTGATTTAATAGAAATTTGGCTGAATCCAGCTCACCAGCAGAAGAAACTCTTTCATCATTAATATTCCTGATGAAAGCTGCAGGAAGCAGCTGCTCCTTTCCAGAGATTCCTTTCCAATATTAAATAATTTGCTCATATAATCAAATTCATGCAGACTGCACATGCTCATGTGTTACCGTTTACAAAGTGTCTCTACTCTCAGTCATTTTTTATGTTTATTTATTTATAAGGAGGGTTAATACTCCAGATGAAGGTTTATTTTAATTAATTAATTAATTAATTATTGCTTAATTAATTAATAATTTTTTTTTTACATTTCAAAGTGGCGTAAATACAGCCCTTAACTATATCTAAAAATATCGTGCCCCAACAAAGTAGACATTCATTATAATGTTTAATTATTTGTGTTGAATTATTAGTTTATATTCCTACACACCTGTATATCTGCATTTTTTTTTAATCTGTCAGTGCAGAATAACTTTACTAAGTTAGTAATCTTCTGTGTATGCAAAGCTATTTGCAGGAAAAGTCTTTACATATACAGTAGTACTTGTTCTGAAATTGATGGCACAGACAGAGTGTCTTAATGAAGCATCGCCATCTAGTGGACAGGAATGATTGCTGACTCATCAGGAAGCTTATCCAATAATTAAGAAATGTTAACTAGTACCCTTTTATTAATGCATGACCTGATTTGGATGTATAACGTGCAGATACTATACTGTGTCATTACACATTTTGTATGGTTAAGTCGATTAGATTTGATAAACAAGGAGTTTAACTCTAACACAGATGCAGAGGTCACATTAGATCAAATGACAATTGAAATTCCCAACCCAAGCATCCTTAAAGAAATGTCACCCCTTTGCATTACACAAATCTGGTTTTATGAAGACTTTCAAGTTCTTTTTTAACAGTTGCTAAGACCCATTTCTCAATACTTAAGTCACTATTTCAAAACTCTTCACACAGTTAACCCACTTTCATTTATGAAAAGACATCTAATTTTTGATAGTATTTCTTTCTATTTTAGATTTGGAGTATGTTTCAGTATGGTAGCCTATTACTGTAGAATTGTAAGAAATTGCTTTGTGATTTTGAATTTTGAACAGTTTTGGGAAGATTTGTAAATGTGCAAATTGTAGCAACCTTTAGGTTCCTGGAGGTTTGGCAATGGTTGCATCTGAGAAAGATGTGGTCATTTAATGTATTTTATGCCAAAGCAATGATAAATGATCCACAGGTGAACCCACATAGACCTCTGTTGTGCTCACTTTGTGAAAAAGTGACCCGAGAAACTGGTCCTGGTCCAGATTTCGGCTCTTGGATTAAATCAAATCTCAAAAATGGGTTGTTCCAAAAAAAGAAGAAAAAAAAAAAGTATCTGGATTATTGTGATCCAATCCTATTTTGATTTGTAAACCAGCAGAAAAGTAAGATGGATTACCCGATCCTGGATATAGCAAAACATCGGATTTCCAAATCTAGCTCATTCTGATCCAGATTAAGCTTTTTGAACAGCTGCCCCCTGGTGATTGTTAAAACAAACCGGAATTATTACAGTTTTTTTTTTTTTCAAAATGCTTACACACAGTTTTTAAAACTATGGTTCCATTTCTCAAAACTCTACACACAACCACAAAACATACACACCCACACAACATGCAAAATGTCACACACATCTTACAAAAGCAAACACTTCTTCTACAAATGGTATTTTTAAGTAGTACCTCTACACACAAAAATAAAATAATAAGCCACATACATGTCAAACTGCACACAAAAATGTAAAACACTACTCTTGTGTGTCTTTTTCTTGTTCAGAGTGCAGTGGAGCACAAGAATTTGTCACAGTACTCACACATACATGCATATGCACATATACACTTATGCAACTTATGACACTATTGACTTTACAGCAGAATTTGAATTTGATTCTATTGTGACGCTGCTGGGAAATAATCTATATTGTATAAAGCACAGTCTGACTTGGCTTGTATGCATATTCAGTGTGTGTGTGTGTGTGTGTGTGTGTGTGTATATATATATATATATATGGATAGTTGACGTATCAATGTGTCCTATGGTGTGACGGAAAAATGTAAAACAAAACAACCTCTAACATTGAAAATAAACCTTTCTCATGCTATTTGCAACTCTAAGAATGGAGATACATTTTTTCTCATGTTATTTGTATGTTAAGTGTTTTGTTTTTTTTTCTACATTTTTGCTATGTCACACCATAGGACACAGCCCAATTTTTATTTGACAACTACCCATATATATCAAGTGTAGCGTTAGTTCTGGCAGGTCACATTAGTCAAGCTTGCGTCAGCTGACTCTCTTGTGATGCACGTCTAACTATAGAGATTCAACAGCCATCACAGCACCCATATATAAGGTCCTTCAGTATTATCGGTTGCTTTTGCGTTGTTCAATAGCTAAATACCCTCCTCCATCCCCAACTCCTCCTCTCGTCCAGTCAGGATTTGGCCTTCCGATTCTCCTTTGAATCAGACTAATTTCTCAAATGTTTACATTAAATTATTGAACTTAAATGATATCCACAATACATTTATGTTGGTTCTGTTCTGTCTAAGGGGTTATCGCTGCTCTTGCCCAGAACAGAACCATACCACCAATCCAAACTGTATGCTAATTGTCAATCATCTTTGATGATAGTGGTCCTGACAGAAATATCGGCACCCTTGGTAAATATGATCAAAGAAGGCTGTGAAAATTAATCTGCATTGTTAATCCTTTTGATCTTTTATTTAAAAAAATGCACAAAAATCTAATCTTTCATTGGATAATAAGAATTTATATCATTAGGGAAATATCATTATGAAATAAATGTTTTTCTCAAATACACATTGGACACAATTATTGACACCCCTAGAAATTCTTATGAGTAAAATATCTCTGAAGTATATTCCCATTCATATTCACAATTTTGAGCACTCCAGGGTGATTATAAACATGAAATTATCCAGCCATGGCTTCCTGTTTCACAGAAATATAGATAGGAGGGAAAACAAAGCCCAAATTCCCTTAATCATCCATCACAATGAGAAAAAGCAACAAATATATTTCTGATGTGCAGCAAAAGATAATTGAGCTTCACAAATTAGTGAAGTGGCTTTAAGAAAAGAGCTGGAGCAGTGAAAATACCCATTTCCACCGTCAGGGCAATAATTAAGAATTTCCAATCAACATAAAATGTTAGGAAACTGCCTGGAAGAAGACGTGTCTCTAATGCACGGTAAGAAGGAGAGTTTGAGCGGCTAAAGACTCTCCAAGAAATTGCAGAAAAAAAACTTAAAAAATTAAAATTGTCAAACAGCAGCTACATCAGCACATGTTGTTCGGGAGGGTTTCTCCCCCGCTCATCCAAAAACAAACTCCAGCATATTCAGTTATCAGACACGACTGGAACTTCAAATGGGACTGGCTTCTATGGTCAGATGAAACTAAAAAATGAGCTTTTTAGCAGCAAACACTCAAGATGGGTTTGGTGAACACAGGGATGAAAAGTACCCCATGTGTACAGTGAAATATACTGCTGTATTTTTGATGTTGTGGGCCTATATTTCTGCTGGAGGTCCTGGACATCTTGTTTAGACGCATGGCATCATGGATTCTATCAAATACCAACAGATAAAAAATCAATAAGTGACTGACTCTGTTAGAAATCTTATAATGGGCCATGTTTGTATCTTCCAACCGCATAATAATCCAAACACAAACCTCAAAACAACACAAAATGGGTCACTGAGCACAAAACCAAGCTTCTGCTGGCCATTCCAGTCCTCTGACCTGAACCCTGTAGAACATGAGTGAACTGAAGAGAAGAAGCTGTGAATCTAAAGGGTCTGGAGTGATTCTGGATGAAGGAATGGTCTCTGATCTCTTGTCAGGTGTCTCTGACCTCATCAGGCATTATAGGAGAACATTTAGAGCTGTTAAACTGGCAAATGGAGGTTTCAAAAAGTATTGAATAAAAGGGTGCCGTTAATTGTGGCCAATGTGTATTAGAGAAAAACATTTATTTCATAATGATATTTCCCCCCATTTTAAATTCTTCTTATCCAGTGAAAGGTTAGATTTTTGTGATTTTTTTTAAATAAAAGATCAAAAGGATTAACAATGCAGATTAATTTTCACAGCCTTCTTTGATCATATTTACCAAGGGTGCAGATATTTTTGGCCATGACTGTATATATGTGTGTGTGTGTGTGTGTGTGTTACATAAATAAACACACACACAATATATATACACTGTAAACAGAAATGCAAGCAGGTAAAAATAATTGTTCTCAAAACACTGAATTTTGATTTCTAAGTGAACAAATGATGTCTAAGTGTTTTCACACATGATCACGGCTGTAGGTCATCAGTAAATTCGCATTTAAATGGCAGTGTTTCCCAAATGAAACACAAGAGCTGTTAGTTTCAAATGATATGTGTATTGTAGAGAACTGCATTTAGTGTTTAGAGTTTTGCAAAAGGTTTGTTTTACAATATCAGGTACCACTTTAGTGTCTAAGCAATTTTAAAAAACTGTAACATATTGCTTTATCAAAAGGGAGTAATTATGCTTAACATAGTGTGGAAATAAATTACTGATCCACAAAATACATTTTGTCTGATGTGAGAAGACATCTACAGTGTAGCTGATCTGGAATGAGACAAATGCAATAGAAATGTGTGTGTACTTGTGTGTGTGCGTGCGTGTGTTTTTGTGTGAGTGTGTGTGTGTGTGTGTTTTTATATATGTGTGTATGTGAGTGTGTGTACCTTTATATATGTCTGTATGAGTGTGTGTGTGTGTGTGTGCGTGCTTGTGTGTTTTTGTGTGAGTGTGTGTGTGTTTTTATATATGTGTGTATGTTTATATATGTCGGTGTGTGTGAGTGTGCGCGAGTGTCTGTGTGTGTGTGTGTGTGTGCGTGCGTGTGTTTTTGTGTGAGTGTGTGTGTTTTATATATGTGTGTATGTGAGTGTGTGTACGTTTATATATGTCTGTATGAGTGTGTGTGTGTGTGTGTGTGTTTTATATATGTGTGTATGTGAGTGTGTGTGTGTGTGTGTGTGCGTGTGTTTTGTGTGAGTGTGTGTGTGTGTTTTATATATGTGTATGTTTATATATGTCGGTGTGTGTGAGTGTGCGCGAGTGTCTGTGTGTGTGTGTGTGTGTGCGTGCGTGTGTTTTTGTGTGAGTGTGTGTGTGTGTTTTTATATATGTGTGTATGTGAGTGTGTGTACGTTTATATATGTCTGTATGAGTGTGTGTGTGTGTGTGTGTGTGTGTGTGTGTGTGTGTGTGTGTAGAGGGGGGTGGGCTCTGCTCAGACAAAGAGACACATGGCAGGGTGGAGCTCAGCAGCTGTTCTCCGGACCACACTCCTCTTTTGTTCATCATCACTGTGACGCTCCATGTCTAGTCCTTGATTACGAAAGTCTTCATTCACTGGTAAACAGCACTTTCCCAACATATAAATATACAGCATTCTCTCTCTGCATCTGCTCTGTGAACACATTCGAAACACTCGAGCAACATTCAGTCTTAAAGACAGTGAAGCAGCTAACAAGCTTTGTAGAGACTTAATAGGATTGTTAGAGACTTATTTTAAAAATTCCTTTGTGAGAAAGAAGTGCGTTTAATTGTATTGAACATGCACTTGTAGTGTACTTCAAACCTTAAAAGTATATAAAAAAACTGTACATGCAGATCATATAAGTTATTACGTTTCACAATATTTTGTTGTGTTTTGAAAGCTGTACACTTGGTGAGTTAAACACCATATTAATGCACATGTAAAGTACTTAATTTTTCAGTATCTACAGTAATATTTTAAATGTACTAAACTGCAGCTTCATTGTTACAAATATTTAACTGGAAATCTATTTAAATACATACTAGAAATTAGTTTTTTATTGTTCATTTATTGAACATTTTCATTTAATTCCGGCATTCAGTGTCTGAAAACATTACATTCAATACACACTTCCATATTCTTTTTAAGTGCATTATTATTTACATAATAAATAGGCCTACTTATTTTAAAAAGCTAGGCCTATGCTTCTTTTTCACAGGGGCTGGCAAATCAGATTTATTTTGTTCATTTATCTAATTGTCAGGAATCATTTGACATTAAGTGCCTCAGTTTCCACGGGTAAGTGAAAAGATTGTAAACTAAACAAAGATATTTAACAATTTAACTATTTATATCTCTGCCTGACACCAGCGTTTACATGCAATTGATATCTGATTCATTAACAAATGATTCTTTGGAGTCGGTTCTTTGAAATGAAACCGGTTCGTACGTCGTTCTAAAAGTAATAAAGGTGGAGTTTGTTGGTATCCGGGTGAAGAAAGTAGCATAAATCATCACAATTATTAGACTTTTACTGTTATGGGTAAATAGAATGCGATTATTACAAAATTAACTTGAAATTAATTTGCAGTAGCCATGATAATCAGTGAGCTTTTATTATTAGCTTTTACTGCGGCTACTGTATCAGTATAAGAGATGGTCCAAATACATTCAGATTACTTTAAAATATAATAAACATTTATTAAAACATGACATCAGGGTAGGCCACTCGTCATGTCGTGAATCAATTTTTTGAACCGGTTTGAACTGTTCGAGAGAACCGATTCGGATAAATGAGTCGGGCTTCCCAAGTCTGGTGTTGGCGCCGCCTGGTGGCTAAAATCACGCATGACCCTCGGCTGGACATGGAGGGAGGAGCCCAGCAAAGCAGACAATCAAGTCCAGTGTGCGCAACCACTAACATCAGCAAAAGAACAGAATAAAGACATCTGCGTCAACCGAGATCAAACCATGTCTTACCAGGGCAAAAAGAATATCCCAAAGATCACTGTAAGTTCATGCATTTATATTCATATTTGAATGCATATTTTCTTTAAGGGTGGGCTTGATCTGAACGTTTCTAACAAAAGCTGTAGAGTAAATTTCAGGCTGCAGGCGTGTCAGAGAATGTGGGTTAAACTGATAGTAAGGAATTGGGACTGATTACAGTTCAGATGTGTTTTTTAAAATTTTAAAATTTTATTTTTTTTGTAGAAGGAATCATATTCCAAGTGCAGTAAAATGCCTAAATAATTATGCCTCAAAAAATTACATCGTGGTTGTGTCTTTTATGATTCTTACAGTCTTTTCTGAATATTGTAGATAAAAGGAAATGTTGGGTTGAGTCTGAGCCGGTGTACTGCAGCAAGAAAATCACGCCCATAACTGAGCATGCTACATACTTCATACTACATACATCCAGCAGCACACAATGACCTCAGGCTGGTTTTAAAAGGATATTTATAAAGCTTGAGTGCGTGTGCATGGGTCTTCGAGAGGTTTTTCTAATCATTTGCAGTGCAGTGTTGCGGTTTTTACAGTGATGTTCTTTGTCTCGGAGATCCTCATGGTGCTGATGCTGTTAGACTGCGCAGTCCGGTCGCACAAGCATTGCACGGATTTCGCACAACCTATTATTTGCACTTTCATATTGCGATTTTGAAAAGACGTGTCCAAAAATGTGCAATAATCGCGCAAGAGATTGTCATATTTAAATGTGTTACTGAAGAGCGTTTCTCGTGCGTGCTGTGCGGAGCAGAGAGATGAGGTGTGGTTTTCTCTTTCTCTGACTGACGCTGCTGTCAGATGCTCTGGACATCAATATTATTGTTCAGCAGTGACCTACCCAAAAGAGCCATCCATCTCTGCACATTAGCATCAGGCCTGCAGACCTGTCTGAGTGCACAGTGCTGTCGCTTACCACAGGCGATCGTTTAGTTTGCTCCTCCAGCCCAGTTGGTAAAAACTATCCAAAATCGCCTTTGTTGGATATGAGGCTCCCAGAGGGTTTAAAGGCAGTCGTGCACCTTGTATATTTGGACTTACTAGATGTTATATATTTAAAACTTACTACTTTCGAATGTGAATGAGATTGCTTTTTCTCTATGTCAAATTTCTGGTAAAACCCTTTCTGGTATGTTTTTATAATAATTTTTATTTTTTATTTTTTTTTCAGCTTCATTGTAACCAATCACATGCATGACAAATCAGAGCGGTTTATATTAGTCCATGAGCCTATCACGAGTTTGCCCGCCCCCTTTTGATTGACAGGGAATAATGAGCTCTCATTGGCTGTTTTTAAATAATCGGCAGCTGTCCGATATTGCAGAAATTACTTTTATCGGCTGAAAATCACTAGTTATATTGGACTTTGTGTATGTAATTTAGTGCATACAAAGTTAGTAAGATTGTTAGTATTGGCTGTATAAAGCAGTGCCATTTATTCCAGTATGATGAGTTCAATAATCTAGCCAGCCATCCACTTTAAGTGCATCACTAAAAAGGCTGCTGGACAAGCAGATGCCAAGAACGCTGATGCCATCATAGTGCAGTGCCAGATAATACATTAATATATATTATGGTGCCACACGATTGATGTATATTACTTTAGCATTGAAATGAAATGTAAAAGAAGACTTTGAAATTATCGTGATACCAAAAATATTCCAAAAATATTTCTAATATTACAGATGTGGCACTCCAATAGAAAAAGCCATTATGGACACCAACGTGGATCTAGTTCCTGTAACCAGAGGTGTCACAAATTAATTTTGAATTCAACTTCCAAAAGACAAAAATAAATATTTTACAAATATTTGATATTATTGTAGGTTCAAAGTCACCTTTTAGTGAATTTTGCTGTTTTGAACCCTAAATATATCATTTAGCCTGTGTGATGCATGCAGAACCAATGAGTTTTTACATGCAAGTGGTTGGGGGAATTCATCCAAAATTGTACAAAATATGAATTTAACAACACAACCAAATAGTTTTAGCATTTAATGAGATATGTATTGTATATTGATTTATAAGCCAGCTTTTTGTGGAAATGATGAGTGCTATATATATCTGTCACAAAATGTGCTTACAGTCACAGAAATAAGGTACAGGTCAACCTCTTTATAATACATGAGAAACCGAATCAATAGGATATTCGTAATAATCTGCAATAGCATGTGTGTTCTAGCTTCAGTCCATCATGAAGAAACCGCAGTAATTATTACAGTTAAAACTGAAGTTGTATTATAAATAATAATACCGTATTGACCCAAATATAAGACGACCCTGATCTTTTAAAAGATGTAATTTTTGGAACAGGCTTTTGAAACCAAATCTTGTGTTTTATTAAGAAAAAACAACATTTTCATATTGCATATTTTTTTCCTATTTTAATATTTGTATTGAATGTATGGTAAACACTGCTAAAATGTACCAACAATTTTTTGATATATCATAAAAATAACAGGTAGCCCATTTGACTTATATAACATTTAGGCTATCCATCTTATAGTAGCCTACCAACATTTAATTATCAGTAGAAGTGAAATCTTATTGTAGCCTTCAAATCTGGGTACTGTCTTATGCTTTAAAATCACTTACAGAGGAAGTTTGTTCCCATCAGGCTTAACATGACAGTCACGACTCGTGCCGCTGCAAGCTTTTCTTTTTCTTTTGTTTTCACTCGCGATCTTTACAACACACATTACATTACTTCTGGGCACACTCGTTTTATGCGTATTTGGCGCCACCTATTGTTGTGGGTGTATTATGTCAAGGTCTAGACCCTGAATATAAGACGACCGCGTTTTTTCAGATGTATTTCAAAGAAAAAAACATCGTCTTATATTCGGGTCAATACGGTAGTTATTTTCATTTGGGATTGGAAACGGTTTTATAGTCGCTGTTTTCCATAAAGCAAAGCAGGATGATCACTGGCAGTCGAGATCAGTTGCAAGTTTGCTTGGTTCATTATAAAATGTCACTATTTATAGGCTACTATAAAATTACAACATTAGACGTGGACTTGTTACTTGTGTCCCCTCAAAACAAAAGCATGACGCCCCTGACTATAACATCCTGGATAACTCGGGCGTAGGGCGGGGTGGATGTGTTGAAGTCTAACAGAGCTTGGTCATCATGTCGATGGGTGAGCTCCAGTGTTTTGACTGTTATGTTGGCAGAAAAGAAGAAACTCTCATGAGCGGATGGTAAATATTTTGGTCACCAGGCAACAAGGCTGCAGCTCTGGATGCATGCAGAGAGGTTTTCTTCAATCCCGCACAAGCATGGCTAATGCTCCACGCCTTAATGTCCTCTGGCTCCGCGTTCTTTGGCTGTGTCTCCCCCACTCCCTATATAACACACTTAACAAATGACAGCACTGTTTGCGTGCACGGCTCAGATTGGACTCTGGCATTCGTCGAACTGTCTGTCCCTCAGAGTCAATACGCTTTCTGCACATTTACATCTTTGCTTTGTCAGCATCCTGCTGAAATCCTTCAGTTTCTTGTCCCAGAATGTGTCCCTTTGTTGTCTTTCATAGGGAACATAGATTTATTGAAATTAATCATGTATGAATAATGCTCTTTAGATTTAAGGTTACATGGGCTTCGTGCACCTATTTTTGTAGTTCCACTCTGGACTTATATAAGCTTCCTGAATGATTAGTTCAGTGCTGTTTTTATGTGGCATTTTGTATCTACGCAGAGCGAGCTGTGCATTGTAAAAGCACTCTTTAACATGATTTAAAATGCTTTCTTGTGGGTTTCAAAACACAAAATGGTTCCTGTCGAGTTGTCTTTGTTAAAATAATGATGAGACGGTTCCCTGTTCAAGCTTACGCTGTCTTTTGAGTTCTGAGGTGACACTGGTGACATGCTGTTATGAACTGATTATTCACAAAAACGTCACTCGGGTGATTTTGACCCTAAGTTGAAGTGATGCATGGAGCTACAGCAGCAAACCTCACATCATGACTGAATTTTAAATAGCAGGACTTTAAATTTACTTTAAACTTTAAGTCGTGTAATGAACGAAATCAGTTTGGGAAGGCTTGGTAATGTTAAGTTTGGTAACACTTTAGAATAGGGAACACTTATTTACGATTAACTATGACTTTTCCCTCAATAAATTCCTAATTTGCTGCTTATTAATAGTTAGTGTGGTAGTTGTTAAGGTTAGGTATTGGATTAGGGATGTAGAATAAGGTCATGTAGAATAATGCATTAATATGTGCTTAATTATTTCTAATAAATAGCAAATATTCTAGTAATATGCATGCTAATAAGCAACTAGTTAGGAGACCCTAAAATAAAGCGTTACCTTAAGTTTTAAGGCTTTTTATGCAATAGAAATGTAAAAGTCTGTGCCCTTCAAGTCAAATCCAAATTTATTTACAGTATATAGCACTTTTCATAATACACATTGTTTCAAAGCAGCTTTGTTATGATTTAAATGTTTATAATTTCTTAGTAACTTCACACTTTATAGTTGCGTTAAGCAGATTAGAGCTGGGTGATAATATAGTTTTGCAACAATACAAGCAATCAAGCAGTTGAGATTTGCAATATAATGTATACAGTATGTATGCGGCTAAAGTTGAACATACTTATATATCCAGCTTTATATGAAGAGCATCATCCAGTGGAGACACAGTGAAACAGCACTGATGCAGTGAGTGATTCATGACTCCCCAGACAGACCGACCATATGCATATGAGCTCAATCGTTTATGTTTTAAAGTTGCACTCAGGGTTACTGCTATATTGATTTTTATGCAATGTGTTTTCGATTCTCCGTGTTCATTGTATTACATTGCGTGATTTATTACATTTGTATGTCAAATGACAGAGGATCTTCTGAGTAATTGATAGTAAAATCTGCTGTTGATTATTTAGCTATTAGTTTTGATGTTTCACCAGTTGTTGGAGCCTTAAATTGAATGATGTCTGTTTGCATCCAGTCCATAAATTCTCAAAAAATTGTTTCTAGAGCAAATAGTTGTAGAAAAGCAATCTTGCAGCAATGTTTAGAACTCGTCGCTGCATGCACATGCAACTTGAATTAAAACTATTTACATTTTTGCAATCTAAATATAATTATAAAGTACGAAAATGTACATTTTTACATTTGTTTTGTAGTCTAAATAAGTATCCTCATTCTCTCTCTCTCTCTTTCTCGTGTTTTCTCAGAGTGAGAGGCTCCTGATTAAAGGCGGTCGGATTGTGAACGATGACCAGTCCTTCTATGCAGACATCTATATGGAGGATGGAGTTATCAAGTAAGCTGCGTTCACATGCACACATATACAGTACAGCCGTACTGGGTCTAAATACAGGTTCTTGTTACTAATTGAAATTAAAGCCACACCCATTCACTGCTGATTCAATTTGAAAAATGTTAAGCTCATATCAGACTTTTAACAACCGATTCACCTAAAGCAACCAATCATATTTTGATTAATTCTTTTTGAGAACTGCTTACTCCTGCTTAGAACAAAGCCAGCTAATATGTATATTAAAAGTCAGCATGAAATGAAAATTAATCTGATTTGTAAATGCATGCTATGCTACGTGTGAAAATGTTTAATCAAAATGGCATAACTCATGAGCGGATGTGTTACATTGAAAATCGTTTGAAAACAATCAATTTATTTAATTTTATTTATTTATTTTTAATAAATGTATTTTACATGTATCATATATAATTTTTACACATAGCATTTTTAAATTGTGAATACCTTAATTAAAAAAATGAATGTTAATAATATACAAAATTTTAGTTATTATATATATATATATATATATATATATATATATTGACAGCCTTATCCTATCTCTCCACATAATAAAAATCTCAAATTACTGATATTTTTAATATTCTGACCATTACTCAAAATAATGAGGATCTACAGGCATCTACAGACCAAATATTTTTTGGTCACCCTTTAATTTAAGGTCCAATTCTCGCTATTAACAAACCATTAACTATGACTTTTCCTAATTTGCTGCTTATTAATAATCAATAAGGTGTTTGTTAAGTTTAGATATTGGGTAGGATTAGGGATGTAGAATATGGCTATGCAGAAAATGTTAATAATATGCCTGCTAATAAGAAACTAGTTAATAGTGAGAATTGGTCCCTAAACTAAAGTGTTACTGAATTTTTTAGTTATTCATAATATTTTAAATATTATTCTCATGATAATGTTTTGCAGTTCTGTCCCTTATGATCTAAGAACAGTTATACAACTGAAAAAATCCCATAGTGTAATTAAAATTCGTCTTTCTGAATTACGAATCTTCTCTCAACTTCAAGGCAACTTGGAGACAACCTGATAGTCCCAGGAGGGGTGAAGACCGTTGAGGCCGATGGGAAGATGGTGATTCCTGGAGGAATTGACATCCACACCCACCTACAGATGCCCTTCAGGGGAACAACCACTGTGGATGATTTCTCCCAGGGCACCAAGGCTGCTCTTGCTGGAGGAACCACCATGATCGGTGAGATCTGTGGAAGATTGCCACGTTTATCTGCAGAGTGGTTTGAATTGAGGGGATAGTTCACCCAAAAATGAACATTTGCTGTTAATTTAGAACAGTAAAGAAGATTTTTAGCTGACATTTAGCAAGTCAGTGGCTACTGTCACTTGAGAGCCTAAAAAATATCAGGCAAGACAAAATTAATCGACAATATTTTGAGGTCTTATGAAGCGAAACGATCGGTTTGTGCAAGAAACTGCACATTATTTAGTAGTTTGTTTATGTAATCATGCAGTGATGTCAAGTTCACACAATTATATTATTTAAGCACCCAATAATGATGGGGAACATGGATGTTTCACATGTCTAAAGCATATAAAGTTAATAAACTAATCTTTATCAGCTCAAATATATATATTTATTTTAAATATTTTTTTATTGAGTGGAAAGTACAAACATAATTATTGAGACAGCAGACATAGTGAAGACTGTCCACATTTTCTTTTTAAACTTTTACAACAAAGGAAACAACAGAAAAAGATCCCCCCACTAAAAATAAATAAATAAATAATTGAGGAGGAAACATGATGATTCAAAAATTCTAATAAATTCAATCAGCGGGCAAAGTTTGAAGGAAGTGAAAATATGTTATAAAAGGTTGCCATTTATCATGAAAAGAACCATAACTGGCATGCCGAGAATATCTTAACTTTTCCAACTTCAAAAAGTACATGGTATCCACAAGCCACTGTGAGAAACCTGGAGGTTTGTTGGACTTCCAAAGAAATAAAATCCGTCGTCTAGCCAATAAAGAAGCGAAGGCAAGCACATCTAACTCTTTAGATGTAAACTGAGTCCAAACTCTAGGAACCCCAAAGATTGCAGTAGTAGGGCAGACATCAACCTTTGGACATAGTCTCAAAATAATTGTTCCAATAGTTACAAAGTACTGGACAGAAAAACAAAAAACAAAAAAACATATGACTCAGATTACAGGGTGACATGTGACATCTATCACAACTGTCGTCAACATTGGAATAAATTGCGGAGAGTCGTGGTTTGGAGTAATGAACCCTATGCAGTATTTTAAACTGTATGAGTGAAAGTCGAGCACATATTGAACTTGAGTGAATTCTATTAACATCAGCTCAAATTTTAACACATTTAGAAACCATTTAGGAACGAGAACACTGGAAATAATGGTAATAACTGAATTAACCGGCAAAAATATTATTTAATATTGTTGAGGGAGCCTATGTATCTTAATTTATTCCACCAAAACTGCTTTATATGGATTAAATCAGGTAGAAATATATCTTTAATGTAACGATGTTGGTATGTTTTGCAGTGAAGCTCTATGCTTCACAGAACAAAGTGTGTGTGTGTGTGTGTGTGTGTGTGTGTGTGTGTGTGTGTGTGTTAATAAAAAGGGATAAACATTGACAACAATAGTAGGCTTCCGGTGACCACACAAAGCTCCTGTATGCAGCCCACGGGGGAAATTCTAGTTGCGTGGAAAGACAGCAGGCCTTTCTGACCGCTGCAGGCTACAATCATGAAGAAAAAGTGACAACAGCTGGAGTATAACAGTGACCTGTTGTACAGTAAACACTGTGTTAACCAGGGACCGTTAGCACTGATTCATTTTAGAGTAAATATGCAGCTGTATACATCCCTTTGTTCCCAGAGGAAGTGTGTGCTAGATTATACATGCAGATAATATGGAGACAATGAAGAAGCAGTGAAATATTGAGAGGCTCCTCGCTGAATCTGATTATGTTCCTGGCCTAATGGTCTGAAAATATTATCAGTAGTATTTCAGTGTGATTCTGGGAAACACATTCTGATTCTAAAATGATTCATTATATACCTTTCTTTTTATATTAATGAACAAGTTGACCAATTTTGGATTAAGTAATTAGAAATTAACAATGGATTAATACAACTGGATGATATTTAGTTAGGAACTAACTAAATATACAAAATATACAAGCAAATATAAATTACTAAAAGGGAAGAAAGAAACACTTTACAAGTAATGAACACAAAGTAAGTGTATGGAAGTTTTCCAGACAAGGAGTGAGGGATAAAAGTGAGTGATAAAAAAATAAAAAAAATAAAAAAGTGCAGAATAGATTCAGAAGTTTTCAGAATTGATTCAGAATCATTCAAAGGGGCTCATGGTGCATCAAGGAATCTTTTTTTTTTTTTCTCCCACCCCAGAAAATACTCTGAAGTTATTATTGTAATTATATTTAAAGCAATGAATAAAACATTTAAGTAAACAAAAATAAATAAATGTAAAATAAAATCAAGTTCCAATGACTCAATCATCAAAAAAATTGTAATAGTAATTTAAATCAAAAACTGCTCATGCATCTTTGTTTGGACTGTTATTAATATGCAGTGGTTGCCTCTCAGTTTAAATGAAATGAGCACAGGCAGAGCCTTAGTTTGTTTATATGAAGAGATTTCTTTTATTTGGATTATTTATTTATTTGATTTGGGATTTGTTTTAAAAATTTAGTTTTGTAATGTGAGTCAATCAGTCAAATTCACAAATAAATGTGCTGCATTTTGTCTGAGCAACAATAAAAGCACTTCTTTTCATATAATTTGTCTTAAATCTTATTTTATTATCGTAAATATTGTTTAGTATCGTGAATTGCATCATGAGTTGAGTGAATCGTAACATCCCTAGTTGGTCTGCATAACCAGAATTTCTTGCTCTTAGAAAAATAGCCTTCCTAGATGATTCATACAGCTTTATAGCTCCAATTTACACACATTTTAGTAAGTTATTTAACAAAAATATGAGCTTTGTTGTCTGAATAAGCCTCTGTCGTGTGTGTCCCCTGCAGTGGATCATGTGATCCCGGAGCCGGGCTCTAGTCTGGTGGAGGCGTTCGATCGCTGGCGCGAGTGGGCGGATGAGAAAGCATGCTGCGATTACTCTCTGCATGTGGACATCACCCACTGGAACGACAGCATCAAACAAGAGGTCCTGAGTCTCATTAAGGAAAAAGGTGGGAGATCTTTTACTACTATTACACATTTTTATGATTGCTTACACACCAGGGGCGTAGCGTCTGAGTATGCAGGGTATGTAGGTGCATATGGGCCCGGGCAGATTGGGGGCCCGCCGAGCCGAGGGGGGACTTTTAATTGAAATGAGGCAGGCCTCAAATCTAGGTCCTAGTCCTTGTCCCACAGCTTGTCAGAATTCTCGGCCCGAGAATTTTCTCTTTTTACACAGCTGCTTTTGCAGCCGTTAAAATAGTTAAGTTTTGGTTTTTAATAGCAAAGTGGTTATATTTCTTTTCATTTCTGTATTAAGAAAGGTGATTTTCACCTAAATTTGACGGTCCTCAGAATATTTTCTGCTATGAATATATGAACATATTATATATCAAAATAAAGAACCGAGCCTCTGCTTTTAAACAAAAAAGACTATTTTATTCTGTCTTCACGTGTTCATGTTTTATCACCACTTGAATGCACATAGGTTTCATCAGAAATACAATATTTTGGACAAAAAACTGAGAAAAATACATTTTTATCAAAGTAGTGCATTTTCAAGCAAAATACATTCAAATGCCATATTCTTTCACCTGTAAATAATTATATGAATAATTGAAATTGCATTCAATAAACAGAACAAACACACACACTCATGCATAGCCTATTTTTATACACACACACACACACACACACACACACACACACACACACACACACACACACACACACACACACACACACACACACACACACACACACACACACACACACACACACACACACACACACACACACACACACACACACACACACACACACATATACACATATACACACACATATATATATAGATCACGCACACACACACACACACACACACACATATACACACACATATATATATAGATCACGCACACACACACACACACACACATTCAGATTGACAGGTTATCGGTCTATACACGACACAACAAAAGATGCTTCTGTATCTGAAAAGGCATCTCCCTCACTGACTACTTCGTCCCAATCAGATTCAAAATGGTAAAAACATGATCTATATATGATCTACATTTTCTCTGATCCTTCCACTTATGCCGATCGCGAAGAGTTTTTGCTCATAAATGCGCTTTCTGCCGTCTCGGTCTTGAACAGGAGCGCTTCACAATGATGAACCGAAACTCAGCGAATACTTGCCTCACAGACATAATAAAAATATCTATAGAATGCTTTAAATTACTACTTTAAAATGAAATAATTTAAATCAGAAAAACAAAAACTCTTTCATTATGTAATCCGTAAAGATGCATTTCTCTCTAAAGACGCATCCAATGAGGAGATGGCGAGTCAGGATCGTCGACTTCACCTTTGCGACACTGACTCAGAAAACACTAGTTTATTAATAAAGAATTCAAATATATCTTTACTATTTTTAACCATTTTCTTTCCCGTTTTTGTTTGTTTTTTGGGCTGCTGTGCCAAGATTGTGTTTGCATGCATTACAAATAGCCTACAATGGCATTTTAGTGCCACGTTGAAAAATAACTAACTAAATAAATAAGATTAATGTCATAATATTTTAAGAATAAAGTCAAAATTACGATAATAAAATCATGTTATGTTGCGTGAAGTTGGAGCCCATAACATCTGGGGTGGCCCGTACAAATTTTTTGCATATGGGCCCAGGGCTGACACTGTTACACACAATTTCTGAAACTATGGCTTCTTTTCTCTAAACTCTACAAACAAAACCACAAAACATGCACACAACATGCAAAACATTACGCATCTCTTGCAAACACTTATTTCAAAACTATTTGAACTCTTATAAAGATGGTGTTTTTGCATAGTAACTACAGCATCGAATGATTGGCCATATACACACCAAACTACACATGGATATTTTGTGTTTTAGCATCTAGATGAAAATAAAAATTCTGAATTGTTCAAAAATGGTCCATCATACTAAAACAACCCTCTGAAGTTATAAATATAAGCAGTACAACATCCCAGAGGGAATGTGTTGTGATTTGACAAGTTATTTTTGGACTATCATTTGAACTATTTCTGAAAATTATGCTGCTTTATTACAGCTTAAGCTACAAATGAGCACAGAATATGTTCTTCTGCGTATTACTGTGTGCAAACTAATGTGCTTTTAGTACAGTAGAGCATTTTATTTATTTTGAAAAGGATTATAATAAATCGATATTTATAGTGACATTTATTTTCAGGTGCAGAATTTTTTATGCTACTTTAAAAGTCAGCATAAAAATCAAAAATCATTCCACATCTCTGGTCTTACTGAGCATGATTCAGCACTTTATATTGTTTAATGTTTTTCCCCATCCTGGTATTTTCACCATTCAGTTAATTGATGATGGATAAAATCCCCACCCTACTTTTTTGTTTTCTAGTTTGAGATTTAGAAATGCATAACATTATGGAAATTAAAAAAAATAAAAATAAATTAAAAAAAAAAATGGTTGTGAATGCTGGCAGAGTTTATGTTTTCTGATTTATTTGTTCTGTCCAAATAGGAGTGAATTCTTTCCAGGTCTATATGGCTTATAAAGACCTCTATCAGATGAGCAACAGCGAGGTAATCTAAATAAATTATTATAAAGAAATTATAGTTATTATTTATTTATTTATGTATTAATTTATTCATTTGTTTGTTTGTAAAAAAAAACAGAATAGTGATGTGGATATACACATTCTTTCTGTTGGGAGTTATTTCTATCTGATCTTAAAAATGACTTTTGTTGGTGTAACATAATGTTGGGTTTTGTGTTCACTCAGAATTGTTCACAAATCTCTCCTCACAGCATTTTATGTAGAATAATTTATCCATTTATTAATGAGTATTTATATATTGGTGCATATAAAAGTACTATGTACCAATATATAAATGTTATTCTCCCATTACCTAATTTTATGAAAAATGCTTTAATTTTCTTTAAAAACAAGATTAGACTAGATTTCCACCATTCATACCGTTTACTTGATCGCATTGTTACCAAAAAAAAAAGTTATTTTAAAGCTATTTTCACTCTATTTTTCTTTGTGTGTATGAACAGCTTTATGAGATCTTCACCTTCCTTGGAGAGCATGGAGGAATCGCACAGGTCCACGCTGAAAATGGAGAAATAATTGCTGAGGTATGTGAACCTTATGAATATTAAAGGGGTCATGAAATGGAGAATCAAAAGACATTACCATTAATGTGTGTCATCGTCATATGAAATCAAGGAGGAGTCTATCGATCGCAAGAGTCATACTGCTGTTAGCTAAAGAAAGAACATTTTTGGTGCAACAAAACTTTGCAAGATTTATAAACCGATCTAGAGAAACATGATATAAACATCTGAAAGTGCATTTTCTGTCTAATTTACTGTTAAATGCTCTCCTTCTGATGACAATGACTGCAATAAAAATAGCTTTTCAGTCATCAGAGATTCTTTCTTCTTTAAGATTAAAAACAGAATCTATTACAGAAGCACTTATGTACAGTAAATGTTGAGTGGAACCAGATCCAGAGTCAATAAAACCCTCTCTAGTTTCTGTGTTTTGTGAGATATGTATGTGGCCATGCACAGTGTTGGGTAAGTTACTTTCAAAAAGTAATTAATTACTATTTCTAATTACATCATCAATATTGTATTTAAATTACTTTAATTACTCTCTCTGAAAGTAATTTAGTTACTCAATAAGTAAATTAATTATTAAAATCGCTAATTAGGCTACATCATAACATCCCTATAAATCTTAAAGCATTGACAATAGAAATTAAACTCTTTATTCTTTCCATTTGAGTCAAACATAGAATAGTTTAGCCTTTTATCTTTAAAACAACTGTAATACTTAAACATTTTTATAAAAAATGTAACCTTCTTTGGTTAACAAATAGAAATACTCTACAAAATATCTGAATAACAAAAAAGCTTAAGAAAAGTTAAACAATACAAGACGGCAAGATGTTCAGGAAAAGCCCAACTAGTAAAATCCGTACAGGTTTATGTAAAAATAACATGTTAACTAATGTAGGTAAGAATAAATTACATAAATGATCTCCTCCGCTGAATAAAGCCATATCAGATCGCGCTGTTCTTCTGAGGTTAATTACTCATAGCAGGTCTTCTTTCAAAAACGATGAAAATTAGATGAATCTTGATTTTCTTTTTTTTTTATCTGTTTTTTTATCTAGATGAGGGTGTTTGCACGCAAGACTGCATATAATGAGCTTAGATATGGGAGAGACTGTACCTCGGTTTTATACAGATTACATAATCAGAGAATATTCGTTTTCGATTTGAATTCGTTCATTTAAAATTAGACATATGCAAAAAATTAGACATTTCAAGCTTTCTATAGACATATTTCTCATGTCTCTGTGTCAAGTATTCGCTGAGTTTGTGATGCGTAGAAAGTTGCTCACGGAGACCTAGGGGTAGTCGTGGCCTAATGGTTAGGGAGTCGGGCTTGTAACCTGAAGGTTGCTGGTTTGATTCTCGTGCCGGCAAGAATTGAAGGTGGGGATGAACAGCACTCTCTCCACCTTCGATACCATGACTAAGGTGCCCTTGAGCAAGGCACCGAACCCCTAATTGCTCCCCAGGTGCTGGAGCAAGGCTGCCCACTGCTCCGGTTGTGTGTTCACTGTGTGTGTGTGTGTGTGACTGCTGTCTGTGTGCACTTGGATGGGTTAAATGCAGAGCACCATTTTGAGTATGGGTCACCATACTTGACAATATGTCACGACTTAACTTAGACGGCAGAAAGTCTTATCTGTATCTGAGTATTTAAGGTTTCTTTGTGAATCAGGAAAAACTGAAAGTGAACACGCCGGCACGCAGAGGGTTAAAGACATTGCATAAAATTTTATCTTTAGACGGTAAATTTAAATTTCAAATTCAATGTCGATTTTAGAACTGTTGAAATTATTTACAGTATTTAACGCAACTACTTTATAAGTAACTGTAATTAAATTACCTAAAAATGAACAGTAATCCCTTACTTTACTTTTTCAGTGGATAAGTAATTTAATTACAGTTACTTAGTAACACGTTACACCCAACACCGGGTATACATTACTTTTAAGGCCTCTTGGTTATTCTGTAACCATGTATTCCTAAAGTGAATTAGATGAGAAATGCGTTCACAGGTCAAGCAGTGCTGTGTGTTTTTTTAATGAGGTTAATCCCAGGATATTTCAGTGAAGTCCTTGCCCTCTGTCTCTCTGATGAGTGGGAGGATACGGTACTACAGTATACTGTCTGTCCTGAGTTTCTGATCATCTGGACGTGATCCGGCTGGCCTCCATTCATTACAGACGAGGTTTCTCCTCTGCGATTATCTATGAACTGCAGTTACTCTGCTCACTTACATTATCGTTCTGTTGAGATTCCGTTAAACAACTTAACAAAATACTGTAGTTAGGAATACTGTAAATTTTGTATTATTCACTCACTTAAAACTCACACATGCTGTTATTTTTATTTTTTTCCAGTGAAACACAATAGGAATAGAAGAACTTTCATGCTTTTTTTTTTCTCAATAAAACATCAATTCATAGTAACTGTCAAGCTCCAAAAAGGTTTTATAAAAGTGATTCGTATGACACTTCCTTGTGAAAATAAGTGCACTTAATTGTATTGAATGTGCAATTGTATTGAAATCTTGAAAGTATATTTTTAAAAACTGTACTTGCAGTTAATATAACATTAATGAAATAAAAGGCCACTTAAGTGTCATTTCATCTCATGTTTCTTAACACACTTAAGTAAAAGGGCTTTAAAAAAGTAACTTTTAAAAAGTGCACTTTGTAAAAATCTTTAATGTATTCTACAGTACGTTAAATTAATGAATAAACCATTTGGGGAATACCACAATCAACACTTATTACCGTTTTTGTAGTATTGTTTTGAATTGATCTCATCAGTGTATAAGACTATATTGCAGTGTGTGTGTTTTTGAGGATTTGTGTGTCATGTCTGAGAGCAAAGTTTGGTGTTTCAGCAAGATTGAGTTGTTTTGAGTGAAGAGCTTCATTTTGGCCTAAATATAGGAAGTTTGGGGAATTGAGTTAGAAGTTATGGATTTGTGTTTAGAGTTTTGTAAAAAAGAAGCATAATTTCAAGAAATGTGTTTAAGCAATCGAGATGTAGTAGATTGCATCTATATCATTATAACTGTGTAATTACAAATATATTTAAATACACAACATACAAGTTTCAATAGAAATAACATTAAGGTATATTTGATTTAATTTAATTGAAGGGGAATAGCAAATCCAGAGTCACTCATACCAATCCTGAACATTGCAAATGCTTTTATTACTTTCATTAATTATAAAATAGAGCAACATTTCTGAAACGCTGTCTCAACAAAGCCATTATTACCGGTGGAGAACTTTTGCCGCCTCAACATGTGCGATTTCCACATTTGCAGCCTTTTCATGCTGTCTTCATAATGAAAGGACAAACTTTTGGACTTACAGTACAAATGAGTTTTGGCATCTTTGGATTTGACGTCTCATGTAACAATTCCCTTAAGCTCTACAGTATTTAATAACAAGTGATATGCATGCTGGTTTGGAAACCAGACATTGCTCAATCATAAAAGCTAGCTGTGGTCACATTATATTATTCACTGTGATATGGAAAAGAGCTGATCTTCCTGAAAAAAAATGTTGGTGTTCCTCAAAGTAAATCGTTACGCAGTTTCCTTGTTTGGGTAAACAGTTCCTTTAATGACATTGTTCATGCACCACATATGTTAAAAAAGCATGCATAATACAAGTACAATTCAAAGAGTGACAGAAAAGAAGCTCATCTCGTCTGTGTGTTGTTCAGGAGCAGAACCGTATGCTAGAGATGGGCATCACCGGACCCGAGGGACACGTTCTCAGCCGTCCAGAGGAGGTCAGTGAGCACAAACACAGCTGTATGGGGGTTCGTTAGTGCTATAACATCACTGCAGGCCCTGGGAAATATTTGTTTCTCAGTTCTCAATGTAAAACTCACTATAAGACACGGAACTTGTATTAAATCAGTTGCATCAATCTGATTTCATGTTGAAAATTGTCCCGTCCCACAGATTTAATTAGTCTGGCATCAGTAGGTCAGTGATCTTTCGCAGACATGATCCTTTATCTGGCTTTATTGAGGTCAGCCAAGAAAGTGGGGAGGGGAACTAGATTTGTAAGGCCTTTTAGCTGTGCCTAAAACTAAATCAAGAGAGTGTGTGTTTGTGACTGTGTATCGGCTTTTGAGTTAGGCTGAATCTGTGTGTGTATGTGTGTGTGTAGCTGGAGGCTGAAGCCGTGTTTCGAGCCGTCACTATTGCCAGTCAAACCAACTGTCCACTCTATGTGACCCGCGTGATGAGCAAGAGTGCTGCTGACATCATCTCGCAGGCCAGGAAAAAAGGTACACAATATCGCATACATTTAAATCCTGATCAGCAATCAGTTTGCCCTAGTAAAAAAAGGAGTATGTTTAAAATGCATTTATTTTATACAAAGTACTATACTCATTGTCACGCAATGCTGATGTTGTTAACATTAATCATTTGAGAATAAAGTATAACAATAATAATACTTTACACGGTTAGATGTGATATGAACCGATCGTTAGATTTAATTACCATTGGTAGCACAATTTATCGTAATGCTTTTTTCCTCAGTTGGTCAGAACAAACATGGCAGACTTGTTACTTACTTGTTCTGATGACAATATACGGTCACAAATCTTAATTGGGTCATATATTCCAAGACATAGGCTAGAATCTGTGATTCCTAAGTACAGTATCCACACTGGTGCGGTGACTGACAGTCACACATACTCCTCAAAACATTAGATTCATCCACGCTGGAGCGGTGCCGGAGTACAACCCCACGCAAGGAAGATAATTCTGCACAGAGCTGCAATTCCAGGTTTTCAAACAGAGATGGCGACAAAGAGGCAAAACTTACGGACTGTAGCTTTAACTATTGAAATTAAAAATATTAAATAAATAAAATTAATGGTTACTGCTATTAATAATAAGTAAATAATATGTTAAAACATTAGCATGTAGACGTTAAATATTGTTAGATTATGTAATTACGTTGCATTAAAAAGATCAAATGAATGTAATAAAATGACAAAGAAACACAGGTAACAGAACAAGTGTCAGGTCTGTGGTTATGACGAAATCAAACATCCCAATTTCAGATTCAGTCACACATTTTAATATAGTCCTACCTCCTGAAACTTTACAGTGTGTATTTAGTAGCATGAAAATAAAACTTTTATTTAAGTTATGAATGGGTTGTATACAGAAATCAAAACGCACCCTTTATAATCAATGAAACTGTGTGAAAATTCCCAATACAATAAAACAAATCTATCTGTACTGCGCAATGAATCTCGTTTACATCATGTTTATACTTTTTTTGTTATGAAACAATTTGCAACTTCTGACTTGAAAGACTCTGATTGGCCATTGTCCTCACATGCTCAACAAACATGTCTGTGATTGGCTAAAAGCTCTATGCTGCACATTGTAAATAGAAACCTTTGACTTTCTTCACAGAGCGTTCTCACAAATTTGTGAATGTTTAAAAGTAGCTGCTGATTAGTCACTTATTATGTACTTATGACAACAGAATTTGTAATATTTACCACATTTCATATATAATTGTGTGAATACAAACAATGTTCTGGAGAAGTTTCAGAGTGAGCTTCCTGGGAAACAAGGTGCAGAACACGATGAAATGTCTGAAAAAATAAGAAATCGCAGCATGAGCATATCAGCAGCGTAACGCTTGAGCTTTCACAGATGTCGACTAGTTTACACATCTCATCTGAGTTAAACCTCTGTTGAGTTACACTCATCTTTGACATATATATTCATGACAGTAATTACCTTCGTTTGGATACAACTGTGTGGCATGTGTGTAAATTACAGTTTAATTATTATAAATGTATTATTATTCATTCGTCATTTAATTATATGTTAGCTGTCTATACATTATTTGCACTCTATGAAATGTGTATTTTATGTGCACTGGCTGGTGTGTTGTAAAGGTTTCACAATCCATCATTATAATAGCTCTTGCTGTTTAGTTACTGTAAATCATTCAGATGCAATGCTCTTGCTATGGGAGAAAGGTTTTGTCTTAACAAGTTAAGTGTTATGCGACACAGTTTTAGAGAAGTGTCAAGTACTCAGGAGTACAGAAACCAGCCGATATTATTTTAGACAACTATGGTTTTTCAAATGCAAATAAATAAAAGTGTAAATGTTAAGGATGTAAACGTTAAATTAAAAAAAAAAATGGAATTAATTGCATGATATGCCAGTTAATCACAGATGAAGTTTCTCCTCTGGCTTTTATTTGTGGACTTCAGTTCAGTTATTCCCAGTGTAGATTCTGTAAAATTACATAAAGAAATAATTCAGCCAAAAATGAAAATGATCATTTATTTACTCATTCAAAAAATGTATACTGGTGTTTTGTCAGTGAAATCAAAAAGAAGGAATTTTGAAAAATTAAATCACAGGGCTGTAAAATGATTAAATCCATCCAATTAATTACATGTATTGCATGCATGCATTCAGATTCAGATATGTTAAACGGAAGCTCAGCCGTACTTGCATCAAGCAAGCACTTTTGAGCTTCACATAATACCACATTTCATGTGCTCTGCGTATGGGCGTTGATCAGTGTTTATATGTGATTAAACGCTAAAATTAAATCATATAAAGCGACCATGACGGTGAAAAAATTAGGTGAATGGACTTTCAATAGAAAAATCTCCCAGATATCATTAAAAATATTTACATTTGTGTTTTGAAGATGAATGAAAGTCTTATGGTTTTGGAATGTTGTCAGTAAATGATTACAAAACTAATTATTTAATAAAGTGTAGTGTGCAATGTACTCTGAAATGGTTGCTATAGCGTTCCCAAAAGTGCGGTAAAATGTTTTACAGTCTCTATTACGATATTCATCACTTTTCTGGTGTGTTCAATTGGGTACTTAATCACTGTCAAAAACCTGTGACATTCTAGACTTTGCCTCTTTATTCTTTTAGACTGTCCTGAATGGAGACTAAAGCTTTGTGTCAGTGGAGATTTATAAGTTAGTTCTGTGCAGTTTCATCCTCTCAATGCTTTTAATGAGTTTTGCAAAGGTCTTAGATGCATTTACTTGCTATAACAAGCATCACTGGTTAAACTGCTCATACATAGGTTTAGGGATTTGAACAAACCCCTACTCATATAATTCATCCCACACCGTTTGTGCTCAGATCATAGGGTTTATTGAGGAGAAGTGTGCTGGTACTTTTCTGAACATTTGGACGCATGGTTTTTGGCTGGAGGACAAAGGAAAAAAAAACTGATTTACATTGAAGGTCATATTTAGACCAGAAGATCATAGAGAACTGTTTATTTCTAGGTAATGTGGTGTTTGGCGAGCCGATCACGGCCAGTTTGGGAACCGATGGGACTCATTATTGGAGCAAGAACTGGGCAAAGGCGGCGTCCTTTGTGACCTCACCACCCCTCAGTCCTGACCCAACCACTCCAGACTACCTAAACACCCTGTTGGCCAGGTAAACACAAGCATATCCTAAAAATATTACATCATTTTACAATACAGTTCTGTCAGTTAGTTCTTAACCGGTGGGTCTTTTAACTTATAGTCTTTTAACTTATAAAACAATTGACTAGAAGTCATTGATTGAAAATATGAAAAACAATATAGTTGATATTTTAAGTTTATTGTAAAATATTTCACTGATGGACTGGCCATCCATCCAAGGTGTGTCTCTACTTATGGCCAGAGATGCTGGGATACACATTTAAAAATAATAATACTGTCAAAATCATTGTTTTATCTGAATCATCCTAACTACATAAATGTTTACCACCAAAACTACTTTATATGGGTTAAATAAGGTAGAAATATCCCTTTAAAGTACCACTTTATTACACTTTGCAGTGTAGGCAAAAATTTGTATACACAAATGAATTAGTCATTGAATTATTCACTCAATTTAGCCATTGAATAATTCAACAATTTGTTCAAAACTGCTGGGGATTCATTTATAAAATGTGCACACACAGAGGTTTGATCTTAGAGTGTGTGTACGGCAAAATCCACACTATTTTCATATTTATAAAAAAAACGGTCTTTGACATTGAAAAGTGCTTTGTGGCAAGTCAGGGTCTAAGCAGGCGTACACACTTTTTGCATTTGCAATTGATTATTTTCACATCTGAAAGAGGCACAAAATATGTGTATGTTCATTCACTGAATCACACGTACGCACATTTGAGAAATGATTGTAAGATCAAGTGGGATGATTTCTACACAACGTTTTATAAATGAGGCCCCTGATATACAGAACAGTAACACTCTTTCTCATGTGATACCACAGCACTTCATCTAAGACTGTAGCACAGACCCCAACAATCTGACTTGTTATAGCTGTAGTATTTATTATTTTAGGCTAAATACCATCAATTTCAAAATTTTGTCTTTTACATGTACAGTACAGTCAGTGAAGTAGTGTGATGTGTTTGTGTGTTTCAGTGGTGATCTGTCAGTGGTGGGCAGCGCTCACTGCACATTCTCTGTGGCTCAGAAGGCCATTGGGAAAGACGACTTCACTCAGATTCCTGAAGGAGTGAACGGAGCGGAGGAGAGGATGTCCATCATCTGGGACAAGGCTGTGGTGAGGATCATTCTACTTCACATTCTCAGATCCAGAAAATATAAAATATCTGAATATTTACTCAATACATTAACTCTTTCCCCACTATTGACAGAATTTTCCAGCTTTCAGTGTTTTCACTGTTATATGGTAGGGGGCGCTATTACACATCTTTTAAAAGAGTACTGAATCTCTGGATCAAACCTTAGAGTGTAAAATAAGATGGCCAAAACATCCCAGTATGACCGCTGTCATCTTGCGCCAATGACATATTTTGAAGCCCGAGTCTGTGCAGTAGTGATTCGTTTGAAGCGAGAGCCTGCGCAGTAGTGATTCGTTTGGAGCGTCAGTCTGCACAGTAGTGATTTGTTTGAAGACTGAGTCTGCGCAGTAGTGATTCGTTTGGAGCATGAGTCTGCGCAGTAGTGATTCGTTTGGAGCATGAGTGTGCAGTAGTGATTCGTTTGGAACGTGAGTCTGTGCAGTAATGATTTGTTTTTCGTTTGGAGCGTGAGTCTGCACAGTAATGATTCGTTTGAAGCGTGAGTTTGCACAGTAGTGATTCCTTTAGAAAGTGAGTCTGCGCAGTAGTGATTTGTTTGGAGCGTGAGTCTGTGCAGTAGTGATTCGTTTGGAGCATGAGTGTGCAGTAGTGATTAGTTTGGAGCGTGAGTCTGTGCAGTAGTGATTCGTTTGGAGCATGAGTGTGCAGTAGTGATTCGTTTGGAGCATGAGTGTGCAGTAGTGATTCGTTTGGAACGCGAGTCTGCACAGTAATGATTTGTTTTTTGTTTGGAGCGTGAGTCTGCGCAGTAGTGATTCATTTGAAGCGTGAGTCTGCACAGTAGTGATTCGTTTGAAGCGTGAGTTTGCGCAGTAGTGATTCATTTGAAGACTGAGTCTGCGCAGTAGCGATTCGTTTGAAGACTGAGTCTGCGCAGTAGTGATTCGTTTGGAGCAAGAGTCTGCCCAGTAGTGATTGTGAGGTGGAGCCATGGTATCAAAGTCCCACCCAAACTTCCGCAGACCCAATCGCAAGCTCACAATCTTGACGCACCCTGTTTTTATACCGAATAGCTAACTAAAAGCAAACCTAGTAGAAAAACGAACACTTGATCATACACAGTGGCATAGCGCAAATCCACAAGTCTGAGGACCCCCTCCCAATCCGGGATGCATCGGAATATTGGAAATATTTCTGATTTAAACCGTGTAATTTGATTATTTAGTTTTGCTCACGTCCCATTCATTTACATGGTGAGGTTGGGGTTTATGACCTATGCTGCAGCCAGCCACCAGATGGCGATCAAATTGTTTTGGCTTCACTTTTCAGGATGTGTGCGGCACACTTGGATCAAACACAGGTGAAGCAGCAGCACAAACAAGCGATCACATATGTAAGCAGTGCATATGTAAAATAGCGCGATCATCAAATATTAAACAACATATAAATCAAAACTGCCTAATGTTACTGAATGAAATGCCAACCCAGGAAGTGGTCTAGGACTGGGAGGCTTTGGGCGTGTTGATGGACTCAATCTACTCAAGTCTATATTTTGATCATTGATCTGAATCCCATCTGGATGTAGTCAGCTTCTCGTTTAAAATGTTGCTGCTTTCATGCAACTTACCCATATTCAAGTGTTGATCAAAAAGAATGCATGAAGCTAGAATAAAACAGGTTGTTTTGTTTAAAAGCAGAGGCTATTCTTTCTTTAAAAAAAAAGAAGCATGTTCATATATTCATACAACAAATTATTTGGGGGCCATGAAATCTGAAAAAAATGCTGACGGTGGCTGGCAGCTTTAAAAAAAATTCCTGGCAGGGAAAGAGTTAATTAATTCATTTGTACGCTAATGTGGATGTGAAAATAGGGCCCTAAATCTTATATACATTACTTTCTTCTCATAAGTGTACCAGTAAAGCTCCAAAATAAAGCAAGCACTGTGTGTGATTCTCAGTTGTCTGTTTTTCCTTTGCTCAGGTCACTGGTAAAATGGATGAGAACATGTTTGTCGCTGTGACAAGCACCAATGCTGCCAAGATCCTCAACCTTTATCCACGCAAGGGTCGGATAGCTGTGGGATCAGACAGCGACCTGGTTATCTGGGACACAGACGCCGTCCGGACCATCACTGCAAAAACTCATCATTCTGTAGGTGCTCTTTAAATAAATCCAGTGAACGCACTGTATACTCACATTTCAGAGGAACATCTAAACATAGAGAGGGAACTGAAGCTGACCTTCACTGACCTTCCAGTTCCTCTGAGCGGAAATAGATGCTTCTAACGAAATCAAACTGTGTGTTCATACAGGAACACGTCGTAAATAAAACCACTGGATAGAAACAGGCCACAAACACAGGAGATATCTGACAATCAGAGTTTCCTGTTGTTGCCTTATTAAGTCTCAGCAGACCTTTATTACTGTAGGAATGTGTTGATAAATGAGAGAAGAACTGCAACTCTGCAAGCATCACTTTTAATGAACCAACCACTAACAGCAATAGATTTAAATGATATCTCATTTCATGCAGCTTTTCAAAGTTTGCCGTTACTTTTCAAATCAATTACATATTACAGTTTCACTAATCAATTAGTGAATTTCATAAAGAGAACTTATTATGGAAATGATATACTATATAAGAATATACTTAAGTGCAAACTGAATGTAATGTTTTCAGACACTTAACTGCATGTTATATACAGTTAAATTAAAATGTACTATAGTTTACATTTATATTAAATGCAATTAGTTAGAACTCTCAAAACTTGAGTGCTTTTTGACCCACTTAAGTAGGACATAAGTACATCTTTATATGTAATTTCATAATTACTTCTGTTGTCTTTGGAATATTTTCATGATTACACATATGTAATAATGAAGTTGCAATTTAGTACATTTAAAATATATTAACTTTGTGATGCTCCACCTCATCTGTAGGATAGAGTTATTTATGATCTTTCACACTCAAGTCAAATGCCTTTCTGACCTCCTCGTATGTCCATTTTTCAGCTTTGCCTTATTTTGTTATTATTAGTATTTTCTTTCCATATTTCTAGCACGTATTTACATAGAAAAACGATGGAAAAGTAAAACATTGGAATTGAAAATCACGTGTTCTGTGTGAACATTCCCTAAGGCATTAATATGTGCTTTATAAATACTAATTAACAGCCAATATGCTAGTAACATGCATGCTAATAAGCAACTATTTAATAGTGAGAATTGGGTCACAGTCCAATAGACGTTCTGAAGAACCTGCGGTGAGCGGTTTATCAAACATCAGCATAAGAGCATTAAACTGCTCCCTCCGGTCACATTAGTAACCGTAAAAAAGGTTTTCATTTATAAAGCTCTAAAAAACTTACTGACTGATGTTTAAGTGCACTTCCTGCAAATATGGAAAAATATAAAGGGTCTCAATTAAATATGTGCAGTTTCACATGATTAGTGCAAATTGTCACATGACCAGAGCAGTTTATTTCCTGTTTGCACCTCGAGAAGATGATGACTGCATCAAAGCTCCAAAACGAAAGGCTAGTAAAGTATGTTAACATAAAGATATGACAAAGATTTTTGGTACACATTATCTTTAGCATGTCTAGTATTAATAAACAAATTCACATATATTCAGTTTTGTTGAGTGTGGTCATAGAATGAGTAAACATCTTGATGGTCACAATAGTGACCGGTGGGATACCAGTGCATTTAGGTATACAATATAAATCTAATTGCAGTTGTTAGTGAAAATTGCATTAAAATGTTGCAATGACAAAATAATGCACTAAATTAAAAGTTCAAATGTAACAAATAAGTTACAACATTGATGTTGTGATACTGGTAGCACTAATATACAAATTGTATGATATAAGTTACAAAAAAGTAACAATTTTGAAATACGTTGATGGTTGTATTTTTTTGTCTTTTATCTCAGTGTTCCAGTCAGTGTTGTATAAGTGTTGTTTATGCATAATAGTAACCCTAGAATGCGATCAAACAGTTTAAAATAGCTGGGCTAAGATAAATAATAATTTTCACACACTTTTCCAAAAAAAAAATATTGATTATTTCAAAGGGTTACTAACGACACGTCATTTTGGATATTTTCATGTCTGGGAAAAATTTGGGAGTAAACGGGTTAAAGAGCTACAGATCGTAGATGTGAGTGAGATGAGAACTGGAATTTCCTGAGCAGATTCTACAAGGGCTAAATATGTGGATCGTTTGAAACCTTTGGGGAAAAGATTCAGCAGAACTCAGGCGCTGCCAAAATGACATCACATTTTCATTTCCTTTTCGGCCACTTCTCTAGAGACCGTTACACATCCAAACAGCACCGGCTGCCATTGCTTTCAACTGTGGATAACATGGCTGATGTTTATTGATTGTTTATTCTGTGGCTCCGTATCCTTGGTTCCCGTGCTCTGTGAAGTCACCTAAAACATGACTTCATCACCTGCCAGAAAGCCTTGCGTTTGTGTTATTCTTCATGAGCTTAAGCCCATGCCAGCGTTCTTGGCAGAAGTTGTGTGCATGTCATTTCCTGTTCTCGCACACAAAGGATGGACGAGTGCCAAATTTCTGTGGAAAGACTGTGGATCATGGCAGGACATCACTACAATTACGATATCCACCAGCGATGAAGAAATCAGAAAATAAGGGAGTAGTAAACTAAACAGAAGTGATGCATTTTAGAGAAAGTGGTTACAAAAGACAGGATGTTTTTGTAATTCCTCTATCCAGCTGTTTGGCGAAGAGGTGAAGAATGAGAACGAGAGTGAATGAAGGAGGCCAGAGTCATGTCTCACTCTCCTACATGTGATCTTCATTAGTGAGGAATATCTCGACGTTCCTCTTTGCAGAAACTCAAAACGGCTGTTTGTGTCAATTTACGTTGGAAAGCACAGCAGCTCAATGTCATGTTGGACGTTTTTGATGTTTATTCTGATGATAATGATGTTGAGTCTATTCTAAAAACAAAACCAAAAAAAAGGTATCATGGTTTGCATGAAAATATGAAGCAGCACAACTGTTTTCAACATTGATATTAATCAGAAATGCTTCTTGAGCAGCAAATCAGCATATTAGAATGATTTCTGAAGATCATGTGACTCTGAAGACTGCAGCAATGATGCTGAAAATTCAGCAGTGCATCACAGAAATAAATTACAGTTTACTGTGTATTCACATAGAAAACAGTTATTTTAACTTGTAATAATATTTCACAGTTTTACTGTTTTTACTATACTTTTGTTGAATTTTATTTATGCATTTCAAATGCAATTCAGTATAAAAGCCATTGTGCAAATTTAAGACTACTAAAAATATATCAGTGCACTGTATGTGCACAAAAATGATTAAAATGTAAATATTACATTACAAAAAAGCAAAGACAAAAAACAGCTATGTCCAAAAAGCAGGGTAGTACTATAGTAACACGTCACAATAAAGTATGGTCCCACTTTATATTAGGTGTCTTTAAATACTGTGTACTTAATAATAAAATAATGAATTGTTAGGTACAGTGTTGTGTTGCTATTGAGGTGTGATACGGGTAAGTTTAGGGACAGGTTTGGTGATATGGGTAGGGTCAACAGTGCAATTACAGATGTAACTACAGAGACTTTTTACAGGATGGTATTTCAATATAAAACATGTATGTGCACAATAATTGCATTGTATCAAATGGCTAATTTAAATGTATGTAATAGTAAAGTTGGTCCAAAAGCATTGCACTGCAGTGCTCATTTTTGGTACTCAGGTGTTACATGAGCTTTATCAGCATGATGTTGTTGTGTTGTTGTAGGCAGCGGAGTATAATGTGTTCGAGGGCATGGAGCTGAGAGGTGCTCCCATGCTGGTCGTCTGCCAGGGGAAGATTGTTCTGGAGGATGGGAACCTGCACGCGACCGCTGGCACTGGACGTTTCATTCCCTGCTCCCCGTATCCGGACTTCACTTACAAACGTGTCAAAGCCAGGAAACAGGTACAGCAGACCCCGATGACCCTGGACACATGCGTGACAGTAGCTCATTTGTTTTACAGTGCATTCAAGGCAGCGCTCCAGTGAAATTCCAGTTGTTTTTAATTCAGCAGTTTATCATAATTTCCTTCAGGAAAGTCAAATCTAGTTCTTTTTGTGGTTTCGACTAGAGTGAATGTAGACATGGGATTCTTGCACGGTTTATACTGTGGCTCCACCATCATGCCAAAAGCAGACAGAAGGAAGCAGAAGGTTTAGAAAGAAGCCGTATAAAAGTGTTCACATGGTTTAAAATGAATATATAACACTTAGAGATATTACACCCAACAATATTGTCATCATTCAAATTTTGTCACCCTTACTAAACCCATTAGACGTACGTTCATCGTCAAAATACAAATGAAGATATTTTTGATGAAAGCTGAGAAATTTCTGGCCATCCATATTAAGTCATATAATTTCCAAGCTTCAAAAAGTAAAAAAAACAAAAACAATATGAATCAGGTGGATTAATCCAAGTCATCTGTATATGATTGCTTTATATGACAAACATTTAATTTAGGCTTTTTAATCACATAAAAACACTGGTCTGTGCATATACCTATAAATCATAATAAACAGAAGCTCAGACATGCTTGTTTGATGAATGTGAATCAGTGAGGTTCTATCCAAATAGAATTAAAATTAAAATTATTATTCAGAAATATCTTCATTTGGGGTCTTGTGGGTTTGAAATGACATGGGTGTGAATTAATGGAAGAGTTTACCCAAAAGATGAGTTTGTTTCTTCATGGGAACAGATTTGGAGAAATGTAGCATTGCATCAGTGTCTCAGCAGTGGACGCTCTGCAGTGAATGGGTGCCGTCAGAATGAGAGTCCAAACAGATGATAAAAACATCACAATAATCCACAAGTAATCCATGAATTAATGTCTTAAGAAACCAAAAGCTGCATGTTTGTAAGAAACAAATCCATCATTAAGTGAGCATATTGGTAAGCGAGTGATGCAATGCTATATTTCTCCAAATCTGATGAAGAAACAAACTTGGGTGGCCTGTGTTGGGGGAGTAAATTTTCTGTGAATTTTCTTTTTTTTCCATTTAATTCAAACAGCTTTGACTGGAAAATCTTGAATGCATCTTTGAATGTTTGTACTCTTTTAGTTCAGATGCTTTTAAGTTGAGTCACAGTTTGTTTTAATACAGCAAATCTCAAAAATATCTTGCTTGCATTGTACAAAATAGAGATGTGCAACACGATTGATCGTCTCAACAATCTGTCAGCCAAATCTGGAACCAGTTTTCAACACAACATAAAATTTACAATTTATGTGAGCACACAGTTCCCAAAAACAACCCACATGAGGATAAACACATCCATGGAATGTAATAGCAAACACCCAAACTTGCCTTTCTCTGTGTTTCTCTATAAATGGTGTGCTGCACAATCCTGTATTAAACTGAAGCGCTGTGTTTGGGTTTCTCCTAAAGCTGGCCATTCTGAAGGCTGTCCCCAGAGGCATGTATGACGGCCCCGTGTCTGAATTTTTACCCATGTCGAGGGGTGGCACGCCATCTGCCTCCGCCCGTACCTCACCCACCAAAGCCCCTGTGAGGAACCTCCACCAGTCTGGCTTCACACTGTCAGGTAACCTGGGAAATTATGTCTCTTTTTCAGACAGCAGACTTCTTTCTGGCGTAATTATTGATGGGGATGATTTATGTGTCATGCACGTCTGGCCGATAGTGGGACAAAGGCGTTCCTGTAGCTCAAATAATAGACCATGGAGCTACAGTAGCAATACCAAGGTCATGGGTTTGATTCCCAGGGAATGCATGAACTGATAAACAAACAATCTTGAATGCAATGTAATTCGCTTAGGATAAAAGCCAAATGCATGAATGAAATACAACAGATGCAGAACCCAGTGCTAATCCAAAACATGTTTGGTTATTTCTAAGTGTAAATATATGCATTAAAACTCTTACATAAACTTTATATAAATATTTTCTTGTTTATAGCTCACAATTCTGAGTTTATATGTCCCAGTTCTATTTTCTTCCTATATTTATTTTTTGCCACAGAATAAAAAAGGTAATTGCATTTTTTTTTTCTCAGAATTGCACATTTATATCCTACAATTATGAGTTTATATCTTGTAATTCTTAAGAAAAAGTCAGAATTTTGAGGTAAAAAGTTGCAGTTAAACATTTTTTATTATCTTGTGGCAGAAACGGGCCTCTATAGAAATATGCAGGAAAAATGCATAAAACAAAAATCCCAAAACATTGTGAATGTTCAGTGACAGGGTTGACACAAACATGTTCTGAAAGCGAAAGTGTTTTTATCTCTTAGTACATAATGGAAATATAATGCATATTTTGAAAAGACAATAAACATGAAAGTCTTTCAAAGTTGTCTTTATTTATAAAGTTCTGCTTTCGTAGCCATTTTAGTTTATTGTGAAAATAAGTTTAAAAAAAGCCAAAATAAATAAATAAATAAAATATAAAGATAGCCTCCATTTAGTAACATTTTGGCTCATGTCTGAAGAAAATATATTGATGAATCATGGTTTGAATGTTTGTCTTGCGAGAAGATAATTTTTTTTTTAATTAATATTAAATCAAAATGTACATATAATTTGACAAAACCTAATAATTTTTTTTAAGGTTGTTCTAAAGTATATATGTGTATTTTTTGAGTAATGGAGGTACACCAAAACTGAGAAACACTATCAGAATGACTTCAGTCTATTTCCTAGTCAGAATCTAATGCATTTCTAAGCATATCAATTCCAAATCGAATGTACTTCACATTAGTTATGGCAAACCACATTTTCACTGACAGCAAGTCCATTGTCAGTAATCTAGAGATGGATGAAGCGCGGCTCACACTCGTTCGTGGGATTGTAGTTCTTTCCCTCATTAAAGTCATTAAGTACAGTCTTTTTATTTTTTTTTTGCATCAAAGTTTGTACAGCTGGGATTCGCTGGTTGGCTTGGTTAACGGCTTACAGGATAGCGTGTTAACGAAGACTGTTTTTTATATCTCTGTTTTGCTGTAGGTCCCGAGGAAGCCCCCATCAGACCAGCTGGAAGACGCATCGTTGTGCCTCCTGGTGGCCGCTCCAATATCACCTCCCTCAGTTAAATATAACGAGCATGTAAGAGAGAGGCCAGGATCAAATCAGCCGTGTAGAAGTAAGGTGATTAGTCAGGAAATGAAACAAAAGAAACGTAAAACACTGAACTCATGCCTTACCCTCCATGATTTCCTCCTGCTGAGTGACTGAAGATCAGTAGTCCACCTCTGAGAAAGCAAAGCATTTAGTGTAGCGTTACATTCATTTGTGTGTTTAGATAAACTGAATTAGAAGACATTAGAATTACCGTAAAAACAACTTTCGTTCGGATGGTCTGAAAGGAAATTTTCCAGGCGTTTGCGTTCGGTAGAGGAAGGACTACGGTCGTGTGTTTCATAGGGCTTCGTCTGTATTCCCTCATAAGCTTTATTTGCGTACATCAGCTGTGATTATGCTAGTTAACGTTACTTTGTAAATGAAGTTAAAGTGTTGAGCAGTTTTGTTTTTTTTGAAGTATAATAAAGTTGAATGTTAAGGAAAACCATGCAAGGATATACAGAATATTACAGGACATTTACATACATTCACATACTGTACTGCTTTCATTATCCGTCTCACTGAAGATACGAAAAACATTATGCATCCGTCGTGTGAAGGAATAGTTGAACTTCAGTCAAACACGTTGAAAAAGGACAAATAAACAATTTCTTGCCAAAATTAATGATGAAAACAAAGCCTGCAGGAGAAAGATACTCACCTTTTACATTTCAGTTCAAGCTCAGATTATTGAAGGATGATTAAAAGGTGCTACGATGTCTTTTCTTAAATCACGCAAAGTATAAGTTTTTGATATCTGAATCTTTCATGTGACTTCGGTAGGAAAGCCCTCAGTTAATGGAAAAAGAGTGTATGTTAGATGCCCCAAATAACAACGACTAAAGTGATATACCGAATGATGTGGAATAGGTTGTTTATTATATTTATGTAGGTTTGATTGTATTACCTTTCTTTTTTTTAACATCTGAGTCAAAAAAGCAGGTGAAGATGAACATGTGATGTGCAAATTTGCTCCTCAATAAACAGAAGTTGCAACTGACTGCCTGTGAATGATTTCTCAGCTGCTCTTTATATTTATCAACTCGCGGTACAAGGGAATCAGAACTACTAAAACATACATTATACATGGAAAGTATGAGCACACAACAATCACCAATGACAATGTACAGCAGAGACAGGCTGTAAACATATCTTGTGCGTCTGAAATGTTCATTACATGTCTTCGTTAGCGTATCCTCGTACGCTGAGCAGTTTTCCGGACTACAGAGTCAGGATCAGACAGATCCTCACAGAATGAGGGAAAAGGGAAATTTCTCTTGATGTTATTCTCACTGAAAAGCGACTGCATAAGGGGGTTTTCATGCAGCTCTCATTCCCCCCAAAATAAAGTCACATTTTGCATTTGTATAATAATTCATAGTTGTGGGGAAAAAAAAACTGCTAATGGTTCTGTTTAAGTCCTATCAAGTCCAATTAGCTGTATATTCCATAACAGTTATAATAAATATATAAAGCAGGTGACTTTATATGTATATGGCTTAAACTTGACATTTTTCATGTTTCTCATGTTTGTTGTTGTTCAACAGCATTATGGGTAGATTGTCTGTAATAGTTAATATTCACCTGACCACTAGATGGCGATATTGATTCATTGTTGTATTTATTTATTTAATTTTTTTTTTTTGCCAAACTTAAAAAAAAAAAAAAGAGCTGTGCTGTAAGACAAAGGTTCGGAAAAGGTACTGGTAAATTTCTGCCAAAACATTATTAACATTAACGTTTATGAGCATTTTTCTTTAACTCTAAAACACAATGCACTTTAAAATACAGGTAAAATTTTCACATGTGAAAATAAATAAAATAAATAAACAACATCATGCTGATAAAATAAACTTTTTTTAAATATATGAGCCAGACATTGTGCGAATATTCCTAGGCTGTGCAAACCTTAGACTTGTCAGATGATGCTATTAAATGATTTTATTTTTATTTGATCTGTACAGTGTGGTCAATATCTTATTCAGCAGCACAATGTGATCCAGCAATAAATCTCCAAGAACACTAAAGAACCAGAAAGGCCAAATAATGCTCTCAGAGGCATGAATGACCGTTTTCTGCAGCTCCGTAAGGTTCACAGTTACATCATTTGAATGAATCACAGAGGCGTAATGAGGTGAAATGAGTACCTTCGCATTCTGTTCTCTGCATTTGTATGTTAAGAAGCGCAGCTTTATAAATCATGGTGAACGGCTGGAGTCTGATCACTCGCTGAGTCAGAACAGCGGTAAATCTTCACGTGCCTCCAGACGCATTAGAGAAATCCATTAAACTAGTAAGGCACACATTTCACAGCCAGGTGCAGAGAGCATCATCGTTCAGTTCTTTCTTTATATGTGTGATTGTGTAGGCAGCCCGGCTAATGCAGAGCACGAGGGTCACACCAGGTCGATGCTTCCATCCAGAATCCGTGAGCTTCCCGTCTCCCGCCGTGGATTTTCTCATGCATTTGCTGGGGTCCAGGGGCTGTCCGCCGTCAGCTTCGAGAGAAGGAGGAACGCCGTGGCCGGTCCAGATGTTAGCCTGATAAACACTGCTGTACGTTGTTGTTCTGTCCATCTTGAATGGCTTTGTTTGTCTCTTCTGCATCGAGATTGTTTGTCTCAGTGTCTGTTTTGGTTTTCCTCAACCTCCAAAACAGAGAAAGGACAACAAATCTAGTCACGCTAAAGTCTGACAGTGTTCAAATCTGCAGTTGTTACCTTAAGGCAAGGTTATTGCAGTAAACTGAAAAAAAAGAAAAGAAAAGAAAAAAAAGCTACTTGAAATAAATGTCAACTGAAATGAAATAAAATATTCAGTTGCCAAAGCAACATTTCTCATGTACATTTAGCTAACGTAACATGCTAAAATAACTTCTGAGCTACTGGAAAATTGAAATTAATATTAATACAAATATATAGAGAAACTCCAACAGAATTACTAAAAGTTTCCCTAAAATGAACATAAAAATAGAAAATACAAAACATTTTAACAGTGCCTTTTTACTTCTCTTTAGCTTGTGCTTCTCTTTAAAATGAGAATATTCATTCATTTCCTGAAATTTAATGTTTTGACAATCAGGTTGAAAGTGTGTTTCATGTAAAACTGCATTTTGAGTAAATTAATTACTGTTATTTACTACTACTAAAACCATAGAAACTATATTTACTTTACATTGGAGACTTGTGCATGAAACTGGACATGACACTGATAGATTGTCAAAATATTTCTTACTTCTCCCTGTTGAAGACGATGAAATCTCTCTGGACAGTCTCTAAGCGCTGCTGGAGTTGCCCGTTCTGTGTGATCAAATGAAAAGAATGAGTTATAATGTTTCACATGAAATACTGCTAAGTAAATGGCTTATGAAGCAGGGTCGTAATAAACACTGAAGGGGACAAATTCCCTTATAATAATGGAATATGGCCAACTTTTATTTTATTTTTTTCTGCTTCGGCGGTCTAACAGTGCTCGTCAATGTCAGCTAAACATTTAATATCTTACAACTGCTTTTGCAACATTTTTTTTTTCTCACTGAAGTGTGAATTTATGGGGTGTTCTTCGCACTCTTCTGCATTTTGTGTTGTTTTGTTAGGTCAGTGTAGTCAAAGAAGTGTTATCAGTTTGACTGAAGCTTCCAGACGATGAGCTTGCCCTATTGCACTCGCTGTCTTACAGATTTGTCGCTGACTACAGGTGCTACAACAGCAGGCTGTCAGAAACCAGACAGGGCAGCAGAAAGAGGCCTTATGGAGCATTCACACTGACAACTCTTCATGACAATAAAGAAACCAGATGTCAGTCACGCATCCTGCAGAGATTTCCCTTTCGTCAGGTGGTGTGCGTTACAGCCGTCTGAAGTCACATATTTCATGAAAAGTTTGTTTGCACAGACCAATGCACAAGGTATGCAGGCATTCAGCGATTCCAATGGATTTTAATTCATTTTTTTTTACTTTCAGCTCTGGTCGCTTGAGGGACAAGCTAGGAAAATGTGCTGGCAATTTCCTGCCAGAACATTATCCATTAATTTTACGGACATCTGCATTAAACACAACACTAAAACACAACGCAATGAAGTGCAAATTTCAAAACACAGGTAAAACACCAGTAAAAAAATAAATGTGGAAAACAAAATCCTTCATATTAACACAGTACATTGTGCCCTATTATGGAATTTTTACAGTCTATAAAATTATATTTTATAAAATAAATTATTTCTTTAATTTGTGACTTTTTTTTTTTAATGCACACTTCTAAGGGGGCACAAAATGGCTGAAATCTTTTAAAATAATGCAAAACAAGTTAAAATTTATTTATTTAACAATTGTTATTTGGTCTTGGCAAACCTGGTTACTCTATATGAAAAAATTTTAAAAGTATGATTTCCAGACATTGAAAACTGATGTGAATTTCTAGAATGAATACGAATTTATTCTAGCAATGTCAAGCTCTAAAATATTTTATTGGTCAGCAATTGCTCTTTGTGAATAGTAAACATAAGATTCTGTATTCCTCGTTTTACATCAGATTTTACAGGTAATACAAACACTAAGAATCATATGTAAACCTGCAGTAATTAAGAAGTAAAACTGAGGCCGTAATTTTATTATTTAACAATTACGTGGACCAAACATGACCAAGAAAAAACAACTATGACTGCTCATCCAGATCCTTCTTGTCTAACTGGATGGTTTTGGCCAGAATAAGCTGCAATGTGCACCAGATTTAAGCTGATAGTTAAAAGTCTGTCTACTAGAGACTAGCATGAATTGAGCATTAGAGGGCCATAAACGTCTCCAATATAACACTAAATGTGTACTGCAAAGCAAAACGACAAGAGCTGCTGCCTGTGTAAATGTGTGCAGTCATGAGTTTGGGTGTGATGAGGCGTCAGCAGGTGTAGAGTATTTAGTGCTTACTCCAGAAACCCAGCCACAACTCCACCAGCGCAGGGATTTCCTCGAGTAAGCATGACTGATGCTTAGCATGCTACAATCCAGCAGAGACCACCTTCACACTCCATCCAATAAAAAACTCAATCCCAAGCTGCTGAACACACATTATGTCATGTTCCGCAGAAGAAAGACAGACAAGCACTGAGCTTTGACATTAGTTTTAGAGAATCGGTGGCTACGTTCACACTGTTAGTTTTTGGGATTGACAACCGCGTTTACTTACAGGTGTGAGTCTCGAAATGTCCCATTCACACAGCAAATTACAGTAGCGTCTCGAATAACTGTCTGTATGAACGTGCAATGGGAGTCTTATCACTTTCTGACACGACAAGAGTCTAATCGAGCCGCGAGTTCATCCGTCAAATCTTCATTAACCGACAGCAGTAATATTTGGGTGAGGAGCGGAGCATTTGACTAGGGGCCAGATTTACTAACAGCTAACGCCAGCGCAAACCGTCTTTTGGCGTTAAAATACTACTGTCAAGATTTACTAAAGACGTGCAGTGATGAATTAGCGCTGAAAAGGCGTGGATGCAGTTATTTTTGCACCTGATTTTATTGAATATGCATTTGTAGGAGTTTCCCTTTCAGATGCAAAATTTATGGGAGGAGAGTGTTAAAATTAATCATGAAACATACTTTACTAATGTTTGCGCTTGTCAAATTACTGGTATTTGCGCCATCCCAGCAGGCACAAAACAGGCACACAACGTCATAAGACGTTGATATTTGGTTACATTTCGGTTGCGACGTCGGGTGACCAAAATTCAATGTAAATTCAATGTCTAATGTCAATGTTAAATTGATGTCCAATACCGACGTCAGCTGACGTTGAGATTTTGTTGTTTTTAGGTTGTGCAACCAAAATCCAACGTTAAGTCAACGTCAAATTGACGTCAAATATTGACGTCAACCCGATTTTCATTTTCAACCAAAATGCAACGTCTGTCCGACATCATGTCCAACGTCAATCTGACATTACATAGACGTCTGGTGCCTGCTGGGATTGTTTAACGCCCAGACTTAAAGCAGGTGGTAATTTGCGCTGCTCTTGGTAGATTGCGCTGGTCATTATGGAAATGAGATGTTGCATCTGTATTCTTTAATGTGCGCATTGTCAGTAAATCACACGCAGAATTTTCCCCTCCAATCGGCACTTTTATGGAATTGCGCTCTAACGCTAATTTGCCCTGTTTAGTAAATCGGGCTCTTGATCTAAAACTTTCAGATGACATACAGCTCATTTCTGTGTCACTGTAAGTTACCGTAACCCAACATGAAATCACATTCGCATTTTGTGGCGCAGAGCGGCTCTCTCTCGCACTGTATGACGTGACAGACAACTAGTTTTCCAGTCCTGTTCTGTTCAAACAGCACGTGTTTTCCGAGAATGTGGTTGTCACACCCGTAAATAACTGTAATGTGCATGAACGTAACCGCATTAAAGACTCAAATACAGGACTGACAACTGTATTCTGCTGCTGTGTGAACGTGGCTAGTGTTGGGGTAACGCAGTACAAGTAACGTGAGTTACGTAATCAGATTACTTTCCCCTTGTAACTAGTAAAGTAACGTCTTACTTTTTAATTTACAAGGAAATATCTGAGTCACTTCTTCAAATAAGTAGCTGACATGTATTGACTGACAGCTCTCCTGTCCTCATGTTGAGAGAAGTCGGGAGTAAATGCAGAGCGTTGTGTGCACTGTGTGAACATGATCTTACTGTAGTTCTAGACTAAATATGAACATGTATTTACTCATCTCACTGCACAAAAACAGATTCAGTATTCCTCAAAATCAATAAAAACCATGAAAAGCTCAGAATATGATGCAAACCTGCAATAATTAAAGGTGCTGTATGTACATTTTTTTTGACTGTACTAGAGCATAAAAACCCGTGTGGGTGCGGAGTCTGAGGAGGAGGTGGCGGGCGAAACAATATTTTGACTGCAGTACCCATTTCAACCACTAGTTGTCATTATTACATACTGCATCTCTATCTCTCTTAAATGCTGAAGAATGTTTAGCTTTCTTCTCCTACGTCCTATTCTTCATGTAATCCAGAACGGCAGCAGAGCTGCTTCCTCTACTTTACAGACGTGAATTTACATTTCCTTCAGCCTGACGCATATTCATTACTGTTTTGAAGTGAAAGGACTTTTACATTTGCCAAAAATATAACTTTTTATATTACAAACAAACAAGCAAACCCAGCCCAGATGAGAAAGAGTAACGCAAAAGTAACAATGTTATTTCCATAAAAAGTAATGTAATTGGTTAAATTTTTTTAGATCATAATGCAATATTATCATGCATTGCTTTTAAAAGTAATTTTCTCCAACACTTGTTGTAACATGTGACATTCCTAATAATCAGTACTGAAGCACAGACAGAAGAAACAGAGTAAATTTTCCTCTCCTCTGAACAGCGAGTGACCTCTAGGAAGAGAAGCAGTGACTGTGGGATGCTTCTCTTTATTTTGTTCTCACAACAAGGGTTCAATTTTCCGCTGCATTTATCTGTGATTGGATTGAGCTTATCTCTCCATACGTTACAAACTTCAGTGGGAGGAGAGAACTGAGAGGCAGTCAGGACAGATGGAGTCAGTGGGAGGAAGTCTGAGAGAAACCGAGTCCGGAGCAGATACTGTATAGAGCAGGACTTGTCATACTGTATTGATCTTCACTGCTTCAGAAAATGTGCACGTACAACGCTAGCTCCAGCTCCTACATTCTTTCTTTCATTCTGTGAAGTACTCTTTAGCATACTTTTAAAAACTATATGTATTATAGAAAAACTGTACTTTAAGAAAAATAAGTGTGAACGGAATGTAATGTTTTCTGACACTTAACTTGACTCCGTAACTTATTATGACTTGAATTTATATTCAATGCGGTTAGTTGCACTTAGAGACATTTCACCCAAAAAGTACAATTGTCATCATTTACTCAGTTGTCCCAAACCTGTTTTGTTTTTTTAACAAGAAAATATGGTAACACTTTATTTTAGGGTCTCTTAACTAGTTGCTTATTAGCATGCATATTACTACAATATTAGCCATTTATTAGTAGTAATTAAGCACATATTAATGCCTTATTCTACATGACCTTATTCTACATCTCTAATCCTACCCAATACCTAAATTTAACAACTACCGCACTAACTATTAATTGAGGGAAAAGTCATAGTTAATAGTGTTCCCTATTCTAAAGTGTTACCGAAAATATATTTTGAATAATTTTGATTAAAAAAAAGAAAAAGAAAATACTATGGAAGTCAATGGCTACCAGAAACTGTTTGGAAACTGTTCAACAGAGGGGAGGGAAAAAAAAGACTCATACAGGTTTGGAACAATATGAGATGAAAATTTCCATTTTTGGGTGAACTATCCCTTTTAAGATTAAGATTGCTCTTTGACCCATTTAAATACATCTTTATATGTAATTTCATAATTATTATAAGTGTACTGCTGTATGTACTGACAAGGATTTATGGTAATTTAAAATATACACTATTGTCATGTATTTAAATATATTTGTAATAATTATGTTAAATATTTTCACATTAAATGCAATATTGAATAATTCTCTTCAGTTAAAATTCTGTATAGTGTATCTTAACCCCCCAAAAAAAGATCAGTGAGTAATTAAATCACTGTGCAAAAATGAAAAAGTTAATGTTTCTAAAGGTCAACGATTCTGATCTCCCATTGCACAAATCCTTAAGAGAAATGACTCATACTGACAAACAAAGAAGAGAGCCATTGCAGAAAAACTCAAGGGAAACATGATAATGTAATAAACAGGACTTTAATTGTTTTGTCTAGTTGCATAACAAAGTTTTTTTTTTTTTTTTTAAACTAAGACTGTGGTGTGACATTATGTTCTTAAGTAATGACAGTGAGATGCTACCTGAGGAGATCCATCAGAGCCGCTCTCCCTCGTCTTCCTCGCCAGCCTCTTCTTCTTCTTGTGCAGTGGTTTGGATTCCAGGATCATCTCCTCCAGCTCAAATGTGGGGTCGCAGTTTAGTCGCCGTCTCTGTCATCACACAAACACTCTTTTATGTACTGTACAATGTACACATGAACAACTGAACATTTATTGGCAAGTACTATTTCAGTACTACAGTTACACCCTTGTGAAAATGGACAATTAATTCTACTGAATGTGCATTTATAGTGTACTGCAAATCTTAAAAGTATTGTTTTTTTTAAACTGTGCTTGCAGATAATGTAATGTTAACGTAAAAGTTATTTACGTGTATATAAAAACGGAACACTTTCATGACAATTTTAATACAGTGCACTTTGTAATATTTTAACTTTATTCATTTTAAATGACGTTTCTATAATCTCTTGTTGTGCTTTAGAGTACACTTATTTTTGTGTTGACTAACATATTAAAGGGGTCATGAACTGAGAAACCAACATCTTTTCATATTGTACTATGAAATTGTCATTCTACTATAAAATCTTCCTGTAAGTTTCAGAACTCAAAACTTTCTTGTTAGTCTAAAAACTGTTTATATTTAAGGCAGTCTGCCAAAACGACAGCTTGTGGAATGTTCTACTTTATGATGTAATAGTGTGGATAAGCACCGCCTCCACAGAAGATGATCAACACCTGCTTCTACAGCAATGCCTGTTTAGCCCCGCCCACCGATTCTACAGCACTGCCTGTTTAGCCCCGCCCACCGATTCTACAGCACTGTCTGTTTAGCCCCGCCCACCGATTCTACAGCACTGCCTGTTTAGCCCCACCCACCGATTCTACAGCACTGTCTGTTTAGCCCCGCCCACCGATTCTACAGCACTGTCTGTTTAGCCCCGCCCACCGATTCTATTCGGACAGGACTAGTTTTACAGGGTGTCGTTAGAGAAATTTGTGTTTCACAGATGTACTTTGCGATTTTAAACCCGTCTGAATCTGCCACATCTGTATTTTTCTCACACAACCTAATTCCTGAGGAAATTACCTACTGTTTTACTGCAAACTCAAAAACATAAAAGTGATACTCTGAGAAAACTAATCCCATCCGAATGCGAACATCTGTGATTGCGAGAATATTTTTTTCACAGCGTGTTTCCTTGTGTGTTTTGGCCAACGTGAACTACCATAGACGCTCTTACCGCGCATTTTTGATATGTTTGCCTCTCGGCAAAGAAAAAAAAAACAACAATAAAACAATAACAAAATTATTAGCCAATCATAGCAGTGGGTGTTTACTTCCGAGTCTACAATCCGCCACACCTATTCAAACAGAGCGTTCTGATGAGGGGGGTTAAAAACAGGATAGAAAATAGCTTCTACTTCTAAATTATGATGTTTTTTTGATGTAAAAATCTTGATAACGTTATAAGTGGACCTCAAAGAACAGTACAAAATGAAAAACAAAAGCACTTTAGTGTGTTTTTTGATATTACATTTAAAATTAATATATTTTAAATGTTCTAAATTGCAGCTTTATCACTGCAAATGTGTAATTACAGATCATTTTACAAAGCAAATTTTAGTTTACCATAAATGCTTGTTGGTACATTCAGCATTTGTCTTATACAGTACAGTGGCCTTAAAAGAGTTCAGACACAGACATCACACTTCAAAATGTCTACATGGCATCACATTAGATATGCAAAGATTGCTAAATATTCAAGTAAGTGGCTAAAATAGTACCAGAGCTTTTCTCAGATCTCACAGCCAGTTTTGGAATTTATAATTTTCACTGTGCTTTCCAAATGGCATAAATAATGCGTATGGTCACTCTGAATGGAGAACGATCACCACAACCAAACAGAAATGTTCAGAACCACATTAAAAAAAGGCTTCTTAAATGTATGTTTTTGTAGAGTTTAGCTCATGGACATTTTGTTCCCAAGATTCACTGCATGAAAACCTCTCAGTCCAGACCAATCATCATAAATCTGCATGAGGTTTGCCAAGCGTAGCGTAAATTAAACCAGCTGAACCTGCAAACGCGCTCTGTAAGCAGAACATTGTGAAAACCCTCGATCGTTGTGGTTTTATGAATGTCTATTACTGTGAACACCTGAATTTTTCTTGCTGCTATTATTATACTGTAAATTTATACAATCTGTTATTCTAAGTAGAGAACATGAACAGTGTAGAATTGCTCAGTTTTATTAATTAAATGAATATATACAAGATTTACTTAATTATTAAAATCAAACAACACAAAGATTGCATTCAAAATTTCTCAGCATTCTTCAAAATATATTTTTTTGTGTTCAAAGGAAGAAGGAAACTCATACAGGTTTGGAACAAGATTAGGGTACGTAAATGATGACAGTGTTCATTTTTGGGTGAACTGTCCCTTTAAAGCAGATCCATATCTCTGTTCAAATCATTCATATCTGTGCAATATGTGCATGTCTCTTTATTTGCTGTGTGTGTGTGTGTGTGTGTTTGTGTTATATACTTACATTAGGGAGGAAGCCAGGTGGGATTTGTTTGTTAAGCACAGCATCCCAGTTGACATCAGAGAGGTACTCCAGGTCCTGGAGCTCCGAGAGACTGGAAATCCTCTTCTGAGCGTCTACACACAACAGCTGACAACAGAAGCAAACACACTGCATGTTTCATAAGGTACTAGATCATGACTGATCCTAAACATGACTGTAATTATCAAATAAATAAAGCATGACTACAGTGCTGTTCGCGTGTTTAATGTTACCTTTCCTAAGAGTGATTTGATCCCTGTAGACCAGGCGGCGGGGTAACAAGGGTGTGCTTTGTGGAAAGTCTGCAGGATCTCATTGGCTGGTGTGTTGGCGCGCATGATGTACGGCCTCTACAGAGGGTCAATGAAACATCTATTTCTTGTTCAGTTTGATTCTCAGCAGTACATGAGCAGGGTTAGTAGGACTTACGCTAGCTAATATGGCTCACCATGTTCTGAATTGGTTCTTGTGCTAAAACTGATCTCAGATCAGATGGTTGAGAGCAGGGGCGGACTGGGGCTAAAAAGTGGCCCTGGACTTTTTGGCACAGAGCGGCCCACCACACCATAAACCCACCAGCTATTTTTAACACCACTTACTAACATACAAATATAACATATTGTATTTGTATTATATTTGTAAATACTCTTTTTACACATCTCTTAGAGGGACAGTTTAATATCACTAAAGTTAAATGCCTACCATAATATCAGTCCATAACAATGCTCTGCTCTTGAAGACTTGGAATGTAGTGCAGAATGTGGACTGTTTTTATTGTACCTTTTCAATTGCTTGACAAGATTTTTTTTTTTTTTTTTTTTTTAATGAAGAATTGTATGATGATGAAAAATACAGTAAACTGTAATATGTGAAATATATGGAGTTACAATTTAGAATAGATGTTTTCTATGCAAATATATAGTAAACAATAATTTATTTCAGTGATCAGTGTCACATGATCCTTCAGAAATCATTATAATATACTGATTTCTGATTATTATCAGTGTTGAAAACAGTTGTGCTGCTTCATATTTTTTGTGGAAAATGTAATACATCACCATTCAGTCTAGAATAAGATTTATAATAATAATCATAATAATACTTTTATTCAACAAGGTTGCATTAAAAAGTGGAAGGATTGCATTAAATTTCGCTGTACTTGTACAATAACAATAAAGATATTCATTCATTCAATAAATTTATTTAAGTGACAGTAAAGATATACTTATTACAAATTATTTATATATAAAAAATGTTGTACTTTAACTTTGTATTCAACAAATAATCCTGAAAAAATTAAAGTGTCACAGTTTCCACAAAAAATATTAAGAAACAAAAACGGTTTTCAGTATTGATAATAATAAGAACCATTATTAATAACTGAGCACAAATAATAATTGAAAATAATTAAGCAGCAAATCAGTATATTAGAATAATTTTTGAAGGACCATGTGACACTGAAGACTGGAGTAATGATGCTGAAAATTCAGCTTTGATCACAAAAATAAATACATTTAAACCGTTAAAACATTTACATTCAAATATCTTCAATAGAAAAATATAACTTTCCTAATCACGGCACTTGAAAGCGAAAGTCTTCAGATTTACAATGTTCTAGAGTAAGTTTGAGAATTATGCTTTTAAAGTTTTTTTTTTGTAATTTTCTTAGACACGTGAAATTTCGAAAGAAATATAACAATATACAAACGTCTGCTGAAAACGACTACGTTAATGTTTCTATGTAGCTACACTGTGGCAAACAATGTAAATGGCATTAAAATCTGAGAAATTCGAAAAGGCCAATAGGCCTACTAGTTTGCATGCCTGAAAATTAATGGTGTCGTTAAATATTTTTTGTAAACCATTGGCAAATATTGCTGAATTGTCTCATCATGTTTAGCTGTTTACATCGTATCTCAGCTCGCATTCAAATGCCGCAGCTCAGCTCAGCTTCTGTGAACAGTAAATCCCGCCTTCTTCAATTTGATTGGTTAAAACATTTTGACGTTGACGAGCACTTTGAGCCGCTGCGGCTGCACTGAGCCAGAACGCGCTAAATTAATTAGAATGTTAATCTCAAGAGGGCCACGTGGGCCATTCGTCTGGACCGATGGAGGGATAGGCTATATTTACTGTAATTAATTAATTCTTTACATTTATGCAAAGGGCCACATTGAACAGCGGCCCACCGGGAAAACTCCCGGTACTCCAGATGGCCAGTCCGCCACTGGGTCGGCCCATCTCGGGACCTGCGGCCGACTGGACGAAATGCTTAACATTTATTATAATTAATATTATTATTATTATAACCATAGTGAAAACGTGCAAGCGAAAAAAAAAACCCATCCTGTGCACTGTTGGCCAGTAAAAAACATTTATTTATATATATATATATATATATATATATATATATATCTCTTAAAAATCTGACCGGCCCACATAAAAAAATGGTCCGGCCCCTCTGGCATTTGCCAGAATTGCCCGATGGCCAATCCGCCCCTGGTTGAGAGACCCTCACCTGTCCACGGAGAAGCTCATATGCAGTGATCCCTAAAGACCACCAGTCCACTGCGAAAGAGTAACCCGGGTGTGTTCCCTCGAATGACTGGAATAGTTCTGGGGCTGCAACAACAGACAAGACAACAGCAGATTATATGTTTTCACAAATTTTACTCCAATAAAATAAATGCCAATTCAACAAATTATATCAAGCCGTTATATATCAGTAACGTTATTTGTATAGCCCACATGTTTAAAAAAAATTTACATGGTATATTGCTAAAAACTATTCTAATTCCATGCTACTTTCTGGTCCCTTTTGTTAGTTTGGTAAAAGTCCTTAATTTCAGTGAATAAATGAAAACATTATTATCTAGCTATTTTTTTATTTTATTCAATTATATTCATTATTAATTATTCATATCATATTCATTATATATCATTATTAATGACAAAGCCCACTATATTTTACTAATAATCAGAGGCATAAGCGAACTAAGGTGGCTGCTTAGGGCCCCCAAGAGTAGCCTTCAGTTTATTTTATTTTATTTTAATTTGTGATATATTATGTCAATGGACAGTGGTAATTATACGAAAGCGCAATATTAAATAATCTATACAAATAATTTTGTTATTTCCAAAGCGACGTCTCATGCAGGCACAATAATGACCGTGTTGATAATTATGTGTTGGACGCTGCCGTGTGGATCTGTCGGATTAGCATCACGTAAATTCACCTATTTCTCCCAAAATACATGAAAGTGGCAGAGTACAGAGTAAACTTTATAGTAACCTACACAATGTGTATATTTGATAGGAATAAAACACGTCGTCCATTAATTGAAATGATTATTATTGCCGCTTTCTATAGAAATAAGTGTGTAGCTTATTTAACAAACTAAATGTCTTTTTTACATAACTGAAGTGTATTTAAATGTCTGAAACCTAAAATAAACTTTATTCGGAAAACACTGAACAGTTATGAAATATGAAAAGCACTGTGCGCATCTTTCTTTTTTCTGAGCATGTCTTTCTCTGGCTCAGCGAAAGCCAAAGTGCGGCTCATCAAAGGGTTAAAATCGATCTTGTTTTGGGGGTTGAGGGGGGACAAATTCAACATGGGGGTTTTGTGGCATAAATCAAGGGTGCGTTTCTCAAAACCATCGTTAGCTAACTATGGTTATTAATTCCATTGAACTCTATTGGTAAAGACAGAACTTGCAACCATAGTTTGGGAAACGCACCCCTGAAGTTCAAGGGAAGTTCATGTTTGAACATCAAAACATCAGCAAACAGACATCTTAATATATTATAAATATAACATTTTACTTAGTTTTAGATTAGAGTTTTTGTCTTCTGCATTAAAATAACTTTCCTTGGTATATATTTTTGTAATAAAAATAAGCTTCTGTTTCATAAACTGATAACAGCTTAACATTATTTACCTTAGCCTACATTTTGGGTCTTTGCTATTATATTCCAATATCATTATGCCTCAATTAGCTATATCTAGATTAAGAGTTGTTTTATATGTACAGATGCTCTCTGCTGTGTTTAATATTTATTATAAAAAAGTATGACTTGTAATAAAAGTACAACTTCGATTAATATTTATGTTGTTAAAATAACATTCTGTTCTGTAAATGCATTGTCTGCTGGTTTATTTATCTACTTTTCAGCACACCACATTAAGTATGCCATTTAATACTTTAAGATTTTAATGATTGTTAAAGTGCAAATTAACACCTGACTACTCTTGTAAGTTTGTAACTGTTACAATTAAAAATCACAGAAGCGTAAAAACATGCCAGGCAGACAATGGTATGATGTAAGCAACACAGCTACAACAAACAAAATTGATAATGGGCGTGTTAGATTTATAGTGTGTGAATAATCAAGCTTTGACAATAACTAGTCATATTGGTGGCACTGAGGGGCCCCCAAATAAAATTAAGCCATAAAGGCTTGGACCGGCCCTGCTAATACTACTTTTTGTTGTGTCACGAAATGTAGTTTTAAGATATTTTTATATAAGAATGTAGTTATTTACAGTTAAAATATGTGGTTTGTTATTAAAGATAGCGCCTATTTGAAAATTTGCTTCCATATTTTCGGAGATGTGAGCTCCAGGGCATCAGCAGCTATTCAGCACTCATAAAAGAGCAGCCTCACCTCGGCCAGATCTTCTGGAATTTGCTGCTGGTTCTGATGTCTCTATAGTGGTTAAACATGAGATATAATTTGTTTTGGGTGAATTTAAAGGGTAGTCTTTGGTCTCATTAATCTATCACTAGTTTTGTCTGAGGGCAAAGTCTCATAACTGAAAATTTTTGTATAACGCTAAGCTTTTGTACTTTCGACTAAACTGCTTATCAACTTTTATAATGGCTCTTGTTATTTATTAAATGTTATTATTCGATAAATATTTTATGTAAATAATAGTAGTATTTAATAATAGTATTTGGTATTGAGAAACGGTGTGTGTGTGTGTGCACTTAAGTGATGGTGATTTTAGTTACATTGTTCTGCCATTAGATGGCAACAAGAGATTGTTTTTATGAGTGAGTCAGCAGTAAAAGCTTTTATATTGAAAGAGACTGAAACGCTGTTGTAAAAGAGGAAGTTATTTTTACTTTTAACAACAGCTTATAAGACGCAGCAGCCAACAAATGCACCGAGCGCTGTCATCAGAAATCACCCTTAACAGATGAAAGGATAGTATGACAAAGATATCGCTTTCCTCAGCGGACATTCAAACTAATGTTTTATTGTGAATATGAGATGCAAGAATGAATGCTGTATCAGATATAGTTAAGTTAATTACACTCGCTCAGGCCAGCTCTCAATACTCGACTCTGCATAATACACTGCTTTTAATACAGTAATACAATAAGCTTTTAACGAAGCAACTAAACATTCCTTCGTTACTAGTTCTAAATTGATGTTTGCGAATTAGCAACAGAGGCTTGGGCTCAGCTGTTAAACTGTCGTGGCGGAAGGAAGTAGTTCTGCATACAAAATGTTTTTAACAACACTCAGTGGTTATTTCTTACTTATTTACACACTTGTGCCGTCGAACTGTTGTATAAATGCAATAGCTCGTAGCCGTGTGGTATGGCTGTATGTCGGCATGCTGTACTCATATATAGGCCTATATTTGGTAAAGGTTAAGCCTTTGTGAAAATCCCTTGTGCACTTAATTGTATCGAATGTGCAAATGTATTGAATATTCAAATCTTAAAAAAGTATATTTAAAAATTGCTTGCATATAATTTAGTATTAAAGCAAAAGGCCACAAGTGTATTTGTACACTTTCATGACTGTTTCTTAACACACTTTTGTATTGCATTTTGTTATAATGTCAAATTAAATGTTTTATTTTAATCTACATTTTTAATCATTATGTTTTAATAGTCTTTTGTTTTGATTTAAAGAAGTACACTTATTTTGATGTATTTACTTAGATACTAAAGCACATGTAAAGTACTTGATTATAATTTTAACTGTAGTGTGTGATTCAATATTTCATTTAAATATACTTTGAGTGTGAATTTCAACATGATGCTTCAGTTTTAACAGTTAAAGAGAAGGTAAGAAGCTGCTAAATATTTAATAATATGAAATTAATGCAACCTACTCAACTATTTTTCCTCAAATGTTGTTGTTTTAAATAGAAAATATGCTATCATTTACATTATTCATGTAATTCATAACTGAATGTATTGAGATAAGCAGCATTTTGCATTTCGAGAAATTACAGTATGCTGTGAATGCAGCATTAAAGCAAACTGTTTGTCATTTTTTTACCTTGAAATATGAGTCTTAAAACCTTTTGATGGTTCACTGACTTCTAATAAGGTAAATGGCTTCTGTTTCTGTTTCCTCAACTTTGAAAACATCTTACCTGTGCATTTAACATAACTGTACAATTGTTAATGACAGAGTAAAAAATATAAGGAACCTTTGACTGACGTTGTGTTAAATCACACAAATAAAGCAGTGTTAAAGAGAAGTATGAGAGCTCTCACCCATGTATGGTTTTGTCCCTGCAATAGATGTGGCTTTTAAGTCCTCCTTCACAATAGCAGCGATGTTAAAATCTGTCAGGTGAGCGTGACCTGCAAAGAGATAAACGCTAAATAAAACCATATACTGTACACTACCGTATTTAACATGAGACTACAAGATATAACACAAATGTAAGCAAATAAAAAAAGATTAATTTGCTTTAAATGAAAGTGGTTACACTGATGCTGATGCCAGAGATTGATGGCCTCATGCTAATTGCATCCCTATTTGCATACTACCAACCATTTGTTTTGCTGGTGATGGGAAAGTACTCACTGCTGACAACATGGGACATACTACTACTGTACATCATGAAATCAATGCCTGCAAGGTCTATAATATCTGGAGAAAGCTATTCATTAGCATTGCCATTCATCTCAATGGCATTTGCTCAGTTGGAGCAGGACTGGAAGTACAGTATGTGACATTCATGATGCCATCTTGTTTTCTAGCACTTAGATTTCTATACCTTTTTTATTTATTTATTTATTTTTTGTTTGTTTATTTTGTTTTTTGAGGCAATCACCTCAGCTGTGTAACTAATTACTCTGGAGCCGCAAGGAAACGACACACTGACAACACCAAATAATGTGCACAGTCCCAGCCCTTAGCTATTTTTATCTATCTTGAGTCAAGCATAATTCATTTTCATGCTTTTAAGAGGCTTCAAAAGACAAAACAGTGTAGTCACTGGCAATGTCAACTGCAAAGCGTGTATAATTAGCATCCAGCCGCAATATTCTAACATAACATTGTTTCGCACGTCACAAGTTTGGCACCACAATGTGGGGTTAACACAGAAAACACTCCAGTTTCATAACCCCGGGTAAAAAGCAGTCCTAACAATTACAATGTGGGAAACATTTCTTCAAAAGCAGGGAAAAGCCCTTAAGTGTCTTAACATATCAGATAAATTTACCTTTTAATAAAATGGTGATTTAAATACTTTTGAAAGAACTTACAATATATTTAAAAACGTTAACAAAAATTGAATCTAATTTGGTACACACCATTAGATTTAAACTCGCTGAAAATGGTATAAAAGTTTTTCAAAACCATAAAAGAGTACAAGAATTTGGCACATGCTAGATATGCTAAAGAGTAAATATTTTTATTAATAAATACCAACATACTTTCTCCTGTTGATTAATCAAAGTACATTAAAGCAACTGTTTTGTATTAGAAGTTTTCTGAAATGGTATGTTTAAAAATATTTAAATGGTTAATTGTCTAATTAAATATTCATTAATTTGCATACATTTCCAGAACAGAAATCAGAACATTGGATAAAGCCAGGTTAAAATTTCTTGTTTTATTTTATGGACATATATACAGCAGGATTATGCTATCTATTATTTATGATTCAGTAAATAAGAAAATACTGTCAACAGCTACCAATAAATAAATAATTAACAGTGTTAGGAATAAAATGGTAAATATATCAGGGTGAATTACATATAAACAAACCCCTCTGTAAAAACCTGCAGAATATAGACAGAAATAAAGCTGGATAGTTTGGTGTATGAAAGTGATTTAAATGAGAAAAAATTTTTTTTTCATACTCATAATTGTAATTGAAATCTACAGACGCTAATCAATCAAGCATAATAAAATAAACACTTACATGTGTATTTTGGATGCTTTTTTTTTTTCTCCCACTAGTCTCAAAGTTGACATGTTATGAAAGCAAAATAGCCCAATATCTCAAAATTGACCACTTAATAAGAAGAGAAAAAAAAGTTGCCTTACACTAGTTTTAAAAAAGATTTTTAATTTTCTTCATCTTGGATGCACTTATTTTTCCTTAACTTTGATTCATATGTTGAAAAACTGTGGTGGCAAGTTTGGCATCGCATTACAACAGTACATACAGCCCAAAACAGCAGCAGCTTTGTCTCACAGTATAAAGGTTGAAACAGCACCTTCCAAAATCTATTTCTTGTTTTCTGGCCTAATAAAACGGTTTGGCTTGATTTGTGGGGCAGTTCCTCTACTCATTCCTGGAAATGAGGTGACACTGAGTGTAGCGAGCTTCGGAGGAAATAACCAAAGTGAGGAGGCCAAAGTCTGCCGTTCACCTTGATGAAGATCTGCCATCGCCGCAGGGTGCGAGGGAACCGGAGCAGATGCGACACACAGAAGGAAGAGGGTACACAGGTTCAGTTTCTCTAAGCGTATGCGTATGTGTGCCTATATCACAGAGAGAGTAGATGCTGTGGATGTGTGCAGTGTTGATATGAATGTAAAACACCTCCATGCAGCAGCTGCATTATTTACACACCGGCAGAGGACATCAGTGATAAAGAGAAGAGTTTCCTGCAGAGCAACAATCTCATTTGTATTCATAGCTATTCCGTTGCAGTCTTCTGTTTTTAAAGGAGTCGTGAATTAGGAACTCAAGTCAAAATGAAATTTTTACATAATATAAGAGGCTATTGTAGTATAAAAACATCCTGGTAGTTTCAGAACTCCTGATTCTCCAAAAACAGCTTTTATTCAAACCAAGCTGCCAAAGTGGTTCACAGTGTTGGGAAAGTTTAAAACTACTTTTAAAAGTAATGTGTTACAATATTGTGTTACTCCCTATTACTACTTGGAATAGTTAGTTTTTATGGTTATGTTACTTTTGCGTTACTTTTTCTCATCTGGGCTGGGCTTGCCTGTTTGCTTTTAGTTGAAAAAGTTATATTTTTGGTAAATGTAAAAGCCCTTTCACACCAAAAGTGAAATGAATAAGCGTCAGGTTGAAGAAAATGTAAATTCACATCTGTAGAGTAATTAACTATTGCTCATGCATGAAGAATAGGACGCAGGAGAAGAAAGTTCAATACTCTTCAGCAATAAAAAAAAAAATGAAACTTAAAAGTAATTTTTGCTTATTAGTATTGCATTGGATCATCGAAGGTCAGCAGCAAAGACATTGGGTAATAAACTGGGATTAAATACATAAAGGATATTTGTGTTATTTAACATATTTAGTTATTGCAGGTTTGCATCATATTCTGAGTTTGGATTTCATTGTTTTATTGATTCTGATGAATACTGAATCTGTTTTTGTGCAGTGAGATGAGTAAATACATGTTCATATTTAGTCTAGAACTACAGTAAGATCATGTTCACACACAACGCTCTGTCAGTCAATACATGGAAAACAAAGTAACTGGCATTACTTATTTAAAAAAAAGTATTTTTCTTTTAAATTAAAAGTAATGCAGTACTTTACTAGTTACTTGAATAAAGTAATCTGATTACGTAGCTCACATTACTTGTAATGCATTACCCCCAATACTGACTATTCGTTTCATATTTTGTTTTGGTGACAAAAGCCCACCTCTGCAGAAGAAGATCAAGAAGCCTACTTCATCATTGTCTCTTTAGACCCGCCCATCAACTCATGCATTTAGTAAATGGCAAGTAAATACAAGAGAAACGCAGACACAGGATTACTCCAGCAACAAAATGATAGAGATACCTGCAAGGATTATAAGACGTTTTGCATTTGCGCATCACACCGTGTCCCATCTTGCCGCAACGGCTACCTTACTAACTATTAATATGCAGCAAATTAGGAGTTTACTGAGGCAAAAGTCGTAGTTAGTAGTGAGAATTGGACCTTAAAATAAAGTATGACCTAATCATTTTATTTTGGGGTAAACTTTTTTTTCAGAATATTTTCGCAGATTATTGTGACTGTTCTCCCCTTTTTATTTACAGACATTGGTTTCTGGTTGCACCGGCACAGGTCTCAGGACACATTTCTTGAACTTTCTCTCACGTGTGAGAATGCATGCAGTGTTTTTCTGCACTCTCTGTGCGTCTGGGTGCTCTTGGCTCCTGCAGAAGGGGCACTGGAGGTAATGTACCTCTCATTCCTCAGGGAATAAAAACCCGACTGTCCAGTGAGCTGTGGAGAGCACCTCCTCTGGACGTGAGGTCTGCAGGAGTCAGCGCTTTCCAGACACCCTCCAGGGGTTAAAAACAGCACTGCTGTGTGTCTGTAAGCTGAGCAAATGGCCTTAAAAAACATTTTGACTTCCAAATATCTGTCAGGATTCACTCAAAAGCAAATGGATGTTTTGGCATGGGCTTCATCAGCAGTTAAAGGGACAGTTCTCAAAAAAAAGATTAACCTTTAATTACTGCCCCCCCCCCCCAAAAAAAAAAAACAGAATTTCTTGGCAAGCAAAATTTTAATTCAAATTTTTAAATTACGTTTCTCAAGCCTGTTGTAGTCAAGTTCTCATGTTTACATCAAGCCAATGTGCAAAAACATGGTACTACTATGGTACCGTGTCTAAAAATTATGGGATTAACAGTATATTTTAGTAGTTTTTAATGCTGGCAGCGTTCTTATTGAAAGTCCTGAGGTATTTTGACTTTTCAATACAAGCAAGATGTACATGCATCTTTTTATCAATCATTTTCATCTCTTTGCATCATTAGGTAACGAAATGACTCTATATTTCATGAAAATGCCACATCCACAAACTCACTGAAGCATGTAAATATGGCTTATAAGGAGATCGCTCCAGTTATAATGTGTTTATGTAGTTTTTTTGCAGCACAAGCAGAGATATATTCTGCAATGGGACAGCACTAAAAAAATCTATAAAAATAACGCTGCTAATGCCGGTGTTGCTTTGCAAAGACGTTCCAATAAAGCAATTAATTAATTAAAGCTATGAGTTGATGAAAGTTGCATATCAATCATATCAGAGGATATATTCAGAGAAAATACATCATTGGGTTAAAGAATTCATTAGATATTTCTAAAAGGCTTTAAAACTCAATGTATTGTTTGTTTTGTTTCAGTGAAATTGAACGTAAGCCAATTGTTGGCCTGCAGTCCACAGCAATCCATTCAATCGAGTTTGCAAATCTCTCTAAAAATGCGTTCTTGTATTATGTCTGCACTACTTTAATTGTCGGTTCATGTGTAACACAATGTGTTAAATTTACAGACATAAATCAACCCACAGAAACAAAATATTCCCTGAAAATTGAGTTAACTCAGAATGAGTGTGAAATGGAGAGGCATTAAGGGTTGTAAAAGTCTGTGTCAGAGCCATAAGAAGTGTTTAGTGCTGTCTGGTGAAAACAACAGATCGCTCTTTCCATCACATTCTGTTTTCACAATCTGAATCTGAAACAACTGCTCTGAGAGCAGTGACATAAATCTGTTCTGACAGAAGCAACCTAGATCAAAATAGAAAACCCCACTGATGTTCTTGAGCACAGAAACAGATGACCACCTGAGGCACATTAAAGGACAAAAACTGTACACTCTTAAAAATAAAGCCTTCAAAAAGAGGTTTTCATAGGAACAGAGGTGGGTAGAGTACCCAAAAACTGTACTCAAGTAAAAGTAAAAGTACTTGAAGAAATATTTACTCAAGTAAAAGTAAAAGTAATAGTCTGAATAGTTACTTGAGTAAGAGTAAAAAGTACCGGATAAAAACTACTCAAGTAGTTAGTTACTAGTTACTTTGGATCATATACTGCATATAGTATACTTTTATTTAGATATATAGATATTTAGATAAAATGTTATATACATACATGCATACATACATATACACACACATATACATATATATATATATATATATATATATATATATATATACAGTATATATATACACACACACACACACACTGCCGTTCAAAATACTTTTAATGTTTTTTTAATGTAATTTATTTCAGTGATGCAAATCAGAATATTTATCGGCCTGATTTATTATCAATGCTGTTCTTTTTTAGCTTTCTATTCATAAAAGAACCCTGAACAAAATGTCACAGGTTCCAAAAAAATATTAAGCAGCAAAACTGTTCCCTGTTGAAAAAACAGCATATGCTGGTTAGGTATGTTTTGAAGCATGGGATGCTGGTTTGAACTGGTTTAAGCTGGTCATGTGCTGGTCCTAAGATGGTCCGACCAGCTCAAGACCAGCACATGATCAGCATAAACCAGCATCCCAGCTTCAAAACATACCATACCAGCATATGCTGTTTTTTTTTTTTTTCAACAACACTGGTAATAAATCAATATATTTGAATGATTTCTGAAGGATCATATGACTCTGAAAACTGGAGTAACAGCTGATAAAAATTCAGATTTGCATCACTGAATTAAATTAAATTATTTTAAAGTATATTAATTATGTATAATAAATGTATATATGTATATAACCTCTGACACGGAGAAGAGTGAAAACTCCTCACATGACTGCTACAGAACATCTGAACATGACGAAACAAATGCACTTCTTCCGTCTGTTCTGCAAAATGTAAACAAATGTAGCCTTTATTTCTGAAAGCGTAAATATTGTGAAAATATCAATATTAATTGTCTTCAGGCAAGGCATTCCTCCTGGAACTAACGCGTGTTTGGTGGGTGTTCATTTCATACTCTGTGACAGCTTATTTAATGAATAAATTATACATTGTATTTAATGTGTAAGGTACATGTACAACAAACTGGCAATGTCATAGTGGTATCGTGTACTGTAATCTAATCTATATCTGTGGAACCGACAGCACACACGGTGTTCATCTAATAAAGGTCTTCATAGCAAACCATAGCCTTTGCTTTCAACTGACTGTTGATCCAAAGCCATGTCTTCAACGCTCTTCTACAACTCTGAGTGAGAAGAACCGCTTCAGACAACTCAGCGCGTGCGGCAGGGAACTGAACGAATCATTCAAACTGATTCGCGAACCGATTCACTGGTCTGCCAACTGGTTTGATCAAGCCTTCGAACAGAATTGACTCAAAAGAATGAATCATTCGCGAACGGGAATCGCTCATTGCCCAGAAAAAAAAGTAGACGGCGCGCTTGGAATAAATTGAAGGATTTTTAACTTGTACTGCATTAAGATAAAGTAACGAGAGGAGCGTTGCCCACAGTAACGAAGTAAAAATACAGTTTTTTCACTAAAAATGTACTTGAGTAAGAGTAAAAGTACCCATTTTTAAATATACTCTAAAAGTATTAGTTACCCAAAAAATTTACTCAAGTAAATGTAACGAAGTAAATGTAACTCGTTACTACCCACCTCTGCATAGGAATGCCATAGAAGAACCATTTATGGTTCCTGAAAGAACCTTTAAGTGAACAGTTCTTAACCCTTTGCTTCATTTTTGGGTCAAACTTGGTTCTTTTGCAGTCAAAAGTACCAAGTCGTTTGCAGTCTTGAAATGCAACTTTATGTATGTATGTGTGTATTTATTTATTTATTTTCAGGAAAATCAATCTAATCTATATTTGTTAAACAATATTTTTTATTATTATTATTATTTAGAATTCTGAGGGGATTTTATAAATGGTGGTTTTTGTTTTTTACTGCAAAGGTAACCATTAACATATCCAAATCATGTGCATGATTTTTTTTTGCGTGTTCTCAGAGCTAATGTGACAAAAGTCACCAAGTCACTGTACGATAAAGCTACTATTTTAAAAATTTCAAAATATTACATTTTTCAGTCAAAAGTGACCAAAGAGGCTACGGTTAAAATAACCATTTTTTCTTGGTGTAAAGAACATTTTAAAAATCTAAACAACCATTTTCCACAACATAGAAGCTTGTGTGGAATGGAAGGTTTCCATGGATGTTAAAGGGTCTTCATGGAACCACAGATGCTAAGAACCTGCAGGTGATGCTTGTCTCCTTTAATGTTAAAGGAGATGTAGGTCTGAAACGAATCAGGCTCCAGAATCCAATGGGTTGTGCCATTGTCTTGTTAAAGTGTGCACGGATCTGCGACTTCCAGTCCAACAAAAATAGACCATCCAGGTATCTTTCTTTCAACATGCACACCAATTGGGATAAAATGGAAACTGGGATGCAGGGTCAAAACATACACAATAAATTGACACTTTGCCAATTTTCAGATACTCTTGATGCAAAGTTTCTAATTCTGACATTCATTTTGGTTTGGCTCACGGCTTAGCTCTTCAATGAAGATTGTTTTAGAAATCTGTGTGGAGAAAATTAATGCTTCCAGAACCAAAGCTACTGAAAATTGCATGGTTATTGTTGATTTCCACACAAAAGAGTGTAAGGGAAATAAAAAGATACTGAGAGAAAGTAGAGGTAGAGAAAGTTCATTGGCCTTCTCTGTCGTCTTCAACCACCTGCTGTTTGTTGTTGTTTAGAGACGGGGTCATAACCATCTTCACATTAATATTCCCCTGCCTATTATCATACTGATGAAAAATTATGCAGGTTGTTTTTTTCTCCCTGACAACACTGGTTATCCAGACCAATGTGAAGCATCTGCCATGAATAACCTTCAATGCCTTTCTGTCACCTGTGTTATCACTCAACAAGTCCTAACAAGAAGCACTAACAGCAGATGTGATGGTGATTTATATTATATTTAGGACTTACCGTGCTCGTCCAGCAAAATGTTGTCTGGCTTAACGTCTCTGTGAACACATAAATAAAGTTCAGTTAGGACAAACATTCTGTTGACACTTCACTCTAACAATTCATCTGGATACAGCAGAAAACCAGTAAAGCATCACATTAACGTGTCAGTTGTAAAATGAAGAGACAAAAAGAGCAGCGTCACTGGAAAATCTGTGCGTGAGAAAGATCCAGAAAATGAGTCCTATACGATTACAGATGACAGTCACAGCGTGCTTTGAGGTGTAGAAGCTTGTTTCTGCCACTGAATAAAAATAAAAAAGGTAACTGCAACTTTTTATCTCACAATTTCAACTTTTTTCTCACAATAACAAGGTCATATTTCACAATTGTGGGATATAAACTCGCAACTGCAAGAAAACAAGTCAGAATTGCAAGTTTATATCTTGGAATTTCTGACTTTTTTCTCTCAGATTTGCAAGATTTGCGAGAGAAAAAGTAAACTTTTTTTAAACTATTTTTTTTTCTTGTCGAGACAAAGCAACAGCTGAATCTTAAATCTTGCTGAGCAAATAAGTTCACAATGTCACAATGAAACAATGTAGAAGAATTGGATGGTGGTTGATTGACTGAATTCAAGCTTGCAGGCGAATGTAAGAAAGAGGCAGGGTTTAAGCGGAGTAAATGATTGGTCCTTATAATGTCACCAGAGAGACCTAGTTTCTGTTGTTTAGAAGACATTCCTAGTTACGACATTTTGATCACGAATTATGAAACATATGCAGAGAAGAATTGTTCACATCTAAATAAATAACATGCATTTAGAAAATAGCTTGGGTGAATTTTCTTTTTCATTAGTCAACATGTTTATAAAGAGTATCCGAATAATAATACATCTGGTTAAATGTCAGAGAAAGTTATCAATAGTCACGTTAACAGATGAACACAAGACCACACACTTACAGTATGCTGATCATGCATATGCACAATAGTGTAAACAATGTTTATGAACTTAGTCAGTCGTTTTTATGGCATCCCTTACCAAAAAGTAGCATACTTCAAGTTTATTTAAGTAAAGTTCAAGTATATTTTTAAGTATACTTTATGTAGTAAGTATACAAATATCAGTGTAATAGAAGTACACTTGTAAGTGTACTATTTCAATACTCCTTGGGACTAAATTGGCCCACTTTCTAGTATATAAAAGTACACTTTTAAGTATACTGTAAGTATAACAGTAGTAAACTTTGAGTACACAACTAGTTTACATCAATGTTTTTAGCTCGTACTGCAACTATACTAAAAGTGAACTTACATGTATACTGACAGTTTACTAGTTAAATACGTGTAGTAGCATTTTTGGTACACGTTGAAGTATAGTCTCAGTAAACTACTAGTTTAGTAGTTTTATATTGCAAGTATACTCGTAAGTTTTCTTTAAGTGAACTTTACATCATACTTTACGTATACTACTATGTCCCTATTTAGGTATTAATTAGTATTTTGTAAATTAATATCTGAACATACAAAACATCAAAAGAGTATCTGCTTATAAACAGAAACATTTTATTCTAGCTTCATGCATTCTGTTTTAAACACTTGAATGTGGGTAAGTCTCAAATTAAAAAAAAGAAAAAAAGAAAAAGAAATAAAGAACATTTTGAACAAAAAGCTGAAAAAAAGACTATGAATTGGATTCAGAATGATAATCAAAATGTAGACGGAGTCAATTAACACCCCAAAGCTTGAGAGTTATTATTACCTCTTTATTGGTCGACATTTTATTCCATAACATTACACAGTTTTGATGCTGTTTTATGTCTGATGATCATGTTAGATTACATGTGGAAGCATCTGTTGTTTCGGTTTCTTCTTCACTTGTGTTTTTTTTTTGGAAATTCTGTACAGAAGATGTGTACTAGCGCCCCCTACCGTATAATAATGAAAACACAGATTCTAGGAGCACAAATATAGCTCAAATATATTTAGACTTTTTCTAAGGATAAGTCAAGTATACTTAAATGTCATTTTAAGTATATTTCTGAGAAGTACATAAAGCTAATTTCTGATTTCTGAGAAGTACATAAAGCCCATTTCTGAGAAAAAGTAGACTAAAAGTATACTTTCCTATTTTTAGTTTAAAAGAAGTATACAAATAGCACACTTGAATAAACATATTTTTTGTAAGGGATATCATGTAGTGGGAAACAAAATACAAAAGTAACCAAAACTAATAAACAATGACTGGCGAGTCCTATATCATTTAGGTTACATATATCCAACACGTATTAAATTTGCATAAAACTGTTAAGGGTGAGTCAGTACTTTTGGATTAGTTGACAACACCTTAATGTTATTGAAATGCATTACTGAAGAACTGAAGAACTTCTAAATCATTCACTTCCTGTCCGAATCCAGTTCATGGTCTTCCGTCTACTCGCCATCAGAGGTCGCCCTTCCTTCATATTGACTCTTACACCACACAGACTGTTACATGTCACTCTGGACTATAGTTCCCATCATCCATTGCACTGATTGCACATACACAGCTGAATGCACTGATCACACAGTTGTCACCAATCACACGCTCACCTGAGAGCTATTACACACTCTATTTAATGTTCAGAACGCAGAGTATTGTCTAGCGTTTAGCACTCTCCTAGTGTTAGCTACTTGCCAAGCCTTTCTGTGTTTGTTTGGTGTTTAGTCTCCTGTATTGTTCTGCGTGTATCACTCTCCTAGTGATAGCTGCCTAAATAAGACTTGTTCTAGTTTAGTCTAATCTTTTCGTATTGCTTTGTTTCTTGTTTCCTGATTCCTGACTGTGTACCTTGGATTAACCCTTGTCTTGCTGCTCTGATTCTGTCTGTACGTCGTCTGGAATATTGCTTGTGTTTCTGGATTACTCTTGTCAAGCCCTCTTGATTCTGTTTGCCGATCGATGACCTATGCCAGCCCTAGGAATATTCTTGTGTTTTGCCCGTGCCATACCTGTTTGCTAGTGTTTGACCCTGCCTGTTTGTTGACCACGTCTGTCAAATAAGAGCTTGCACGTGGATCCACACGCCTCACGCTTCTGTCACTCTGTTACAGAATACTCGGACCCCCAAGGATCCAGCAGCTTTCATGAACAATACTGGCCAGGTATGTACACTGCAAGACTATTATTAGCCCTCAAGCAGGGCACGCGATCACTCGAGGACTTTATTCAAGAATATCTAGACGTTGCTAATTCTGATTTTCCTGATGGTGTCTTGATTTTTTTTGTGACAGCATTAATCAGCCACTAAAGTCTAAGCTTATTTGTGAGGGTCCACGTTCCTCACTCGGTCAATTTTTGGACTATGCTCTGTTGTGTGTTGGCTCTTCATTTACTGTGGGTGTCGCGGAGGAGGAAAATAACACCGTGTCTCAGCCTGTAATGATGGCTGCTGAACCCAGTAAGTCGCAAGCTCTGGGACATTCAAGTGTACTGAGCGCTACTCCGTTGATTCAACCCGCTCGTGAAATGACGGTCGCACCTGAGCGTGCTCCCAAGATGGCGGTCACAACAACACCCAGTCATGTCACAGCTGCCATTTCTGAGTCAAGTCAAGTCACTATTGATCGTCATGAATCAAGTCAAAGTTGATATTCAAGAGTCTCGTCACCTCACAACTGATCGTCCAGAGTCTCCTCTCGTCTGTTCATCCAGAGTCCTATCTCTCCCTGTCTGTTGCACCCGGATATTCAAGGTCAGTCCTTCGATGTCCCAGTCTGGTTTCCAGTGTGAAGAATGCACCGCTGGTGTCTGCACGAGCAGCTAGTATCCCCAAACCCACTCACTCTAACCCTTCTGTTCCTGAACTAATTCCCCTGTCTGAAGCGTTTCCCATGATGGGGATCGCTTTGGGCTGCGTACACTACCACAGACCTGCCCGAGATGGAGACGTCCACTGTGATGTCTCCAGAGGTGGGGGCTGATGCTGCAGAACCTCTTGGGGTAGTGACGCTCGCTGCTCTGTTCTCCGAAGCGATGGCACTTGCTTCAGCTCCTTGTATGGTGGTGGCACCAAGCAATGTACACTCAGCCTGTCGTGTTGCAGTCAAAGAGACTGTTACTGCTGTAGAACCTCCAGAAGTTGCGGCAACCACTGCAGAACCTCCGGAGGTGTTCGTAGTAGCCACTCATGAACCCTCGTCCTGTCACGGCTATGGAGGCTGCCTATGAACCCTCGTCCTGTCCTGTCACTGCTATGGAGGCCGCGTATGAATCCTCGTCCTGTCACGGCTATGAAGGCAGCCTGTGAACTCTTGCCTTGCTCTGAACCGGCCAATGTGGCCATCTCCCAACTCTTGTCTTGTTCTGAATCAGTCTTGGAAGCTGATTGTGATCGGTCTGTCTAGATGCTGATTTTGAACTGTCTTTCCCCTTTCTGTCAATCTGTTTGATCAGGAATTGTCAGGCTGTCCAGGATCAACCTATGAATCAGTTTTTGAATTGTCTGTCTTGCCAGTTTCTGTTACTGAACTGTCTGCTTCAACCTCTGTCAATGCCTTTGATTGTGAACTATTTACCAGTCCCTTTCCAGCCAAAGCACTTATTTATGAACTGTCTGCTAGTCCAGTTACTGTCAGAGGACCTGATTCTGATCAGTCTGTTTATCCAACTTCACTCCCTGAACTGGCAGCCAATCCAGTACCTGTCAATGCATCCAATTGTGAACTGTCTGTTGGTTTGAATTCTGCAGTCAAATCTGTTTATGAATTGTCTGCCTGTCCAGTTTTGATCAGGGAGTTTGCTTATGGACTGTCTGCCCACTCAGTTGCCACCAGGGAAAATATTGATGGACTTCCTATGTTCCCTGCCTCGGTCCTTGAGTCGGTACATGCTCTCTCTGTTTCTTGTGTCTCAGTTTTCCCTAGGTCCCAGTCTCTACTAAGGGTTCCTGCTCTGTCGTGGTGGCATTCTGCCCTGTCTGCTCCGCACTTGTGGGCTCCTGCTCCGTCTGCTCTGCCGTGGGGGGATGGGCTCTGTCACGAATCTGGTTTATGGTCTTCCGTCCACTCACCATCAGAGGTCGCCCTTCCTTCATATTGACTCTTACACCACACCGACTGTTACATGTCATTCCAGACTACACTTCCCATCATCCATTGCACTGATTGCACATACACGGCTGAATGCACTGATCACACAGCTGTCACCAATCACACGCTCACCTGAGAGCTATTAAACACTCTAATATTCACTCAGATCCTTTTCAGATTGCAGAGTATTGTCTAGAGTTTAGCACTCTCCTAGTGATAGCTGCCTTACGGAGTCTTGTTCTAGTTTAGTCTAGTCTTTTCGTATTGCCTTGATTCTTGTTTCCTGATTTCTGCCTGTGTACCTCAGATTAGCCCTTGTCTCGCTGCTCTGACTCTGTCTGGAATATTGCTCGTGTTTCTGGATTACGCTTGTCAAGCCCTCTGGATTCTGTTCACTGATCGATGACCTACGCCAGCCCTAGGAATATTCTTGTTTTGCCCGTGCCATACCTGTTTGCTAGTGTTTGACCCTGCCTGTTTGTTGACCACGTCTGTCAAATAAGAGCTTGCACGTGGATCCACACGCCTCACGCTTCTGTCACTCTGTTTCACTTCCACTTAGATATATATGCTAGTTTCAGTAAGTTATAGTTAAGCTAAACCAGTGAGAACAAATATTTCCATTAGGTATGATATTTTCCAGGGGACTTTTTTTTTTTTTTACCTTTTTATAAGAGCACATTTTCTAACCTTATTAAATGTATGCATCTTTCATGTATTTATTCAATGAATGCAATTAGAATAAAAAGGTACTATAGGGCTGATATCAAATTAAATCAATCAACAAAATCCATCTTTGCACTGCAGATGCTGTATCCGAAGTGGAATTTAAATGCACTTACAGACTGTTTAATGCAGCTCCAAGATGCCATGAATGCATTTACACGGCAGTTACAATTTCATAAATGTTATGATATTAGCGTTTTAAATATAAAATAGAATGAACATAAAACTATGAAATGCTACTTTAAATATGAAACTAAAACCAAGTCATTGTCTTAATGAGTGAGTCATTGATTCACTCACTAATTCAACTGATTCGTTTGAAAGGACCAATTCATTCAGGACCGCAGTACTCGAATACTACTCTCACTATTTCTGTCATGAAAAGGTAAACTAAAAATGGTAAGAGTAGTAAATTTATTAGTAGTATTAATTAGTAGTTTTGAATTTAGCCACTGTCTTTGAGTGGCGTATTGACTCATTCGATTCATTCAAAAAATGTTGAATCATTCAGGAACTAAACATCACTGCGTTGATCAGAGGTGCAATGATTGTCGAAATAGAGCAAAACAGTCCATACTGACAGCATTGTCTAAAATCATCACTTGATGTTAACTTGAACATAACATCCCTTATGTACAGTGGTGGCCAAAAACACTAGTATTTTCAGCAGCTAAAAATGGTTTGAAGTCAGTTATTTCTATCTTTTGTTGTAGTGCGTCAGTAGGAAATATCAGTTTACATTTCCAAACATTCATTTTGCCATTCATTGTAATAATCCAGTGAGATTTTTGATCTGATCATCATCCAGTCTGTCTGGAATGACATGAAGAAACAGAACAAACTGAGACAGACTAAATCCAGAAGAACTGTGGCAATGTCTCAAGACGCTTCAAGAAAGCTACCTACAAACTCTGCTCAAGTGCACTGAGGACAAAAGCTGCTTTAAACACAAAGTATGCTCACACCAAATGTTGATTTAATTTAGTTAATAGAAGTTAATTGATAAAGATCTATTTATGACATTATTTTTGACAGCATCCTCCATTTCACAGCATTTTTACACAAGTGCCTAAAACTTTTAACAGTACTGTAGCTTTGCAGGCAAGTTTCTTGAAGCATCTTGAGCCGTTGCCACAGTTCTTCTGGATTTAGTCTGTCTCAGTTTGTTCTGTTTCTTCATGTCATTCCAGACAGACTGGATGATGATCAGATCAGATCTCTGTGTGGAGCACAGAAATCTCACTGGATTATTACAATTAATGGCTAAATGAATGTTTTGAAATATAAACTGATATTTCCTACTGACACACTACAGCAAAAGATAGAAATAACTGACTTAAAACCATTTTTTTAGCTGCTGAAAATGCTAGTGTTCATATAATTTTGGCCACCGCTGTAGACAGCTAGAAAGCTCACTAGATTTTTGAAACAGAGCTGGCTGAATGATAACATTTAAAATAAACAAACCAGAAAGATGTTTCTACTCATTAATTTTCCACTAAATTGGAATCTATAGACCAATTAACGTCAACATTGCATATTAAAGCAAGGAGATGCTATTGACAGTTCACAGGTTTTCTCCACAAACAGGTGAGCTCAGGTGAGAAAGGTCAAGCGTGTTGAGTTTAATGAGTTGACATTTGCACAGAGCTACTGCATATCAGCAGCACACATTACACCCAAAGATGCTGCTCGTCATGGCAGCTGCTGGATGGTTTCCTGGGCAACAGGTGTCAAGGCAACCTGCCTCCAGCCTGTTATATGTGCTTTTCATCCAATGGGCAATTACTATGTTATTATTTATTTAAAATGAGTCCGTTTACAGTTTTGCAGTGCAAACCAGGCCAAGCTGGAGAATTAATCCAAAAATAAACATGATGATTTAACTATTGAATATGTAATTTTATCACAGGTAATACAAGTGCTGTCTTTGTTTGGTTTTAATTTAGTTCATTTTCCTCCTATCTTTAACTGCGATGGTAATTTACTGGTGGGAGCTGTAATTTGCTATTATAACAAAATCAACAATCTCTTGAATGTATTCTGTCACACTTTATTTTAAGGACCAAGTTTCACAATTAACTAACTATTAACTATGACTTTTGCTTGAATAAAACACACACACACGCACATACATATGTATATATATATATGTATATGTATTCCAAATAAATGACAGAAAGAAAGAAAGAAAGAAAGTGTACTGGCAATTTTCAGGCACAATATTATCCAGTAATTTTACAGACATTTCCTTTAACCCTAAAACACAACGCAATGAAGTTAAAAATTCAAAATGCAGGTCTTATTTTACAGATTTTTTGTTACAGTGTAGCTTGAAAGTTTTTAATATGTATTTTTACTTTTAAAAATGCTAATGTAGTTTTTCCACTACTGTTACATGTGATTATTTTTTTGAAATAAGTTAAAATGAAATGAAATGAAATTAAATTAAATGAATTATAATTGGTTTCACTTTCGGAACCCAGCAGCTGCACTCTGTAGCCCACTAGAAGTTAGTTATAAAAGTAAATCAACATGTAAATTTCTGTCTGTTCCTCACACATATCATATGTTCATATGTTCATCACACTGTATGAAATACACCCCTGAAAATAAATTTTACCAGATCCTCTTTATTTCTCTTGTCCTCAATTAACAGAAACATTGCACATGGTGCCAATGCTACACAAAAAAAAAAAAACACATGGCGGTGTTGCAGGCGTACCAGGCTGACCTGCTCAAAGAGTTAGATGAGGGCGAGGGATTTAGTGCAGAGGATATCACCGAACTCCGCAAAACCGCTGATTTGTGATCTGCTGGGCGAGAGCAGCCCCTGCTGCGTGCTGGCTCCTCATACAGGGAAGCTCAGAAAGAGAGTGCCGCCGCCCGTGCTCCCCAAAGAAAACATCGGGGCCAGGGCGGTAAGAAGGGCTCTCGGTCGAAGACCTCGCAGCCTAAACCAGATCTGCGGACCGTTCTTCAGGCGAAGAGGTCTTCGGCCAAGAAGCCCTGAGGCCAGTGGCCCAAGGCTTATGAGGGTAGCCCCCGCTGGGGAAGGGTGGTGATCACCGCAGTACTCGGTACCCGCCTCGCCCCAGTACCCTCAGGAGATCGGTCTGCCAACCCTGCCACGTACGGTGTTCCAGGGCGCAGCGGTCTCCAGCGAGCATATGTCTCAGTTCTTTCCGCCCGGAGACGTAGCGGAGCTGAGATGCTCGCCACCCCTTCGGGGGTCTCTGGAGCAGCTAGTTTGGTCGTTCCCTGCCGGGGTACTGTTCCAGGGCCCCGATTACACCAGACACCAGTCTCGAGCTACTGGTTCCCTTATGCCGAGTTCACACTGCACGATTTTAGCCCGATTTTTCACTCGCCGACAGGTTTTGATAAATCGCCGACAAATGCCCAACATCGGAGGCAAATCGGAGCTCGTTCACGCGAGTGACAATCGCGCAGTGTGAATTACCAAAGAGGCGATCAGAGAGAATCGCCGACACGTCGCAGACGCCTGTGAAATATTTGGCATGCTAAATATCTGGAGCTGTCGGCGATTCACAATCACGCTGTGTGCAATGATTTCTGACTGAAAACTACATCACGATGACCTTCAGCCAATGAGAGACAAAGATACAGGGCAGAGGGAAGTTCGGTGAGGAGTTATAGACCATATCAGTATTTTAATATGTACAATTATATCATACAGAAACAAGCACAAACGCTTGACCAGCCGCAACATCAGCATAACAGTTACTGCAAAATTATTATTTACCACTCTTTGCAGAACACAATCCCTGTTCCCTGCATCTCCCTCCTGCATAATCTGTTTTTGTTTTTGTAGCTGGAAATCAGCGCACAGACCATTTGCGGGCTATATTTTTTTAATACTTCCAGTCTCCTGGCCCCCTGTACAGGCTGGCGCACCAGATCCTTGTGTGGTCCCAGGGCAAACTCCTCTCACTGAGGGCAGTTTACATCCCTGGGCATCTCAATGTGGGAGCAGACATCCTGTCGAGACAGGGGCTGTGGCCCGGGGAATGGATCTGGAGAGTGTTTGGCCAGGCTCAGGTGGACCTCTTCGCTACTCAGGAGACAGCGCAATGTCCCCTCTGGTACTCTCTAGTTCATCTAGCTCCACTGGGGCTGGATGCCATGGTACAGACGTGGCCGAGGCTTCGTCTGTACGCCTTTCCCCTGATTGCTCTACTCCCCGGAGTTCTGGAGAGAGTGCGCCGTGATGGGGTCCGGCTCTTGCTAGTAGCCCCGTTCTGGCCGGGCCGAGTATGGTTCTCGGACCTGATTTCCCTCCTCGACGGCTCTCCATGGGAGATCCCCGTCAGGAAGGATCTCCTCTCACAGGCAGAGTTATGGAAGTTGTGGGTGTGGCCCATGAGGGGGCACAGCTCATAGCTTCCGGTCTCTCAACCGAGGTTGTTGAGACCATCCTCCAATCCAGAGCTCCCTCTATGAGAAAACTGTACGCCCTGAAGTGGATACTCTTCACTTCATGGTGCAGAGATCGCCAGCTCGAATTGGGCGGTAATTATTTAAATGAGTGACATTGTGACTTCACAAGCATGTTGTAGTCTGAACGAGCTGTTTGTTGTAATTCTTGAAAAGTGTTTTCTGTTAAATATCTTCTTTTAAAAGTGGACTTTGAGCATTGTAACCTTGCAGATCTTTTTTATGCTCAAACAGCAACATTACACACTAAAGTTGAAAAACTGAAAAAGCATAATAGGACCTAGGACTGGACAATAATTCATTATCACAATATATCGCAATATATATATTTTTCAATAACGGTGATATGATATTTAAACACATTTCCGATATTTCGATATACATTATCAGTGTTTCCCATTAATTGATTTATCTACCACAACTTTGATGAATAAACACGAGCCCTGCACGTTTCAAAATCAAAACGCGGCGCGGGTGTCCGACTGTCTTCAGGCATACATATGTATATATATATATGTATATGTATTCCAAATAAATGACAGAAAGAAAGAAAGAAAGAAAGAAAGAAAGAAAGTGTACTGGCAATTTTCAGGCACAATATTATCCAGTAATTTTACAGACATTTCCTTTAACCCTAAAACACAACGCAATGAAGTTAAAAATTCAAAATGCAGGTCTTATTTTACAGATTTTTTGTTACAGTGTAGCTTGAAAGTTTTTAATATGTATTTTTACTTTTAAAAATGCTAATGTAGTTTTTCCACTACTGTTACATGTGATTATTTTTTTGAAATAAGTTAAAATGAAATGAAATGAAATTAAATTAAATGAATTATAATTGGTTTCACTTTCGGAACCCAGCAGCTGCACTCTGTAGCCCACTAGAAGTTAGTTATAAAAGTAAATCAACATGTAAATTTCAGTGTTTCCCATTAATTGATTTATCTACCACAACTTTGATGAATAAACACGAGCCCTGCACGTTTCAAAATCAAAACGCGGCGCGGGTGTCCGACTGTCTTCAGGCATTTTCATTTTGTTTGATAAAGTAGTGTTTATGAGCGCAGCGCTGCTTTGTTTATAGCCATTACCAGGGAAAACGCTGTTTCTGCCGCTCCAAAAGCGCCTCCTGCTGGCAGAGAATGGATTTGCATTTTCAATAAGGCCCTCCAGCAACGTGGTTTTGTTGTTGCTCACTCTTTTTTCTGTTTTCTGCAGCAACTCTGAGCACTTTTCATATTCTTTATATTTGCTGAAGTACTTTTGTTTCAATCTATAAAAATAATCAGCCTATGTTATAGTTTGAAGTTAAAGATATTAATATTAATATGGTGAGTCTGAGCATCTTATGTTTATTTGACAGTGATTTCACATTTCTTGTTTGTATGAAGGCTAAATACAAATAAAAGTTGAATATTGATTTATTTGTACTGTTTTTATTTGTAAAATACAGTATAATATAGTTTCATAAGAGAAGGTTTCATTGAATTGACAAATTCATTTTTCAGAAGTTTGTAGGTACAGACATCCATTGTGGGCATTCTTGGCAGTTTTCTGAGGCTTTTGTAGTATTATTCATATCTGTATCGGTATTATATTGTATCAACTGAAATTAAGAAATATATCGTGATATAAATTTTGGCCATATCGTCCAGCCATAATAGGACCCCTTCTTTACATTGAGAAGCTGCCAAAATGAGGCATACAATATCAAATATTGAAATATCAGTAACTTTTCTATGTGAAATAGAAGATCTGGCAAACTTTAAGCAACATCTGTCAATAGTTGTGCCATCCCGTACCATTATTAAGGTGTTTTGAGTTCAGTGACTTGATGACTGTAATACTCATTACTTGTCAATTATATCTAAAACCACTTGGAGTTGATCCACCTGTTATAAAAGTGATGTGGGATGTCAGCATGAGTTCTTCCTCCACACCTCACACACCTGGTCTTTCTCAGAACTCAGTGGCAGTGTTATCTGACCACCCAAACCCATCCACCGCCTTTTCTTTCGCTTGACTGCTCCAACAACCTATTAGCAGGATCTAATGGCCTCATTACATCACATATCATGATGAGGGCTGTAAGTGAGCCGGCTCCTGGTCACCGGATCCCTGCTGAGATACTCAGGAACAGAGGGACAGCTGGAGACCGACACACAAGCTCTTCAATAAACCCTTTGTGGGCGGCACAATGTTTGCTAGTGCTGTTTGATGAAGGGAGATGGCTGATTTTCAGCTTAACTGGACTAAGCTGGACATGTGTTACCCTTTACTGGCCTTTTGTCCAATAAAACCAACTCCATGATTAGAATATCCAACCAATATTTTCACTATTAACTCTATATATTGCATATTGGCTGTTTATTAGTACGTATAAAGCACAAATTAATGTCTTATTCTTCACGATCATATTTTAGATCTCTTAATCTCTACCCCATACCTAAATGTAACAGCTATCTATCTATCTATCTATCTATCTATCTATCTATCTATCTATCTATCTATCTATCTATCTATCTATCTATCATTAAGCAGCTAATTAGGAGTTTATTAAGGCAAAAGTCATAGTTAATAGTTAGTTAATTGTGAGAATTGGACCTTAAAATAAAGACTTGACTTAAAACAACTTTGCCTATTCATTTGTGGTGCTCTTGACAGGAATATTTGTGGAAAATAAAGAAAATTAATCAATACATTTATTGGAGTGGTGATTTTGGTGTGCTTTGGCCATAGTGGGGTAACTTTCCTTGGTAGATACAAATTATAATAATAATAAAGAAAGTAGCATTTTTTTTTCAAACCTAAGTCATTCAGTATTTATTCAAAGATGCTCATTTAACTCAATTTCGTTTAACTGTATAAACTACAAGACAGTTTATTTGCCATATTTTCTGTGCTTTTCTCGCTGCCATACACATATACTCGTTGCTATACAGTTTCAGAGTTTTTGCATTTACGGACCTGAGCTCACAACCTCTGCCATCTTTTTATTCTTTATTCTAAAAGGGACAATGCACATTAACTGACACAAGCACTCAGCCAGTTATGAAAATGTGCCAGATTTGGCTATACAGACTAATTTTCATCTGCAGTCCCTGGCAGGTTGATGGTACAAAGTATATGCCTATAATTAGTAAAGGATAAGACCATATGGTGCATTAAACATTAAAAAATCCTGTAAAGGCACATGCCAGTAAACATTAACAGAAGCATATTGACACAAACACAACAAAATTACTCCAAAACATATGCAGACAGAACATGAGTCTGCTTATGTTTTGAATTATGATGAATTATGGTTTTGTTTAATGAACCTATTACGTGGAGGTGGGGCCATAACCCCATACATTTTACTGTATTTTAATATACAGTAAAATATGTGCAAGCATAATCCTGTTTTCTCAGTTTAAAATATCATATTTAGTTACAATTTTACAATGATAATATAAAATTGACCTCTTATCCAATGTTTTCAAAGCCTGCTTATAGAGTCTTTCTGCTAATTGTAATGTAATCTGATGATATTTCAGAATTTCATTTTATTCAGTTTGCATAGTAAAAAATCAAAATAATTACATTTTAAAAATCACTTTATTTTAAGGTCCAATTCTCGCCATTAACAAACCATTAACTACCACTTTTGCCTCAATAAACTCCTAATTTGCTCCTTATTAATAGTTGGTAAGGTAGTTGTGAAGTTTAGGTATTGGGTAGGATTAGTGTTGTAGAATATGGTCATGCAGAATATGTGCTTTATAAATACTAATAAACAGCCAATTTGTTAATAATAGGCATGCTAAAAAGCAACTAGTTAATAGTGAGGACTGGTCCCTAAACTGAAGTGTTACACTCTAAAAAAATGTTAGGTTCAGCTTGTTGGGTCATTTTATTGGGTTATTTTTAATATTTTTACCCATGTTCAACATGGAAGCCGTACGATTTGCCGCCCTAGCCCGCAGAGATCTTCCCTTCTATGAGTACGCTGGGGAATTCTGCGGGCTTGCCGTAGGGATGGCGCTGGACGACGCGGCCAATTACCATCGCCCCATGGACCTACGAAGTGTACAGGCCCGAGCCAGAGCCAGCCTGCCGTCAGTCCCGCCGACAGCTCGTCACTCAAGCCCGCCGTCTTTGGCAAAATCCAGGCCGCCGTCCACAGCTCTCTCAAGCCTGCTATCCGTGGCTAAATCCAGGCCACTGTCCGCAGCTCTCTCAAGCCCGCTGTCCACGGGGAAATCAACGCAGCCGTCTGCGGCTCTCTCAAGCCCGCCTTCCATGGCTCGCTCAAGCCCACAGCCATCCACGGCTCTCTCAAGCCCGCCATCCGCAGGGAATTCAACGCCGCAGTCTGCGGCTCTTCCAAGCCTGCCTCCGTCCGCAGCTCACTCAAGCCTGCCAGCCCCTGACCAGAGTCCAGTGCTGGGGCCACGGCCTCGGAGGCGGTCCCGCCATGGCGCCCCGAGTCCCCTTATCTGCCATGGTGCCCGAGTCTTCCCTCCCTCTTGTGCCCATATTTGGTTATTTTCCTGTTCCTGTCTTTTATTAGTTAATTTAGTCCCTGCCGTGTTTGATTTTTTCAGGTGTGTCTTGTTTTCCCCTCGTTAATTCTGTCTATTTATAGTGTGTTCTGCCCCTTGTTTCCTGTCCGCTGTTATACGTCTGTTCCCCCTGCTACGTGTGCATCTACCTGTATGTGATTCTTTATTGGGAGAATAAAGATGGTTTTTGTGGAATTCTCCATCTCATCGCTTCCTTGTTTCCCTACAAAGTAGCAGTAGCCGAATCGTGACAGTACATCCTGTTAATTAAAACGATGTAGTATTTGTTTGTATAATTACACTGTAACAAAGACACATTGAAATAAATGTAACCAAGACACAAAAGAACTCTGAAGCCAAATACAGCTTTGTGTGATGAACACAATGAAATCCAGTTGGTTATTTGCTGATAATCTTACCCTCAAATGATGCCCTGAAATATTCATGTTTAAATTTGTAAATATATAAATACTTTTAATGTCATTGACACTGTACTGAAATTTATAAATGAAATTTGAGACAATTTTGATAATGATTTTTAATTTGTGTCTACGTTATAAGACTTGGAATATTGCACACAATAGTATGAATTGTTGTTATGGTATTTAATTTTTTTTAAAAATAAAATTAAGAGAATGAACTGTTTCCCCTTTTGTGTTTCACAATAAAATAATAGCATGCACATATGGAACAATATGAGATTGAGTAATACAGTGAGCAGCAGCATTTCATTCTTTGGCGAACTATTCTTTCACTAAGCTGAAACTAAAGGTCAAGCTGAAAGCAGAGATGCAACTTGACTACATATCAGCCTCAGCTGGAACTGTTGCATATCCTCAGAAGAAAATTAGATATTTTCTTAAGATATTTTTTTATGTTAAGAGACATATTCTTAACAGCTCATACAAATTCACTCAAACAAACACAAGCAAAGAGCAAAACAAATGGCTCTAACATCAACTCAAGATTGATCTGCAGGTGTCAGACTGAGCTGATTCAAGCTGACAGCTCTGGCTCTGTATCTGTCAGTCCTCTGTCGTGTGTGTCATGTGTTCCCGCCTCTTGTTTCCATATTTGGTCATGTTCCTGTCCTTGTTAAGTGTGATTTATTAGTTAAGTCTTGTCCAGCTGTGTTTTAGTTATTATCAGTGATTGTCATGTGTATTTAGTTCCTGCCTGTTTAGTTAGTTTTCGTCTGGTCTACTCGTTATTCCCCGGTGTTCCTGTCTGTGTCAACCTTGCCTTGTCTTGCCCTGTCCTGATGTCACCATTAAAGCCTATTATTTTGAAGTATATCCTCGTCTGCGTGTTCCTCGTTCCTCCCTGCTGTGTGCACCGTGACAGAAGACCAGACCACAACAGTAAGCGGCGCCCCTTCACCACGTTTTGTTTTCAGTTTTTTTTAGTCTTTTATTTTGGTTCCTGTCTGTCCCGCGGCATGGAAGTCGCTGCTCGTCCATCCCGCCTGGAAGCGCATATGGCTAGCCCGCCTGGAGTGTGGCAAGCCCGCCGGGAGTGCGTATGGCAAGCCCACCTAGAGCGCATATGGCTAGCCTGCCTGGAGTGCAAGCCCGCCGGCCGCCACTGACTCAAGCCCGCCTGGAGCTCCCGCCCGCCGGCCGCCGCTGACTCCAGTCCAGTCCCGGGTCCCCGTGGAGCAAGTCCACATGTGACGGCCATCTTGTCGTGCCCACAGGAACATTTTAAGAAACCTTGTCTTGTCTTGTCCATGGAGACTCGTCTGGGGCAGGCGGCTCCTCTTGTTGTGGCCATGGAGGCCATTCCAGCCGCCTGCCTCCCTGTCGTGGAAGTGGAGGCGGTTGCTGAGGGACCCTGTGAGGGCCCACAAGGACCATCTGCCATGGCCGCCTGAGCTCCCAGCCCTGCCATGGCCTCTGTCTGTTCCGCTCTGGAGGTCCCCGTCCTGTGTTCCTGTCCATGTCTGTCCTGAGGGGCCTCCAGAGTTCCCACCCCCTGGTGGAACTGTTACGGCGCGGGTCGCGCCTTCCGGGAGGGGGGAGTAATGTCAGTCCTCTGTCATGTCTGTCATGTGTTCCGCCTCTTGTTTCCATATTTGGTCATGTTCCTGTCCTTGTTAAGTGTGATTTATTAGTTAAGTCTTGTCCAGCTGTGTTTTAGTTATTATCAGTGATTGTCATGTGTATTTAGTTCCTGCCTGTTTAGTTAGTTTTCGTCTGGTCTACTCGTTATTCCCCGGTGTTCCTGTCTGTGTCAACCTTGCCTTGTCTTGCCCTGTCCTGATGTCACCATTAAAGCCTATTATTTTGAAGTATATCCTCATCTGCGTGTTCCTCGTTCCTCCCTGCTGTGTGCACCGTGACAGTGTGAGAGGACAGTCAAGATCCATTACCAAACAGTTCAAGTAAATAATGATGAAAAAAGATTTAATAACAGCACCTGTCATACAGTCCACTGAAGGTGAGTGTAGTGAAGAACCCAAGTGCAGTTTATTTATAAATGTGAAATCCAAGATACAAACAAAATCCAAACAAAGACAGACTTGACTTGAACAGACTTGAAAAAGACTTGACCAGAGACAGACTTGGCATAGCATGAACGGACTAGACTCACCAACAGCAGGTTACAACATTAATACACGACCAGGCAACGACATGGCTAACAAACAATGAGAGGCGCATGACATGAACAAACCAATGAGAGACAAGACTCATGACTAAAGCAACCAATGAGGGAGCCAATAGCATGAATACATGAGGGAAAGGGAAGCATGAAACAACCAGGAACCGTGAATAAACTTCAAAATAAAAGACATGAAAACAAGAACATGAAACAGAACCTAAAACAGACCTTACATATTCCCCCCTCAAAAAAGGCAGCTCCAGACGCCTAAACCCAAAACAGACAAGTCCAGGAGGGTAGTGGAGTGGAGGTGGAACTGGGGGAGGGATGGAGGGCCAGGCCCATGAAGGGGAACAGGGAGCCATGGCGAAGCAGGCAGAGCAGGGGGCCATGATGGAGCAGGCAATTCATGGACGGCCTCCGTGGCCGTGACAGGACAGACAGTGAATTCATGAGCGGCCTCCGTGGCCGTGACAGGACAGACAGTGAGTTCATGAATGGCCTCTGTGGCCATGTTGAAACAGGACGAGAGTTCATAGATGGCCTCCGTGGCCAGTTCAGGACAGGACAATAGTTCATAGGCCGTGACATGAGCAGACGAAAGTTCATTATTGGCCTCCTCGGCCGGAACAAACAGTTCACGGAAACCGTCTCTGGGCGCTACCACCGCACAAGGAACTGAGGTAAGTACCGCCGTCTCGGGAGGTTCTGCAGCCTGTGCTGCCACCTCTGAAGAGACTGCAGTAGACACCATGGCCTCTGGGAGCACAGCAGCGGGCACCGCTACCTCGAGAGGTTCCGCAGCATAAGCCGCTACCTCTGGAGATGTTGTAGCTGGCGCCGCCACCTCTAGCAAATCGGCGGTGGTGTACGCGGCCCAGATACACCATAAAGCAACCCCCCACACGGGAAGTGCTGCAGACAGGGGAATGAGTTCCTGAGCAGGAGGACTAGAGTGATTAGGTTTGGGGATACCAGCTGTGCGTGCAGACACCAGTGGTGTATCCCTCACACTGGATACCAGACTGGGATACCGAGGGACTGACCTTGAATATCTGGGTACAACAGACAGGGAGTGACAGGACTCTGGATGAATAGACGAGATTTGACAGGACTCTGGACGATCAGCTGTGACGTGACGTGACGTGACGAGGCTCTGGAAGATCAGCTGAGACGTGAAGAGACTCTAGAACGGCGGCCATTTTCTGAAGAGACTCTTGAGTGGTGGCCATCTTGCAACGGAGTGGCATCCATATTTTGAATAATGTCTTGAGTAGCCAGCATGACGTGAGCAGGCCCTGGGGTAGCAGACATGACTTGACTTGAACAGACTTGAAACAGACTTGACCAGAGACAGACTTGGCATGGCATGAACGGACTAGACTCACCAACAGCAGGTTACAACATTAATACACGACCAGGAACAAAGGCGACGACATGGCTACTTATAACAAACAATGAGACTCACATGACATGAACAAACCAATGAGAGACAAGACACATGACTAAAGCAACCAATGAGAACATGACTCAATGTACAAGGGAACCAATAGCATGGCGATATGAGGGAAAGGGAAGCATGAAACAAGCAGGAACCGTGACTAAACTTCAAAATAAAAGACATGAAAACAAGAACATGAAACAGAACCCAAAACAGACCTTACAACATGAGGCATCTTAATGCAGCTTTTCACTTATGATACTCTCAAATGTTTGAGGTTTGTTTTGAGGATTAATGCTGCATTATTTTAAAATGATGCATTTTTGACTGTTTATTTATTGTACAACAAAGCCAATAAACATTGCATACAATAACTATAGCCTGTACAAACCAGGGTTTGCATAAAAAATACAAATTGTAGGGATGGCATACAATATCTATGCACACCTGTTTTATGCATTTTTAAAAAAAAAATTTTTTTATCTCATGACTATTCAGGTAAGTTTAAGATGGCAAACCATGTTATTTATTTATTTTTTTATTGAAAACATGAGATGAAGAACCTATTAATTAAACCATTTAAAATTATAAAAAAACTGAAAACTATATAGAAATATGGCAAACTCGCACAGAAATATCAGGCATGTAAAAATAGGCTGTTGATATAATTATGACTAATGTACTTGTGTGATTGATTTATATGCATCTTCTGTTGTTCTGTTATCAGTAAATTCAGTCTCAGTAATATTTTATACTATTTTTAAGTGTTGCATTCTTCTTTGGCATCTATTTATAAAATAGTTTGTGGTTTTGGCATGTTTTTATAGTAAAGGGCTGCTGCTGACTACTAACTGCTGACAGTTTGTCTCTTCTAGTGTTTTGTTCCGTACTGATAAATTGGATGTGAAAGGCAAATGCCAGTCAGCATGCACTAAAAATGTGCAGTTAGTGTTTTGATTTTATTTGGATTTCATATAAACTTTACTATGACTCAGGTCAGTTCAATGTTGATGCAGTTCAATTCACCAAAAATTGCAGAATTCATCAGTTATGAAGAAATTCAGCTCAGTTCAGTTCAAGTTCAGTTCTCATCTGATATGAAGTATATAATTTATCTAATATGTACAGTGTGTAAAATTTTTCATGAGCTTGCATGACTTTCCTATAATACTAAACGCAACTCAAACATCAGTTTAGAAAACAAATCCCATCTGAATAGTGCAAATGAAGAATGGATTTGTTAGTGAATGTTTTGGGTTTTTCTCACTCATCTGCCACATCCTGTTTTGAAGAGCCTCATCTCTTAAGATCTGTTAATTGAGCAGCACTCTAGCGTTAATAATTCAAGTAGCCGTGAGCAAAAAACAGGGTGTATTGTTTTCGTCTCAGGAGTGCAGTGGGACAAGGGGTGTCCGTCTCACAGGAGATCTTCCATTAGGAATGGAAATGCACCGGAGGCTGATAAACACATGTGCTGTTCCTCATGTGGTATAAGAGATACTGTATTACAACATACTGCTATTAAGACAACATAACAGTTAGTGGGCTAAACTTAGTGTAGATTAAAAAAAAGTACAAGTGGCAGTGCTGTAGTTAAAGGCTCTTGCTTGTGCAATAGAGTATGTTTTCATTAACCAAAACGGTCACACTTTATTTTAATGTCCAGTTCTCGCTATTAACAAATCATCGACTTTTGCCTCAATAAACTCCTAATTTGCTCCTTATTAGTAGTTAGTAAGGTAGTTGTTTAGTTTAGGTATTAGGTAGGATCAGGAATACGATCATGTAGAATATGTGCTTTATAAGTATTAATAAACAGCTAATATGTTAATAATACGCATGCTAATAAGCAAATTTCATAGTGAGAACTGGTCCCTAAACTAAAGTGTTACCACAAAAACTTCTCATGTTTTTAAAGGGGTCCTATTATGCTCTTTTATGAAGTCTTGGATGAAGCCCCTCCTTCCAAAATACAAAATGTGCTCTGATTGGTTACCATAGCTTGCCCAGTGCTTTAACGTTCTGACACTCCCCTTGCCATAACCGCAGGTTTCACCTGCTCAGCTGTAAATATAAACACTGGCATCAACATGTTTAAAGGGAAAGTTCACCCAAAAATGAAAATTCTGTCATTAATTGATTTCAGATTGATTTCAAATCATGTTTGGGGGAATTTCAAAGAATTAATAAATGAATGAGTGAATGAGAATGTAATTTTGGACAATGAATTACAGCTTCCATCACTGTATGGATAGAAAGTCTACTGCCGTCATGTTGACGAATAAGTGGTAACTGATTCTGCCTACACTATCTGACCATGACAGAATGGGCAGCCAATCCTAAAAACTGGATTTAAACAAACAAAAAAACAAATATGATTTGAGAGAAGTGTGAACAATGTCCATGTTATAACCAGCATATCACCTGCATGCATTAAAAGCATAGTCCTTGGTTATAGTCATCACAGAAAAGTATATCCTGCTGTACAGAGATGAAGTAATCTCCTGAATTTCTCAAATTCATAATAAGGCTGTTGATGAATTATTACTGTCTGCAGCAATGAGCTCTTTCATTTGTCCTGATTATCTTTCTTCTCATGCGTCTGTCTGGGATGAGAGAACAGCACATTTATCCAGAATTTACAGTTTATTTGGGCTCGGTTTTAAAGTTTGGCTCTTCAGTAAGTGAGATTTAGTCCAGATATTCTGGATAAAATAATGAAGTATATACTGCTGATGTGTGATACATTTAATGTACTAAATATATAAATAAAAATGTTTACAATACATATGATGTGTCTAAGTCTTACTGTAAATATTTAGGGCTCAAAATCACCCACAGGGGTGTAAAATCTACAGAAAAACCCCACTGTATCATATTTGACACGCAAATGTCCAAGGCCTCTAATTTATCAACATAAATTAGATCAAACATTGCATGAAAAAACGTCTCAGTTACGTATGTAACCCTCGTTCCCTGATGGAGGGAATGGAGACATTATGTCATCTCTGATTTTAAGAGAAAACGGCAATGAAATTTGGCATGTGGATTTTGCATGCTGAGCCACTCCCCGTGCATACGGGTATAAAGAGGCGACAGGTGCATCCACTCATTCAGGTTTTAAGCTGAGGAGCCGAGAACGTGTCCCTGGCAACCAGAGATGGTTCAAGGTTGTGGCTTGGGGACATAACGTCTCTGTTCCCATCAGGGAACAAGGGTTATGTACGTAATCGAGACGTTCACTATCTGTCAGTCACTACGAGTTATGGCATGACAACGTTAGGGGTCCATGGAAAGTGCCACAACCTGAACCCTGTCACAACCCTGTGGCGCCACAAGAGTTGAAAAGCAGCTAGAGGTCTGTGCGGGACTGTTTTTTAAGTCCCGCTCCCGCCCGCTCCTGCGAGGTTATATCCCGCACCCACCCGCTCCCGCGATATATTCACTCTTTGTTCACCCGCTGTCCGCTTTGAATAATTTTCTTCCCGACCCGACCGTTCCCGCTAAATTTAGATCTCGTTTCCAGAATCACACATTTAAATTTCCTCTACTGAAAGAAAGAGAAATAGGCTAACAAATAAAAGTGTAGTCTGCACAAAGTTGTATTTGTTATTTTATTTGTCTTGTCAAGAGTCTTTTATTGACAGCAAAATGTCTTAAGACACAAAATTCGTTTAACATTTTGCTGCCAACACAGTAGGAAAATAAAAATGTACAAAAATTGTATTCCTTATTTGAATTCGTCTTGTCAGGATACAATTCGTTTAACCTTTACAACACAATAGGAACAAGTGTCGCAGAGGGATAAAAAAAGTAGGTTGTACAAAAATGGCTTATTATAATTTTATTCGTCTTGTCAAAATACTAAATTCGTTTAACATCTTGCTGTAAACACAGTAGCCTAGGAAAAGTGTCGCGGAAGAAAAATGAATAAATAAATAAATTCGACATCTGTCATTTAAAATTATAGGCTAAACGAAATATAAACAAAACCGAGTTGAGCGTTCTTCAAGGACAGCGCATCCACACTTTGCTCCATCTTTATTCTACTCTGTCACTCATCGACAACTTGCCTGTTCTGTCTGCGGGCCGTATATTCCCCACTGGTAGGCTAGCCTGCTCTGAGCATCGTTATGCACATGCTGCACACAGACCTCGCAAATAAAACAAAGCACTGGTTCATGCGTGCAGCACGTGCGTAACAGTCGAGTGCAGGCTGTACTGGTGCTTGAATAAAGCGCAGATATGCTGTTCTGAAAAGACGTCGGAAATGGGATATTGTTAGACCGCCCGCTCCCGTTCAAATTGCACCAGAGTTACCGACCGCAACCGCGTTTTATGCAGGAATTTAATCCCGCGTCACAAGAAATCAGCCGCGGGAATACAGACCTCTACAAGCAGCCATGTCTCAGACAGATGCTACGCAAAGGATGTTACCTTCCCAACACCCCAGCGCAAATTCACTAACCTTGGCACCCGCAGGGACCAAAAGGTAGTACATCACTGCTGGAGATTGCCACGCTACTGTTCCGTCCACAATAATTTTTTAATAGAAGGGATTTCAACCTTCAGTGAAAGACTTGATTCAGATATTTCCTATTTGTTGTTATCAGCTTTGGCAATAACGATGGTGAAGCGAGCCTTCCAAGGGGAAGGGATGTACAGAGGCCACATCCTATCCATAGGGAGGTAACATGTGGAGACACTGATATGGACTGACCAAAGGGCAGTACTACATATGGAATGGTCTCAGAGGCAGGTCCTACCTGAGAGTAGGGATGGAGCAACTTCCAGCAGAGACTGACAGAATGGTCTGGCAAAGGGAAGACACGGGTTCACCAAAAAGGGAAACCTTACTGTGGAAGGATACACATATGGGACCACCCGCAGGGAATCAAGCCATATGGACATCTTGCCAAGTACAGGGGATGACCTGGAGTCCGGGCAAGCTAACACCGATACTGGGCCTGGCGTCCGACTGCTCCGCTCAGTCTGACTGCCGGGGGTGCTGGAGGATACTCTACTGGAGGAGGAAAAAAGTGCTTGCATCCCCTGGTGAAGGCTGGTCCTTCCTGCCAATTACCTATTGCCCAACACATGGGAAGAAACCGGCTCAACACGGAGGCTATAGAATCTCGCGAAGGTGTTTGGTGTCGCCCAGCCCACAGCTCTACAGATGTCTGCGCATAGGAGGGGGCAACACTCCGTGTGGAGTGAGCCCTCACCCCCAGGGGGCACGGCTTGCCTTGGGATTGATTTGTCAAGGCGATGGCATCCACTATCCAGTGGGCCAACCTCTGCTTGGAGACAGCCTTCTCTTTCTGCTGACCTCCGTAACAGACAAAGAGCTGCTCAGAGCTTCTGAAGCACTGGGTGCGGTCCACGTATATGCGAAACGCTCCTACAAGACACAGCAACGCCAAGGCTAGGTCTGCCTCCTCCGAGGGCAGTGCTTGCAGGTTCACCACCTGATCGCAAAAGGGCATTGTGGGAACCTTGGGCATGTGTCCAGGCTGTAGGTCTCAGGACAATGTAAGAGTAGGCCGGCCCAAACACAAGGCACTCTCTGCTTACCAAAAATGCTTGGAGGTCCCAGACCCTCTTGATGGAAGTGAGTGCGGTCAGGAGTGCTTTCTTAGCAAACAGGAATTTAAGCTCGACTGAATCCAGCGGCTCAAAGGCCAGCCAGGACGAACTAGTAGAGAGATCCCAGGAGGGCCTTAACCTAGGAGGATTTAACCTTCTGGCACCCCTCAGGAACCTAATGATCAGGTCATGCTTAGCCAAAGACCGGCCGTCCACTGCATTGTGTTGTGTTGCGATAGCAGCGACAAACACTTTCAAGGTGGAGGGAGACAGTATACGCTCCAACCTCTCTTGCAGGAAAGAAAGCACAATTCTAATCGGGCTAAAGAAGGTCCTTCCTCAGAGGAATGCGCCAGGGAGGGGCTGTCACGAGGAGCATGCCTTCATTATATTCACCATTGTTACACCACAATAAAGAATGCATATCGCTCCGTCCCCAGAGCAGCTTTGGGCTCTCTGATCACTGTTTAGTTCATCTTATACCGACCTACAGGAAGAAACTGGAATCAGCTAAACTTCTATTAATGACTGTAAAAAGACGGACAAATGAAGCAGAGCGGGATTTTTTTGTTTCGACCTCACTGATTGGAGTGTTTTTGAAGCTGCGCCAGGGGGTCGCCTGGCGAACTGAATCGCGTAGCCGAGTCGAACTGACCAAATGAGCCAACGGGATGTGTTGGGCAGCACAAGCCATGCCTCCAAGCTCAGTGTGAGTGGCACCAAAAGGACAATCGACATACCCACAGTGGTGCAGAGTTGGGAAGTCGTGCTGGATGGCACAGAAGGCATCGCGTCCTGGCTCATCACAACAGGACTTCCCGTGTCCCCTGAGGGACCGGCCAGATATGCGCTCTGCGTCCCTGAGCCACAATCTCTTGACCGTTGGTGATAGGGTCGTCGTGGGCGAGAGTGAGGACACCCATGAGCCTGGCAACCTGGAGGAAAACGAAACTGCTCTTTGAAATTGTAGCGGAACAGAACTAAAGATTCTCCACCCGGCTCTCCTCCAGAGGAGGGAGCAACACTATTGTCGACGCCACCTACTGAAGAGCAGTCTCCCACATATCCGGGTTGCCTGTGTCAGGCCTGCTTCATCGTCTTCCTAGAGGATTTAGTGGCTGGGGACACCTCTTCCAGCGCGGAGCTCCACGTGTTGCCCTCAAGGTGTCTCAGCACGGGATGGAGCTACAGCAGAGGAAGCAGGGGGCGCAGACTGAGGCACGGCCCACGATGGAATGGTGGCAGCAGGAGGATCACATCGGGGCAGGATGAGCTGAACAGCCTTGGTCTGCTTCTGTACTGCTGAGAACTGCTGGGCACAGTCCTTGACAGTGTCTCTTAACAGGTCAGCCTGGGAGATGAGAGCGTCAAGAAAGCAGACTTTGTCAGTGTCTCTCATCTCGACCAGGTTGAGCCTGAGATGCCTCTCTTGGATCACTAACGTACACATCACCTTCCCGAGGAACCGCGCCGTGACTTTCGTTGCCCAGAGAGCGAAATCAGTTGCCGTGCTCAGCTCCTGAATCAACCTCAGGTCGGTATTACCCTCGTGCATTCGTTTTAGTGCCTTGGCTTGGTGGACCTGCAGGATAGCCATGGCATGCAGGGCAGAGATGGCTTGGCCCGCAGCACTGTAAGCTTTGGCAGCAAGAGCCGCAAACAGGTTACAGGCTTTGGATGGGAGACGAGGACGATTCCTCCAAGTGGCGGCTTTTTACGGGCACAGGTGCACCGCAACTGCTCTCTCCACCCGGGGAGTGTCAACATATCCCCTAGCCGCCCCACCATCAAGGGTAGTGAGGACGGAGGAAGAAGACAAGCGGCTTCTGGCCGTAAAAGGGGCCATCCAACACAGCTGCTTCAAACTTACTTCAAATTATGTTGTAATTTATGCTGTAAAGTTAACCATATACCACATTTAACCTACAAACTCAACAGCTCTATTGTCTGTATGTAATAGAGAACAGTACAGTATATCAGTATCTGACTAATGCTTGTGCATGAGACATTTTTTTTTTTTTTTTTAATTATTTGTGCCATTTTGCTTTGATTGTATCACTGGATGTGTAAAAGCTTCATACAGTCATTACCTGTGGATGATCCGTTTGTTGCGCAGATAGTGCAGAGCGAGGGCGATTTCACAAACGTAGTGCTTGACTGTGCTCTCTGTAAAGTGCACGTTCTGCTGTAAATGATAACGCAGATCTCCTCCCAGCAGCAGGTCAACTACCATGAACATGTCCTCCTCATCTTGAAACGAGTACCTGCGTTAGACAAATGATGACAGTGAGTTCTCATCTTTCTTCATAAATTCACATGAATTTACATGTCTAATTTGGAGTCTTTCACATGTATTTGTTTGACGTGCAATATGAAGATGACTATTTTAGTAGGATTACTGGTAGATTACCGGCTATTTTAGTACAACTGATACACCTGCTTGTTAATGCAAATATCTGCTCAGCCAATCATGAGGTGGCAACACAAACCCTGCTGGGGCAGAAATGTGATCTAAGTGACTTTGTGGAATGATTGTTGGTGGCAGACGAGGTGGTTTGAGTATCTCGGAAACAGCTGATCTGGGATTTTCACGCACTGTAAACAGTCTTGAGTTTACAGCAAATGCAGAAAAACAAGAAACATCCAGTGAGCGACAGTTCTGTGGCTGAAAAGGCCTTGTTAATGAGAGAGGTCAAAAGAGAATCACCAGGCTGGCAAGAGCACAACAATATACATATTATATAATAACCACATAAGAGCTCTGAGCCTATTGGCTATTTAAAGGAATAGTTCACCCAAAAATGAGAATTTGAATATTTACAAATCCAAACAAATCCATCTTTAAGATGTTTTAACTCCAAACCGTTGATTCCAGCTAAAATATGAGACCATAATCCATAATAATGCTTCCTCCTGTGAAAAAGTAAATCTCTCTCTCATATAAAAGTCCAGCCACATATTTGTTTAGAGCTGTTTTGGCTTGTAAATGGAGCTTGATCTGTGCAGATTTCTCTCCTGATTCAGACTAGATGACTTTTTCACTGGAGGAAGCGTTATTATGGATTATGGACTCGGTTTTAAGCAACGGTTTGAAGTTAAAACGTCTTAAAGATAGATTTTTTTCTTCCAAACATGCATCTCAAGATGTTAACTGATGGACTGGAGTGCTGTGGATTATTGTGATGTTTTTATCAGCTGTTTGGACTCTCATTCTGACGGCACCCATTCACTGCAGAGCATCCATTGCTGAGACACTGATGCAGTGACACATTTCTCCAAATCTGATGAAGAAACAAACTCATCTACATCTTGGATGGAGAGAGGGGATGTAAGTTTTCATTTTTAACCAACTATTCCTTTTAAAGGGTAAATGTCTGCTTCAATATATAAATGTCAACAAAGGAAAGAAAACTGTGCTTGTTGAGCTATTTTGTGGGGTCATAAAGCCAAAGCAAGCAAAAGTACAGAACCTCAGTCATAGAAAAGCACAGAAATTGTTTTCCTGTTTGTTTGTTTGTTTGTATGTTTGTTTTAGAGAAAGATCTCCCACTGGCAGGTCTGAGCTTCTTCTGCTCGTGCCCTCAGTAACCCATCGGTCAATCAATGTCTGACACTCTCAGGAGCTCTACATCAGCAAACACTCATTTGAAAAACCATTCAGCAAAGCAGCATTGATTTTACATGCTCGCTGCCTGCTGATGTGCCCTTCCATTCATATTTGAAAAATGACTGGTTCACAGAGCTCTCACAGCATTACATAAACTAAAGACAGGTTTGTGCAGATTTGGTGTGTGCTTCTGCAGTTTGAGTGTCAGCTTTCAGAAATTTTGTGACAAGTAAAGATTCTGTGTGTGAGCAGTTAAAAAAAACTATAAGTACACAAATCTTTCATGTTTCTTAAGATACTTAAGTACAAGTTTAGAAGTGCACTTTTAATGATGGCAAATTAAAAGTTCTACTTAAAGTATATTTTAAATCAGGTTTTAATAAACATTTGGCATACTTTAAAGAAATACACTTATTTTGATGTTCACTAACATAAAGCACATGCGCTTCAGTACTTGATTATAATTTTAACTGTAGTTGTTTGTAAACATGTAATTAAGCTTCCAAAAACATTACATTCAATTTGCACTTAAGTCTATTACGTTAAGTATATTATTTCAGAAATAAGTACTTTTATTAAAAGTACAGTATGCTGAAGTATACTTCTTTTTCACAAGGGTGTAGTTAATATTCATGTAGGACAGCAGACATCTCAGCTGCGGAAGTAGACGTTCTCAATGCAGGAAGTAATGTAAGAGAACCGAAAAGCCTTTTTAAGCGTCCTGCTTTATTTGATCCCTGAAAATGTCCATCTGTCAGAGTCTGAACTCAACACGTATCTGCCGTATACTGGTGTGGACACAAATAGAACAGCCTGAGGCTTTATGAGCAACATGACAACAATCTGCAGATGTTCTCATATCACTGCTTAATGTTTCAAGAGGCCTGCATGAGTCATCTAAGTGAACATGCTAAACCATACGCCACAGTGAAATACACTGCAGAGCTCACTGCATCAGGTTGGGAACCATCTCAGAATTTATAAGGAGACTCTACATTGTAAAATATTAAAATATTAATATGCAGTGATATTATTTTAGACAGCTGACATTAAAACATTGCTGGTCACCATCAAAATAAATCGATAGGAACCTACAGTTATATTCGGGTCTATATATATGGCTTTGGTCTACAGGATTGTTTTGCCCTTTTTTGTCATTTGCCAAGCAAAAATTCACAGTTTCTCTTATTATTTCGATTTTTAGAAAAGTCAACATGCCACACAATTTGAGAAACCACACATATATCATATCCATAACACAAACAGTGCAGGAGGAGTTACCGGCCTAAACAGACAGCTTGTTACTAAAATGAGCCAGAAAGATGTGTATAAAAAGCTCTTAGTTGCAGAAAAGCACAAGATAAAAGAAGGAAACACATTGGCGGAAACTAGACTGCTTAACTGCTCTTTATTGCTCTATTAATAAAATAAACAACTTTTGGAATGGATAACTCGAACACTTTTTACTGAAGTACTATATAAATAAAAATATAAAAATGATATTTTGGAACACTAAGATATAAATGGCCATTATATTGAGCTCAAAGTAATTGGATTTCTTTGGATATATGACAAATCTCATAATTGTGTCAAAAATGTACTGTTGCTCATTTAGTTACTTCTGTTTTCTTGTCTTTTTTTTTTAAGTTGAAGTTGTAGTATTTATTTCTTTGTTTTTGATGCCTATATACAGTTTATGCATAATTATTAGGCAAGAAGATATTCTGATCATATTTTTTCCCCAAGCTCATTTCACCAGTTCCAAAACACAGTCTTAATAAGTACCATTAATTGTGTATAGAATTATTTATTAGTGATATATAATTCTTTATGAGGACTGAAAGTGAAAAATGCTTCAGATGTGCATATTAGCAAAATTATGGCGTGACCATTGGGGGGGGGGGGATACCCCAATTAGCATTTCTTGTCCAATGGTCACATCTAATTTTGCTATTTCTATAGTATTGCATGCTTCTCATGGAGATTTATTCATTTCTGACTTTTCAGTGTGAGTAAAATCTCTTTTTTTGACCTATTTTACCTGTACACATCTGAACATAAGGCATATTCTACTTCCCACCCTCATTAACAATTATATCACTTATAAATTATTTTGTACAAAATTAATAGGTTTGGAATGGCTAAAACATGCTTGGAAAAAAAAAAAATTGAATATCGAAAAAATAATGCATATACTGTAGTTTTATTCTTTTAGTTGATTAAGTTTTAGTTATAATACTAAAAATATTGAAAATGTTAAAATTGTCACGGTGCACACAGCAGGGATGAACGGGGAGATAACTTTTCTTTTTTATTATTTAATTTAATTTTAGTTCATATTTATAAGTATGTAAATGTTTTTTGGTTTATTTTTTTCAATTTATGCTTGGCAAATATAAACAAAAGGTTTTAACTTTGGCATGAATTTTTCATCCTCTAATGACCCTTTGAGGCAGTTTGATTCGTATTTGAGGGCATCACTGAGATCCTGCACTACAGCAGAAGAACACATCTAATAAATTACTGATGACAAGGAAAAGGCATGGCATAAAAACGTGCTTAAGATGCCACCGTGACTCGTGTCACATTGATTTTCAACTGCGCTTTGATTGACAGGCTTTATTTGTCCGTTGGCAATGCCTGCTCAGCGTCCCCTGTCAAAGAGGGACCAAATTACAGAGTGGTGCTGAGAAAGCGTAAGGTGTGAGCCCACTTCGTCAAGCTATACTTCCTGCACAAACACACTGCTGGCAAAAGAGTGATTCACCTTGAGCGCATTTAGGGCCTCTTAGAACCAGTTTAAGAATGTGAACAAGATAATGCAATCAGAATACGTCTACAAATGTGTGCTAATAAAGTGCATTGGCTATCACTGCAGGCTAAATGCTATTCTCTTGTTTTAGACACTCAGAAATCAAGAGAAGAGAATTCAACTTTCGCCACAAGCAGAAGAGTTTCGTGGAAACACACTCCACGTGAGACAGGAGGAAGTAGTGTGAGAGCTCTTCTCTTTAAATATAAAGAAGGTTGTAGTCTCAGCTGGCCATCAGAGTGGAGCCTGTCTACATCTCATTAAAAGTAATAAGGCTTTCTTTTTAAGTTGTAATGCAAAGAATAGTGCTATATCTGAATGTTGCACAGATAAATATTTGAAACAGTTGTATATTGCCAATTATTTTACTGCAGTGGTTAATGATAAAAAAATAAATAAAAATAAAAAACTATGGTTGCAAATGGTTTCCCGAAATCATATTTGCAACAAAACAGCATTGCAAAGTTGCGTGATTAGAACTGCAGCTCTCGACCTGTGGTTAATAGCACAGTTTCTTGTGTGTGTGTGTGTGTGTGTGTGTATAGTAGTAGTTTGCAACCTTGCAATCTGTATACCTCTTAATTGTGAATTTTTTTGAAAACACTGAGATGCCTTCCTCTGAAATTTTATTGCAAAGTTGCATGATTGGAACTGCAGCTCTCGACCTGTGGTTAATAGCACAGTTTCTTGTGTGTGTGCGTGTGCATATGCGTGTGTGTGTGTGTATTGTAGTAGTTTGCAACCTTGCAATCTGTATACCTCTTAATTGTGAAATTGTCCTCTGAAATTTTATTGCAAAGTTGCGTGATTGGAACTGCAGCTCTCGACCTGTGGTTAATAGCACAGTTTCTTGTTAGAAAGACATGAACTTTAATTAATTAATAATATGTATAATATTAATATATAAATTATACTCTTAAACAAAATAAAGCAAGCTTGCAGCATGCAGTTCATTCTGTGTCTTACAGATTCCATTCTACTTCTATTAGTAAATATCAAATTTACTGAACTCTAACCCCGTTGATCCACTTCCTCATATATTATTAACTCTTCTCTCCTACCTCACATCGGCCTTATTTGCACTACTGAATGTAAATTTTTATTACAGTAACAACTGTTTACTTTTGTATCTTGCACTACCATACCTAAATTGGATTATGCTCATTTGCACTGCCGACTGTTGTTTACATTATCAATGTTTACATTAACATTTTGCACCGTATGTCTAATTGTAATATGCAATCACTTCCACTGCACTTTTACACCTTGTTTATAGTAATAGCCATCTGTATATATATTATATTGATAGTACATATCACCTGTAAATTCTGTTTATAGTAATAACCATCTTTCTATATATATGTATACATATATTCAGTACATATCCTTGTCCTGCACTTATTCAACCATTGTATATACTGCACTTGCTGCTATTGCACTTCTGGTTAGACCTAAACTGCATTTCGTTGCCCTGTACCTGTACTTGTGTAATGACAATAAAGTTGAATCTAATCTAATCTAATCTAAAATGAGTTAAAGTGCCATTTTTTTTGCCATTTAAACAAAGTTCACCCACAAAATGAAAATTCTGTCATTATTTAGTCATCTTCAGGTTGCTCCAAACCTGTGTGAGTTTCTTTGGTAATACTTTAGTTTTGGGACCAATTCTCACTATTATCTAGTTGCTTATTAGTATGCATATTATAAGAATATTGGCTATTTATTAGTACTTATAAAGCACATATCAACACCTTATTCTCCATGACAATATTTTAGCTCATTTAATCCACCCCATACCTAAACTTAACTACCTTACTAACTTAATAAGCATCAAATTGAGGCAAAAGTCATGGTTAATAGTTAGTTAATATTGGTCCCCAAACTAAAGTGTGACTGTTTCATTCCTCTGTTGAACACAAAAGAAGATATTCTGAATAATGGTGCCAGTAGCCATTGATTTCCATGTTATGGAAAAAAATATTATAGAAATCAATGGCTACCATCAACTGTTTGGTTACCAGCATTCTTCAAAATATCTTCTTTTGAGTTCAGTGGAAAAAAGAAACTCATACAGGTTTGGAACAACATGAGGAACAACATGAGAATTTTCCTTTTTGGGTGAACTGTCCCTTTAAGTGCACTGTACCCCCTTTAAGGTGTCCATACATTCTGTAATTCAGATTTGTATTGATATATGACTTTTAATATAATTAAAACAGTTTTGAGCAGTACAATAAATACTATAAGTGTGTGTGTGTGTGTGTGTAGTAGTAGTAGTAGTAGTAGTAGTCTTTAACCTTGCAAACTGTGTACCTCTTAATTGTGGATTTTTTTGAAAACACGAGCTGCCTTCCTCTGAAACATTACAGTATCTACTGCTGTCACTGTTTAACCATAATGTTACTGTTGAGAAATGAGTGATTGATCCTTGATTGATCCTACTGTAAACAATTCCAGAACAGATCAATCTTTACTCATTCTATATTTGTCAAACAATTCTGACTATATTAATTATGTTGTTTGTCAATAGTTGCACGAACAAGATTCCAGCTGCCAGAATCTCTGAGAGAAAGAGTCAGTGAAACACCAGAGAGACAAGGAGTACAGTAGTTTGATGTCTCTCACATCTGACCTTGAGTGCCTCTCTCGGTCCAGCAGAACTCACATGCATCCGCAGCACTGCAGGGATCACACACAGCGCTCCCCCCCCCCCATCTCAAACTGCTGCCAGCACATTACCGTTCCCCAGCCATTCTTATCAAATTTACCGTCCCATGCAGCTATTATTTAGATAGGGCTTCTCCGCTGTGGGGCATTTTTACTTATAAATTTGTAATTAAAAAAGCAGTTGTATTGATTTAGTCATTCCTGCATCACATACTGATGAGGATGATGGTTTGTGTTCCAGTATGCTTCAGTGAATCCTGAGAAAGAAAACAAGACGTGTGTCATAATATTTGAGGCGTTTTTTTGTTGTCATTTAGAATTGATTCTAAATTAGATTGGGCAGCTTGCCGTTAAACCAAAGTGATCTCATTATTGTTCATAGATGTGCACAGATACGTTTTTTTTTTTTTGGTGTGATTTTATCTATTTGATTATTTAATATTTGTTGTATTCGACCCAGGCTAATTAGAAATATACTGTATGCTTGTGGCAACGTTTATACAACACCGATATTACGTACCGTATTGCATGAAAATGAAATGTCCAGTGAGGGGTGCTAAAATGCATTCAATACTTGACCATGACACGTTCATATTACATTGTTCAGGTATGTATTGCGACGATTCAAGAATTCAAATTCTGGTGAGTGTCACTAAAAGCTTAATGCTCTATCGTGTTAGAAAATAACAAACACCCTCCACCAAACTCAAACCTAAACCTACCCGACAGTATTAAGTTAACGAATGCAGAACTGATATAAAAATGCATTCGATGATGCAACTTTGTTATTTTAACTCCTTATACGCGGGTTTGAGCAGTTTTGTTGAACCGTAGTTTCACGGGATTCAGAGCTTTTCACCGCACAAGTGCAACAGTATGTGAGCTACCGAACAAACCTGCTGCGTTAGAAACCCCACACATATGAAGCTGTATATGTGACGCTAAAGGTCAAAAGTGTCACTTTTCAAATCTCGCAGCATTTTAAAATTGTTTTGAAGTCATAACATAATAATTTGCAAAGGAATTGTGAGAAAATTATGCTTTCTTAATCAAAACTCTGGCTCTGTAAATCATAATTTGTGTGAAAGGGAATAAAAGTTGTCAGAGTTCTATTGCATCTAGTGTTGATTTCAACTGGAAACTGCAGCGATTCGTACATACACAGTAGGAACGTTTTTTGAGTTTTGCAGAAATGTAGGTAGAGGCATGTATTTCCAATGAACCTGGGTACACTGTAAAAAATGACCGTGAATTTAACGGTAAAAGACTGCTACAGTAAAAACCTGTTAAATGGTTAATGGTAAGTTCCCCTACTTTACACGGTGAAAAACTGTATTGGATATTACATGTAATTTTACGGTAGTATACCATTTTTGGAAGTGAAAAAGTATGTACAATTTACAGTTTTATAATTTATAATAATAATAATAATAATTTATAATTTAATTGACATTCCCAGAGTTACCTTTCAAATTTGATGTTTTTTTGTTGTTGAAATAACTATGTTTCTTAGATTTTTCTGATCAGTTTTGTACATTAGGGTTGTATGTTACACCTAATGTTGTTAAATGAAAGTTTATTGCATTATTTCAGTTTCATGTGAGTTACCATGTTGGTGTTTAGTGTTTGTGTTAAGGACACTGTGCAACTTCTATTAACATTATATCAGTTAATGAAATTACGGTATTTAACTGTAAATTTAAGTTAAAATCGTAAAATCTAAAACGTTGCAGGCAAACTTCTGGCAAATTCTAGCAACCACAGCTGCCGTTTTTACCGTAAATTGTAGGGGTTTTTTTTTTTACAGTGTAGGTAATCATTTACAGTAAGTAATTAGTTTTACATTTAATAATATAAAGTTACTAAACTTCAAAATTAAGTTAATTGGTTTTCATTTTGTACTACACAAATGTTAATTGCATCTAACTTCAAATATTTAGAAAACTAACTAAAGCGATTTTTTTCATGTATGAATACATTTTGATCCATCCTTTGAAGTACATAAAATATTGAAATTAATAACCTAATTAGCTTTCTCATTTGCAAGCAACTCATGTAACTGATTAAACAGATTTTTTGGGTTCTGCTAACTTATTACGCTGCCGTTTACACAGTTACTTGGATTTGACTTTTCACACACAAGATTTCGCACATAAATCAATCAATTACATTTATATTTTAGATTCATATATGTCATATTTAGGTTTAATGATGGTGAGTGTTGATATATTGGATTGATACTAAAACATGACAATGAAAATGTTACGTGTAAATGTTACTGTGTTACTGGTAAATCATAGGCCTGCTGGTAAAACAGACTCCTCTTGGAGAGTTATGTTGTGTGTTAATCGAATTTGCTGAAATAAAGCAGTGAACAGCATGAAAAGCTTTCTAGATGTGAAGTGTGCTCATATCTCTAGTTTTCAGCTCCATTCATTTGTAAAGCTAAAAGCATCCTGACAGTGACTGCACTGTTTTGTCCCATATCCGACTCTAAATTTCATGCTTCAACTGCTACCAATTTTATGCCCCATCTCCCACCAGGCCGAAAGCTGAACTACAAAATTTCTTGGGCAAAATTTTCCAAACACAAAGACAAAATATTAGTTTGATTCCGCTACTATGCACCTTCAATAAACAGACTATTCAAACACTGCCTCAAATTGTACAGTAGCAGCAAACTAGACAAAAATGTGTGTCAACATATAAATAGAGGTCAACATATAAATTTAATGTAGGATCTAGAAAAAATCTGATCGTGATTAAACCTGAAAAATGCAAAATAAATGAACAAAAACAATTTCTAAAGCTTGGGCTCCTAAACATTAGATCACTCGCACCCAAAGCAGTTATTGTAAATGAAATTATCACAGATAATAGTTTTGATGTACTTTGTTTGACTGAAACCTGGCTTAAACCAAATGATTATATTGGTCTAAATGAGTCTACTCCACCAAGCTACTCCTATAAACATGAACCCCGTCAGACTGGTCGTGGCGGTGGTGTCGCTACAATATATAGTGATTTTCTCAATGTTACTCAGAAAACAGGATACAGGTTTAACTCATTCGAAATACTTCTACTTAATGTTACACTGTCAGATATGCAAAAGAAATCTCTCCTATCTCTTGCTCTGGCTACTGTGTATAGACCACCAGGGCCATATACAGAATTCCTAAAAGAATTTGCAGATTTCCTCTCAGATCTATTGGTTAATGTTGATAAAGCGCTAATTGTTGGAGATTTTAACATTCACGTTGATAATACAAATGATGCGTTAGGACTTGCGTTTACTGACCTAATAAACTCTTTTGGAGTCAAGCAAAACGTCACCGGGCCCACTCATCGTTTCAATCATACGCTAGATTTAATTATATCGCATGGAATTGATCTTACTGATATAGATATCGTACCTCAAAGTGATGATGTTACTGATCATTTCCTTGTATCGTGCATGCTGCATATTATCGATATTAACTATATGGCTCCAGCGTTATCGTCTGGGCAGAACTATTGTTCCAGCCACCAAAGACAGATTCACAAATAACCTGCCTGATTTATCTCAACTGCTCTGTGTACCCATAAATACACGTGAACTAGACGAAATGACTAGCAACATGGGCACTATCTTCTCTAATACATTAGAAGCTGTTGCCCCCCTCAATATGAAAAAGGTTAGAGAAAACGTACTGCGCCATGGTACAACAGTTATACCCATTCTCTCAAGAAAGAAACTCGTAATCTTGAGCGCAAATGGAGAAAAACTAACTTGGAAGTTTTTAGAATTGCGTGGAAAAACAGTATGTCCAGCTATAGACAGTCTCTAAAAGCTGCCAGGGCAGAGCATATCCACAAACTCATAGATAATAACCAAACCAATCCAAGGTTTTTATTTAGCACAGTGGCTAGATTAACAAATAAACAGACGCCACCCGATCTAAATATTCCCTCACAGTTTAATAATAATGACTTTATGAATTTCTTCACTGATAAAATAGATAACATTAGAAATACAATAACAAATGTAGGTTCTGCACCGTCTAGTACTTCAGTTTCATTCACAGCTCCCAAAGAAAAACTGCAGTGCTTTACAACTATAGGACAGGAAGAACTAAATAAACTTATCACTGCATCTAAACCAACAACATGTTTATTAGATCCTGTACCCACTAAACTACTGAAAGAGTTGTTACCTGCTGCAGAAGAAGAACCGCTTCTCAATATTATTAACTCATCATTATCTTTAGGTCACGTCCCAAAACCATTCAAGCTGGCGGTTATTAAGCCTCTTATTAAGAAACCACAACTAGATTCTAGTGAACTGGCAAATTACAGACCCATTTCAAATCTGCCGTTTATGTCTAAAATTTTAGAAAAAGTTGTGTCTGCTCAATTGTGCTGCTTCTTGCAAAAAAATGATCTCTATGAAGAATTTCAGTCAGGTTTCAGGCCTCACCATAGCACAGAAACTGCACTTGTTAAAATTACAAATGACTTGCTTCTTGCGTCAGACCAAGGCTGCACCTCATTGCTAGTTTTACTTGATCTTAGTGCTGCGTTCGACACTATAGATCATGACATACTCATAGATCGATTACAAAACTATACGGGTATTCAAAGGCAGGCTTTAAGATGGTTTAGATCCTACCTATCCGATCGCTACCACTTTGTTTTTTTAAACGGGGAGTCATCTCAACTATCACCAGTAAAGTATGGAGTACCACAAGGATCTGTCCTAGGTCCTCTGCTATTTTCAATATACATGTTGCCCCTTGGTGATATTATTAGAAAATACGGGATTAGTTATCATTGTTATGCTGATGATACTCAACTATATATCTCAACAAGACCAGATGAAACTTCTGAACTATCTAAGCTAATAGACTGTGTTAAAAATGTAAAAGATTGGATGACCAATAATTTCCTCCTATTAAATTCGGATAAGACCGAGATATTAGTTATTGGTCCAAAAAACAGTACTCAGAATCTCTTGGATTACAATTTGCAACTAGACGGATGTACTGTTACGTCCTCTAAAGTCAAAAATCTGGGTGTTATATTAGACAGCAACTTGTCCTTTGAAAATCATATTTCCCATGTTACAAAAACAGCATTCTTCCATCTTAGAAACATTGCCAAGCTTCGAAACATGCTACCTGTTTCAGATGCAGAAAAGCTAGTTCATGCATTCATGACCTCTAGACTGGACTATTGTAATGCACTGTTAGGTGGTTGTCCTGCATCTTCAATAAACAAGCTACAGATAGTCCAAAATGCAGCAGCTAGATCATATTACTCCAATTTTACAGTCTCTGCAATGGCTACCTATTAAGTTCCGGATCAATTACAAAATACTATTACTTGCCTATAAGGCACTAAATGGTTTATCTCCTGCGTACCTAACTAGTCTTCTACCATGCTACTATCCAACCCGCTCCCTAAGGTCGCAAAATTCTGGACTTTTGGTAGTACCTAGGATAGCAAAGTCCACTAAAGGAGGTAGAGCTTTTTCACATTTGGCACCCAAACTCTGGAATAGCCTTCCTGATAACGTCCGGGGTTCAGACACACTCTCTCTGTTTAAATCTAGATTAAAGACACATCTCTTTAGCCAAGCATTCACATAATAATCTTGTACTGCATTTATATCTAATCAAATGTACATTATAATTCTTTAGATTGGGTTGAACAAATCATTTTTGCTTGAATAGAACAGCAGCTACGCTAATTATGTCTCTATCTGTTTCTCTGATTCTGCCGAACTAGGAATTACTGAAGCGTCAGTCTGGATCCAACCCTTAAAAAGATCCGGGATGACCAAACACCTGAGAAGAGATGATGGCAACACCTCAGAGGACCACGGAGGATGCCAACCCTCAGACAACACATAATTACCAAGTTAAGTCTGTCATAACTTAAATATATTGGGTTTCTTCTGTGTGTATGTGTATATGTATGTATATATATGTGCATGTGTGCGTATGTGTATGCATATATATAGTAGAAACTTAATTTCCTGTAAAGCTGCTTTGCAACGATTGTATCGTAAAAAGCGCTATACAAATAAACTTGAATTGAATTGAATTGAAAAGATAAACTTTAGGTTAGCTCGAGATCGACAAAGCCTAGCCTGAAAGCTTGAATTAGTTGTAAAAGCTAAGATAGATAGATAGATTCACTTTGTTATCACATTTCAACACATAGCTATCATGTTTTAGCATGTTTATAGCATATAATTTTTAACACATTGTTAGCACGTTTGTAACATGATTTATCACATTGCTCACATGTTTCTAGCATTATTTCACACAATGCTATATGTTGTTAGCATGATTAGCATTTTTTCTAGCATGTAGGTGACATGATTAGCATGTTTATAACATGTTGCCAGCATGTTTTAGCACAATGTGATTAGCACATTGCTAGCATGTTTCTAATGCTTTTTGTTAAATACCTTTTATTTTTTTATTATTTATTTTTATTTATTTATTTTTTTCAAAATACAAGGCGTTTTTCTTTTGTTGTTGTTTTTTTTGTTAACAACATTTTATTAAATTTTCTTCTGGAAACAGTAGTAAAAAACAAAAAGCAACTGTGCATATTTAGAACCCACCCCAACCCCATATAAGGCAGTTTTCTATGTATTTTTGGATAAAGGAGCTCAAAGTGTCAAAGGGAAATGTATATTTTTCACTACTGAACAGCAGAGATAGAAAATAGCCTAGTAAGAATGTTTGTGTATGCAACATATTGTTATACTTATACTACTACTCAATAGTTAGCTTAGCAACATGCTAATGTCAGAATCAATTGTGTTACTGTGTAAACAGCCACTTCGAAGGACATTTTGATAGTCATATACTTATGAACTTCAATTTTTAAAAAAAAATAAAAAAGTGGCCATCTGCACTCAAATGAGTCAGCTCAGGAGATTTTAAGGAACATTTCATTGTAATTGTTAGCCTTTGTTTCTACTGTAGTAGGCTACTTATACACTGTTGAAACATTGCAAGGTCATGTTTCTGATTACATCATACAAATTGAATAAATGTACTGGTTAATAGTCAAGGTTATTTTGTATAGAACTGATGAATCACTTAATGACTTCTATAAACTCACCAGAAATTGACCAGGAATGGGTGCTCCAGGTTCTGCATGATCTGGAGCTCTTTGAAGACATTGCGCACTTCATTGCGCTCCACACACTTGAGTTTGTTCATATACTTCATGGCGTACATTTTCTTTGTGTCCTTTTTCTGGACAATGCATACCTGAAAAAAAAAATGGTATGAGTGATCTTTTTAAAAAACTCTGAATCCAAGTTTGCTGAGAATATGGGCTCTACATTTTTCAGTGGAGTTGGTTCTGGGGTTTTTTTCTCCATGCATTTTTCCATTAGATTTTTAACTTTCACCCTAAAAGGAGCTAATGAATATATATATATATATATATATATATATATATATATATATATATATATATATATATATATATATATATATATTTATGCAAGATTTAAAACTCTACCGTCGTGAGCTGTCCGTCCATGGTAAATCTCGATTTAAATTCAGAGAACTATTTCCAATAATAAACATTCTTTTAACTTTATTTTAGGTCTTGGATACATTTCATAACCTTCAGGGTCCACATAGATAACATTTTTTATTTAAAGTCTGTATAATATATATAGCCGTGTGCTATATATGCTGGATGATATGTATTTTACAGCCATATCAACTGTACAGTCCCGCATGATTTTGGATAATTATGGTTAATAAACATTTCTGCATTTCTCATATACTGTATTTTGCTATATTTCTGTTCTTTACCCTCTACCCTATTCACTACAATGTTATGGTTTCATCCCTACTAACTTGATTTCTTGTTTGACCCTATTATCTGATGACTGATCAGCACCATTCTCCCTTTTGTGTGACTGACTGAAGTTTGTAAACTGCTACTGTCACTTGAAAACTGGAAATTCCCAAACCTCCCATGGCAACAGCAGACACAGTACAGCTGTGAAAAGATTGCTCTCTCATCTCGTCCTTTTGACAGATTTATTCCCTATCAAATTAAGCTCAACCGTATGGTAAAGATGTCATTTAAAGGGTTAAAAAGTATTTTTTTAAGTGTTACAAGCCATGAACTAAACCAACCAGATATGAGGTCAATCGCTGTCTAACTTTTAGTTAATGCAAAGACTCAAAAATCAGAGAAAAAAACAAAGGTATAAGGCTGTGTACATAACAGCTTTAACTAAGAGAAAAAGAACCACAATCTCATGAAGCATTGCAAATGACATAATTGAATTAAAAAACAATGGTGAAAAATAGAACTGTTATATTTATTCATTTATTTTATTTTTAAAGTGCTTTACAATTGCACCTGCAGACCAAAGTTCTGTACAATCAGCATACAGCTACATACAATATATAAAAGCAAACAAACAATCCAACTAAAAACAACATTTAGTAGCCCAGCTCCTTAAAGGCTAATGACAAGAAGTAATTTTTAACACCAGCTTTAAAGGTGTTTATAAATGTAGCCTTTCTAATCTCATGCAGCAGACTATTCCAAAGCCTCGGACCTGCAAGAGCAAAGTCCTGATCCCCTTTAAGCTTTAAATGAGTTTTTGGGATAGTAAGAAGGAACTTATTAGTTGATCTTAAAGACCTAGATGTGTGATGAAAAGTAATGAGCTCAGACACATAATCAGGAGCTATTCCATGCACTGCTTTAAAAACATACAACAGAACCTTATATTTTATCCTGAAGTCCTCTGGTAGCCACCTGAGAGAGGCCAAAATAGGAGAGATATGTTGACTTTTCTTAGCATTCACAAGCAGCCTGGCCACCGCATTCTGAACTAATTGCAAGTATGAAATAATGGTCTGACAGGACCTCACATACCAAAATATTTTGATAGTCCAGATGACACAAAATAAAGGCATTAATAACCTTCTCTAAATCTTTTTTTTTTTTTTCAGACAGAGTTTGTTTTAATCGAGCAATCTGGAAAAACAATTCTTAACCACAGCATAAATCTGCTTGTAAAATTTCAGTTCTGGTTCAAACACAACACCTAGATTCCTTATTTGGTCATTGCAGTAGGCTGACCATGGACCTAAATAAGTGGCAATGTCTGAGCATCCTCTGGCGGGGCCAAAAATCATAATCTCTGTTTTACTTTGGTTTAACTGAACCAAACTCTGAATCATCCAATTCTTAACCTCTTCCAGACATGACAAAAAAGTAAGTTAGAAGCACAGTTCTCTCCAGATTTCAAAGGGAGATAAATTTGTGTATCATCGGCATACAAATGGTAAGACATGAGCCCAGAGGCAGCACATACAAGGAAAATAAGATAGGGCCAATAACAGAACCCTGAGGAACCCCACAGGTAATAGGAGCTGTTGTACTTGAAACAAAGTCACCATACTTCACTGAGAATGCTCTATTGGCGAGATAAGATCTTTATGAGAATCACATGGTCTATTGTATCAAAAGCTGCAAAGTTACCTAAATCATTGATTATACGAAGATCATTTACAACTCTTAAAGACTATGACTATGTGCTGTGACCCGCCCTAAAACCCAACTGAAATTTAACTGAAGACATTAACTGGGATAAAACTAGCTTTTCTAAAATCTTTGATATGCATGGAAGTTTTGAGATGGGACAGTAATTATTCAGTTCTAGTGGGTCTAAGTTAGGCTTTTTAAGAAGCAGGTGAGCAACCGCTATATACAGGTACATATTCGTCATTCACTGTGCTTGATGGGGTGGGCGGAGATAAAGATATCTTTTGACTTGATTTGCTGGCCACAACTCTCTGATTGGTAGAATTTCGAACAGCATTACGGGTAATGCAGTTTTTCCAAAAAGTAATTTTCCCATTTTATGGATAAAATGAATGGAGTTTTTTACTTCCAAAAACATTGGCAGAAGAATTTAAACATTTTGAATATTGGGCATTAATAAACGTTAACAGTTGGTTTGCCATACTATTGAGTCAATATAGCAGTAATTAACCATCTTAAAGGGATACTCCACCCCAAAATGCAAATTTGTCATTAATCACTTAACCCCATGTTGTTCCAAACCCGTAAAAGCTTTGTTTGTCCTCGGAACACAATTTAAGATATTTTGGAAGAAAACCGGGAGGCTTGTGACTGTCCCAATGACTGCCAAGTAAATAACACTGTCAAGGTCCAGAAAAATATAAAAAAACATTGTCAAAATAGTCCATCTGCCATCAGTGGTTCAATCTGAATTTTATGAAGCGACGAGAATACTTTTTGTACGCAAAGAAAATAAAAATAACGACATTTATTCAAAAAGTATTAAACATTGACAAAATTTGCATTTTGGGGGGGGAGTATCCCTTTAAGGCCAACTGGCGTACTTATTTTGAGTTAATTGAATCCGCCAAATTAGGCCTTAATCTACAGTATCAATGTTTTAAGCACAATCAATGAAGGTCACTGACGATTCATTTTGGCCTCAGTACCATCGGCTTAAATTTGTTTTGTTGTGTTTATCTAGTAAATATAAAGCAAAACTTACTTTCCCAAAACTGCCTTTACCAATGGCTCTCAAGATCTGAAAGTGGTCAAAGTTGACTGTGGAGAGACAATAAATAAATATATTAGTGTACAGTATATTACACTAATGAAATTACAATATAATATTTTGTTTTCTTCTGTAGAACACACACACTCAAATTTATTTGTAAAATGTCTCAGCTGTTTTGGTCCATACAATGAAATTCCATAAGTTTCAAGCTCCAAAAAGGACATAAAGTATAACAATAATATTTCAGTATAACAGTAAACACCATATTTGAGAACAGAACAAATTCAAACTCTTTTTATTCGCATGGGCACTTACAATGCTGAATAGTAAATAAAACAAGCTGATAGTAGATTTTATTTTTTTTATGAAGTTGCTCATCTGATTTAAACAGGTGTGCAGTTCGCAAAATTAATGCATGATGTGTTTGGTTTGCACCAAAAGACATTTTAGCAGAATCTCAGTCCTCATCTCATGCAGCCAAACTCATCGTCTGACCTGTGAATGAACCGCGTCCCTTCTCTCTGCTCTCACAGCTCGTCTATCTGAAACTGCAGTCCAAGGCAGTCCAAAGTATGCTGTCAGCAGCAATTACAGCTTGATGGTTGCTACTCGATGGTCCCTACTTCTGTTGGTCAAGGACCAGCAATGATTATCATATTTTAAACCAGAAGTCTCAGACTCAGATAGCATCCTCACAGTTTTTCTATTGCATTTTGCTCTCAAAACTGGCAAGAGTTTCCTCAAAATTATAAACTTCTATCTAACCGGCACAAATTTCAGGAAACCCCAAAAAACACATTTTCCCAGAAAGCTCTATTTTATACCCAAAAGTCTTCAAAATAGAAGCTAACAACACAAAGAATGAAGAAATAATGTCATAGAGGTACTGTTAGGTGAGTATATCAAATTATTATTATTAATTTTTTTTTGCAATTTTTATCAATTTTATTTTACAGTATGCGAACTTGTGTACTAACACAAGTACTAAATAATTCTACTTTCAATTACTTCTTACTACTTAAACTGAGGGGGGTTATCTACAAATCTAGATTTTATATGAATAATTGAACATATAAAGCACAAGTGTTTTTAGAAATATCTGAACGTGTTTACAAGAATTAGGGACACAGCTGTAAAGCAATATAAAGAACATTTATATTTATAATATAAAAATATAAAGGACATTAGTAATAGTTTTTAAAATGTACATATTTATATTTCTTTCTTTTTTACATTTTATATATATATATATATATATATATATATATATACTATATATATATATATATATATATATATATATATATATGAAGAGTTTATTTGCAAAACAGATAACTCCTTTTAAAAATTCAAAAACCCTGTTTTTTATTATGTTATCATGTTTTTATTTTATATATATATATATATATATATAATGTATGCAAAGTATTGAATTATGGTCTGAGGAAAGGTTGTTTTGTGAGTGACAATGTCACAGTCTTCATAAAATAAAGAAACAATCAAATGAAATGGTACTTTTAAAGAACTCTGTATTGATAAACTTCAATGCGCAAACGTTGTGCTATTTAATGCAGTGCTATTTTAAAAACTAAAGGTACATTTGAGGGACATATTTTGTCCCATATCTGAAGAATCGGTGACCTATCGAGTGTGGGCAAACGATCTAGGACAGCCACTTAGAGAACGCTGACACCCTTTTTCACAGCGACTTCCAGAGGGGTCATAAGAATGTCCTAAATAGTAAATGCCCCATCTCTGACAACAAACTCCTACCACAAAGTCAATAACAATTACCAAAACACTAAGGCTACAAAAATGTAAATATTGCCTGAAGATCTCAAACTCTTAATAAAAAGCTAAACATGCTCTCCCTCAACTTCAAGACCTTCATAAACCCACACGTGCACAGAAGTGCAGGTAAGGCTTTTCTCTGCATCAATACTGTTTTATAATTAGTTTTGCTTGGTAAGGACAAAAATTATACCTGGAGTCATGCATCTTGTGCAGTGACTTTTCTAAGCAATCTGACTCACATATTTCCACACGGCAAACAATAAAACAGATCCCATTAGAGTTTAAACATGCAATATTATTCTGAGCTCCACTATGAAACTGGGCAACAGAATATAAGACTATAAGTGATATAAATACATATAAGTGATAAAATCCTCTGTAAACACCAGGTGTTATGATGATCAAAGTATTGTGTAAATTAACTAATATTCTGTTTAATATAACTTTATTCATTTTACTTCACAAAATGGATCAAATCTGGATGACCGTGCTGTTTATTAGTCTGAACCATCTGACCCTCTGAAACATTATTCACTCGCTGTTGCCAAAATTATTTAATCTAATATTTTGTATTATCAAGTATTTTGTTTATTATATTTCTGTGTGTCACATCAAACTACTTGTGCACTAAACAACTACTTGATTAGATCAGATTTTAATTGTGTTTTTACATATTGGATTTGGTTTCATGTATTTTTGTCTTTTGTTTGTTTTGGTTTTGGCTGTTCAGGCATGTTTTGGATTTGGTTTCATGCATTTTTATTTTTTGTTTGTTTGTTTTACCTTTTCAGACTTTTTTTAAAATTTGTTTCATACATTTTGTTTTTTGTTTTGTTTTTACTTTTCAGACATGTTTTGGATTAGTTTAATGCATTTTGTTTTGTTTTGGCTGTTCTCAGGCATGTTTTGGTCTCATGCATTTCTGTTTTGTTTTTTGTTTGTTTGTTTTTGTTTTGTCTGTTCATACATGTTATGGATTTGTTCCATGCATTTTGTTTTGTTTTGCCTAAAAGCTAATTTTGTATCGGATTGACAAATGCTCTACACACACTACATTGTGAAGGTGATTTTCCCATATACTAGCACCACTCCCATTTTCTTCAGGATATGTAAAAATCTAGTTTAACAGTTGTTTGCTTTATTGAGTCGCTGTGCACTCTGTTGTACAACCATGTACACAATTACTTGCAAAATGGGCCAATCAGCTATTGCTATAGCTAACTGTTCTTGTGATGGCCCATCACTTTCTTTGACTCACACACAAACACACAGGTCTATTGGAATCTGTGGTGTAAATTTTTAGACCCACCTGCACATGCAGACAGGTTTATGAGAACCTCAATAAATGACTTTCTGCAGTCAACAGCTACGGATCCTCTTGTATGGGTTTACTTTAGAAAAATTCAGTTTGAAAATGAGCAAACTCATAAACAGTAGTCTTAAAACAAAACAAAAAATTGGCATTGATTGTTTTGTCAGCATTATTAAGATTATTTACTTGCATTAAAACTTACTGTACATGGCGCGTTGCTATTGGTTACAAGACACAGCTTGGGAAAGATTATCAACTTCAATTATATTCTCTTTCTTACACAAAAAGCTGTTGTTTGACTTGACTTGAGTCTATATCACTATATAGATAAGAATATATAGGCATACCACTTTTACTGTATACCACGGTCAGTCTGAATACTCGATTCTGATTGGTTCTTTGTCTCCACATTGTGCATTAAAATCATTCAATGCACATCTAGCCATGGATTATCTCTTCATAATGACATTAAATTGTGTTTTTTGTCCTTTTTAGAGGTTGATTGTCCCTGGTTACTGTATCCTTTCATTGTATGGAAAAGAGCAGCTCAAACATTCTGCTGAGTTTCTCAATTTGCGCACCGTGGAAGTCAAAGAGTTTTTGAACAACACTGAAAAAAAATTTTTTAAGGTAAGTGGTAGCAATCAGTTTATTTTAGCTAAATTTAAATAAACAAATTTAGTTTACTAACTTTCAGCAAAATTTGTTTATTTAAATGTAGCTTAAATAAATTGATTGCAACCACTTACCTTAAAAAAATGTAGTAAATTCAATGAACCATTTTTTTCAGTGAACATAAATGATGACAGAATTTCATTTTTGGCATATTTTCTCTTTCCTCAATATTTCTGCCATTGGTTGCTCAAATATATACTCCTGTCCCAAACTCATGCTAATGGGATGCTCAAATAAATAAACGTTCTGATAAGAACAGTTTCAGTGTTTTAACATAAAAAAATAAAAAAATAAATTAAAAAATCACACATATCATTTTTAATTAAACTATCCACTTTTGTTTAAATACAGTATCCTAACAGTTATAAGTTTGGGTGAAGAAATCAAAAGAAAAATGAGTTAATTTAATAGATCATGTTTTAGTGTGTTATGAATGTGGGTCCTCTGTCCTACTATAGGAACTGGAACAGCTTGTTTTGCTTTTCAAGAACACACTTACCCTCCTCTGGGTCATCACTGACCGATGTCCTGCTGGACTGACCGAGTCCCATGACTTCTGAAGAGGTGAAGATCTCCGGTTTAAAATGGAAACATCCCCGGTGTTTGTTAATAAGGATATATACTGTCGAAAAATAACCTGTGACAGGGACAGAGTGAAGAGTTAGTGTACAAATGCTTGTTTTATACAGTAAAAGTGGTTTACTGTAAAAAGTGGTAACCTGCAAAAGTTCCTTTAAAAAGAGCAATTCTTTAATTATTCAACCATAAAAATGAGTTTTGTTGGTATAAAGTCATGAATTTAGGTTGATTCAGTGTTGCTACGTCTTTTAAATTTTTAAATAAACCAGTTAATTTAGATGTTACCATTCTTTTTTCAGCGCTAAAAAAATTTTTACTAAATTTTTTTAAGGTAAGTGGTTGCAAACAATTCATTTTAGCTACATTTAAAAAAATAAATAAATGTTCAAAGTTAGTAAACTAAAAATTAGTTTATTTAAATGTAGCTAAAATAAATTGATTGCAACCACTTACCTTAAAAAATTTTGTAAATTTAATTTTAAAATTTAAAATTTAGTAAATTCAATTAATTTTTTTTTTCAGTGAGTGTAGATTAAAACGGTCTAAAGTTTGAGTAAATGTTGTACATGCTTTGCTGTATTTGTTGGTTTATTTGTTGTTGTTTAATACGGCTCATTAATTCATTTCTGCTAGCTGTTTTGTGTTTCATAATGGCTCAAAAGCTCTTAAAAGAGCCAAAAATAATAGATATGTTGTGGAATATTCCACTCTAATATTTCAAAAATGGACTTGGTACTCTCTCAGAAGATCAATTTTCATTTTTTTTTCTCTTTTTCTTTTTGTCCGCACAAAAAAATTTACAAAAATAATCCTCCCTCGATAAAAATGCGGTCACACTTTATTTTAAGGTCCAATTCTCACAGTTAACTAACTATTAACTATGACTTTTGCCTCAATAAACTCCCAATTTGCTGCCTACTAATAGTTAGTAAGATAGTTATTAAGTATGGGGTAAGATTAAGGGATCTAAAATATGATCATGCAGAATAAGAAATTAATACGTGATTTTTAAGTACTAATAAACAGCCAATATACTAGTAATGCATGCTAGTTAATAGTGATTATTGTTCCTTAAATAAAGTGTGACAAAATATTCACTGCACAAAAAAGTGTGACAACTTGCCCCTATTAAAATATTTTAAAATAGTACTAAATAGGACAGTGTGCAAGTCATACTTCATTATGCATGTTGTTCATTGGTAATTGTTTACAGTAGAGTGTGATGTAAAGTCCACATACAGTAGAGTGCTCAGTTAGAAAACACGCATATAGACCTGTAGCTGAACTCCGTACATGGTAAAATCATCGGAAATCACACACTTACCGCTTTATATGGCAGGATGGTTGAAATGATCGAATAACAGCGATCATCAAAGCGATGGTGACAGGCGAGACTGCAGTGTAAAGGTGAGACTATCCCACACAAGTTCTCCACTCACCGCAATGCTGTGAGAAGATCCTTGCAGAGCCGGAGTCAATGACACACTGATGCAGAACACACACACGCTCATGCTGCTTCACGCCGAAGTCCAGAGAGACTCACGCCTGCATCACAGCACACACACGTCCTCCGCTGTCTGGGCACAGATCTGATGAGCATCGCATGTGATGATGATGATGATGGCGAAAGGGTCCCACTGCTGGGGAGGTTCATTTATTCATGCATAATGTGGTTCAAGTAGTTACTGTTTGTACGCAATGTTAGTGCGCTGGTCACCCCAGAGGCTTTTATTAATTTATTCAAGAATTTTATTTTTTATTTTTTTTAATGCATTTTAAACAATGACATAATTTACAATGTATATGTATAATGCACATGTTTAAAATGGATTATAAACATAAAAAACAAAAAAAAAAAAACACTTTTATCAATGTGTTGTAACCAATTTGCAAAAATCACGTGACATAATACATAAAAAATACAAGAGAAAGTTGCATATATTGTCATGTTATTATGTTATATATTGGATTATATATAAAGTGCATGGTCTCTTAAAATTATTAGATTATTTGATCTTTTATGACAGGCTAAGTTTAGTTTTGGTCGTCAAATTTCACTTGGCTATGATTTAAACATCATGTTATTATGTTATATATTGTATTTAGGGCTGTCAGTCGATTCAAATTTGTAATCTATTTAATTACATGATGTGTCGATTAATTAATCAAATTAATCTAATCGCAAATAAAATTTGACTGTGAAATTACCCACGAAAGATCATTTAAAGCTATTATTGTGTTAAATGATAAAGTATCAAGCAGACATGACAAATTGTAGCTTTAGAAATAAATATTTTATTTGATTCAATATAAAATGTATTACACATAAATGTTTAGGCTACAATGGCCCAACATAAACTATGGAACATAAAAGAAGATAATTTGAGTATTTTAGCTTAGTTACCAACAGTCTTTCTTTCTTTCTTTTGAATGAAATAATACTCTAAATAAGAAACTAAAACTGCCAGCAGGTGGCGGTAAATGTCTTTATGAGTCATTCTTTCATTTGATTCGTTCAAACGGCTGATTCATTCAGGAATGAAGTAAACGGCTCACTTTATGAATAGGCTACTATTGAATCATTGGATTCATTCAGAAACTGAACACAGCTGTGTCGCTCACAGACCCACACCAGTTCTGCTGTGGCTGTAAAGGTAATATTTTCTCAGCAAAACTATTGCGTTTAAAGTATAAAATAATTTTAACTTATTTTTTTTTTTACTTAACTGTTGTATAAAATCGGGACAAAATCAGCACTCGTGTGATATCGCTTATCATATGAGACAAAAACTCATACAGGGGCATATATTTTAGGGCATAACTGCATTTATGGATGCATCATATTTGTCAACAGTCAGCTGTATGAAATGTAAGATGAAGTAGCCTACCTACAGGTCTGGGGGCGGGGCCTGCGTTAAAATATTTTAGTCGCGTTATTTTTTCATAACAAATTAATAAAGTTAATGCGTTAAACTGACAACCCTAATTGTATTATATATAAAGGGCGTGGTCTCTTAAAATGATTAGATTATTTGACCTTTTACAACAGGCCAAGTTTAGTTTCGGTCATCAGATTTCACTGCTGTTCATGATTCAAACATCTGAATTTTCTGTTTCTCATTATTTTTTATTAGTTTGGTTGAAGACATATTTAAAATGTAGGCCTACTATATTTTCATGAATTTAGAACTTTTCATTAATTAAAATGTATGTATATTTTGGAGTATATTTTTGGAATATTTCAAGCAATTAATTTTCTACTTCAAAATTTCTCTTTTAATTCAGTGTTTTTGAATTAAAATATCTCTTTTAATTACTTGCCATTTTAGATAGAATAGAATAGAATAGAATAGAATAGAATAGAATAGAATAGAATAGAACCACATCACTCATTGTAGACCAAACCTGTGTAAGTGAAGGACAAGGTCATGTGAATTTTCGCAGATATTTGCTTAGCATGCTTTTTTTTTTTTTTTTTTAGTCTTTAGACATACGAGGCTGTAATGAATTTGCTGTGGGTCATCAGTCTCCAAACTGAAATCCTTTTTAGGCAGTCAGAGCAATAGGATCTCTCAAAATCCAGCCAAATCACCATTACACTCTTGGCACAGTAGACTACTTTACAAGATTAGATGCCTGATGCACACACAGCTCTTTTATAGCTTAACTGGCATTTGCAAACACACTAGTCACCTCTCCCTGATTACATATATAACACGTTTCATCTCACTTGAGCTTGAGAGAAGAGGAGGAGAGGACGATACAGCGCGTTACTGAAGGTCAATAAACCTGCTGCAGACGTTATGCTGCCATCTAGCGACACACGACTCAACTTCACTCACGAATTATTTAATACACACATACTGCATTGATTTACAGTTTGTAAATGTGGTCCCCTGGAGATTTTAAGCCAGAATGATTAGATTTGGCATTTCAATAATATTTAGATGTATTTCTATATAACCTTCAAACTGAAAGAATTTTGAAAATCTAAACAGCGTTGTTTGTGTTGAACATTTCTTTTCTAGTTTGTAGATACTTCTCTCCTGGACATCACTGGCTCTTATTCTCTCAAGCCTGTATTCATTGCATGTGATGAGTCTCATGAAATGCATCATAAAGACTGCAGGTATGTGACATTTATACAGTTCATTTGTTTCTTAATAAGCTTATTTCACATGCACAAACCCTCAGTGGCTCCCTGAATGAAGGTGCAGCAGACAACTTTGTCTTTGTTTTTAGGGAAAAAAACCTTTGTTGCAAAACCCTTGTGAAAAAGAAGCATGCTTCATTCTACTGAATGTGTACTTCAAATCTTAAAAGTGTATTTACAAAAAAAAACAACAACAACAAATACTTTCACGACACTTTCATGTTTAATAACACACTTAAGTACACTTTTAGAAGTGCACTTTGTAATAATGTCAAATTAGAAGTTTTACTTTAAAATACATTTAAATCATTACATTTAATAATCATTTTACATGTTTTAATTAAGTACACTTATGTGTAACGTACTTGATTATAATTTGAACTCATTATTTGATATTACATTTAAAGTTAATATATTTTAAAGTACTAAATTGTATTTTAGATTTTTATTATTATAAATATATTTTAATATTTCAAGTTTCAATAGAATATATATATATATATATATATATATATTACCATAAATGATTGTCAGCACATCCAGCAGTATACTTCAATCAATTCAAAAACAACAGAATTAATTATGAAATTACATATAAGTTCTACTTAAGTGGTCAAACAGTCCACTCTAAAGTATCTAATTGCATTTAATATAAATATAAACATATTTAAATATATATTTTCATTCAATTGTAAATAATATGCATTGAAGTGTCCGAAAACATTACATTCAGTTCACTTTTTTTTTTTTTTTTTTTTAAGTGTATTATTAATGTAAAAAATACTCTTTTTTTTTAAAGTATGCCGTGTACTTCTTTTTCACAAGGGCAGGTTTTGTGTTTGTACGATGAGACCTAGCAGACTTCTGCTATAAAAGCTGTGATAAATTCTCTTTAATACTGAGTAACTCAAGCTCGGTTAAGACTTCATTTTCAACAAATGATGAAATGATGGTGGAATATATGGCATCATTCTTCATTTATCCTCGTTATATAAAATGGAGAAAAAATCTGTATGTTGAGTGAAATGCACATTCTGAGTTTGGAAGATGATGTGCTGATATGGGTTTTTAATGGCTGATATTAAAAGAGAGCAAGGTGGCCGATTGCTGATGTAGTGCCAGTATGCAATACAATGAATGAGTTCGTTTGCAGAATTTATATGAACACTTATTTGCACATTATTCAGGAGCAATTATAGTTAAATGAATCACGTTGAGATTTGTCCGGCCCAGTTTACCTGCATTCACCCTCCTTCAGAATTAACTATAATAATAATAATAATAATAAAGCAGCCTGACAGAGCAGCATTGGTGCTGTAGATGTCAATAGTCTCAAAATGAAGAAGTCAGGGGATAATTTACTATCAGTAAATTAAACTGTTTTTCCTCCTTCAACAAGAATTTACAACCTTCACAAACAAGAAGCAATGCAGTGACGCTAAGAGACTTGAATAAAACAGGACTTTCCTTCTTTCTTTTCCAAACCAGTATTCTGTGGGATGCAATTTCTGCAATTATGGAGACTTTCAGCCCAGTAGAAATTAAACACTTTTCACTCTCGCTGTACTTTACAAACATGCAACAGAGAAGAATTCTGTGATTGATTGATTAATTGGTTGATTTAACTTCTATGCATGTATATTTATTTATTTATTTCCTGGATTATGATGAACAATGATGCCCTTTTTTGCATTAAACCATACAAAGACTATACAATATGAAATATAAAACTGCTGTTTGTGTTGGAAATGAATCTGCACCGAAGGTGCTAAATATTGAAATGATTCATGTTTATTTCATTGTTAACCGTTGTCATGTTGTTTTGAGTTTTGCATGTTGTGCATATTCACAGAATGCTTGGCTGAGAAGAATGTGATGTGAATTCCAGCCTAACTGATTGATAAATCATGTCGCTTTCTGTAATGAGCACAAGATGTTTGAGTGTGCGGCGGTGTATAAATGCAGCAGTGCTCTTCACAGACAGCAGACAGCATGCTCGCTCGCACACTGCTTCTGCTGCTGGCGCTGACGGTGCCGGAGCTCCGGGCTCAGCCGTACCCCATCCCACCCACCTGTTACACCAAAGTGCTGGCCATGGGGAAAGAGATCACTCAGAGAGCGGCCCAAATCAAAACAGACTACGACACTGTGAGTCTAACACACTGAGCTGAGGTGAGTACAACAGCGTCACAACAACAAAACACTGATGTTTTCTCCTGTGATGTGTTTCATGTTGCAGTACAGATGCACCGCTCACCTGCCCGACCTCTACATCGACATTCATGTGAGTCATGCACTCAGCATCGACGAGACAAAGCTTGCTTGCAATGTGAAATAATGTTGACATTTTAGGTGAAAAGGTTCTGGATGTTTTTTAGCTGCTAACTGTGACGACTTCTGCTGCTGAGAAACACGGATATGTGAAAAGTGCCATTGGTTTCTGGGTCAGATTTCACCTCAAGAGTAAATAATAATAATAAATGTTTATTATATGAAGAAAATAATGCATACTTTTAGGACCAATTATTTATTTATTTACTTATGTATTTTGCATTGTAACATTGTTTTTATGACGGTTGAGTAGCTACATTCCTGTCACCTCATTATTTGTCTGTTAAAAAGAGATGTCATTCATCTTTTGTTTGCGCTGGCAGAACGCTTGTGTAATGTCCACGATGAGCTCGTATCTGTCTCTGCTGGAGGGTCTGAGAGATCGGAGATGTGCGTACACCAGGAAAGTGCAGAGTCTAGGTGCTATGATCAGACAGCTCTATATCATCATGTCACAGAAATGTCACGGGGTGGGTCAAGCGTATTTTTGTATTGTATTTTTTAAATGTTATTCATATTTATTGTCTGTCTGTCAATAGGAACCAAGTTTAAACTTTAACTGGGTGCCTGTTTCATTAAAGGGTTGTTTGTCTGTTTCAGGACTTGGTTTTTACTCGTGATAACTGTGAAGCATTACAGCACAGAGGATGGAGAGGCTGAAATCAGAGCCCATTACTCCTCATATGTTATTCAGAATCAGTAGCTTTGGAGAACACAATCATGATTTCATTTATTTTTTATTTTTTTCATGATTTCAATGTTTTTTTTTATTATATGATAGTATCCTGCATGCTGCTTGGTTACGCCAAATGGACTTTGATTTGATGTAGGCTACAGCATTTTTCAAATCTTCGCAATATTTCAAAAATAAATTCTTAAAAAAAAAAAAATTGAAATTGAAAACATTATGATATAATGTTATCATAGAATATATGTATTTATGAATTGCAATTTATTACTTATAGATAAAAGAGATTTTATCAGTGACCCATATGTGTATTTTTCACAGGCATGTCTAATATTTCACTTACTAACTTTTCAAATGTTTATTGTTTTATATATATATATATATATATATATATAAATTCAACATATGCATTTTTTCTATAATATTGACGTGTTTTCCGTTGTACAATAAATAATTGTACCACATATTGCCACTAGATGGAGGTTGTGTGCAACAGTTTTATTTATTTATTTATTTTTTTTACTTTTAAACTTTTTCTGTGCGTCTCGACTCGATTAATAAAATATCATTTTTAAATGCAACCATTAAGATTCATTACAATTCGCTAAGATGGTTTGTTATTATTGGTGCTTGCAGGCAGCTCATGTAGTTATGACGCGTATGTAGGCTTTTAAAAACTACAAATCCCATACTCGTGTGTTTGCGTGCAGTGGGCGTGGCTCGCGTCTCACTGACTCTCAGCAGCGGCGCGTGAACAGGTGAACATGAGTGCTTCAGTCGCCTCTGACAGCGGACGCGTGCTCGTGGATGGAGGGAAATACGCCTGTCACCGTTTGATGTGATTTTATTTCTTTAAATGATGAAGGTGTCTACTTCCGTGGAGTGTTGGACAGTTTTCAGCTCACACGCTTTTGTTTTTTTTTTTCGAAGTCAACTAATTCATCAACTAGCTTGAATTTTTAGCATTTGTGCCTGCTGTCTCTATTATTTAAAATGGCTTTTGCTAAATTCAGCAAGATCCTCCGACTTCCTACGATTGAAGTGAAGAAGAAAACCAAACAATATGAGCACGTTCATCGGGATGTTAATCCAAACGACATTTGGGAAATTATCGGGGAACTGGGCGATGGCGCTTTCGGGAAAGTTTATAAGGTGAGTCCGTGTCTTAATAAACCTGTTGGACAAGCATCGAAACGAAACGATGACTTCTACCATGGTAAAGGATTAGGTCATGAATATTAACTTAAATTCGTGTTGACGTTGAAGTTATTAATTAATATTCATAAGCCAGGCCTTTACCAGATTCGCTGCTGCTTACCAGTGTAGCGGCCTTTCAGCCAATCAGTGAGGCCCGCTTGGTGAGCGTCATAATTGTAATTAATATTCATAGACCAAGCCTTGAGCGTAGTACGGTTTTAAAAAAGTTTTAATAATAGGCAACCTGTTTGTTTATGGCAGTTAGAATTCATACCAAAAACGTATAATATTTACACAAACACATAATTTACTGTCGCGCACTTTTTAATCTAAAACACACATACACAAAACAAATTAGTCTTAGAAGAACTCTTTATTTACATTTATAAAAAGTTTATGTATTTAAATTATTTATATATATATATATATATATATATATATATATATATATATATATATATATAATAAACTTATGACCCAATCAAGAGATAACACTTGTGCCCGCTTGACTAAATGAATGCAGCTCTGTATTTCGTGTACTAACATGCGTGGTGGTGATGTGCATTGACATGAAGTAATGCATACCTGGTGTTGCCACCCTGAAGGAAATCATCTCGACTAACTGTTTAAATACAGTAGGATAACTGTGGTTAATGGCACTGAGATATCCTGACAGGTCACATGCGTTCAGCCCGGGGCCCTCGGGGGCCACTCAGAGTCACTGTGTAGGAAGATGCTGGAATGTGCTGCAGTTTCGGTAGGCGGAGAGGAACCCTGCTGTAGGAAACGCTGAATTTGCCTTTTGTCCCCAACAGGGTGTCGTGAACTATGGGCGTTTTAAATGCCCCGTGACACCCAGGCTCCCTGTAACCCTCTTACCCTCAGAGCCCAGGCTGACTGGGGTTAAATACTGTACAACCTTAACAGTGTGGAGTAATACTGTAATGGGGCAAATCTCGTGAAAACGTGCCTTGGTCACTTCTCCCTCCCAAATGAAAACTAACTAAATGCATTTAAAAAAATGCATAAATTAATTAGAGCTTATTTCTGAGACTATAAAGTTTGTAAATATATAACTTTAGCATGCATCTCTGAGCATTCTCATTATTGTAATAAGCACATTTTTTTTCTTTTGACTGTTTTAAATTCTCTGAAATAGTAAGCAACTGTGATTTATCTCATTTTTCATTTATTTTTATGCTGTAATACAACATTTAAGTTTATTTTTAAGATTTAACATATTTTTTTTTTTTTTTTTTTTTTTAGAATATTACCAGAATTTCTAAATACATTTGCACAAAATTTAAATAAAACTAAATGCTGAAAACATAATATTTACTGATTTAAACAATTTGCCATCTTATTTTTTTTTAGTGTAAAACACATTAGATGCACAAAACAAATGAGCATTGATCTTTAATGTTACAGTACTCTTGATTTATGTATTTGAGCTGCTTTATGTTCAATTACAAAGTGTACGTTACAGTAATGAGAATGCATTTTTTTTTTGGGGGGGAGTGGTGCTTCAAAATAAAATTAAATAATCCTAAAATAGCCTTCATTTTCTTTATGTATTAATTTTTTTTTTTTTAAGTGATCAGACATTTTTTGTGAGTTAGAATGTATAAAATAATGGTTAAGCATGTATAAATGTATTTGTAACAAATGCATGATAAAAAAAAAAATATATATATGATAAAATATACTGTAAAAATCAGTTGTGCGCACTTTGAGTGCTGCTGAAGGAAGTTTTGTTCTGGAAGCCGCAGACTCATCTACAAAAAGGAAATATGTCAGAGTTATGAATGAGTGATTGTGTAACGAGAACAGAACACAAGTCTGTGTAATATATGGTCTCATGTGCTGTCCTTTAGTTAAAACAATGAAAACACTCAGAAGAACACAGTGTGATCACCTGGTGCTGCTGTAGAAGTGTAGTAACACACAAGCTTTCTCTGACTGTTTGGTGGGTAACGATTAATCACGATTAGGATCTCAAAGTGCAGATCAGATCTTTTCACTGTTGATCTTTTGCCCGGACATGTTGATACACGTGGCTCTATGAAACCTATCCTGTGAACATGTACAGGGGATTTTGTTTTTACACATATTTGCAGTTTAGACGATGTGTAATACTTCCTCATTACTCTAATAAAAGAGCAAAACAAATGACAATGCATTAAAAAAAGTAGGTTTTCTAGGGCTAATCAATGTAACCAATAATCTTAAAAAAATATTTCAGACGTAACCACTCATTCTTTCAAAATAGTGTTTAAAGATTAACATTTTAATCCAAAAATATTGGTATTTGATTATAATATGTGCTATATACAGTGTAGCTGCAAAAGCACCTGGAGCTCAAATTGGATCCGAAAGTTCTGCATATTCTCGTTCTGCTCGTTTATGGAAGCATGTATTTTCATAAACAAAAAGTCATATCGAGTTAATCCCTTTTCAGATGCAATGTGACTAGATTTGTTTTTATTTTTTGTTCTTCCATAATAAAATTTCAAAAGAAGTGATTGCAAGATATCATTTGTGGCCTGTTTACTCGGCTTGAAAATTAGCATTTGACGCACTTAATGTCTTTTTAAAAATACACAAAAAATATTTAGGCCGAATTATGAAGTTCAAATTGGGGTGAGCATATTTGCAAATATGTAAATTCCATGTGAAATCTGGCCATGATTCAATTCAGTTATTTAGGTTTGATTCATCAAAAATATTTAAGCCTAAATTTAAGATTTATATATATATTTGAATTGCATATCTATTTGTATTTCACAGTATTAAGATAAACACACTAATAAACTTAATGCGATGCATATTTGTAAGTCATAAATGAAACCGGTCAGATTTCTGCACTTAAAAACTTGAGGCATAGTTTATTATTAACTATTTGCATGTATTTGATTTTATGTAAACAAGCATATATTCAAAATGCATTTATTCCGATTGCTGATAATCTGTTCATTGTGAAAATGACAATTATTCAAGCATGAACATGGCTAAAATATGTCTAGCTTCGCAATTCAGTTTATTACTACTGTAACAGAAATTGTACATATTTTTTGCTGTTTAACTGACACGTATGCATCACATTAAGGGCCAGTTTTACTAAACGGGGCAAAAACAGTGCTGATGGGTTTGGAAATTTCTGCAGGTGTTTTACTCACAACCGTGCAGATTAAAGAACAACATCTCATTTACATATCGACCAACGCAATATACCAAGCGCAGCGCAAATTAGCGTATAAAGAAGCCACAGTACATTTATAAGAACCGGAGGCAAAAAATGAAGGTTTGCTCGAAGTTTTGATGGAGCTGGTGTTGCGTGACTCCTAATTGAGGGTTCCAAGTCGTCTTTTATTTCTTGAAGCAAATTAAAAATAACATGGCTTGGCAAACTAAATTTTCGTGTTAGTCTTGCATTCCAAATAAAGTAATACGTGTGGAAAAAATGCACTCCCGTCTACTCTCCTAGCAGTAATAATTGCAGCCATTTAAAGCGCAAAATAGTTAAGACCTGCTTTTTTTTGGGCGTTAAATAATGGCGCAAATGCCAGTAATTTGACGAGCGCAAATGTTAGTAAATCTCGTTGCATGATTCATTTGAATAATCTCCTCCCATAAATTTTGCATCTGAAAGGGAAACTCCTACAAATGCATGTTCAATAAGACAAGGCGCAAAAATAACTGTGTCCACGCCTTTTCAGCGCTAATTCATCACTGCGCGTCTTTAGCAAAACCTGACGGTACTGTTTTAACGCCAAAAGACGGTTTGCGCTGGCGCAAGCTGTTAGTAAAACTGTCCCTAAGTTTATTAGTTTGTTAAAACTGTGTAATCAACACATAAATCATTTTTGGTGAATTGCAACAAAATAACTGAATTGAATTCAGTCGAATCATGGCCAGATTTCACATGCACTTAAGGAATTCAAATATTTCCACCCTAATTTAAACGTTATAAATGAATCGCGCCAAAATAACTGAATTCAACCGAATCAGCCAAATTTTAGATGCGCCATATGATTTAGTGAAGATTTGCAAATGCTGTGCATCACCCCAAAGATTTTCCAAATGTATAACGCCACTGTATTTATTTCTCGTGGAGCTGGTTGCACTTCAGTTGGATTGTCTCTCTGATGGTATTTTGAGGAGGAGTGAAGTGTCCTCCTGGTTTCTCTTGTTAGTTAATGCTTTGATTGTTAATAAGTGATGGAGAACACGTGAACACGCATGGCTGCAGTGCGAACCTGAACGCTGGAGGAAAGTTTGACATGTGTGACAGTCGTGTAGAGCTTGTGAAGTTTGCGATCACGTGAGCTCGACTAATCACCAGCGTTCAGTTCTGCTGGCTTCAGAATGATAAGAGTGTCTTCCCTGTGGGTGGAGATGAACACATTTTGCATATTAGATAAACTACGTCATCATCCACAGTGTTAGGATCTGGTTTAGGCCTCGTTGTTTCAGTGCATTATTTGTAGCTTTGCAATTGCCACCCAATTCAATGAAACCATTTAAGCCATTGATTGAACTTTAAAACAAAGAGCTAATCAAGTATTTGTATTTGCAATGCTATTCTTGACGAACGGTTTCACTTGATCGTTCAGTTTTATCAAAGTGGCCCTATTCATCATCATAAACTCATGTTAATGACAATGAGTCCACGGCTTAACTTTTGTTTAACGCTAATATTGTTTGAGGCACAAGGTTACTCAGTTTATTGTGTAAGAATGAAAGCTTAATAACTTTAAACTCATCCAACAGTATTTCTTTACTTGATTTAGAGCTTTTTAAAATATAGATTGTGGGTAGTTATGCTACATAACTTATTTTTTTAACATTTTCAGTCTTTTTACTTAAATATTTAATGTCGGACTCAATTACTAGCTATTTCTTTGTAATTATTTGTGACATTAACTAGCAATTACTGAGTGAAAATGTACATCAAGATAGTTATAACCTCAACATATTGGTTTGCTTCACCTTTTTTTTTTTTTTTGTAGTCAATTGGTATTTTCTATATTTAAAGTTTTGCAAAAGGAAGTGGAGGTGAATTAATGTAGTAATGACATGTTTTGCTGTCATCGTTGTTAAAGCCACATGGATCTATTATTATGAGCGTTGCCATAATAATGCATAGTTTCCAAGAATAGCTCAGAGTAGAAACTCTTAAGTTATCATTTCATAATTATGCTAATTCTGAAACAATCTGATGACTTGTTGACTTGTGTAAGCCCTGCATGCTAATAAAACCGGGTTTTGTAATCATGAAATGGAAAAAACCCAATAAAAGTAAAAGATAAGGTCTTCCTCAAGTTTGAGTGTTTTCCTGAAGGTGTGCTAGTCCCAGATGTAAACAGAGGTGTATTCTTTTAATGGATGTGATGAAATAGCCATTACGCTGGGTTGAAAGTACACTATCCTGCTGTTATTGAGGGTTTAAGGTGGCCCTGCAGGATATTTAGCTCGGGTGAAAAGCTTTGGCTTCTGCTCGATCCCATTGAGCAGGTGCTGTAATCCTCTCAATGGAAATGTAAGTGGATTTCAGGCTTTATTTATGGTTATGCATCTATGAGAATAGGAGTGTTTTTCAGTCGCACAGCGCTGATATATGTCAGCTGTACTGTACTGAAACCAATGAAAGATGATCAGAGGACAACCAGAAAACTAGTTGGTCAAATACTTTATATCCATTCTTTACTGACCTAATTTTTGTATCTCGTTTTTAAAAATTCCCGTACAAACATTTTAATATTGCCCACATTCATCTTTTGGCCATGTGTTTTCAGTCACATGAGTGTGTGATATTGACAAATCTATTTTTTCGATAATGATAATTAAACGATATTTTGCTGAGTGTATTTGACATTAAAACCTGCCGGCAAATCCCTGTCTTAATGAGTGATTCATTGAATCATTCATTCAAACAATTCATTCGAACGAGCTGATTAATTTAGAAACGAAGCAAGTGACAGCCTATCCATCCTAAATTCTATGTGATATTAGACATTTTCAATACTATTTAGGGCAGATAGGGTGGACAGTATGCACATTGAGACGCAGGGACTGTCTTTATGAATGGATCATTGAATCATTGACTCAAATGATTCGTTCAAAAGCAGATCATTCAACCGCTGTGTTTCTCTGAGATGCACAGATGTTCTGCTCCGGCTTTGTTTGGAACTATTTTCATTTGTCAAGAAGACCGTATTGTGTCTAAATGTAACTCACTCAACATTAACTTTTTGTTTGATGAATTGTATAAAATCAATACAACATTTGCGATTGCGCTCACATGCTGATATTCAGGAAAACCGCACTTTAGCTTGTGTGACATTACTAGACTATATCTCATCTTATAAATATAAAAAACTAAATCCATACAGAGATATTTTTTGCTTTCATAACTTGCGTCATAGAAAGATTCAAACTTAATTCTAATAGGTTTCATCAGGCAGTCAATGCTTATGGTCTCTGTTTGTTTTTTGAGTGTCAGCTCACACATTAAAACAACAGATAAGATATTACCATAGATAATAATAATAATAATCGCACAACTCTAAATCATGAAAAGGAAGATGCTAGTTTATAGGAAGCATCTGTGTGGAGGTCTTCTGATGTGCTTCTTCATATTCAGAAGGTGTGGAGTTTCTTTTCCCGTTGTTTCAGTGAACGAATGTTAAGATTGAAGTATTTTAGTCGTGTTTACTGGCTCGAGCATCACGTCAGCGTGTGATTCATTTGCACTGTTTGACTCCTCCGCATGACCCTAGCAACCACACAAACACCCAAGCAACCACATAGCAATGTCATGGCAACCACTGACAATACACTAACATTGTTTATTTTTTCATTTTGGTTAAAACTAAATTAGTAATCTCAACCTATTCTACTTTCATTCTCTTCTGTTACATTTGATCACAGTTAAACGTGTACAAGTCTTACTGTTTGTTAGTTGTGCCAGATCATGTCTGCTTTAAGGTGATTTTTAATGAAAAAAGCGGAAGTCTTGTTTTTGAGTGGTTTGGCAACACAGTTTCCTCTAAAAACATCTAACCACAGTGACCGACTCCACCTAGATTAACACTGCATACTAACACAACATGTTTCCCACCGCTCTCAAAACTCACACGTGAAGACTGCTTCTGTTTGACTATATACATTTACTTAATTATAGCTTACTTTGGAAATGCATGAACAATTCTGAAAATATGGGTTGCGAGGAGGAGGTGCTTGGGCTGACAAAGTCAGAAATGACAGTGTAAAAAGAAATTATATCTGGAAAATTTTAACAAAATTGCTTCGCTGCTCATCAGTATTTGAAAAATTGAATCAAAAGGTCTTTAGGTATTTGGTGTGACAAAAATGCAAAAAAATAAGGTAATTACATTTTTGTGACAAAGCAAGGTTTGTTCATGTTTTAAAATGTTGTTTGACGACTAAACAAATGATAATGGTTGTAAAATATATATTAGTGGTGTCAAAATTAGCACGTTATTGCAGGCGATTAATTTTTTCAGTTTAACACGTTAAAAATATTTAACGCAATTAGCGCAGGGGCGGGGCTACGGTTGGCCACCCCACTCAAAACTGCTGCTTCTGTCACTTTTTCAAACGAGAGCGGAAACCGTACTGGGCTCGCACTCTTCTATTGCACGCACAAAGGCGCTGGCCGTAGCCTGTATCTTTCATATCAAAGCGTGAAATAAACTAAGTGCATGCAATGTCGTGGTCAGTTAAGTCATGAAGTTACCAAAAAGGCGATTAAAGCTGCCTTAAAACTGTGCATGCATGTTCATAAATGTGACTTATATAAAATATATTACATGTCTCTAAAATGGTTTTCAAAAGTGTCCTGGAGCAGCCCAGCACTGTCTCCTCATCTAACACACTCGATTCAACTCATTACCTCATTAATAGAGATTTTAAGACCTGAAGTGGGTCAGAAAAGGTGAAGAGGGTTGAGAGAAAATATGGTGCATGTCAGATCCGCGCTATGTTCAGCAGCGACAGCTCTTAAAGAAATAACAGCCAAAACAACCTAATAACCAGCTGCTGTGATGTCTGTTCGTTACAGGATAAAAGAAAAAAAAGAGGAAATCAATAACTTTCATAGCTTTAAGGATTCATCTGTATTTAATTTAGTGTTTGATAACTTCAATTTCTGTATATTTCTGCTGAAGGGCACAGGTAAATATGACATTTATTATAATGGGTTTATGTGAAGATTGTTTTAAGTTCACTTAAATTAGAAGTAATTTTTTTAAAGTCTAATAAATGTTAAAATTGATAGCTCTTAATTATACTGTAATGTTGAATGGCTATAGATCATAATAAATAAATATAAATATATATATATATATATGATGTGTGCACCCACATGCACATTTATTCAAGAAAGTAAGAAAAAAAAAAACATGTGATTTACTTTTTACTTGAGGGTAAGTCTTCTTACTCTTGTTAAGATTCATTAAACTGAAATGTTTGGTATGAAAGTTTTTCAAAAACATTAAACCAAAATAAAACAGAAGTATACAGATAAAATACATATGTGACCCTGGACCACAAAACCAGTCATAAGGGTCAATTCTTCAAAACTGAGATTTATACATCATCTAAAAGCTGAATAAATAATATTTCCAATGATGTATGGTTTGTTAGGATCGGACAATATTTGGTCGAGATATAACTATTTGAAAATCTGGAATCTGAGGGTGCAAAAAAATCAAAATATTGACAAAATCACCTTTAAAGTTGTTCAAATGAAGTTCTTAGAAATGCATATTACTAATCAATTTTGATATATATCAGTTTTGATATATTTACAGTAGGAAATTGACAAAATATCTTCATGGAACATGATCTTTACTTAATATCCTAATGATTTTTGGCATAAAAGAAAAATCAATAATTTTAACCCATACAGTGTATTTTTGGCTATTGCTACAAATATACCCCAGCGACTTAAGACTGGTTTTGTGGTCCAGGGTCACAAATGAAACATGGAATTTTAGAAAAGTACAATTATAAGAACTTGACACATTATTTTAAAGTAGATTATTATTATTAGCATTTTTATTAGCATTATCATTAACACTCTTACTTGCATCGATTCAATGATGCATGTTATATAAAAAAATCATCTTACATCAAATATAAAATGGCTTTCCTATACCCCCCCCCCCCCCCAATCCTTTCCATTCAAACATCCATCACACCTTTATCAATGACAGCATCAAGTCCACTGTGGCCTCATCTAGCGTGTGCAGTAAAGCCCGTTATTTGAGCTCTAATGGAGAACTAAAGCTGAATCCCAGAGGCCTGGTGAATTTACCGCACCGAAGGGACGAGCATGGAACAGGAATATCAGCAGGGATGCAATCATGTGAATCACGCTGACTTTGTTTTGATGCGAAACTGCTTTGTGTTCCAGGCCCAGAATAAAGAAACCGGTGCTCTAGCTGCAGCCAAAGTCATCGAAACCAAAAGTGAAGAGGAGCTGGAGGACTACATGGTGGAGATCGACATCTTAGCGTCCTGCAACCATCAGTACATCGTCAAACTGCTCGATGCCTTCTTCTACGACAACAAACTGTCGGTAAGAGGGTTAAATAGAGCAAACTGAGCTATCTTTAACACTACAAGGTGTGCTCTGTTTCTGAATTGCTCAGCGATGAATCATCTTTGGAGACACACTCCCTCATCAGGTCATTCAGTGGTAACCCCAAGTGAAAGAAATACATAAATTAAGAAGAAAGCCAAAATATTAAATGTCATGGATGTGTATTTACTAAGTAATCCACTATTTTATAGAGGAGGGTCAAAATAAAGCATCATGTTATTTCTACACAGAGATTAGTAGGTTTATTACTAAAATCTAAAAGGATATTAAGATATATGTAATACTTCTTGAGTTACAGGCATGCAAACTTTGGAAATAAACTTAAAGTGCCTTATCCTATTTTTTTTTTGAACCGTCACCATTGGCATACAATGCAATGGCTGAAGTCAACAGATTTTACTGACAGACCTATCAATATTTGTGTTAAAATAACACGATGCTGCCATCTTTCTGAAGTCATTTTTATCCTCCTGTAACCTAATCTCATGTGAAAATTGTCATTTTGACGCCCCTCTAAAAAATAGTGGCTTATACATCCATGATTAAAAAAATATTTTGGCTTTCATCTCTATTTATCTTCGTCTTTCTTCAGAAAAAAACACATCCAGGGTAGTTTCTAAATTTGGGTCTTTTTGGCAGAGAATGTGTTTTAACCATTCCTCGATCTGACATATAATTTGCAGGTTTGACAGCTTAATATTCACTTTCCAAATAAGAACACACAAACTTCCTTCTAGTATCAATAATAAGCTTTAAATTAACTAATTAATCGTACATGTATATTGTTGATCTTTTCACTGAAGTACATGCATAATTACAGTACATTTTTTCTCTCTAAGAGGTGTTCACACGACTATTTGCCGTGACAAAGCAACCTGCACAATCAGCGTTTACTGAAAATGTGCTTGGAGTCTTGAAAATTTAAGGCTGTGCGCTGGCTTATAAAATGCTGTTGTCACTCTTGTTAATAACTGAATGCATGAATGTAACCATATTTACTTCTCTAGCCATATTCTACTGCTGTTTGGATTTGTTATGATTTTTATAATATGCGAGTAGTTCATATTGTTTGTCATGGTGGGACCAGTAGCTGAGCACTATGTAGAAGTTGATAAGTGGATGATTGTAGTGGACTATTGTAACTCCATAGACGACATGCTGTCATAGAAACTGCCTGTAAAAGCGAGTTTTCATGAGGAGCCGGATAAAGCATTGCTGGAATTCATCAGTGTGAAGGGAAATTTGCTCGTCTGAAAGACGTGAGTCCTGATTTCCGAGTGTTTGATGGACTTAATTTTCAACAAACCTTAAATACTAAACATTGGGGTGCAGTGCTGGGTAGTAACGGATTACATAATCTGGATTACGTAATCAGATGGCAAAAAATAAGTACTTGGAATTAGATTATATTTAGTGTTGTCAAACGATTAATCGTGATTAATCGCATCCAAAAAAAAAAAAAAAAAAAAAAAAAGTTTACATAATATATGTGATCATGGACCACAAAACCAGTCATAAGGGTAAATTTAAAAAAAAAAAAAATCAGCTTTCCATTGATGTATGGTTTGTTAGGATAGGACAGTATTTGAAAATCTGGAATCTGAGGGTGCAAAAAAATCTAAATATTGAGAAAATCGCCTTTCAAAGTTGTTCAAATTAAGTTCTTGGCAATGCATATTACTAATCAAAAAATAAGTTTTGATATATTTACGGTAGGAAATTTACAAAGTATCTTCATGGAACATGATCTTTACTTAATATCTTAATGATTTTTGGCATAAAATGAGAAATCGATAATTTTGACCCATACAGTGTATTGTTAGCTATTGCTACAATATGCTTTTGCGCTCCAGTGTCACACGTGTGTGTGCTGTGTGTATTTATATAAATACACACACATGCATGTATATATTTAAGAAAAATTCTTTATATATAATATAAAATATAAGAATATAAATGTATATGCATGTAAATATTTCCAAAATATATACTGTATGTGTGTGTATTTATATATACGTAATAAATATAAACCGTATACACGCGCGCACATTCTGTAAACAAAAACTTATTTTGGATGCGATTTTAATTGCGATTAAATTTGACAGCACTAATTACATTGCATTTTAAAATACTTGAGATGCCACACAGCATTTGACCACTGGATTTACTGAAATCATTTAAATTTTAAGAAGAGTTTTCTCAACATTGCGTCAACTACTAACAAACACATTAATTTGAATTATCACTCAGTAGGTTATTTAACCATGTATTAGTTTCTTTGCAAGGCTTTCAAACACATTAAAATGCACAAATTCACATTATTTCTTAGTAACATGTTAATTCCCAACTTTTGTCAGCCGAACCTCTTTCACCTAATATATTTACTTGAAGTCTTTTCATTAAACTCACAAACCCCTGCAGTTCCTTCGTAAACCCCAGTTTGGGAAATCTTGACATAATAAAGTGTGTAATGTTGTTAATAACTGAATGCATGAATGTAACCATATTTACTTCTCTAGCCATATTCTACTGCTGTTTGGATTTGTTATGATTTTTATAATATGCGAGTAGTTCATATTGTTTGTCATGGTGGGACCAGTAGCTGAGCACTATGTAGAAGTTGATAAGTGGATGATTGTAGTGGACTATTGTAACTCCATAGACGACATGCTGTCATAGAAACTGCCTGTAAAAGCGAGTTTTCATGAGGAGCCGGATAAAGCATTGCTGGAATTCATCAGTGTGAAGGAAATTTGCTCGTCTGAAAGACGTGAGTCCTGATTTCCGAGTGTTTGATGGACTTAATTTTCAACAAACCTTAAATACTAAACATTGGGGTGCAGTGCTGGGTAGTAACGGATTACATAATCTGGATTACGTAATCAGATGGCAAAAATAAGTACTTGGAATTAGATTATATTTAGTGTTGTCAAACGATTAATCGTGATTAATCGCATCCAAAAAAAAAAAAAAAAAAGTTTACATAATATATGTGATCATGGACCACAAAACCAGTCATAAGGGTAAATTTAAAAAAAAAAAAAAAATCAGCTTTCCATTGATGTATGGTTTGTTAGGATAGGACAGTATTTGAAAATCTGGAATCTGAGGGTGCAAAAAATCTAAATATTGAGAAAATCGCCTTTCAAAGTTGTTCAAATTAAGTTCTTGGCAATGCATATTACTAATCAAAAATAAGTTTTGATATATTTACGGTAGGAAATTTACAAAGTATCTTCATGGAACATGATCTTTACTTAATATCTTAATGATTTTTGGCATAAAATGAGAAATCGATAATTTTGACCCATACAGTGTATTGTTAGCTATTGCTACAATATGCTTTTGCGCTCCAGTGTCACACGTGTGTGTGCTGTGTGTATTTATATAAATACACACACATGCATGTATATATTTAAGAAAAATTCTTTATATATAATATAAAATATAAGAATATAAATGTATATGCATGTAAATATTTCCAAAATATATACTGTATGTGTGTGTATTTATATATACGTAATAAATATAAACCGTATACACGCGCGCACATTCTGTAAACAAAAACTTATTTTGGATGCGATTTTAATTGCGATTAAATTTGACAGCACTAATTACATTGCATTTTAAAATACTTGAGATGCCACACAGCATTTGACCACTGGATTTACTGAAATCATTTAAATTTTAAGAAGAGTTTTCTCAACATTGCGTCAACTACTAACAAACACATTAATTTGAATTATCACTCAGTAGGTTATTTAACCATGTATTAGTTTCTTTGCAAGGCTTTCAAACACATTAAAATGCACAAATTCACATTATTTCTTAGTAACATGTTAATTCCCAACTTTTTGTCAGCCGAACCTCTTTCACCTAATATATTTACTTGAAGTCTTTTCATTAAACTCACAAACCCCCTGCAGTTCCTTCGTAAACCCCAGTTTGGGAAATCTTGACATAATAAAGTGTGTAATGTTGTTAATAACAGCGAATGAAATATATCATCTTTCTCTTTGTGTTTTTATATCAATACGGTACAAGATTATTCTGACCTAAATTAATGTGATAGACTACTTTTTGATTACTTTTGACCTACCTCGTTTGATTATATTACTTAAAATGTGTAATAATTAAAATTTTTGTCATGTGATTTGGAATCAGAAATGGATTACAATTTGTAAGTAATCTACCCAGCGCCGTTGGTCCAAAACTGGGCTGTGTACGTGAATGAAACGTCAGATTTTATTTTTAATTTTAATTTTAATTTTTTGCCAGGAGAATCCCTTTGAACCTCAGTCTCTTCTTCCAGGGAGACCTAGACGACAAACAGCAGCACATAAAATTTCACACAAACAACAATTTATCAAATTGAACAATAAGATAAAAGAAACATGTACAAGACTCCTTTAAAACACATTGCAAAAGACATTTAAAAGAACGCAGGGATGGCAGTGACTCTAATCAGATAAGGGCATAAAAGGAAAAAGCACATTTTCCAAATTCTGAGCAAACTTTTAACCGAATTAATCGACTGAGATCTACTGCAGTAACTATTTGTGTAAGAAATCAGGAGATTTGAAATGTACTGTAATAAGGCAACTTACTTAAAAGTGCCTTAACAATGAACATATACATATGCAATTTCGGTAACACTTTATTTTAAGGTCTTTTAACTAGTTGCTTATTAGCATGCATATTACTAGAATATTAGCCATTTATTAGTAGTAATTAAGCACATATTAATGCCTTATTCTACATGACCTTATTCTACATTCCTAATGCTACCCAATACCTAAACTTAACAACTACCTTACTGACTATTAATAAGCAGCAAATTAAGAATTTGATGGAAAAATCGTAGTTAATAGTGAATAAGTGTTCTCTATTCTAAAGTGTTACCGCAGTTTCCTCCTGTGATGCCATGCCAATGATTCATAAAGTGTATGATGGTCTGTGAATCTGCACCACAAACAAAGCATAACGCTGCATGATAGACAGAGTCCAGTTTCCTTAATAAAGATGAAGATGCATGCATATATACCAGGACACCATAACCAATTACAGATAAAAAAGTATTCCTGCACTAGCCTCATAAGCAAACCAGTTTTTTTAAATGATAAAAGAGCCCCAAGTTTAGTTTAAGCTTCTACAGCAGATTATCAATGTGTACATTTAAAGCTCATTTTTTATCTAACCATATCCCTAAATATTTAGATGACCCTACTCGTTCAATAGTAGTGGACTTTTGGAGTTTGCATTTTAGCACTTCCGGTTCCATCGTCCCCAACTCAATTGGTTTCTTTGAATAGTTTTTTAAAAATTTTTTTAGCTACATGCTACACTGTGGCTATGATTTGCTTTTGCAGGCTATTCTAACTCCAACTTAAGACTGAAAAACTAAAGCCTTGTCAAACATTAATGTTGGTGATGAAGTCACGTGACTGTGGCGTAGTTCATTAATAACCTATACAGTTAGCTACTGCTGAATTTATTTAGGCTTCAAAAATTGTAAAATTTGTGAATATTATAGTGTTGAGAATCATAATCTATTGTTGGTCACAGAGCTTATTTTCTGCAGGAATCCAAAAGTCAATGGAACATGCTATTAGGTAACTTCCAGGTTATATGTCATAACCGCAGTGCTCTGTTGATTCATACATTGCTTTTAAGCTGCAGATGTTTGATAGATTAGTAATAGAGCTGCAATAGAAAAGTTCATAATTGGCATCTCATACTAAAGCAAGAGGTGTGTTTTGTGATCATCAGTAGACGCCTGGCATAGCTGAGCAATCTTTCACTAGACGGACATATCTGGGTGTGGACGAGGCGTCTGGTCGATGAACTGCATTCAGATGGGAGTGTTCGTGGGGTTTCGTGAAAGGAAATAGCTGCACACTTGTTGTCAAACATAACGAGCACTTGTTCTTTTTAACTTGAGTGTGTCGAGTTGACTTCACCGTTTGTCTGCTGATGCAGATGCTCAGACCTCAAGCATTTAGTTTGTTTACATTAATAAGCAATGCACAATGGATGGCTAAAAGGACTTAATTCAAGAGGAACCACGATCATGGATTTTCCTTGATGCTTTGTGTGTTGACATGGAAAGGAAACTGTACAGCTGATTTTCTATTGTTTTAATACTATGCCTGTAACACATGTGTCAGGCTGCTTTGCAGAACATATGTGTGAAAAGAAAGGGGGATTTCTGAAGTGGTCACATTTCTGTTGAATGCCACAAAAACAAATCCCCTCTGGGAATGCATTACAGAATAGACTTCAAAACAGAAATATTATATATTGTTTAACCATTTAACCTTTTGAAATGTGCAAATTAGGTCTTACCTGTATCTTATTGTTTAGCTCTGATGTGATGAGTCATTCACCACCCCATCTTCATTTATTTCTATTCATTTAGCTATTCTACTCTATTATATTCTATTCATTTAATACACGTCAGTTCTCATGCTCGAGTCCTCCGTCATGCCAAATTCATGTACCTCATAATGTTTGATTTGGTTTCAAATTGGTAAACCTTTTTGGCAAAATGTTAAAATGGAAAATTCCAATGTTTCAAAATGGGAAAATTTAGTTGCAAATATATTTTTTGCAATTTTTCCTAGTCATAAAATGCAAAACTTAAACAAAAAAGGCCCATCAAATCATGTAAGCTATGAGTTTTTTATTTTTTTAATATTTTTTTTTTTAGAACATTTAGAAAGTTTAATAGTTTAAAAAAAAATAAAAAAATAAAAAAAATGCTCACAATTAAATATTTTATAAATCACATTTATACTTGAAGTAACTCCTCTTAATCTTAAGTGTATAATATTTTAGTGTCACCAAACAGAATTGCAAAAACAATGACTATTTTAGTATGCAGAGAATAAGCGGTCTATGCATATTAAACTGCAATATCTGCACATTAAACTGGTGTGTGTGTGTGTCATATATCACACACACCATGGTCTGTCTGAATACTTGATTCTGATTGGCTGCTTTAATTGATGCACACAAACACACACACACAGAAACATCCAGGAGCACAGAACCTTGTCATCGCTGCTCCACGACTTCTATTAATGAAATAACTTCGATAGTGAATCGACACATTATATTTCCCAGCAACGAGGGGGTAAAGTAGTAACTAAACTCACATCTTCATTGTTGAGAGAGATGCACAGGTTCAGGTAATTCAGTCTGATTTGCGTCGGGTGGTTCTTTGCCTCCATGTTGTGCAATAAAATGGTTTAATGCACAGCTAGCTGTGGATTGTCCCTTACGTGTATATAGCATCACCTACAGGTATAGCTTTTTTCCCCTGATTTGTTGTTGACTGAAGTCTGTTGCGGTCAGCAGCCGTGTAAACACACGTAACAGGTGTGTGAAGATCTCTGGCCTCATGCATCAGGGCTCAAACATGCCTTATTTCCTCGTGTCATGGGATCTTCTGAACTCCTGTAAGCTGTCGCTCCTAAGAGCCAATTAAACAGCCGGATGAAGGATGTGAGCTCAAGACTGCTGTCTCTCCTCCATCTGTGCGCTCACCGCCAACATAAGCTTCTCTGATCCTCTTTTATCGCCATCACACACTGTCTGCTTCAGTTCAGTGTGCCTCCACATTATCAGAAATGAATGTTGAGTCTAGTATCTCAGCAAAGGTCAACAGTAGGATTGTTTTTACTGACTAGTACTATTTGAAGACATTACGTACTGTGAAGAACACTAAATGGCTATAATCTGAACTTCAGGCAATGTTACTCAAGGTTTTGACCCCTGCAATAGACACCATCACAAAATTTGTAATGGTTTTACTGGTTATAATGAGACTTGTATTGGTTTTAGTGGAAACTGTAATGGGTCTCTACTGGTAATTGGTCACCTTCTATTGGTGGCTTGTTAAAACCAATAAATCCTAATGGAATATGTCCCAAAACACACCACAGAAAACCATTTTTAATGGTTAAAAGTTGATGGTTTGTAATGTTTGCTGAAACCATTACAATTTTCTGTGATGGTTCTATTGTTTTTTTACAGCAGGGACAACAAAGAAGCGTAATAGTGTTGAACACATACATTATTATTTACTACATGCTATTAAATTAGTAGACAGGTGGCTGTGAAGTTTCCATTCCAGGTCAGCATGCTACATCCAAATCTTTTATTTTAAAGCATCAAGGAAAATCCATGATCTCTCCACAGGCACTTGGATAAAGTCCTTTAGCCATCTGTTGCGTCTAAATGTAAGCCTGGAGCTCTGCGCCAGTGAGGGGAAAGTGATAATCATCATAATTAATTATTCAGCAGGTTGATTGAGGTTCAGGGCACATGTCCAGAATCAGCCGAGTTATACAGTCATTATCGACTCCGGAAGCTGTTAACAGTGTTGTGGAATTGTTTCATTAAACCCTCAGTCGTTTCTGTTTGATTAAACTCTTGTTGCGTTTGTCTGAGATGTGTGTAGGCGCTCGAGGAATCTCACCTGTGTGTGTGTGTGTTCATGTGGTCAGACTGGTTGTTCTGGCCTCCTGTGCCTTCGGGCATCTGTGTATGTCATCTGGAAGATTCCACACATTTCAGAAAGCAAGCAACTGATGTAGATGTAGATGCCAGTGACTGGTTTCTCCAGTTTGTATTACGTCGACAGGTGATACTGAAATTAAAGGACTTTTTCTTTATCTATTTTTTTTTTTTTTTCCAGATCTGTGATTCAAAAATGCATTTAACTATGGTTTTCATACAATCAGTGACTTGAATACACCTTTTCTATGATTGAATACCTAAATTTAAATTGATTTAAAAAACAAAAACAAATCAGTATACCCCATATAGCACAGAAAGTATACTATTAGAGATATTTTGTAATATATTCCAAAATGGTCAAAATATATTGCTAATATAGATTTTAAAATATATCTACATGATTATATTTTAAAGATGTTTTAGATGCTTACTGTACATCTCCTCATATATTTTCAATTTAAATTAAAAAAAAATAATAATGTTTGAAATGTACATTTTGCATTTAAAGATTTAAACAATTTATTTTCAATCTGAAATATTTCATTAAGCCATGCTATTTAACACATGATTTGTCACTTATCTGAAATATACAGTGTTTTTGGCCTATACAGTTAAAAAAACAACAACTTACCATTGTTTGAAATTGACACATTTGGAAACTTTATTGCTATTATTATAAAATAATTTTAAAATGCTGATTTAAGATTTGAACATTGACGTGAATTCAAAGCCCCCCCCCCAAAAACCCTTGAATACACATTGCTTTTCCCTTTTTCATGCTTATTTGTCATTGACCCACAAATCATCAAATCTTAAGTCTTTCAGTTCTGTGATATCTCGTGACTGCATCTTGTCATAATAATATTGGAAATGCTCTTCCTGTATATTCTCTCTGCAAACACAGTCATGTGTTTAAAAAGCACCTGGATTATCCGTCAGGCCAGTGACTCATTGGACAATGTTGGCTCAGTAATGAATATGCTGAAAGCGAGTCCTCTCTGTAGTACACAGTAGACATGGCTACTATTTGCTGTCAATCAGCATTCATTCATCTATCCACCCGTTTTCCAAACAGCTTGTCCTGTGTAGGGTTGCTGGAGACTAACCCAGCGTCTCAGGCCATAGGAAACACCCTGTATGTATCATACAACAATTATATAATGGTACGATCATCAGACAGGCAAACTTAGTGACGTCAGCCTCATAATCTGCTGTTGTTTAGGGCGAGCACAGATCCATGTCTCTTAAGGCAAGCCATTACTGTTATTAAAACTTCATTCTTGGGGTTGAACCCTGAGCCAGGTCCCAGTCCATATCTAAACACCAGTATATCCTAGAGACTTGTATATTATAATCTTGGCATGTTTTTAAGGCCAGTTAGAGTATGTGATTTGCATGCATGTGTAAAGTTTTGCATGAAGCTAACTGATGAATCATGACCTGTTTGTGAAAATGTATGCAAATTCTGTGCGTGTGAGCAGTTATTGAATGAAACCCAATGCCACTTTATCTAGAAACCAGAGGCCAATTAAGAACCACATAACCAACCACTGGGCTCGCAAAATCGCTAGCCTGACGTCCCGGGGCTATTGTGTTTTCCAGTCGGGCTACCAAAATGTATCACTGCCTGCCCGACGGGCTCCTTAAATACAGATCTCCCGCGGGTCCTTAAAAACTCTGAAAGTGAGTTGTATCAAAATTAAGGCTATAAAAAGTTTTAAATACGTTAAATAGTATAAGAAATGTCTTAATTATAATTTCTAGAGGTCTTACAGTTGGGGACGGAAAAACATGAGTCGTGATAAGGCAGGATTAAACTTCAAAAGGCAATGGTGTCATTGAATAAATATGAGCGCTGCACGTTTCAAGTCAAAACGCGACGTGAATGTATCTGAAGGGAACCGACTGTCCTCAGAAATGTGTCGTTGGCATTTTAATTTCATCTAAACTATAATTCCTGATAAAGCAGCGTTTATGAGCGCAGAGCTGCTTTGTGTACAGCGTTTCCAGGGAAACCGCAATATTTCAGTGCTCCTAAAGCGCCACCTCATGGCAGAGAATGAATTTGCATTTCCAATAAGCCTTTCTTATTGTTTATGGTCAGATCAATGCAAATATCAACTTTTTACGCAGCAAACACAGAGTTGTAAATGAGGAAGTTAATATGCCTTCAAAAAATTTAAACAATTAAGACAGTAATATTTATACATCTTAAATTAACATAATTTATATGTTTGATTTATCCCTTTTCATAAAAATGGTCTATAGCCTGAAATGCTGTTGTATAAGATTTTTGTTTTTGTGAAAACCTGTATCTGAACTGTAAATCATGTAATTTTATGTCTTTGTCTTTTTTTTTAAATTTGAGCTAGTTAAATTAATTTTCGGGCTACCAAAATCTGAAGAGTACCTGCCCAAAGGGCTACCAGGGATTTTGAAATTTTGCGAGCCCTGAACCAGAACACCCAAACTAACACGCCTAGCAACCAACCACCCAGTGAATGTAAATTAATTTATAAATAATAGTATGATGTCCCTCGTGTGTTTGTTTGTTTGCATGTCTGTCTGTAAATAGTCCAACCAAAAATGATTCAGACACCGGATATAATTTTTTTACTAGGACACTATAGTTCATTTATGTAAGTGAGGATAGCAAAATAAAGTGAACTCTGACATATTATACCCAAAAATTCTTCATACAGTGGACTACCAGTAAAACTGATACAAATTTGGGATCGTAAATTATTCATACACTTTGACCTGACCATGTTAATTGCTAATGTGACCTTTTTACATCACAGACTGAACAAAATGAAGCATTGCTTGGAAATTGGTCATATTTAATTGTGTACTTATTTAACAGCTGAATAATTTTTGGTTGATTTTATAATCCATTACATACCTTTCTATCAAAGTTAGGCCTATTTGACATCATCAAGATGAATTTGTTCTGTCAGTTTAACTCGGAGTTCTTGTCATATTTTATTACCATTTTCTAAACTGTGATAATGTGAGAAATGTTGAAGGTGTCTGAATAAGTTTTGGTTTGACTGTATAAGTGGAGGGATTCAGGAGTGAAGTTGCTGACCATCATAGAAAACAGCAGTTTTATTGGATTGTGCATTGGTTTGTTGGATTGATGCCATGTCTCTTTGCTTTGGTATGTAGTTTATGTATCTTGGAGGCAGTCATGAAACCTTGTGTCACTGTGTTATCGCCTCCATCACTAAATATACAGACACTTGTGTTTACCAGTCCACAGGGGTCGAGACATCAGGGCGGTGGGCTTTGCTTTGATGGGACAGTATTTCCATGAACAAATCGTTTTGAGTACTTTTGCAGTTTTGGCTTGGGACATTACAAGACATTACAAACTCTGCTGTTCTGCTTGAACATTGAAGAATCTCTCTAACTATGTACATTTCCTAAAGGAGTAGTCCAGCCAAAAATGAAGGTTCCGTTATCATTAATCATCTCGTTCCAAACCCGTATGAATTTGAAGAATGACAGTGACAAATTAGGCCTCTTCCTCATACATTTGCAGTAGCATTACTCCAGAAGAGTTTAAATATATAGCACAAAAGTCACATGAACTAGTTTAATGACGTGTTTATTGTGCCGCCTTGTATTTTTTCATTCCTTCATTTTATGTAGTATGTGTTTGGAACGACATGTGATTACATAGTGACTAGGGATAGGCATTTTTCAAAAATATTGTATTCGAATATTTAGGCTCATAAAAAAACGACTATTCAAATATTCGTTTATTTAAATGACTTTTAACAAGAGACTTTTTTTTGTTTGTTTTGTTTTAATAATCAAGTTTTTGTCACCATTTCTAAACAAGCTTATGATTAGACATTTATACACAACATTCTTACACATTGCGTTATATCTCAGGGTTTTCTTTTAGTTGGAAAAGTGTAAACAAAATGTATAAATATAAAGAACAAAAGCATAAAGCAGACCATGCTAATTACTGTACAGAACGTACTTACATTGGAGTCTGCTTGGGTTTATTGTGTTTATATTGTTTCACATGTTAATGTTGAGGAAAAACAATAATATCCACATGCTCGGGTGAAAGTTGGCTCCTTCAGTCTAATAACAATAAGAACGTGTGCCGACTCAAACGTTCCAGAGACACAAAGATCATGGTGTGCGAAGTAAAGATTCTCTCAGCGCTTTGTTTTCTTTTCTTAAACCACTCTCCCTCGAGGAAACTTAGGAATGAAGCATACATATGTATGTCCAACCCGATCTCATGAAAGTGCGTATCAATAGCACAAGTTTGTTTCGATTTGGCGTGCTATTTATACGCAGTGGGTAGGGTTAGGGTTGTGGGGTAGATGCATATCATATGTACGGCAACAAATTTCGTATCATATGCACGCAAAAACTGCGTTATTATATGCACGCCAAAGTACATTTTTGCATATCAATACCACGAGTTTCTGTTTTTATTTGGCGTACTATTTATACGCATTTTCATGAGACCGGGCTCGTATGTCTCGATAATTTGGCTATCGGATAATCTCTCTTCTCGGTTCACTCGCGGTATATCTGCGCTAGAGCTGCACGATTAATCGTTAAAAGATCGCGATCTCGATTCAAACACCCACACGATCTCATTTTTAAATGACAACAATTCGCCCGTGTCTTAAACCTTTGAAAAAAAAAATCATACAACGTTCAAATCTGCGTTTGCGCTGCCACTGAAACAGAGAGCAGACATTTAACATGTTTGGGTAAGAAACAGCTTCACAAACAGTCTTTTCAACTGCACAGTATTATTTCTGTCTTATAGTCATTCATATCATCACAGAAATACTGGGATGAAAGTTTGCAGTTCATATATAAACATTAGCGTTTACATGCACCCTCTTAATGCGATGAGATTTTGGCAATATTGCGATTTAAACTTTATCTCATGTAAACGCAATACTTCGATTTAAATAATGCGATTAAGCTCATAATTGGAGCAAGCATAATCGTATTAACATAGGTGGCGTACACCGATTTTAATCGACATGTACAGGCATGTAAACGCCTTAATCGGAGTAGCCTATTGCGCTCTGACCAAAGTGCGCATGCGCTCGTGACATGAATGGCGCGACACCTGTAATAATACGCAGATTAGAAACGATGGCAGGGAAGAAAGCATCGCATTTCTCGGAAAACACAACTCGCTGCCACCAGTCTCTGTTCCTTACCCTCATCCAGAAACCGCGAGCAGAACGCGACGGCAGCATAAGAAAATGAATTGCCGTCACATTTCTATGGCGCCAAAGCATGGAATACAACCATGCAAAAGTATGTTGCATTAGACTTAAATTAAAACAGCGGCCAGTAACACGCCTGCTCTTTCTGAGTCCATCATTTGTGCTGTGCAGTAGGGTACGTGAGACAGTAAAAAAATAAAAAATAACAAAAAAGTACAACTCTCGAATAATAAGAATAATGGAAATTGCATGTAAACGGGAGTGAAGAGCTTTGCTCTTGACATGTAAACATCATAATGCAAATAACATTATTCGTGCGCATGTAAACGTAATCATTGATGTCTGTGGTAGCGATCAAAATAGTTAATCCCCTTTTGAAAGTAACTGGCACTTCAAAAAGAATACTCGAATCTCAAAATTGAAAATCGAATGCCAACCCACCGAACGAATATTCAAAGAATCGAATATTCTGGTCCAGCCCTAGTCACCAGTGTTAATCAACAATCGTGGGAGGGGCCTGCCAGTGTGATGTCACACCACCAAGAATCTGAGAATGACTTGATATGAGAGAGGGGTTTGAATTTATCAAGATTTTTAAAAACGCACTATGGATTTTTATCATTATAACGTGGATGTGTACACACACTGCCAAGACACATGTAAAAGTGAATTTTGCATCCGATGACCCCTTCAACATGTCAAAACCATGACCATGCAGCATGAAGACTCCTCTTAAAGTAGGTCAACATAGATTGATTGACAGGCATGATATTTGTTTTACTTTCCCGAAGGCTCTCTCTTTCTCAGTTCCAGGGGAAATTCCTCTTACTACTTGTGTATTTGTATACACATTTTGATGGAACTTTCTGGAACTGTTTGGAGAACTTGTAAATTCATGTCAGTGACTGCCAAATTACAGTATGTGAAGAACTTGGTCCGTTATTGTTTTAGCTGGCGATGCAAGGTGTAGGTTTTCTTGGCTTGTGTTAAACAGGTAGGCAGTTATCCCAGTAATGTGGAGAGAGCATTGAGAAAGTGCTGTGAAATTGTCTAATGACTCAGGAATGTGCATTGACTGCAAAAACAAAATGATTTAAGGTGGTTATCATTTGCAACACATGGCAAGGCTTTTTGTATGTTGAACTTATCAAGTTAAGATTAATAAACAGCGCTTACACATACATGGAGATATTGTGTATCTTTGTCATTTGAAAGTGATGACATTGTTAATCATGTCATATCATTCCTGTTTTTTTTTATATAAGGGTTTATGATACTGAATTATTATTATTTTTGGGCTTAACTTACTGTATATATTTTGCTAGAGGCAGGTTCATATTTATTTTTTATTTCAGCATTTGTCTTGTTTTTATGTGGTAAGTATCTATCTTTAATAGGGATGCACAATATTATCGGAACGATATTGGAATCAACCGATTAATGGCTTAAAATGTAAACATCTGCATCGGTCCGATATGTACAATTATGCCGATAAGTCTTGATCTTATCGCTAGCACATGAGAGTTATTCGTCTTATCAGCAAGTCAGAATTGTGGTCATTCTTGAAGCAGATTTTTGCCTGAATGGTGATTTAGATTCACATTTAAACTGAGAATGCATGAACAGAATGAAAGGTAAGGAGTTCTAATTCCCTAGGGTGCACTGTTGGCCTACCTGTAATAATGAAAGTGAAATGCACAAATAACATTTAAGATTGTATTTCTGATTAAAGGGGTCATATGATGCAATTTCAAGTTTTCCTTTCTCTTTGCATTGTTACAAGCTGTTTGTGCATAGATACGATCCCAAAAGTTGCAAAGACTAAAGTCTCAAAACCAAAGAGATATTCTTTATAAAAGTTAAGTCTCGTCCAAGCCCCCCTAAAATGGCTCATTCAAACACGCCCCCACATGTCTACGTCACTGTGTGGGAAGATTTGCATAACACCGCCCAAATGTATATGCAAAAAAGAGGGCGTAATTTTTATTCTCGCTGTAGTATTGTTGCTGCCGCCGGTGCCATGTCCTGGAGACGCTGTGTTTCATTGTGAAAGCGAAACAACTACTTTGTTTGGGCTTCCAAAAGAGGCTACAACTAGAAATCAGTGGTTACGTTGCATGTACAACACTGTTCCAGAACAGTTCAACTAGGGTTGTTCCGATTCCGATACTAGTATCAGAAATTCCACCGATACCACAAAAAATCTGGCATCGGTTTCGGCGAGTACTTGAATCCATGTACCGATCCAATACCATTCTTAAACAAGATCTATAGTTATGCGCGCTAGCTTTGCTTAACGCTGCAAAACGGAAATCAATTCTTCTTCGCTACTCAGAATGCAAACACAGGAAGTTGTGCACAAGCAGCCACTATTTAGAGCAGCAAAGAATAAATACAAACGTGGCAGCACATTGCCAGTAAATCACTCGCATATGCCACTAAATCTTGTATTTGACGTATTGATTTTTAGTTTGTGCAACTACTAGGGCTGCACGATAAATCGCGTGCGATATCACAGAACCGGCTTTACTGACAAGATGCACATTGGATATCGCACACGATTTATCGCGCAACCCTAGCAACTAATGTGTTTGTCGTTCAAAAGTTACAGTTCAAAATATTTTTAATGCCATTAAACGCATGCGTTGACGTGCTAATTTTGACAGCACTAGTTTATACCAATACATTACCGTTCAAAAGTTTGGGGTCAATATGCTTTTCTTTTTTTTTTTTTTTTTTTTGAAAAGAAATTATGAATTTTATTCAGTAAGGACAACTGTTTCCAGCACTGATAATAAATCGGCATATTAGAATGATTTCTGAAGGATCGTGTGACACTGAAGACTGGAGTAATGATGCTGAAAATTCAGCTTTGATCACAGTAATAAATTACATTTTACTATGTATTCACATGGAAAACAGCTATTTTAAATTGTAATAATATTTCACAATATTACTGATTTTACCATATTTTTGATTATATAAATGCAGCCTTAGTGAGCAGAAGAGAATGCTTTAGAAAAAACATTAAAAATCTTACTAACCCCAAACTTTTGTATGAGTCATGAAATTCATTCCTCTAATTCTCAAGTAAACTGGATCAATCTGACATTGTTCTCTGTTCTGTTCACATACACTACACCACCTTTTCCTGTTTACATCAAATGACTCTTTTCTTTCAAGTCCACTGAGTTCTTCTGTGTCTGAATGAGCCAGAAATCTTTGTCCTGAACAAAACAGTCTCATGTTGTACCTAATTTCCCCCACAGATAATGATCGAGTTTTGCCCTGGAGGTGCAGTCGATGCCACCATGTTAGGTAAGACCTGTATCCTCCTATTGATTCCCTTCATGTTATTGTTTTTATAAAAGCACCCCGCAGCTTCCTTTTGATGATCTCTGTTATTAGCTCATGGGTGAGTAGGCAAACTCATTTTCCCCTGAAGTTAAAACAGGATATTGCATTATTTTGGGTGTTTTATGAACGAGCCAGTCAAGGTCACTTAAAGTTCATTGCCTTTGGTTACACTGTCCTGCCTCTCAAACTCAAGTTTATTGAATATGCATGTTTGTGTGTTTGACATAGACAGAATTTTAAATTTTAATTAAAAATACCTTTTTAATAATTTTAAAAATAGGGTTCATTTTGTCTTTATAATATAATGTAATATAATTGTTTAATGCACTAGTCTGAAGATTTTATTGTTTGTGTCTTTCAGAGCTGGACAGGGGTCTTGAAGAGCCTCAGATCCGGGTGATCTGTAAACAAATGCTGCAGGCTCTTCAGTATCTCCACAGCATGAAGATCATCCACAGAGACCTGAAGGCTGGAAACATTCTCCTCACACTGGAAGGAGACATCAAGCTAGGTTTGTATATAAACAAATCAGTCCTACGGATCATTGATTTCAATCGGGTGTGGTTTAAAACTGACAACCACGATTATGGAATTAAACAAGTTGATTTGTGTTGAGGTTTCTCTTCTGGATAAAGGCTATTTATTTAGTATCGTTTGTCTTTTTTTTTTTTTTTTTTTCTCAAGCGCACAAACTCATTCTAATTTGAAGGACAATAATTCTGTTCCAAAACCTAGTGAGCAGGCTTAATGCTTTCTAAGGGATATTTCCTTACTGAATTGGAACAAACATGATTGATTGGAACACTCTACATAAGCAGCAACTCTGTACTAAGATTATTTTTATTTTATTTTATCTTTATTTTATTTTTTAAAGAAGTCTCTTATGCCCACCAAGGCTGCATTTCTTAGATAAAAATACATTAAAACTAACATTTTTGCAGATATTTTCTATATAAAAATATTCAAAAGAGTAATTTATTCCTGTGACACACAACTGAATTTTCAGCATCATTACTCCAGTCTTCAGTGTCACATGATCCTTCAGAAATCATTCTAATATGCTGATTTGCTGCTAAAAACATTTCTGATTATTATCAGTGTTGATAAGCTGTTTTGATATTTTTGTGGAAGCCATAATACATTACCAGTTAGTAGTAGTCCGTACCATTCATATGATACTTTCATTCAGCAAGGACATATTAAAGTGATCGGCTGTGATGCCTTAAAATGCTGTCTAGTTAGGATTTGTAAAAGAGCAAAAGATCTCTTACTAATTCTTTTGACCTCTCACACCCTTATATACACACACAGAGAGTCCACATTTCCTTGAAACCTTGCATTGTATTGTATGAAGGGTGTGTTGTAAAGTGCCACAGTTTGCCAAGAGCTGACTTATATAATATTTCATTACACTTCTCTGCTCAAGTCTCACTGGATTTAGTGATTGAATGAGCAAATTATTCCCTCTGAATGCTGCTTCATGTGTAACCGGATGTGGCTTCATTGTGTGCTGGTTAATGGTAGCTCAGAATGTCAGGCCAAAAGATACTAGAGTATCAGGCTTTTAGCACTTGCTTTGAGAGAAACGTACGTGGGCTTCAAATTGCTAAAAAATACAGTCAAAACCACTAATATTGTACAGTATTTTTACTATTTGAAGAAACTTTCTATTACCAAAGAATCTTGGAAATAAATGTTTCCACAAAAATATTAAGCATCACTGTTTTCAACATTGATAATAATCAGAAATGTTTCTTGAGCAGCAAATCAGCATATTGCAATGATTTCTGAAGGATAATGTGACACTGAAGACTGGAGTAATGATGCTGAAAATTCACAATTTCACAATTTTACTGTATTTTCAATCTTACAAACCCCAAACTTAACATTAAAAAAAAAAAAAAAAAAAATAGTATCAAATATATATATTAGAGGTTTTACAGATTATAATGTGACATTTTTGAAACTGGGATGAAATGTTAATGTAATCCAACATTTCTGCTTTTTGTTACAGCGGATTTTGGAGTTTCTGCAAAAAACACCAAAACTCTTCAACGACGAGACTCTTTTATCGGGACGCCATATTGGTAAGTGCTATAAATCAATGATCTGCTGTCATAATCATTTCAGGCAAAAAGGTATTGGGCAAGTGCAGTTGAAACCGCTTAAGGTTGATCTAATTAGAGCATCAATTTAATATTTACAACAGTCAGTTAATATTTACTGCAGACAGGCACTAAATAAAAGTAATAATTGCAGGTTTATTACATAATAACTACTAAATAATGATATATATATATATATATATATGAACAAATAGACTTTTAAGCAAAATAATAGGGATGCATCAAAATGAATTTTACACCAAAACCATTTCATTTCACTGATAATAATAAACAAACATAAGGTTTATTTAATAATCAATTAATCAAATTTATTTAATAATCACATTTTAATTGCACATAAGGCAGATTTTAATTATATAACTACTCCAGTTTGTAGTTTAAATATAAACATTTAGATGGTGGTTGTAATAAAAGCTTGTATTCATGACAGATTTATTCAAAAATATATTTAATAATGAAGACAAAAGTTTATTCGAAATATTGCGAATGTACAGTGGGTACGGAGGGTATTCAAACCCCCTTAAATGTTTCACTCTTTGTTATATTGCAGCCATTTGCTAAAATAATTTAAGTTCATTTTTTTTCCTCAATGTACACACAGCACCCCATATTGACAGAAAAACACAGAATTGTTGACATTTTGCAGATTTATTAAAAAGAAAACTGAAATATCACATGGTCCTAAGTATTCAGACCCTTTGCTCAGTATTTAGTAGAAGCACCCTTTTGATCTAATACAGCCATGAGTCTTTTTGGGAAAGATGCAACAAGTTTTTCACACCTGGATTTGGGGATCCTCTGCCATTCCTCCTTGCAGATCCTCTCCAGTTCTGTCAGGTTGGATGGTAAACGTTGGTGGACAGCCATTTTAGGTCTCTCCAGAGATGCTCAATTGGGTTTAAGTCAGGGCTCTGGCTGGGCCATTCAAGAACAGTCACGGAGTTGTTGTGAAGCCACTCCTTCGTTATTTTAGCTGTGTGCTTAGGGTCATTGTCTTGTTGGAAGGTAAACCTTCGCCCAGTCTGAGGTCCTGAGCACTCTGGAGAAGGTTTTCGTCCAGGATATCCCTGTACTTGGCCGCATTCATCTTTCCCTCGATTGCAACCAGTCGTCCTGTCCCTGCAGCTGAAAAACACCCCACAGCATGATGCTGCCACCACCATGCTTCACTGTTGGGACTGTATTGGACAGGTGATGAGCAGTGCCTGGTTTTCTCCACACATACCGCTTAGAATTAAGGCCAAAAAGTTCTATCTTGGTCTCATCAGACCAGAGAATCTTATTCAGGTGTTTTTAGCAAACTCCATGCGGGCTTTCATGTGTCTTGCACTGAGGAGAGGCTTCCGTCGGGCCACTCTGCCATAAAGCCCCGACTGGTGGAGGGCTGCAGTGATGGTTGACTTTCTACATCTTTCTCCCATCTCATGACTGCATCTCTGGAGCTCAGCCACAGTGATCTTTGGGTTCTTCTTTACCTCTCTCACCAAGGCTCTTCTCCCCCGATAGCTCAGTTTGGCCGGACGGCCAGCTCTAGGAAGGGTTCTGGTCGTCCCAAACGTCTTCCATTTAAGGGTTATGGAGGCCACTGTGCTCTTAGGAACCTTAAGTGCAGCAGAAATGTTTTTGTAACCTTGGCCAGATCTGTGCTTTGCCACAATTCTGTCTCTGAGCTCTTCAGGCAGTTCCTTTGACCTCATGATTCTCATTTGCTCTGACATGCACTGTGAGCTGTAAGGTCTTATATAGACAGGTGTGTGGCTTTCCTAATCAAGTCCAATCAGTATAATCAAACACAGCTGGACTCAAATGAAGGTGTAGAACCATCTCAAGGATGATCAGAAGAAATGGACAGCACCTGAGTTAAATATATGAGTGTCACAGCAAAGGGTCTGAATACTTAGGACCATGTGATATTTCTTATTATGCCATTATATTTTAGATTAGACATTAGATGTTTTTCTTTTTTAATAAATCTGCAAAAATGTCAACAATTCTGTGTTTTTCTGTCAATATGGGGTGCTGTGTGTACATTGAGGAAAAAAATGAACTTAAATGATTTTAGCAAATGGCTGCAATATAACAAAGAGTGAAAAATTTAAGGGGGTCTGAATACTTTCCGTACCCACTGTATAGTATAGTGCATACATTTAGCAAAATGATAGAATACTAACTGACTAACAAGTTATGGACAGTGGATTGCTTTCTAGAGGTAAATATGAAGTTATGTGACATTGTTTCCAAGCTCTTTTATTGACATCTTTCTGTGGTTGAAAGATTGACTGATTACATGAGGCATGATTCATTTCAGGTAGTTGTTCTGTTTTTTTTCAACACCTTCAGGTGTTCACTCATGTTTATTTTGTGGTGTAGCTAGTAGTAAAGAGGAAGAGGTGATCGGTTCATGTGCCACTTAAACTGAGCTCTAATGAATTGTCAGTGTTTCTGGTCAATAATTTCGTCCCTCCAAAATAGCATAATGTAATTATATAAAACAGAATTATTATTAATAATTACAAATTTCATGAGATTCCAACAAAACTAATAGAAAGGGACAGATTTGTTGTGTCCCACAGGATTAAAGCAATCATTAACTAGAGTTCAGTTTGAATGTCCTGATATGAAATATCTTTCTTACCTTTGTACTTTCTTTTAAGTGCTTTATCTGACTCGTAAACAAGCATTATCAATTCTATTAGTGGCTTGTAGTAAATTCTTCCAGTCACTGGCTAACAGTGCTTGGTAGATGACTTACAAATTGTAGTCCATTATTGAATACAGATTACATGATAAAATTTGTAATTCGTAACATAATCTGGATTATACATGTTAGGTAATGTAGTCTGATTATTACTTTTAGATTAACTTGGACATAACTCGTTAAATTATTGAAATCTTTGGGGGCCTTCAAGTAAATATTTTAGGTCAAAGGTGTTTGCCTCGCAAAAAAGCTTGGGAATCTCTGAATTACATGAACAAACATAAACTTAAAAATGTGACATTACATGGCCAAAGTCTTCCAGGTTTGAAATATTTGTGTCCAAACTTTAAATATGTGACCCTGGAGCACAAAACCAGTCTTAAGTCGCTGGGGTATATTTGTAGCAATAGCCAAAAATACATTGTATGGGTCAAAATTAAAAAAAATTATTTTATGCCTAAAATCATTAGGATATTAAGTAAAGATCATGTTCCATGAAGATATTTATTAAATTTCCTACCGTAAATGTCAAAACTTAATTTTCTATTAGTAATATGCATTGCTAAGAACTTCATTTGGGTTTTCTCAATATTTGATTTTTTTTTTTTGCACCCTCAGATTCCAGATTTTCAAATAGTTGAATCTCGGCCAAATATTGTCCGATCCGAACAAACCATACATAAATGGAAAGATTATTTATTCAGCTTCAGTCAATTTCAAAATTGACCCTTATGACTGGTTTTGTGGTCCAGGGTCACAAATTAATAATTAGTGAAGGTCACTGAATATGATTATGTATTATTTCACAGCTTGAAAATGAATAGTCTCACATATAATATATATATATATATATATATATGTATGTATATGTGTGTGAGTGGTCAAACAGAACTGGTGTGAATCAATAAATTATGAATATGTACTGCCATTGTGTGAATAATAGGTAATCCATAAAAAAAGGAACTGTAATCCAATTACAAATACTTGTTTCCTTATTGGGAATGTATGTGAGCCCTTTGGTTTTGGTCTGAGTGCTCTGATGTCTCCTGTATGTTCAGGATGGCTCCAGAGGTGGTGATGTGCGAGACCATGAAGGACGCTCCATACGACTACAAAGCTGACATCTGGTCGCTGGGCATCACGCTGATCGAGCTGGCTCAGATAGAGCCGCCACACCACGAGCTGAACCCCATGAGGGTCCTGCTAAAAATCGCCAAGTCTGAGCCTCCCTCCCTGGAGCAACCTGCCAAGTGGTAAGCCACAAAGTCCGGGGGGTATGGGAGTGACCGGCTGAGATTTTAGAGACTTACATCATTACTGTAAGATTCCTTCCAAAGATCGGCTGTTCTGTGAGCATAGCTGTGGCTTTTGTCTTAGATTTATAGCTTTTAACATTTCTAGGATATGACTGGCTGTCGAATGTTATTTTATCACCATTACACAACAAGAGATTGTATCCCCCTCTCGGGCGAATGTTTAAGGGTTTTGTATATTTTAGGTCGATGGAATTTAAGGATTTCCTGAAAATAGCTTTGGACAGAAACCCTGAGACGAGGCCAACGTCTGCTCAGCTTCTAGAAGTAAGGAATCTCACACATACACTTGTCATGTGTCCATATACTGTACTGCTGCTCTCGTGTAATTTAACGCAAAGGCATTTCGAGACCGTGTGTGCAAATGAATGCATGTGAAGGAAATGGCCCAAAACCCCAAAACGTCTCAAGGCTTCCTGTGCTGCTGGATGAAAGGAATTACAGCAATTTGCATTCTTCCTTTTAGGATATTTCTCCACCTCCACCCCTTCCGCTGAACTGAACACTTGAGGAGTTTACAAAATGAAAAAGATCATGTACAGTAGATGTGCAGTTAGAGTAGTCCAACTGGCTTCAAAACTTGCCGGAAATTGTATTAGAAATGGTGACACAATAGTTTACATCAAACTGTTGGAATGATGACCAGTGATATGAGCGATTCAAATCAAAAACAAGTGCCCCTATTATGAATTTTTGAAAATGAGCTTTCATGCAGTGTGTAACACAGCTCTAAGTGAATGAAAACATCCTGCAAAGTTTTAAATCTGAAAGTGCAGCGTGTATAAAGTTATTGTCTCTCAGAAGAAAGAGTCGACTCTGAATCATTGAAACGAATCCCGAGCCATTTCATGTTGACATCAACATGAAACATTAGCATATTGCCATCCACTTGTTGGTCTTTTCGCCGTTGGTCTGAATGAAAATGCAAATTCATTCTTTGCCACTAGGTGCAGCTTTTGGAGCGATTAAAAATAGCGGTTTCCCTGGTAACGCTGCACACAAAGCAACACTGCTCTCACAAACACTGCTTTATAAGGCATTGCAGGCAAGATGAGATGAAAATGAGACTAATCAACCAATCACCGCAGATTAGAGTCACGCAAAGGAAGGGTTTGGAAAAATGAATCATTTGGGAGTCGTTGAGCAAATAAGGTAAAAATAAATGCATATTATAAGACAATGAAAGTGTTTTTGACCTTGCATGCACGTCAACCAAGATATGAACCTTTCATTACCCATAATAGGGGCACTTTAAATGTTACACTATGGTTCCGAGATGAAGAGGGGTTTTTAAACTTTTATTTTTTTTAATGTTTAATTTTGTTCTTGGAAGACATCCACTAAAATCTTTAATTCAATGTAACAACAAGACATCATTAAAAGGCTTATTTTGGAATCACAGTAAAGCCCTAATAAAAACGAATCAATTGTCATTTTAAATCTTTGCCATCTTCAAACCACTAGATTTTACCCGTTTGTCAGCAGAATCTTTAAAAATATAATAAAATTTAGTATGATCACTTTTTCTTTTATGTAGAGGTCAAAATAAGTAGGTTGTTTGATTTTTGCATAAATATATCTGTTCCGCTGAATGATGATGGAATGAAGATTTTCATTTTTTTTTTTTTTTTTTTCACAAAACTTATTTGAAACATTAAAGTACACACTTAAATTGCATTTAATATGCTTTCTATGTATATAAAATCACTTTTGTGAATGCAATTTGATGCCGATACCAAAATGGGGCGTCTCTTCTTTGACCCATTTACTTACTTTCTTTGTTTATTATTATTATTATTATTATTACATTAGTAATTTATTTGTAATTCCTACATAAACTATAAATAATATTTGGCTGGTAAATTCTCTTGCTATTGGCACGTGTGTTAGGTTAGAAGTCAATTCTGGACATCTGCAGAGCAGCCACTGAATATAAAGTAACTTCAACTCATGTTCTGATAGCACTCTCTCTTCTGGGTGTTTCATATTACATATTCACTTAACGCTCTGCTGCATACAAAGCAGCCTGGTAGACAGGTGTTTGTTGGGCTGAAGGTGACATTGATATGCAGTGCATGCTTTTCTGTGAAGAGTTGTGTGCAAAGTTCATATCATTGTTAGATCCTGAGTGCCAAACATTTACTGCAAAGTCAAAGTCTTTATAGGCCGGTCTGTAGTTTAAAGCTAATCATTGAAACCAAGGGAGACTTTAACGCACCTGAAACAGCATCGCATGCATTTAAGGGCATCGTATGCATGCTCCACAAAGGCAACTTTTATACAGTGTCAGTGTTAGACAGTCATCCAGGCAACATGGGCAGGCTATTTTCTGCAAACTATGAATTGGGAAGCAATTTAGGATGTATGGTATGTGTTGGGATGCATTGGCTGTAGTTGCAGTCATCGGTGAGGGTAATTGATATTGCTGGTTGTAGGTTTTTAACGCTTGACTCGCTCACACACACGCTCGGCAGCTGGGACGCTTCAATTAAACAAGGTGCAACTCAGCTGAATAATAGATGAGAGCAGCGTTTCTCTTCATTACACTGGTGTTTCACAGTTCAGTACCTGAGCACCTCCCAACCTTCAACTCAGCTCTTCTCCTAATTAAACCCCAGACTCTCTTAAGAACAGAATTTCATTTGTTTTTTTTGTTTTTTTTAATGAACTGCCAATTCTGCTGATTGTAAGTGTATTTCAAGTGAAATAACATGATGTTACAATAATCTGAGAGGTCAAGCATGGGCATTTCTGCCCAAACCACATGCCATTAATGAATATGACCCCTTTAAAAAAAATAAATAAATAAAATTCATATTCCACTACAGCAGAGTTTCCCAAATTGGGGATTGTGAGTTGATGTAAAGCTAATAATTAATTAATTAAATCACAAAAAAAAAATAAAAACATTAATTTTAAATATTTAAGGTCAAAATATTGAGTCCAAATATTTTTGAACCAAATCATATTTCAGATATGAACACTTGCTCTGACAATTTAATTTAATTGCATTTCTTTTCTAAATGTTGCAAAGCAACATAAAATTTGAAATCTGTTAATGGTTTGATGGCAATCTGATACGCTTTTCAATGATGAGTAGAAGACAAATGAATTAATCTCCTAATTTCCATTCTCCGGCTCATGTTATTTATTGTGCGTGCTGCTTAAGGTGACATATTATTGTTATGCACAATAAGTCTGTACTGTATTCTGAATAATCTTTCCATGTGTGTTTCAGCATCCTTTCGTGAGTTCGGTGAAGACCAACCGTCCGCTGAGAGAACTGGTGGCCGAGGCCAAAGCCGAGGTGATGGAAGAGATCGAGGACAATCACGAAGAAGCAGAAGACGAGGACCCTGCTGACCTCTCATCTGTACGGGTCCCACATTTCTCACTCATCACACATCTATCAGTATATACAGCGGGTAAAATAAGTATTGAACGCGTCACCATTTTTCTCAGTAAATATATTTCTAAAGGTGCTGTTGACATGAAATTTTCACCAGATGTCGGTAACAACCCAAGCAATCCATGCATACAAATAAAACAAAACAAATAAGTTCAGAAATGAAGTTGTGTGTAATGAAATGGAACGACACGGGGGAAAAAGTATTGAACTACTGAAATGTATTTAATACTTGGTACAAAAGCCTTTGTTGGTAATGACAGCTTGAAGGAGAAACTAGTGGCATGCATTGCTCAGGTGTGATTTCTGTGGGTCTCTTCTCTGAACTCTGACCTTTTAGTTCTTATTTTTCAATTGGATTGAAGTCAGGTGATTGTCTGGCCGTTCTAGCAGCTTTATTTTCTTTCTCTGAAACCCGTCGAGAGTTTGCTTGGCTGTGTTTGGGATCATCTTCATCATCCTGGTTCTGTAGGTGTTGGGACTGAAGCAGCTAATATTCATCTCCACTGACGAGGGGCAGGATTGCTTTCTAATTACTGATAGACTTCAGCTGGTGTCTTGGCTTTCCATGCATTCTTGCACCTCCCTTTTGTTATGCATTCAATACTTTTTCCTGTGTCATTCCACTTTATTACACAACTTAATTTCTGAACTTATTTGTTTTGTTTTGTTTTATTTGTATGCATGGATTACTTTGGTTGTTACCGACATCTGGTGAAAATTTCATGTCAACAGAAATATATTTACTGAGAAAAATGGTGACGTGTTCGACACTTATTTTACCCTCTGTACATGCTGACAGAGAGTACAAATAATGCACTGCTCATGGAAAAGTGCTCCGAGCATAAAGAGAGACACATCTGTTTAGCGCATTGGCAACTGTAATTGTTATTGTATGCAAAGTTTATTCTGTGATTCAGTGCGGGTGTGAAAGACAAAAGCAGGACCGTACAACACAACATGCTTAGAACTCAATGAATTATGCAGATATATGCTCATTGGCAAAATTAGATGTATGCACCAGAGCAGGGAATGCTGTATCCCACGATGCAATGCACTGATGAATTAATTACAGCCAGAACTCTTAAGGTCGTTGCACACCGAGTCTGACATTTTCGTATTCACCTATATATATATTATTATTTTTATTTTTTTTTCTCTACTGAAAATTTAACCCGATCCAAGATCAGATGAGATGTTGTATTGCCACAACATTTGTTTCAAATATTGAGATAATGTTTCACTTAATATATAAAAAAAAAAAGGTCTTACAAAGTCTTAATTCGCTCTGCCACAAAATAATGCCTTAAAAAGTTCTTTAATTGAAGCAACAAGTCTTAGATTCTTAGTCATGATGGCAATAAATGTTGCATGCACTGCAAAAAATATCTTCCTCTGTATTTTTGTAACTAATACACAAATCTAAACATGCTTACATCAAGTTACTTGATGTAGAATGAAGATATAAAGTCTTGTTTTGAACGTAGTTTATGCTAAATACAAGAACATATATGTAAATATGGTTTTAAAAACTTATTTGCCCTTTGACTCAAGTTGATTTATTTCTGAGCCTATTGGCAGATATTTGTTGTTTTTAATCATAAACTCACTTAATTTTGATCAATTTCTCAGAGAACAGAACTTATGTCATTTTGCTTCTCAAGTAAATGTATCTTTATTTAAGATTTAGACATACTGAAAATACTGAGGAAGAACAATTTTGGCAATGCAATCAGAAAGTACATTTTACATTCATGCATTTGGCAGATGCTTTTATCCAAAGCAGCTTGCATCGCACTCAAGGTATACATTTGATCAGTTCTTGCGTTCCCTGGGAATTGAACCTATGACCTTGGCGTTGCAAGCACTATACTCTACTGTTTGATCTACTGCAAGGTACAGTAAAAGTACACTAGACATTTGTTTTTTATTAAGAGAACATGTTGATACATTGGCACATTATGTTCCCTTCAGTTTATTCCTTAAATTGTCTTTACTTGGTCTTAAAAAGGTCTAAAATCTTACATTTACCTTCAGAATACTTGTAGAAGCCCTCTTGCGGGGTTGCCAGGTCTGCAAAACAAAACCAGCCCAATTGCTATTCAAAACTAGCCCAACTGCATTTTATCCCCATGGTTTTCCCCTCAATTTAAATAGTGCAGTGGTTTTAATCCGCGACTTAAAAACAGCCCGTGGCAATGGTGTAACAGTAGCCTGATTCCTGCTGTAAAACCCAGGACCTGGCAACACTGCCCTCATGTCTCATGGTCATCAGGCGCCACTACACCTCGAAGTACCATTATAGCACAATGTGGTTGTGACAGCTCTTCCACTTGTGTAATTTGACTGTAACACGACTTGCGCCCCCACCGAACTTTCACATTAGCGTCTCCATTTAAATATCTCTTCTAGGCCATTTGCACTAAATGTGTTGACATGGCACAATGGTACAAGCGTTCCAAAATAACCCTTAATACACTTCCTCCTCCGCTTCTCATCTGGCCTTCATGTGAAAAATGAAACAAAAGACATGCCGTCCACATTTCTTTAGAGTTAAATAAAGCACAGGACAATTGGTTCCTGGTTTTGGCAAGGAAACGGTTATAAGGGTGAAGGCTTGCAGCTGTGTATGTGTTTACTGACAGTAATAGAATTAGAACAGAGTGCGCTAGAGTTAAAGAGTCAAATAAAGATGGAAGAGATGCGTTTTTAGACGATTCTTCAATTTAACAGCTGAATAATTTTTGGTTGATTTGTATTTCATTACATACCTTTCTATCAAAGTTATCTGACATTATCAAGATGAATTTGTTCTGACACAGTTTAACTCTGAGTTCTAAACTATAGCGAATAAACTGTGATATAATGTGAGAAATGTTGAAGATTAATTTTGGTTTGACTGTAAGAATGTAATTATCTCACAAGCCGCTTTCTGTCTGTGTTCTTTCTAGGCCCCCATCAAAGACCCATCAGAAACCAGTGAGACCAGTTTATACGGGGACCAAAACCTCAATGAAGCTTCAGTGGAGCTTGAGGAGGATCCCAGGACTTCTGAGTCCACCGAAACTCCTTTGAAAGAGCAGGACGATCTCAGCGACAAGTTTCCAGAGGAGGACCACGACAAACCTGAGAGTGAGGCGTCAGGCAAGACCTCCAGCTCTGACTCCGGCATCGAGGATGGAAAAAGCACGCCCACCTCCGAAGAGGACCCCAAAGCGGTCGAGAGCTCAGAACCAGAGCTACCTTCGCTGAGAACAGCAGAACCTTCAGAGTCTTCCTCAGAAACCACGGAGCAGCCCTCGGAGAAACCGGAGGAACCGGAGAAGGAAGAAGCTCACGGCGCAAGGGAAGTGCCTAGCCAGCAGCCGCATGCCATTCTGAACCGAACCGAGTCCAAAGAGCCGACCAATCGCATGTCTGGGATGAGCGACAGATCCTCACTGGCTGCTGAGGATGTGGAAAGGTTATCGAATGGCAGGCTATCAAAACGATACTCTGATGTGACGAGTGAGAACATGGACATCAGCCTGAACCTGTCGAGTGATATGTCCGTCAACAAAGACTTGGGCACCATCTCTTTACGGGTGAGTCTGTGTTTGAGTCATGTTTTCATTTACAGCGCTGGCCAAAATGAGCAGAACACTAGTATTTTCAGCAGCACTAGTATTTATTTTATTATTTAATACTCATTTTAGTTAAGTGCTTGAATTGTAAAAATGCATTTATTAAATTATTTTATTTAGTGCATTTGTATTTAGTTTTTGTATATAGTTAAACAATAAAAGCGTATCAACCAGGTTCCAGAAATCATCACTGAGGGTGCTTCTGAAATTAGTGAGGGTGCTCTAGTCTCAATGCACATTTTCACCTATTTTGTTCTGTCTGTTGCTATGGTTATCACTGTCAATCACTGCTGCTTTGAGAGGGAGTAGATATACGGATGTCATTCCTGAAACATTGCAACGTACGTGTGTGTGTGTGGCCAAAAAACTAAATTTCTACGTTTTAAATGAATTATAGCCTAGAAAGCTAGTTATGACCAATGAATCTCACACTGCACAACTAATATATTAATAACATTGTGTATACATAATGTTCAAATGATCTGCGCAGAGCGAGTTTTACCATAAGAGACATGCATGAGTTTACCTGTGGTTATGGAAGAAGAATGTTAAAGCCCAAACTCATTTGTGCTGTCGGAATATTGAATTATCATTATTTTTTTTATATTTTTTTTACACTTCTTAGTTACTGTTAAGTGAGTTTACAGTTGCATAAATTCCAAATCAGTGCTGTATTGTTAAAGGAATAGTTGACCCAAAAATTATATTTATATTATAAGAGATTTTGAAGAATGTCAGTAACCAAGCAGTTGCTGGTAGCCATTGACTTCCATTGTATTTATTTAATTTTTTTCATACTGTGGAAGTCAATGGCTACCAATGGCTTTGGTTACTGACATTCTTCAAAATATATTATTTTATGTTCAGCAGAAGAAATAAACTCATACAGGTTTGGACCAACTTGAGGGTGAGTAAATCATTTTTGGGTCGACTGTACCTTTAAATGTGCTTTTCCAAGAGACAAAATAAGTGATATGTAATCAGATTACTAATATAATGTGCGTTACTTGTAATGCGTTACCCCCACCAATGGTAATAAAAACAACCATTTTTAATACATTTACAGACAATAGCTATGTTTCAGTCCATAGATTCAAATTTAACTTATGCGCAAGACTGGAATATCGCATAAAACATATGCGAATAAAGCACCGTTTCCATCAAATGAGTTAAAGAGAACAAAAACGTCACTTCCCAATAAACTGGCACTTAAGAAAACTAGGAGAAGCCACTGAATATAATAATTTTCATATAGCCTATAATAAATGACTTGCGCTTCGGAGCAAGCAGACGAAACACAAATGCAGTCGTTGCTTTCGGAGGCGGATGCTGCTGTTTGGGAACGCAGTCGTGTATAAGACAATTATACAGAAATACTTTGACGGCAGACTTTGCTCAGAACGACCATAACAACATATAGATGCTAGTCAAGTTATCCCGTCTCAGAGCGCAAAGTTAAGTTTTTTTCCTTATTGGATAAAAAGTTTATCCTACTCAAATGTGCACTTAAGTATGTGCATTTTAGAATTGATGTGCATCTTGGCGTTTCCATCCAGCGTTTTTAATTTTTATGCGATATTCCAAAATGCGCATACAAATAGGTGGATGGAAACATAGCTAATGCTATGCATTTCTGGTTTGGTGTGTGTGAAGCAGTGCTTGAGCCTCGCTGATGGGGCTGTGAAGCGCATGCATTGGTGCATCTCTCAGTACAGAGAGCTGGAGCGGCTGCGGTAGGGATGGGAGAGGTTTCTGCAGACAGGCTCGGCTCTGTTTGACAGCGTCCACACCCTGCGTGAGCTCTGTACCTTCACTGTACTACTGTGTAACCTTCCACACGCGCTCACAAGCTGGGCTCTGTTCTGCTGCACAGCTGGCACTGAGACGCTAAATGCACGAGCACACAGCGAACGAGAGCATTAGTAAAAGCAGGAGTCTTACAGAGCAAGTTTGTCATTGGTGTTGCATGCAGAAAGTGGAAACGGCACACCATTTGGTTGCAACAGAAGAGAAGTTACTTTTGTGTTTCAGAAGTGCAGTTAGTAACTAGACTAAATGTCAACATGTATTTACTGTTTTTTACAGTCTATGGTATTTACTCAAATCACAGTATTCCTCAAAATTAATAACAGTGAAAAGCAAACTCAGGATATGATGCAAACCTGCAATAACACATATCCTTTATGTATTTAATCCCAGTTTATTAACCAATGTGTTAGCTTCAACGGTCCAATTCAACCTTACTAATAAGCAAAAATGACTTTAGATATAAACATCACATTTGTGTTTCATTGCTGAAGTAAGTGTGTTGAACTTTCTTCTCCTGCATCATATTCTTCATGTAATCCAGAATGGCATGAGCAATAGTTAATTACTGTACAGATGTGAACTTATATTTGCTTCAGCCTGACGCTTATTCATTTCACTTTTGGTGTGAAAGGGCTTCTACATTTAACACAAATAGAACTACTTGTATTAAAAACAAACAGCCCAGATGACATAATGCATTACTTTCCATAAAAAAGTAACTAAGTAATGCAATTATAGTTACTTTTTAGGGAGCAACACAATATTGTAACACATTACTTTTAAAAGTAATTTTCCCCAACACTGATTATTACAAGAATTCACTTTTAAGACTAAAAACGGTCAGTACTGTTGTGCCTCAGTAGATCTTGAAAACGATTGAATGATTTTGGAATTGCAGGTTGCTTCCCAAAGCATTTTGGAAAAAGTCCTTCAAAGAGACTCGGCAAGTGTCTCGGCCGAGCGACGGCCCTGTAATTTATTGACAACCCTACAATTTAAGTCGTAATTTCTATTTTATACGTTTAACAAAGCAAAATCTTGCCAAACAAAGGAAGTGTTTCCAAGGTATCTGAAAACCTGCTGAAGTAGTCAAGACATTGTTTCAAAGCTGCTTTGCAGAAAATTATGATTTTAATGTTTGTAGTATCTTAATATTTTCATGCCATTTGTGACCCAGGACCACAAAACCAGTCATGAGGGTCAATTTTTCCAAATTGAGATTTATACATCATTTGAAAGCTGAATAAATAAGCTTTCCATTGATGTGTGGTTTGTTAGGATCGGACAATATTTGAAAATATGCAATCTGAGGGTGCAAAAAAATCTAAATATTGAGAAAATCTTCTTTAAAGTTGTTCAAATGAAGTTCTTAGCAATGCATATTACTAATCAAAAATTAAGTTTTGAGATATTTACAGTAGGAAATTTACAAAATATATTCATGGAACATGATCTTTACTTAATATCCTAATGATTTTTGGCATAAAAGAAAAATAAATAATTTTGACCCATACAATGTATTTTTGGCTATTGTTTTATATATATATATATATCTCAACATATTGTGCACTGCCTTCCCTCGTGGACTTGTATTGTGCTTCACTGTAATCTTCAGAAACTGGTTTTGAACCCGGAACATTACTTTAAATGAAGTCATTCATTTGTTGCATATTTCGAGCGTGTGAAGCTTGTGTCAGATTTTCCGTGCATTTCTCCCAAACGCTCTTTGTCTCTGGTCTATTCAGCATTGTGCATCAGTCTCTGTGTGATGCTTGTTGAGTTCTGCTCTTTGTTCAGGGCCTGGTTTCTCATGGCTGCCATATTTCCAGCCTGATTCAGGCGCTGAGCTCTTTCTCGTCCTTTAGTTCTGATGCTGCACCATCAAAATGCAAACGTTGATGCATGCACACTGCATAGCATGGAAACCACATCACAGGCCGCATTCACAGACGAGATAAAAACAACAAACTTGTGCCGCAGTGTGTTGTAGAGAGGATGGGAGCGTTTGCTCAGCTGCATTCAATAGACACGGGTCTCAGAATCGTTTGTTGATGAGTGATCGTGACGAGATCCAATTAAATACGATTTCAACAGTGTCTGATCAAATTAAACCGAACAAAAAATCCCAAAATTTTCTAATTTGCAGTTTGTAATTCAACAAATACTACCATGATGTTTAAATATTCACAGTTTATATATATATATATTAGTTTTTTCTTGTTGAGAACGTTCTGCTCACGAGCTGCTGACACTTCCTGTCAGAACTGGCTTTACAGGATAACAGCAATCTCACTGCTTCCTGTTCACATCCTTTGCATGCTTTTGCTTTGTCATTTCTTCTTATTTTCTCCAGTTCAACCACTCATTATGCCTCTGGGTCTATAAATCCGTGCTATTTTATTATATGTTTGCATGCATCTATATTAATACATATGTGTGCACTAATGTTCTAAAGTTTGGAATCAGTAAGATTTTTAATGTTTTTTTAAAGAAGTCTCTTCTGCTCATCAAGGATGCATTTATTTGATCAAAAATACAGAAAAAACATTATGAAATATTATTACAATTTAAAATGACGCTTTTCTATTTTAATATCTGTTCAAATGTAATTTATTTCTGTGATCAAAGCTGTATTTTCAGCATCATTACTCCAGTCTTCAGTGTCACATGATCCTTCAGAAATCATTCTAATATGCTGATTTATTATCAGTGGTGCAAACAGTTTTTTTTTGCTTATTTTATTTAATTTATTTTTTTATTTTTTGGAACCTGTTTTTTTTTTTTTCAGGATTCTTTGAATAATAAAAAAGTTAAAAAGCGCACAATTTATTCTACATAAAAATCTTTTCTAACAATATGAGACTTTACTATCACTTTTTTTTTTTTCAATATAACATCCTTTCTAAATAAAAGCATTAATTTTACCGATCCCAAACTTTTGACATTAGTGTATATAGTTTATATTTGAATAAAACTGTTAATTTTAGTGTATCAAGTTAAACTAGATAAGGACTGTTGCATTGACAACTACCTCATTTATTTCAAGTAATACATCTATTTTAATGGTTTGTTGAATAATGTTCTACCAAGTCCTTCTTCTGCATGTATTTATTTATTTTTTTAAAATCCACATTTCCCTATAATCCTGCCACCACACCCGTTACAGTCTCCGTTTCCTCACTGCCATTTTTTTCCTCATTTATTTTTCCACCAGGACAACAAGAAGACGCTCAAACGCACGCGTAAGTTCCTGGTGGACGGTGTGGAGTTGAGCGTCACCACCTCCAAAATCATCACTGACGATGAGAAGAAGGATGAAGAAATGAGGTTCCTCAGGCAAGTTCACTCTCTTTAATAAAAAACCCTAGCAGCATTTTTCCACTTGATCTTGCATCTCGGCTGAGTAAACAGACTATTTTAGTCCTCAGGTCCGAGACCTTGTCCTTTCCAAATGGGACATAAATACACAAGGGAAGCTTTATGTAGAGCCAGAGGAAGTGGGCCGCTTTTAAAGGACAAATGGAGAGATCAGATCTCCCTTAAACAGATCAATCCATCATCTGAGTTCTTGTGAAACACCTCAGCTGCTGGTAGCAGATTATATGAGGAGTGTTTCCAGCACGTCTGAACACTTCTGCCATCTACTGGTGTGATGGTGAACTTACAGCTGACCCCAGAAGAGAGCACAGCTTCATCTCAGGCTCACAAAAAAACATATTTGACCCCAAAATCACACGCTGATCAGTAAGATTTTTAATGTTTTTGAAAGACGTCTCATCTGCTCATCAAGGCTGCATTTATTTGATTAAAAATATAGAAAAAAATGTTATGATGTGAAATATTATTGCAAGTTAATGTAACGGTTTTCTATTTTAATATACTTTAAATATAATTTATTCCTGTGATGCAAAGCTGATTTTTTTTTTTAGAAACAGTTGTGCTGCTTATTATTATTTTTGGAACCTGTGCTACTTTTTCAGGATCCTTTTGATTAGATAAAGTAAACAAAAAACATTGCATTTATTCAAAATATAAATATTTTCTAAGAATATAAGTATCACTTTTATCAATTTAACACATCCTTGCTGAATAAAAGTATTAATTTCTTTCAGACAAAAATAAAAAAATATTACTGACCTCACACTTTTTTAAATGGTAGTGTATGTTACTTATATACATCATTACTTGTGTATTGGAGTAGAAATAGAAATAAACACATTACAGAAATAAATTATATTTGAAAGTATATTAAAATACAAAATGTAATTTTAAATTGTAAAAATATTTCACTATATTATTTTCTATTATTATTATTTTTTTCATTTTTTATCAAATAAATGCAGCCTCGATGAGCAGAAGAGACTTAAAAAATAAAAAAAAAACATTAAAAATTCTTACTGATCCCAAACTTTTGAATACCATACATATGGAGTTTATTTATTTTTTAATAAATTGTATTACTCTCTTTTCATAAAGAAAAAGACCTCATAACATTCGTCTATATAGACTTATATAATGTCTGTCTTTCTTTTGGTTTTGTGGTGAAATATGCCTGGGACGTGTTCTTGACGGGCTTGAAGTTTAGCCCCACATGAAATATCTCTGTGGAACATTCCTCTGGTCTTCGGCTGTCAGAGAAGTCATGTAATGAATGAGTTGGGGGCGTTTTCCCATGATTCCTCCGCCGTCTGTGGGCCGTGACAGTGGAAGAACAGACTAGCGCTGCATTCTGAGCATTCTTTGGTTGGCGGGAGACTTCATATGTGACCCAGGACCACAAAACCAGTCATAAGGGTCAATTTTATGAAATTGAGATTTATACATCATCTGAAAGCTGAATAAATAAGCTTTCCATTGATGTATGGTTTGTTAGGATCGGACAATATTTGAAAATATGCAATCTGAGGGTGCAAAAAAATCAAAATATTGAGAAACTCACCTTTTAAAGTTGTCCAAATGAAGTTCTTAGCAATGCATATTACTAATCAAAAATGAAGTTTTGATACATTCACGGTAGGAAATTTACAAAATACCTTCATGGAACTTGATCTTTACTTAATATACATTTTTCTTTAGGATAATTTTGACCCATACAATGTATTGTTGGCTATTGCTACAAATATACCTGTGCTGCTTATGACTGCTTTTGTGCTGCAGGGTCACATGTGTTGTTTCAAATGTTCAGTTTATAGGGACAGTCGCCCAAAAATGAGAATTCTGTCATCATTTGCTCACCGTCCTGTCGTTCCAAACCTGTACGACTGTCTGCAGAACACAAAAGAAGTAACTGAACCACATTGACTTCCATTGTATGGACAAAAAACACTGAGACATTTCAAAATATATGTTTGACAGAAGAAAGGATGTCATGCAATTTTGGGATTACAGGTTATTGTGTAACACAAGTTACCCTTACAGGTCATGAATGATTCCTCACATATGCATGTTCATTGACCCACACAGGCGCCAGGAGCTTCGGGATCTGCGTCTGCTGCAGAAAGAGCAACACCGCGCTCTGGCTTTGCTCAATCTGAAGCTGAAAGAGCAGCGGGAGCAGATACAGCGCAGGTTCGACCAGGAGTTGAATGTGAGTCACAGCGGTCTCGAGATTAAATGAAATCGCTTTCCCATCAAGGATAGACACCACCCTCAAGCCATCTGAGATTAGGATGTGTTTGTTTCTTCATCAGATTTGGAGAAATGTAGCATTGCATCACTGTCTCAGCAATGGATGTGAATGAGAGTCATTCTGACGGCACCCATTCACTATAAATTGTATTATACACTATAAATATTAAATGTTATATAAATCGGGTGAATGTTTTATTAATATTGACAGGAACAGAACTGGACAGTTTGTGTGTAAGTGCTTTTGGCTCCGTGCATAAGAAAAAAATAAAATAAATAAAACTCATGAGAAAACAGCCTTTAAAACATGCATTATAATTTAAATCTAAACAACAGGTGTGTATTTTGGATGTTTTCTTTCCACTAGTCTAAAAGAAGACATGTTATGGTAGCACATACAATTTCCATTTCAGGAAGGGAAAAAAAAGCACTGGTCTTGTCTGTAGTGTCTTGCCTTAAGAAGTTGGGATGGGTTAATTAAAGAGTGTTTTCTTGGACATTATTTCTGGGAGAAGAAACAATATTAAAATATTCCTAATATTACACCCTTACGTGAAATGTCAATGAGTAGTGCTGATATATCGGTGTGCGGCTTTGCTCACAGGCCAAGAGGAAATACTACGACACGGAGCTGGAGACGCTGGAGAAACAGCAGAAACAGACCATCGAGAAAATGGAGACGGATCACACCGTACGACTGCGGGACGAGGGCAAACGCATCCGCGCCGAGCAAGAGAGAGCCTACAACAAGTTCCTGGATCAGATGAAACACCACAAGAAAGAGGTCAGACAATCAGTTATATGAGCCCTAAAAAGTATAATTTTACAGTAATTTACATTTAAATGTGTAAATAATATTCTAGAACAATAAAGACCTATTGAAGGCCACCAAGAATGCTAATTACAAAGACTAATATCATTGGAAATGGATCCCTTTCAGAAGGTTTTTTTTGTGAACAGTGAAGGCATTGAAAGTGTTGGAAAAAAAAAAAAATATATATATATATATATATATATATATATATATATATATATATATATATATATATATATATATATATATATATATATATATATATATATATATATATATACACATATATACACACATGTGTGTATATATATATATATATATATAATTTTTTTATTTATTCCTTTTTTTTTAGTGCTGCCAAACGCGATTAATCGCATCCTAAATAAAAGTTTTTGTTTGCATAATATGAGTCTGTTCTGTGTATATTTATGTATTATATAAATACACACACATACAGTATGCATTTCGAAAATATTTACATGTCTGTATTTACATTCATATAATTTATATTATAAATACATTTAATATATAAACTTTTATTTTTTTTTCTGAAATATATACATGCATGTGTGTGCATTTATATATAAATGATAAATATACACAGCACACACGTGCATATCGTGTAAACACAAACTTTTATTTTGGATGCGATTTAATCGTTTGATGGCACTCATTTTTCTTTACATTTTATTAAAGATAACAAAAACTAGATGAAAATGAACATTTTTAAGCATTGTTGATTAGGGCTGTGTATTGGCAAGAATCTGGCGATACGATATGTTGCGATACTGTAAGCAAGGCGATATATTGGGATATTTCTTATTTTAGGAATAGGATATATTTTTAGGAAAGCTGTCATTAAGAATACACCACCATATGCAAACCTTAGCAATAAATAAATAAATATTATTTAACCAGAACAGTGGGATCTGCATTTGCAATAATCAGTCCCTGTAACATTCAACATTATTGAACCGCTTTTTGTGCGAGTAAAGTGCTTGCATGTATGCAATGTGTACATATTTTTAGACCCTGCTTTAAAGGTTCACAGTTTAAGTTTACAATGTCATAACATTTTGATCTGAACAAAAAATGACATTTGCTTAGCATCAATGAAAAATAAAGTGCTTGCAGGATTCCTAAAGAAAACAAAACAATTGTAAAACAATAAAATACAGATGTTGACATTCTCATAATCTTTCAACTTGGATTTCACAGGTGTTTCAGTTTGTATTTATGCAATGTGGTCAAGAGCTGTCTGGAACTACGTTCGCCGTGCATTTCCCCGAAAATAATTGCACACCTTATAACGTTCGTCAGCCAATCAGATGCAAGCATTCAATGGCCCCGTAGTATACATTTTAATAAAGGACAAACTATGACTAGGTTTTGTGCTGAAGAGCCACCGACATCTCGCATAATATTTTCTTAAATATAATTGAAATGAATGCAAAACTCAACATTATAATGTGTCTCAAAGATTGAAAAGTCTTTATTCTAACAGTTACTTCTGATCAATTATCTAATGCAATAACATTTGTGACATTTTTAAATCGTAGAACACTTGGGGTCATTATAGTCAACATTAGAATTGTGTTCAGTTTGAAACATTTGCATCTTTATTTTGTCTCAGGTCAAACAAGAAGTGGAGAAACTGCCCAGGAGTCAGAGGAAAGAAAGCATGAAGATCAAAATGAACAACTTCCAGCAGGTGAAATCAGACAAGGTCAGTTAAAGACGTACAGCTGCGTGTGCAACAGTGTGTGTCGTGGAAAGCAACTGAACTGTTATAAGGTTTGTGTGTTTTTGTTCCTGACTCTTCTCTGTGCAGGAAGAGAAGTTCCTGGCAGATCAGAGAGATTATCTGGACTCGACTCTGAAGAGCATCATCGCTCAAAACAAGCGGGAAATCTCCGAGACGGAGCGTCAGTGTCTCATCAAAAAACAGACTCTGCTCCGAGGTATAAATGCACTCAGACCAGAGCATCCTTACCAAAACAGGTTTTACTGCATGCATGCTTACAAGCCGAGTGCTTCTGTCGTCTGTCAGATCGAGAAGCCACTCTCTGGGACCTGGAGGAGAAGAGCTTGCACGAGAGACACCAGCTCCTCAAACAGCAGCTGAAGGACCAGTACTTTCTGCAGAGACACCAGCTCCTCAAGAAACACGAGAAGGTCTGGAAGGATCCTTCATTCTTAATTATTCTCCACACAGATGCTGCTGGTGCCAATCTGAGAGACAGCATGCAGATTACAAAGAAATTCAAAATCGTGTTGTCAAAGCATGAATAGCTTGTGTAAAGTAATATAAATTGAGGAATATTCATTTCTAAACCTTTTCTTATTTTTATTTTGTATTTTTTAGATTCTCTGCTCAGAATTATTGAAGTTAAAAGTGACTGTTGATTAGAGAAGTTGTTGCATTGTAATTCATATTTTCACAAATCAAATATGACTATCAATGACTCATTTAAATCAGACTGAAAGATTTATCAAATCAGTTTATTCATAAGTATATAATAAATTCTTCTACGTGTGCACTAAAATGTTTAGTGGCTAAATATTGATCTTGTGTACAGCAGGGTTATTATTGTTTGCTAAAACATAGAATTAAAACACTTTAACATTTTGTTAATTGGAATAAATCTGAAATAAAATATATAAAAACATATTTAAGTTTCATTTAAAAATCATTAAAAAAAATAAAGTAAAATAGTAATAAATACATAAAGTAATAAAATAATAATACAAAAACATAATATAATATAATAAAAATTAAAATATATTCAAAATATTAATAACTAAATAGTATATACCTTGACAACTAATTGAAATAAGTTTGTTGAGGCACTAAAATTACTAACTGGAAATAAATTAATTCACTTTAACTTTAAACTGAAAAATGAAATGAAAATAAATTAAAACCTAAACCAACAAAATGGTTTAAAAAATCCTGACACAAGCACATAAAATTACTAAAATGTAAATAAATTCAAATGAAAATTGAATTCATTATCTGAATAAAAACTGTAATGGCATATAAATACTACTAAAATATCTGGTAAATAGACAGATTTGTGAACAAGTTCAACTAAAAATATGTCTGATTCATTAGAAAATTCTGAATTTTACAAATTAAAAAAAAAAAAAGAAGAAAAGAAAATTATGCTTTGTTTTGGTCAAAAAGCATTTGTACATTTGTGTTGTCCAGTTCTCTCTTGTGTTTAGTCGTCAAAAACATGACAGACTGGCGTTAGCAGTTCCTGGTTGAGAGACGTCAGGTTTAATGGGCTGCTGCCACATTTCTTTCATTTGACGTGGTCAGAATCATAGATGCCCCATTCGACTTATGATCAGCGAGGAATTTTAAAATTAATTGGTGTTTAAATTCTATTTATTATGCTTGTACAGCACTTTGGACAACCCTGGCTGTATAAATGTGCTTTAAAAAAATAAATAAACTAACTCATCTAAACATATCTATGGTCAGAACGGGGTCAGGCTGGGTGGAAAGCTGCTGTGCTGACCCGTGTCTGACCCGCTGTGTGTGCTCTCACAGGAGCAGGAGCAGATGCAGTGCTATAACCAGCGTATGATCGAGCTCCTCAAGGCCCGACAGCAACAGGAGAAGAACAGGCTGCCCAAGATCCAGCGCAGCGAGGCCAAAACACGCATGGCCATGTTCAAGAAGAGCCTGAGGATCACCTCCAACGGAAGCTCCTCAGATGACCGCGAGAAGATCAAGCAGGTAAAGCGTGGCTCTCTGATGGCCTGCATGTGTCCTGTCCTCCTCTCAGAGACCCTCATCTCTCTCTCTCTCTCTGGCGGTCAGTTCTCCAGGCAGGAGGAGAGGAGGCAGAAGGCCGAGCGATTGCACCAGCAGCAGAAACACGAGAACCAGATGAAAGCGAAGATCAGCGAGTGCGAGGGGAACACCAGAGAACTGCAGCAGCTGCAGGTGAACACAACTCTTCATGCTGTCTTTTTAATAGACATTCACACTTGTATAGAACACAAAAGATGATTTTTATTTATTTATTTATTTTTTTTTTGCTCATCCGGTTGTATTTGGACCAGGCAGCTCTGGAGAGAGTGGATATCCAGGGTGTAGCGTAGAGACATCCATGATTGTGTCAGAATACACGGGATACACTTTAAATAACATATGTTTAAAAGTTACTTTGGTCTTTAAGAGAGCCGGTGCCGGGCTCTATACTCTTGTATTTTTTAGGAGCACTTGTACATGCATTTACACTGCACCTAAAAGTTGCATAAATAATGTTATTGAGATTAATGTTTTAAATATAAAATTTGGAATACAGAAATATGAAATGATTTAACAAAAATAGAATGATACTTTTAAATATGAACCAGTGTCTTTATGAGCGAGTCAAAACGACTGATTCATTCAGGAACGAAGCAAGAAATGACTCGGTGAATCATTGACTCGGTAGATATGTTCAAACACGCAAATTAATTCAGTAATGAACCATTTTCATTAGTGAAATTTATTGTCTCTACGATTTAAGTCACTTCTTTATTTAGTGAATTGTTGCCCTGACATGAAGAAAACCAAACCATATACTGTATATGGTCGCTCTAAATGCATGTGTGTCCATGGAAGACTGCGTATGATACCATGATTAAAATCTAAAATCTTCACAGTGACAGAACTCAGAAACAAATACAGTTTGACAAATGGTGAGATGGGTTTGATAAGTTATACAGTAAGTTACAGATACATGGTGCATGCATGTGTATATATAAGTAGAAGAATTTTAAATATATGCATTTAAATGTTCATATAAATTGATCTAGTGAAGTACACACCAGTGAACTGCTTGGATCCAAAAGCTCTAATCTTATTAGCTGGGAAAAACTTTTATATGAAACACTTATTTTACAAAACTTGTTTTACTCTAAACCTGCTAGAAAATCAAAGCCATAAACCTAAAGAAGTTGTGTTCCAAATTTGAGGTTGATATCACAAAAAATGAGCTTTTAGTAAGATTTTGTTTGGCCGCAGTACCGAAGGAAATTAGTTTGCTGTTTATTTCCAATGTTTACAAATTATCATACAGTATATCTTTAGAAAGTGAACAGCACATCCCAGTATAAACATAAATATCTGTCAATACAGTATACATCACACCACTAAACATGCCTCGTTATTTTCAAATTCCAAATTCACTTTCAAATTCAGAAACGCCTGTCAAACACGTCGTCTCGGTGTAAAAGGAAAGGCAAACCGTAGAGAAAGATGTGTCTGTATTAGTGTGGCCGCAGCCTGATCTGTGTGATGTCTCCTGCAGAATGAGAAATGTCACCTGCTGATTGAAAACGAGACGCAGCGTCTGAAGTCTCTGGACGAGCAGCACAACCAGCAGCTGAAGGAGTGGAGGGAGCGCCTCAAGCCCAGGAAGCAGGTCTGCGCTTCACCAAAATACACACAGAAATTACACACTACTGTTCAAAAGTTTGAGGTGGTAAGACTTCGAAGACTCTTCTGCTCACCAAGAATGCATTAAACACAGAGGCAAAAAAGTTATGTTGTTAAATATTACAATTTCAAACACTGTTTTTTATTTTAATATTCGGCCTGTCAGGTTTTTGCGGTTATTTGAGATATCCACAATAATTGTAGTTTATATTTCAATCACATTTTGCCAGTCACACATACATGCATACACACACACACACACACACACACACACACACACACACATATACATACATACATACATACATATACACACACACACACATGCATACATACACCCATACATGCACACATACATACACACATACATACACCCATACATGCACACATACATACACACATACATACACCCATACATGCACCCATACATGCACACATACATACACACACACACACACACACGCATACACACATTTGATCACACAATTAAGTGCACTTCTCCTCAAAATATATACACATAACAGTAATGGATTTTTTTTTTTTATTATCATAAAGGCATTAAAGCAATACAACAACTTGTACAATGATATAACATTACTGTTTAAATAATATAGTTTTTGCAGTAATGAGGGAACATGTTATTGGCTGATGTGAACAACTCTACAAGCACCTGGCTTTTGAGGTTAAAGTCTGACGTGGTGTTGTGTCCTCTCTCAGGTTCTGGAGGAAGAACTGAACCTGAGGAAGAAAGAGCAGGAACTTTTCTTCAAGATGAGTGAAGATTCCCAGTGTCAGAACATCGGCTCACCAAACAAACTCACAAAGTTTGTCCCGTACGTCGATTCGTCCACCACATGAGCCAAGCTTTTGATTTTTCTGGAGGCACAGTCAGATTTCTCTGTAGATGCACAAGAGTCAGTTTAAATCACATCACGCTGAAGCCAAAGAAACATTCAACTAATACTGAGAACACCGATACTGACAGATACAGCATCTCTTTACAGTACACCACATTCAGCTTCATTCATTTAATAGTGACCGACAGAGATGAAAGTGTATTGATGCATTCATTTAAACGCAGGGATTTTATTCTGGTGAGTAAGAAACGTTGAACTGCGTCACTAGAACAACTCGTTTCTGACAGACTCGCTCGCCTTAGTTTATTGAAGAGCTACTGTTGTCATTTTATCTTCAAGCTAGCAAAAATTGCATTGCCAAATATATTGTACAAACCTTGCATATTCTTATATATATTTGTATTTTTTTCTATGATCATTTAATATATATATATATATATATATATAAGTTGCAACTTATCACTTTTCTTTTATAACCAGTTTCCTAAATGTTTAAATGCTGAAAAAAAGGAATTTGTTTTAATTTTTTGAACTGCCGAACAAGTTTTTCTTTACTAAAGTGAAAGTGTACATTTTAATTGGTACATTAAGTTATCTTATCGAATGTTTTTGTCGTTTTATGTTTTAGACAGCAACTAATTTGCCACTTTTATTATTCTGCGATGTTCACCGAAATGTGAGTTATTGACTGTCAGTGGCACATTTACTGTAAATGCATCACACTGGACGAGACGAAAGTGATGAAAGTTCACGGCTTCAGAAATGTTTACGCACGAGTTTATTGTTGATCACTTGTTATATGTTGCTGTCTAAAGCACTGTCACCTAACCAAAGTGTGCAATATGTTGTTGTGTTCTGATTTTATACACGTGGTATTTTACAACAGCTTCCATTCTTTAGCCATTTGAAGGATTGAATACCTGAAGGTACGAGGATTTTACTTTTTTTTTTTTTTTTTTAATGTCTGGAGCTCAATGTTGATCGTTGCTTTCGGAGTCTGTAACTCTGTGTAACCAAAGGTTCAGTGTGGATGATGTACCAAACTGTTGTCCTACCCAAGTATCTATAATAAATGAGATGTTTATTATTCATCCTTACAGCTCTTTTGGTTTTGATCACTTTCTTTGAGGACTTATGGAATAGCTGTTTTGGTTCAAAAAAGGAAAACTCTGTCCTCGTTTGCTCACCTTCATGTTGATCCAAACCTGTATCAGTTTCTTCTGCTGAACACAAAAGAAGATATTTCGAAGAAGCGGTTGACGGTAGCCATTAACTTCCATAGTATTTTTCCACCGGAAAGTCAATGGCTACCGTAAACATTCTTTAAAATATCTTGTTCAACAGAAGAACAAACATCATACAGGTTTGGATCAACAAGAGGGTGAATAAATGATGACAGAATTGACATTTTTGGTGTACTGTCCCTTTTATAAATCTGGCACATTACAAAAAAAGCAATGTCTTAATTCCAACTGTGGTATATTTGTAAAAAAAAAAAAAACAACCTACAGTTCAAAGTATGTTTTAGTTAGATGTTATGCTTTTTTTAATATCTCACTTTATTCAACAGGTAGTTCTGCTCCACAAATCTGATTTAATGTAAAGTTAATTATGAATGGAAGCGCTGTCTGTATTACTCCGCTACGTGTTTGCTCCTTTCGTGAGTGTTTTTGTTCGGTTTTAGTTGCTGGTGTCCTGTAGCACAGAAAACACTTCATTTGTGCTCAAAATGAGCCTAAAATGCAAAATAAAAAGCCTAATTAGAGAAAGTATAGATCAACTTCCAAAAACACAAACAGAAATGAATAATATTTGAAAAAAGCTGTAATTAATGTAAACAGTATATTCAGAGTTTCATGAAAATATTAATGCAATATTAAAATGTTTGATAATACAGTTCTCCCCCATTATTTTATTTTAGTAATGTGTTTTTGTAAAGCGTTTTTTTTTTTTTTTTTTTTTTAATACAATACTTTTGAGATCTGTTCATTTAATATTATTTTACTATTTTTCTTATTGTGATTTTTGATCAGTTGTATTAAAACCATTTAGGGTCAGTTTGACCCCCACACACAATCAAAATCATCATCATTATTTAAATATCCCTGGTTTACATTTCCGAAATCTGGTCATATTGTGGCTGCGGTGTCAGATTTACTCAATATTACTTACAAAAGCTTTTTCTAAAGATCAGTACGACCCTCGCACACGGTCATCTGAAACCACAAAGAAAACTCTTCCTCGTGTCATATTACTGAATGAAAAAATAAATAATAATGAACTCAATGAAAGTCTGCTCACCTTTCTGAGCTCTGCTGCCCTCTGCTGGACATTCATCACTGCTCAACAAACACAACCGCTGGAAAATATGACTCTGGAATTTAAGCAGGAATTCAAAACTATATGTATTCATAATTTCATATTTTGATCCTGCTATTTAACCAAATATCATTATTTAGAAAGTTTTGTTTTCAGGAGCATCAGTGGCGTAGACAGAATTTTATTTTTGGTCAGGCCTGGGCAAAAGTGAGCGGGCAGTAACTAATGGACGAGTTGGACTCAATGTTCAGGTCATTTCAATCTTTTCTTTGATCCTAAACCGCAGAACACCGTGGAAGACATGCACAGTCAAACTAGCACATCTCCGTCACCGTCACGGACAACATAACCTAAAATCATTCACATTAGCCCCAGTCCCTAAATACTGATGCAGATTACTGTAGGCTATATATATATATATATATATGTAGAAGAACACTCTCTCACGCCAGGTCATTATGTATTTGAGTATATGTAATTACTGTACTTGAGTATCTTTTCAGGTACTTTGTAGTTTTACTGAGTATCAAAGATATTAGCAACTTTTACTCTCTACTTTACTTTAATTCTGAAAGAGTATCTGTACTCTTTACTCCACACATTACATTTTGCATGGACCCAGCTTTTCTGCAGCAGTTTATTTCTGCTACAAAAGATGTGATGCTGCCAACTACAGGGCACTGAAAGTACGAGATCTCATGAGTGTTGCACTTACTCTCTCAAACGTGTCAACAACGCTGCTTTACGTGAACGTGATGGGCTTCTTAGCAAGTACACTGTAAAAAAAAAAAGCTTTAAGTTGAGCAAACTTAAAAGTTTAAGGCAACCAGCTTCAGCAGATTATTGAGTTTTCTCAACTTATTTTTTAGGAGAACTTGTTGTATAAACTTAGAACAACAAGTTGAGAAAACTCAAAAATCTGCTGAAGCTGGTTGCCTTAAACATTTTAAGTTTGCTCAACTTTTTTTTTTTTTTTTTACAGTGCTGTCAAAAAAATCAAAAGTTGAGAGAACTTAAACGTTTAAGGCAGCCAGCTTCAGCAGATTTTGAGTTTTCTCAACTTGTTGTTTTAAGTTTATACAACAAAAAACTCAAAAATCTCCTACAAAAATAAGTTGAGAAAACTCAATAATCTGCTGAAGCTGGTTGCCTTAAACTTTTAAGTTTGCTCAACTTTTTTTTTACAGTGTAGTTGTGAATCACAGGTGTTTTATATACGAGACGAGGACGTGACGCATCCAGTGCAACTTTTGACTTTTTAATTTTACTTAACAGTATTTTATCTATCCATTATACTGAAGAGACCTTTTTGAAAGATGGTAGGATAGGATTTTTTTTTTTGCAATTTTGAGGTATTCAGTTATATTCTGGTTTTAGAAGATACATGTGATTGCTCTCCTCACAAATCAACTGTTTCTTGTTTTTGTTACATGTTCTCTGTGCCTTGTCTTGGACTTTTATGTCACTTCCTACGAGTGTCTCTGTCAGAGAGGGACTTCACGTCTGATCTGAGCAAATTGCATGCAGAAATTGTCATTCTGTCTGTGTCTTGATGCTGTCAGATTAAAAGGACTCACTGAATTTACACAACTCAACAGAAATGATAGATAAAGAATAAATATATACACCTCTACCTAGAGAGAGAGGCACAGCAGCACTCAGTAACACGAGCATCTGCTATCTGAGCTGGAAGAACCATGCAGATGTTTATGAGATGTGCTGCTCATTGCCTCACTAGTGTGCTACAAGTATACAAACTGCTCAAGACAAATCAGCAGCATTCATAGATCAGACTGAACATGTGCATATTACTACACACGGATGGCATGCACACATATCTGAAACATGACCTGTGAGATATACGTGTAGCACAAGTGGGATATACAGCATACTACACCAAACACATACAGGCTTCACAGAATCTTTCTTATTTCTTTCATTTATTTAATATCAAACAAAGCAGCGAAAATTCACATTTCTATTTAATTGATGTTTCTCACAGTACTACAGTCTTTATGAAATGATTCTTGAATATTATGTTATCACAAATTGTTAAATATATTAGCCTACCTTTAGTTGAATAAATGCTTTGAAATGGGAATTACCGATATTCACCGATAGCGGGCGATTAACACACACACACACACACACACACACACACACACACACACACAATGTAGCGTAAATAGTGCACACAGAAAATGAACACGTTAATTTCTAGTAATAGTGTTTTAATCAATTTAGTATCAAATGTAAATAGTTGTAAACACCTGATCATTTATGTTTTGAAGTTTTCACATTGGTTAATGTTTTTTTTTTTTTTTTAAATCTGTGCATATTGTTTGCCCTTCTTGTCTTTAGAAAATATATGGAAATGTTATTCACTAAAGTTTCACGTGGTTGATGCTTAACTCACATGCCATAATTAATATCAGGATAAAACTCGCATGCTTATAAAGCAGCAATTAACTTACATTTTAACCAAATAAAAAGGTACTCGTCTTTCTTATTATTTTAAATGATGTTTTCTTCATTTAGAATAAATAAACAGCTCACAGTTGATCAGTTAAATCGCCGAAGAAAAAAGTCACGCGCGCTGTACAAGCCTTATAATTTTCCGTACACTGGCGGAGGAGGTACTTTTCCCAAAACTATTGGTCCTAAAGACATCAGTCAGAGTGTGGAGAGAATGATCACACAAACATGCTTGTCTGGCTCTCAACAACGGAGGAGTGGTCGATGGCGTGCGGTGAATCGCGAGAAGTGTACTGAACATGGTTCGGTGTTAGTGCTCCAGGAGGAAGTATGAAGGTATTTTTGGTGCAAAACAACTGAGCGTTGCAAACTTGTAGATTAAAATCATACATCAATGGAAAGCTTTTCCATACATAAATGGAAAAATTTATTCCGCTTTCAGATGATGTATAAATCTGTCTCCCTGTCTATTTTATTTATTTATTTATTTTTAAATTGATCCTCGTGACTGTTTTGTGGTCCAGGGTCAGATATCTGTTTAGGCTAATAAACTGGGCGGACCTGTACCCTGCCTCCGCCCCTGAGAAGCACAGACGTGTTATCAGCAAATCTGGTGCACAGGCATGTACTTAAGATGACATAAGGGCGCGTGCACGGAAATCTTATTATGGAAGGCCAAGTCGTTCAAAAACACGTGAATTTTAACACGTCAACAACACGCAAAATGTGTGTAATATGTGACCCTGCACCACAAAACCAGTCTTAAGTGTCAATTTTTCGAAATTGAGATTTCTACATCATCTGAATAAATAAGCTTTCCATTGATGTATGGTTTGTTAGGATCTGACAATATTTGGCTGAGATACAACTATTTGAAAATCTGGAATCTGAGGGTGCAAAAAAATCTAAATATTGAGAAAATCACCTTTAAAGTTGTCCAAATGAACTTCTCACCAATGCATATTATTAATCAAAAATGACGTTTTGATATATTTACAGCAGTAATTTTACAAAATATCTTCATGGAATATGATCTTTACTTAATATCCTAATGATTTTTGGCATAAAAGAAAAATCAATAATTTTGACCCATAGTGTGTATTTTTGGCTATTGCTACAAATATACCCCAGCGATTTAAGACTGGTTTTGTGCTCCAGGGTCACATATGCGTTGTTTACGCGTTTTTAATACGCTGATTTTTCACGCATAAACCATGTATTTAACGCGTGAAATACGCATGTAATACGCCTTAAATATGCGTATTTTACACATTGTTGACGTGTTAAAATTCAAGTGTTTTTGAACCATTTTGCCTTCCATAGTATCGGATGTTTAGATCAGCGCTGGATCAGCGCTGCCCCCCACAGTAGGTTTTAATTAAGCAGGTGATTAACAAAAGGTGGGCGGGGCGGTTATTATTATTATTTTCAGTTTACAGCAAGCAACCCCACCTTACTCGATCTCGGCCTTCATTTGTTCTTAGTCGTTAGTCGCTGTTTCCACATGATCCCATGAACCTCATTTACACTATATGAGTAGATTTATCTGATTAAAATCAAACATACACCAACTTACCGGTGAACAGTTTGGAAACATTACGATTTTTAACTAAGTAGTCTCTTTTCACAAAGGCTGCATTTATTTGATAACAAAAGTGTAAATACTATTATGAAATATTATTGCAATTTAAAAGTCTATTTTATATTTTGAATCTATTTTTTATATTTTAAAATGTAATTTATTTCTGTGATGGAAAAGTTGCATTTTCAGCAGCCATCAGCTACAACAGTCTTCAGTGTCTCTTGATCTTTCAGAAATAATTTTCAATATTTCACAAAATGAAATGTATATATTTTCCATGAAATAAATACAGACTTCGTGAACCATAACATTGTAAAAACCAAAGATGTAAGGTACTCCTGTTTCCGCCTTCATTAAACACTGCGTAAGTCTGGTTAACTCCATGTAAAAATGTATCATCCGAACATCACAGAAAAATCATGGGGAAGAAAGATATCTCTGTTTTACATTTAAAAATATGGAGGTCCAAGTAAACACATCAACTTAAGACAATGTAGACTAATGTTTATGCTTTCTAAAGACTAGAGACTGTAGTCTATATATTAATCGCCATTATTTTAGCATTTCATTCCCACTTCTTGATACCGCTTCTGTATATCATTTTGAGGAAAAACATACATCTATAAAACAAATAAAGTGTTCTGCTTACTTTTAGGAAAGTGGTCTCTTGCAAGGCGAACAACATTTTGGGGAGTTTGAAACCCCTGCCTTCTGAACTTCAGTTATATTTCTTCATTTTTTGGCATTAAAAATTATGTTTGCATAAATTCTATAAGGAAATTAACCAGAAACCTCAATTGTATAAATGGAGGACAACAAAATTGTACTTTTGATAACTCTCACATACAGTTTAATACCAGTATAAATGGAATTGCTCAAAATAATAATAATAACAATAACATTTTGACTATTTGAAATGTTTATTTGATTTACATTAAGAAAAAAAAATAAGTCAAAACTTGAAATACTACGGACAAAACATCACAGAAATGCTTAAAAAATACAAACAAACAGGTTACCCATGTCATCTTGCCTTTGTTCCTTTTTATCTGGTTTGAGTTTCAACATTTTTTTTTGTTTCTTTCATACTTGTAGCATTTACCCTCTTCTCTCTATTATCCTTCACATTATTATAATTTTTTCTCATAATCATTTTCTTGCAAAAACTTCAGAAACACCTTCCATTATCCTTTCCAAACTCAGGCACTTGCATTTGTTGCACATTTTTTAATAGATGGAGTGCTTCTATGAATGCATTTCATAGCAACTAGGAGCAGATGACCATAGAGCAAAATGAGCATATTTTCAGTGCTCCTGGTATTGTCAGATCAGACCGGGCACCTATTTAACACTGTTTTCTGATAAATGAATGGAAAACAAAAACTGTCAAAAAAGACAAGAAATATTTCAGTAACATAATACACCACATTTTCAAATGTAGTGTTAAAAATAAACATGTTTATCAAATGTATGCTTGAAACCAGTCAAGCATGAATGTTAAAACATTTGACAATGATTGTAAAATATCTAAGCACCTTTGTCAGTGATATGAAAATACTTTGTTTGGGCAATACTGACATATAAAATAATGACAATATCATGGCTGATCTGAGGTATTCTGTTATTCACTAATGTATGATTGGTACTGCAAAAGGGGCTGCTTTTTTAAATCAATGTTTGCTAGAACATTCATGTGACAGAAATCATCCGTGAAAATGAAACTAGAAATGGGTGCCACTGTTCTGTAAACCTTAAGGCCATGTGTTTGTTTCCCGTTTCTCCTCGTTCTGCACCTTCCCTTTACTCATCAGTTCCGCAGTGCAGACTTCTACGCAAAGTCTATTAAAAAAAGTGCAGACTGAAACAAAAAACAATAAAGTCGATAAATAAGCAACATGTTTTGTAGAGTCTTGTAGTGTAAGAACAAGGAAGCAGACCAATTTCTGTAAACTAAAAGCTTCAAAATGGAAATCTAGCATTAGGAAGCTAGTTTAACAAGCACTCCAGGCTTTGCCATGTTAGCTCAAGCCTGCTACTTGTATGGATTCATAGTATGCTTAATATTAAATTTCGAATCTGCTGATAGACACTGCTCAGACATCACGCTTTGCATAATCTACGGCAAAAGCAGAGCGCTTTGCATATTATATTGAGGCACAATATCATGGAGGCTGCGAAAAGTCATTTATATATTGCTAGTCACTTAACCCTTTAGCGATACATATAAGGTTTGATTAATATAAGAATAGGCAAGACCCTTCATGTTCAGTGCTAACATATGAAAGCACACATGGTTTTCCCCAAAAGGGAAAAGAGTTACAAAAAAAGCAAGCAAATAAAATATTATGGCCTATTTGAACTTGCAAAGGATGGAATGTCATTTAAAAAAAAAAAAAAAAAGTTACCCATAAATAAAAGGATGTTAATTAAATAAGTTTACTTTAGGCAGCGTGTCAAGAGTACCTAAGGTTTCTTGGTCAGGTAATTGGAAGGGATCCAGCCCTCCATCACTGGCCCATCGCTCACATTTTTACAAAACCACCAGCCGTTGCTACTTTTCTCCAGAACTTCGAAAACAGCGCCCTCTTTGAAGCCAGCCGTCTGCTCGTCTCCTTCAAAGTCCGCCACAGCTAAGAACAGCTCCTCCTTGGCTGGCTCCTTGATCGGCTCCTTGATAAGAGGTGGGAGTTTGTCTCTCGGAGGCCCTGGTTTTTCTGTCTTAATGGGGGGCTTTGGTGGCACTGGGACTTTGGCCTTGGGTTCCTCCTTCTTGTCTTTTGGCTTTGTTTTGGGTGGCGGGGGTCTGCTCTGAGGAGGGCCGGCCGGCTTGGCTTCTGGCAAGTCTTTTTGGGGAGCTTTGGTCTCTGTAGGACTGGCTGGCTCAGAACTCTTCTTTGGTGGAGGAGGTCTTCTAGGTGCCACAGAAGGCCTCTGGGGAGGCTCCTTTGGTGCTGTTGTTGGTGGTGGTGGTTTAGTTGTTTCTGATGGGTCATGGCCGTTTTGTTGTTTATTGGGGGATTTTGACTCTTCGTTTGTTCTGCCATTATTCGGGGGAGTATCGCTCTGCTGGCTGGGATCACTCGAGTTGCCGCTGAGCTCTGGAGGTTTAGATGGACGAAGCTTACTCCGAAGGTTTGTGATGTCCAGCTCATTCTTGGCCACTGGCTCTGGTTTGGCTGCAGGGGCAGGCTTTGGTCTGACCACTGGTTTCGGCTTGAGGAACAGAGCTGGGCTGGCTGAATCCGGCTTGTCTTCTTGCAAATCTGCTTTGGGTTTGGGAGGCTGCTTGGCCACAGGCTTTAGGTTGAACTTTTTCACCTCCTTGGCCAAGATGTTGTGGCCACACTCCAAGCCCATCTCATTGCGTAGGTGGAGCTGCTTGTTCTTCTCCTCTTTCTTAATCTCTGGGGGTTTGTCTGGTTTGACAGGAGCTGCTTTTGGAGTCACCAATGGCACGATGACCCCTGGGGCTGGTGGTTTGGGTGGGAGAGGTTTACAAAGGTCTGCTTTGGGTTTGTCCTCCAGTTCTAAGCTTTTGTTGATGGATTCTCTCCTTGGCGGTAAAGCTGGCTTCTCTTCAGCCGTGGGTGAGGATGGAGGAGGAGGTAAGGGCCCTGAAAAATGGGAGCTGCCTTTAACTGCATTGGGCTTCCATTCTCTCAGCTTGGAACGGGTGGAGAAATCAGAGTTGGATGAAGGTTCGTCTGGTAGAGGTTTGGACCAACTGTTCTCAGAGTTGGTATTATTGCTTGAGGTATCATCAAGCTTCAGTTGACCCATCTCACCAGGAAGCGGGGCCAAAAAATTAGGCCTAGAGGCATTGCTGGTTTTCTTGTATTTATCAATGAATGTGATTGGAGCCCAGCCTTCTTTATCATCGATCTGAATGTACCACCAGCCACTAGAGTTCTTCTCAATGACCTGGGAGTACAAGATGCGAGGTAAATGTTGAGATGCATGTGGGATATCCAGATGTGTTCATTTGAGAACTAGTCAAAAATGAAAGCCGAAGCTTTGTCTGCTGTTATACTCACTTCAACTTTCACTCCTGCCTGGAAGCTAATGCCATCTGGGATGGTCGTCTGAAAGTCAGCTATGGTGTAATACTCCTCCTCTACTTGTGGGGGCACTGGAGGTTTAGGCAGATTCACTCCTCGGGGCTAGAATAAGAGACAGGCCAAGAGTTAGGATGTCAAAATCTTGGGTGCTTCTCAATCCTCGAATTGTTGCTTCCTCGTTTCTTCGCTCCTCTATCCTTCAACCAATCAAACTCAGCCATCTTGAAGGGCATCTCAATTCTCTAAATCAGGGGTTCTCAACTCTGGCCTCAAGGTCCACTTTCCTGCAGAGTTTAGTTCCAACCCTAATCAAACACACCTGAACAAGCTAATCAAGGTCTTCAGGATTACTAGAAAGTCACTGGCAGGCGAGTTTGATCAAGTTTGGAGCCAAACTCCACAGGAAAGTACTTGACGGAATAAAAAATGAGAAGCACCTCCCTGTAGAAACTTGAAGAAAGAATTAGAAATATCTGAGATGCAATTGTAAATGATCACACCCTTACTATAGTAAGATCCCGGCGTGGTGGAGGTCTCTGTCGAGCTCCTGCTTCTGCAGAAGAGAAAAGGGCATAATTTAGGGGACCGCAATCTTTTGGCTGTTCCTGTTATGGTTTGCCAAAGTAGATCATCTGCATATTTATTTAGTGCTGGATACCTTTCTTGATGCAACCCAGCACTGAGAGTGCAGTACAATCAAGCATGTAAATGGGGCTAATCAGGCCATTATATTTTTGAATGACACAACTAGGGATGCATTAGTATTATTTTTACCTCAGCTTCACTTTGGTGCCCTGATAACTTTTTGGGGGATTATTTAGCAATGATGACAGCCTATTTGAGGAATATTTAGTTCAGTAACCAGAGCCTAGAATTAACGCTCGCCAAGCACCAAATGAGAGTAAAAATTGTTATTGGCGAGTTTATTAAACTGTGTCAATCACCAGTTAGCCAGTAACATTTCCATAAATTCCAATACAATGTTTACAGCGATAACTGAGGAGATACTGTATCACTGCTGTTCCATGAGCGCCACCTATTGTCAGAGAGCAAATTTGCGTTTTCATGCAGCCCGTCTGCTATGCAGCATAATTTCACAAAGCTAAATTCAGACCTATTCAGACCTTACAATGAGACACATTTTTGCTTACTGCGCTTGCTTTCTGAAAATGGTGAAAATCGGTCGCGCTGGTTCTCCTTGTTTTCCTTGTTGGCATTCTGCTGTTTGCAAGCCACATCTAGATCATTAGTGCTAGCATGACCTGGAGCGCCAGCAGCCATCTTCTGACTGAGGATATCAGCCTTCTTCAGATAGGACGCCGGGGCCCAGCCCTCTTTTCCTTGGTATCTATGGGGGTAAAGAGCACAATGCTCTAAGAACATGTCTGTTAAGTATTTTTCTGAGGACATTTGCATTTGATTTTACCTGATCTTCCACCAGCCTTCCAAGTTTTTCTGAATGACCTCAACAGTCATGCCTCTCTCCAAATCGATTTCATCTTGATCGCGTGCAGAGTATGGATAGATCGCAGTGTACTTTTCCTCTGAAGATATGAAAGGGATATTTGAAAAGTTAAAAGTGCCGTTCATGAATAACATCCAGGCACTACAGCCCATTTACCACTTACGTTTTCTTTAGAAAACGCACAAAAATGTATACAAATACAATAATGTTCCACTAAAGCTTGACAACCAGAAAATGTCCAATTGCTTGACATGCATACATTTATTTAGAAGATTCACTGAGCTTATAATGCTTTCATTGTTTTGCCAAAATAGTTGAAAACATGCAGTGGTAAATTTGATGTAGTTTCACGTTTTTCACTTATTTTACAGTAAATGGCTGCTTGTAATCTGCATTTGCTCTTTCTGTTTTGAGTTTTCTGATGAATAGCAGATGAAGGAGGGTGGGGAGGATCTGATCAGAGTCTCAAAGTATCGACAGCATAAGCACATCTGCTGGGAAGACTGATTATTTTCACATGCTACCAACACAATCACAATCTAAACACGGCATGAACACACCAAGTTTGATAGTTTAAATGCTTATCTCTAATCATAGATTCAGTTCTATGCCAAATGAAAACTTTAGTTTGAACAATATTTTTTACTATTATAATTATTTTTTTTTTTCTTCCGTCTTTCTTCACAGCTTTTCATACTTGCTTCCCATCCGTGATCTCATATATTTTGGTCGTACTGTACAAAACAGAACAAAATATACGCAGAGTGAAACTGTGTGAATGTATGGGTCACTCCAATCTATATCTGATATAATTAGCATACTAGAGTCGACACGCTATATGTTATAAGGTATTAATTTGAGCAACATGTCAAAATGTAATATTTGGACTTAAGGATATGAACATCCCCTAACATGTATGAGCAAAAGTAATATTATGTATTGAGTAATATGGTAATATTATTTCATGAATATTATTAATGAAAGTTCTCATGAAGCGTAACACAAATCCGTTCTGTGAATGTCCTTGCGTGATTATGTAAACAAACTGGTGATTTAAACCAGTTAATTGAAACAAACTGTCCAAAAGAATCAGTTTGCAGAAAATAATAGGATTTCCCTGTTCGCCTGAGGCTCTGGATTAAAGGTAATAATGTTGTAAATAATGTTCAGTTTCTTGCACAGTCTGATCGTTTCACTTCATAAGACCTCAATATATCGTCAGGTACGGTGTTAATTTTATATCGTCGGGTATTCATTTTGTGTTGCCTGTATATGTTTTTTTTATTCTCAAAGATGGACCGCCACTGACTTGGATTTTATGAATCACCAAGCACCACTGATTCAGCTAAAACATTTATTTACTGTTCTACTAAAGAAAGTTACCTACATCTAGGATGGCCTGAGGGTGAGAAAATTAACAGCAAATGTTCAATTTTGGGTAAACTATCCCTTTAGTTTGTTTAAATTGTGATTGTGTTTGACATTTATATTTACAGAGTTTTCATGACAAGTCATGCATCAATCAACACCATGTAAATCACAGAGGCATGAGCTATTTCATGTGCTTCGGCAATTCCTTTTGCAAACCAGAAATTAAAAGTAAAATGAAAGTATCATTAAAAAAAAAAAAAATGGCACCAGTGTTACAATTCCCTGATTCATGCTGTGGTCAGTTCTACAAGACTTACAGGTTGCAGCGCATGCACCGCATGCAGGGGTCACGCATGCATGCGTCACAATAGAGTGATAAAGTGCTGTGCTCTCCACCTTGGCCAAAGCCTGTGCTGAACAGATCCCCTAAAGTACGCCGGCGACCAACGTGCCTCGGCAGTGACCAGAATCTCCGGCACACTCCAGCAGAGAGCAAGCAGACACATGTGAAAACCTTCAGGTCACGTCTCTTTATACTGGCCTACCAAATATCTACTCTTTGCCATGTAGTGCAGAACTGAACTAAAGACTGCATTTGAAGAACTAACTCTAACCTTCTCATCTCTTTTTCTGAGTAACATCTGAGCAATAATGTCTTTCTAAAACCTGAAGTGTGCAATTTTTGTGCTACTAAACAAAACTGCAAAAACAAGCTTATTTGTACTTATTATGTGATGCTAGGTTGATAAAAATGTTCTGCATGGTTTTCCGCCCGTTGTGTTCTTGTTAGTGTGTTTGCATATTTACACAATTGACTCTTCGAGTCTTTATGGCTCAGCAAGGCTCACCGTATATTTTTGACAATCTCATAATTTCTTCATATAATGCAAGTGTACAGGACATGGGAATGAATTTTAATTTCAAGTAATTAAACTGATTTTCTGAGTTTATTAGCAGATATTTGTTCCACTTTCAATCATAAACTCACTTTCATTTTGACCAGTTTCTCAGAAAACAAGACTTCTCATCTCAAGTCATTGTATCTTGATTTAATAATCTTTAAACATTTGCATTGAAAAACAAGACAAATACTGAGGGAGAACATCACTCTTTGCAGTGTGATCAGAAGGTACGGTAAAAGTTATGTCCATTTTCTATTCAAACCTATTCTATTCTATTTTTTTTTTTTTGGTAAAATGAATGAAAAGTAATGGAAATATGCTGGAAGTTGCATTTCCAAACTTTGAGGGAATTTCAAACAGAGAAATGTTGTGACTTACTTCTAGTTGTCATTCTTATAGTTTCTGGATATTAAACTAGGAATGAGAATTCAAAAAAATTACACTTCACCTGTAGATATCCCAAATCTGAATAAACAGGAGTTTTTTTTGTTGTTGTAGGCATTTGATTCCAGTAAGACTGATGATGAGGAACATTTGATGACAAGCAGGACTCTTTACCTTCTTCTGCTGGGAGTGAGAAATCATCAGGGTCATCCTGAACTTCCAGACATGTGGCTGGTACCCAACCCTGAGCGTCCTCAGTGCTGACAAACCACCAACCTGAGAAATCAGACAGAAAAAAAAGAAAATCAGAGAGGAGGGTGAGTAATGATGACAGCATATTCATTCAATTCATTTAACAGCACTCAACCATGACTGTACCACCGCTGTGCTCCCTGAGGTCTGGGCCTCATATGTTTTCCAATTGAATCACTATATAATACAAGCTGTGAAAGAATTGCTTAATATTAACTCTACTTTGGTGCTTCAAAGATACTGCACAAACCAAGAGAGCCAACATTTCATGAGCTGTGCTCGTCATTGTCAAAATATTTGAGATGACCAATCAAATCAAAGTAGGCGGGCCTTACAGTTCAGAGGCTGCTGTGCAACGCTTCAGTTCATGGCCATAAAGTGCGAGATATAAAAGTAACTGAACTTAACATTTAATATTTAATAGATGATGCATGATGGTATATATTAAACAACTGACAGATACTGTATAATCAGGGATGTAAACTAACCTTATTAACCTAATTTCGCCTTTTTCACCTATAGGCAATGATTTATGCGATTTGTTTTATTGGTAATTGTCAATATGATGAGACAAGAAACATTAACAGAGCTGGTTTTTGCACATACTATGAATGCAATTAATAAACTAATTATTAGCTTTCCTGGTAGCCTTCAATTCAATCACAAAACGATTCATAAAACATATGCATAAAATATAAGTGACTGACAGATGAAAATAAAAAGCACTGGGACTTTTCACCATTTGTATCACTCTGCTTGTCTGTGTTTGCATGTTTCAGGGACTTCAATGACTCTTGCATCATTTAGCCAGTAGGTGGCGACAAGTGACTATCTTCATGAGTGAGCAATTAAAAAACAAACAAACAAAAAAAATGTAATAAAAAAAAAAAAGACTAATTGCAGCTTTTTCGCTCAAACTTGTTTTTCCTCAGAACTGCAAGTTTATATCTCACAATTCTGACTTTATAACATGCAATTGCGAGTCAATTCAGAATTGTAAGATATCAACTCACAATTGTAAGAAAATCAGTTTTTATCCCCCCTCAGAATTGGACTTTATAACCCTCAGAATTGGACTTTATTATAACTCACAATTTATGAGTTTGTTTAAATCTCAATTCTAAGAAAAAAAGTCAAGAATTGCAAGATATAAACAATTGCGCGAAAAAAGTCAGAATTGTGAGATACAAACTCAAAATTGCGAGAAAATTCAGAACCACAAAATATGAACTTGCAATTGCCTATTTTTTCCCCTCAGAATTGGACTTCATTATAACTCACAATTTATGAGTTTAAATCTCACAATTCTAAGAAAAAAGTCAGAATTCCAAGATATAAACTCGAAATTGCAAGAAAAAGTTCAGAATTGTAAGATACAAACACAATTAAAAAAAAACCTCAAATACAAACTCACAAATAGATACAAACTCGTAATTGTGAGAAAAATGTCAGATCTGCGAGATATAAACTCACAATTGCAAGAAAAATGTCAGAATTGCATGTTTCTATCCTGCAATTCTGACTTTATATACGCTGCTGGCTTGACAGGTTTGGATGAATAATACGAGCTGGATAAATTAATTGCATGACAGCGAAGGCTCCTACCGGACTCGTTCTTCTCGATGACCTCCACCACCTGCCCCACGTACAGACTGATCTCAGAGCTCTCCTGCTTCTCATAGTCGGTGACGGCCACGTACTGGTCCAGCAGCAGCGGGTCCGCTGAGGACGAGTCTCCTCCTGGAGGGACAGAAGGGACAGCTATCGACAACTCTTCTGGTGTCCCAGCACCACCACAAGAGAAGAAAGAAGCAAACGTGATCGGGGAAAGATCAAAGCTGGAAAGCCTGAGTTTTTAGTGCTGAGAGTCTTGCAAGGAAACAAACCCACACCAAATCAGCAACACTGCTAACATGGAATAATTATTAAATGGCTAATTTTAATGGCTTTCTAGACAAAAAAAAATTTATTTATTATACTGCAAAGCACATTTACTAAAGCCCAAAACAATATAATTCACGGTACGGAGAACACCAGTGCAGTGCATGAAGATTAGTTTGGTGATTCGTACAATATCATTGAAGCAGATACTGACTGTGTTTCAGCTGAACTGATTTGTTTCTGTGAATGATTTCATGAAGTTCTCTCAAAGACATTTCATATGCACATCTTATGTGTATATTTACACCTTAAAGTGATATTACACCCAAAAAGGAATCATTTACTCACACTCATGTCATACCAAACCCAAACGACTTTTGTTCTTCCTCAGAACACAAATGTGACCCAGGACCACAAAACCAGTCATAAGTGTTCATTTTTTGAAATTGAGATTTATGCATCATCTGAAAGCTGAATAACTAAGCTTTACATTGATGTATGGTTTGTTTGGCCGATCTGGAATCTGAGGGTGCAAAAAAAATCTAAATATAGAGAAAAATGGCCTTTAAAGTTGTCCAAATGAAGTTCTTAGCAATGCATATTCCTAATCAAAAATTAAGTTTTGATATATTTACAGTAGGAAATTTACAAAATATCTTCATGGAACATGATCTTTACTTAATATCCTTCTGATTTTTGGCATAAAAGAAAAATCGATCATTTTGACCCATACAATGTATTGTTGGCTATTGCTACAAATATACCTGTGCTGCATATGAGTCCAGGGTCACAAATAAAGATTTTTAATGACACCTGAGAAACTTCCGTCCCTCCATTGACAGTCCATGCAACCAACACTTTGACTATTCAAAAGGTTCATAAAAACATCACAAAATTAATATTCAGAAGAGCTCAAATGTGTGTACTTGCAACTTCAATGAAAGGCCAGAAATCTCTCAGGTTTCATAAAAATAAAAAATAATAATAATAATTCTTCATTTGTGGTTCAAAGATGAAGTAGATAGACTTAGTAGATAACTATGTCCCGGTTTCACAGACAGGGTTTAGACTAAGCCAGGATTAGGCCATAGTTCAAATAGGACATTTAAGTAACTTTTATAAACATACTTAGAAAAAAACATTACTGGTGTGCATCTTGAGAGAAAACAAAGGCACTGATATATTTTAAGATCAGTCTGTGCAAGTTTCTTGCAGTTGAAACAGCTCAGACTTACATTTTAGTCTAGGACTAGGCTTGAGCCTTGTCTGTGAAACCAGGGTATGAGTCAAATTTCTCCTTTTCTGTAAGAATGGAAGAAAGAAAGAAAGGAAGAAAGAAGGAACAACATAAAGGTGAGTAAATGTAATCTAAAGCATCCTGTTCACTATAGACAAAATTCCTCACTTCTTATTATTTTGAAATCATTCACAGATAAAGTGTCATTTCTACTGAATTCAACACAAAAGCTGCACATCGTCTAAAACATTTACAATTTTAAATGACTAAATAAATCACAGAAATTACTATAAAAATCTTCGAGCCCTGACGAACATTTTAAATCACAAGGATGAAGAGAGCACAATTAATTCATAAGAGCACAGAAAACACCAGTCATGCACTTCAATATAAAATAATTTATCAAATGCGTTCCTATATTTTTTTTAAACATTACAGTACTAAATATTATCACTACTTTGCATCTCACAAAGCATGTTAATTTATGCACATTTTCACTCAAAATTAGTTTTTGAATGCATTTGTGTCCGTTTGGTGTAGGTTCTGCTCTCTTATACCTTGCGAAGAAAAAGTAAGCATTAACTGCTGCTTTATTGCTAAAGCACTACTGCTATACGGGAACACTATAACTATTACCATACACACTAGCTGCTAAACTATCTGCTAAAAGGTCCTCCAGTAAACCACCACCACCACCACACCGCCATGCACATCACACAGGAACGGAGCACAAAGCTTAGCCCTTGCCCACCTAAGAAACGCCCTGCAGCGGAAGGGCCGCACTTCGAGGGCTCACACACACAGAGCATGGCTAAGCAAGTATCTGTTACTACCTCGCTTTCGGAAAGAAGTCACTCGCTCCACAATGCCTGATGAGGGAACATGAATGAGAGCAGGAGTGAGGGCGAAGGTGGAAAAGTTCAGGTAACAAAGGAATGAAAGCATCCACAGTAAAGGGTGTGAGCTGCATGTTGTGTAGCATAAATGAAACTCTTATGAAGTTCGTGGTCAGCAGAGGGCACACTAACCACAGCCAATTACAGATCTCAAATCCAACTGAGGCATGGCCCGTTCTCACAAAGAGCATTTCCTTACCTGATTTCTTTTTTCCACTGGGTTCCCTGTAAATGAAGAGAGGCAAGTTAGACATTCATGTTCTTGGTAATAATTTTTTTCTTAATGTAAAGGCAGTTTTAGAACCATGACACTACTATTATGTGTGTTATTTCAGTATCATTTATAAATTATTATAATTTTTGTTAATGTTTTGAATTAGATTTTTTTTTTTTCCATTTTAATTTTAGTCAAAGTTTTAGTAACTCGTTTCTGTGTTATTTTTATTTTTTATTATTTACTTTTTTTCTTGTATGTTTATATAGGGTTTTTTGTTGTCGTTTTTTTTTAAGTTATTTTAGTACTTTAACTTCAAATGAAAATGAGAATTTTTTGGCAACTAGCTCAAAAAATGTCCAATGTTTATTTTTTTTTTATTTTGTTAATGTTTATTTATTTCAAGCAAACGTGTTATTATAATATTGCATTTAATTATTATGATTTTAATCACACAGTATAAATTGGTGTTTATACATGACAAGATAATTCATTTTTTACATCTTTTATTTTTTTCAAAAAATCCTAATTGTTGATTTGGTGAGCTGTAAAGGCTAGCGCTATTTATTTTGATTTACTGACTTATTAAAATCAACCCCTCAATATAAATTAAGGCTCATTAAGGCTGATTTTGAATATGTGTGTGTATTGCATGGAGTGTAAACGTACTCTTTTGGTGGGTTCAGGTCTTCAGGACGCGTCTCAAAGAACACACGAACCTCCTCGCATTGGGAAATATACACCGGCAGCTGGATCAGGGCCTGAGGGGAAAATATACACAATCACTTGCTAATGTGACACATTCAGAAGCGTAAGTTGTTGATAAGTTAGTCATTGAATTTCTGAAAAAATTATGAAGCAAACCAAAAGTAGTTGTTTAGATTAAAATCTGTTTTTTTTCTACACACTTTTACCACCTAAATGCTTTCTTTATAGCACGGCATGCAAAGTGTCACATAAAAACAGCGACACATATACACTAAACAGCAACTGGAAGTCATGCATTTCTTTAGTTTTTATTCTCATGATTTATTTGAACGCATAACACTCTTAAATGCATAATCACGGACGTCACGCTGTGAATGTCAACGCTGTGCTTTCATATCAGGGCATGCCATGAGGGCAGATGGGCTGTGTGTTTTACTCTGCACTGATGGCAAGCCGTTTCTGCTTTATCAACTGCACTTCAGACCCAGTCCCACATCTAATAAAGCTGCATGTGCCTCCTGGCTGACAGAAGATGCTTTTTGCCATTGTATATTTTGGCAGAGGAGCTTTAATTTAATAAAGCTGAGTGCTGCTTCAGTGTCCTTCAGACGGACGTCCCTCTGAGTTATGACAGCTGACCTGACTGGAATATTAAAATTCACACGCTCGGACGCATCTGCTCAAGGTGCCCGTTTCTAACCTGGCTTTTAAACAGAGCCTGGGCCATTTTTTCACAATTGCTTTTGACTCTCCAATTACTCTAGCAATCGCACGTTTGCCCAATGCTCAATTTTCTTAATGAAAAGGGTGTTTTGAATGTGCTTGTTTTATTAAGATAAGGGACGAGGCTGATGACTGGTCTAACTCTCGGCTTTTGTTTGCTTGAAGATTGGATGGATACGGATCTTATTCATGTCGGTTTCCATGGATATCACGGATGTGCACAGATTGATGCCTCCCCAGGGTTCAATACCTGACCTCCCGCTCATTAGCATTCCCTGAAGACACTGGTATATGGAGGCCAATTATAGTAAATGCACTCTATTGGGTGGGTGCATTACCTTGATTGTTTTATGTGTGTGTGTGTGTGTGTGTGTGTGCGGGAGAGAGAGACAGAGAGAAAGAGATGAATGTTCGTCTATTTCGCCACAGAAGGGCATGCACTATGTTCATAAAGGTACAGGTTATTGTTCACTATACAGTACTATTTAAATAACACCAAATTCTGCGAGTGGCATCGAGTTGTGTATCCGAAGTTTAATCCTAAGAAGCCTACTATATATGTCTATAAATGATCAACACTTCCAAAGACTTGCTGTCTGATTGAAAGTTCATTACTAGCATATTGACTGTTTATTAGTACTTATAAAGAAGATATTAATGCATGATTATATTAATCTCTTATCCCAACCCAATACCTAAACATAACTATTACCACAACTATCTTACTATCAATAAACATCAAATTAAGAATTTAAATCAAGGGAAAACTCTTAATTAACTGTGAATCAATCCTCAATCTAATGTGTTACCAGTAAAGGTAAGAATAACTTTTTTCCCCACAATTTACTTGATTATTCATAATTCATTTTTTTTCGTTTGAGGAACATTTATTTGTTTGTTTTTCAATCATCGTTGTATTATATTGTACTGCATTATATATTTTGCCCCCACAATAAAAAACAGATATTTGATCATAAAACTAAGCATTTAAATATCATCTTACTATATTACTGTAAGTATAGTGTAGTAGATACATATTACTGGGAGATACCGAGTCACAACTTTTATTCATTTCATTTTACGTAAGTATCTGCTATACTGTTAGAAATATTTCATTGAATTACATTACAAGCATCTTAGTTTTGGCCATATGAATATTAGAATCTGCACCAAATTTAATATATTTTTGCTCAATTTGGTCTTCTGGATAAAATTGTGTTAAAGTATGAACTCCATATTTTCCTATATCATACTATATGAGCCATGAAGCCAAATTTATCTCAACAAATCAATTTATACTCAAAAAACAAACAACAACAACAAATAAAAGTAAAAAAAAAAATAATAATAAAATTCAAATTATTTATGCATGTACCCAAATATGCATGTTTGTTTGTTCAATAAACTGGTCCATTTCATTAGACTTTCATGACTTCTTTCATATGTCAGGCTTTACAGGGCTAAATGGTTATTTTCATGCAAACCCCAAAAAATTATTTAAAATATATTTTTTGAATTTTTTTTTTTTTTTTTGCCAGTCTGACCAACATGAGAGATGTGTTGAGTCTAAAGGACAGGTCCAGCACATTGTATTTGTGGGAAACGACCATGTTTTTTTCCTAACGTGTTCACCCTTTAAAAAATAAAATAAAATTCAGATTTTCAAAAAAAAAAAAATTATTGCTAATATGCCTTATTTTCAAGCCAAAATAACCTCTGGAGTACTATCGGTTTCCATTTTCCCAACAAAACAAATATCTTAATGGCATTTCTGACCTTTCACCTCAATTAATATAGAACTGCTCCAGCATTTAAAAAAGAAACAGGTCAGCTGACGCTTATTAATTCACTGCTGTTAATGCACATGACTGCAGTATGTATCACATGACCTGAGTGAAAATCAATGGCTTGAGCATCATGAGATTCCAGTCCTCTTTGGACCTCATGGATGCGTTTGTGTGAATGATACATTGAATATTATTGTCAATTGAATTGAATATTGTGTCTCCCTGTTATAGTGCTTTTTATTTTGAAAAGCAAAAATATCCATTTTACTATTTGACAACTTGGCTTAATAATAGGTTATCACCTGCACTGAAAATACATATGCCTACTCTTTAAATATATACTAGATGAAAAGCAATGTGTGAAAAGATTAGTATGTCTGGATTCGTAGTATTCAAATTCTATGGAAGCCAATTTCAGCCATGGGATAAAAATAAAAAAATATAAAAAGGCAATTGCAACTTTTTGTCTCTGACTTTTTTTTTTTTTTTTCCAGAACTGTGAGATATAAACTTGCAATTGTGAGTTATAATGTCAGAATTATATGATGTTTGTTTGTAAAAAAAAAAAAGTCATTGTAACACGCAATTCCAAGTATATAATCACACAATTCTGACATCGTAACACATGATTGCAACTATTTATCATGCAATTCTGAGAAAAACAAAGTCAGAATTGTGAGATAAAAAGTCACAATTATCTTTTTAGTTTTTATTCAATGGTGAAAACAATTTTGAATGCAACTCAAGAGAAATTATGATAATGTTCCCAGCTCGACTCCGAATCTCTTACAAGGGAGACAACAAGGAATTTTTGGACCCGGAGAAAGCAACGGCCTACGACATGAAGTCCACGATTCAAGGTGAGGAAACCACAGTGACTGCAACACCATTCTACAACTTTCTTTTTGGACTTTGCCTTTTTCGTATTTTGACAGAGATCAGTGCTTAAGACTATGAGACTCTTTCTAATTCATCACCCAGCTGGATATGCCTTGGTCTCACATTACAGATCTTTCGATATACATCTTACTTTTTGTCCTCCTTGGAAGATGAGAGTGCAGAGATGGCATTTACTCCATTTCAACAGTTATAAGAGACATTGTGACTTTTGGTGTAAATAAGTGACATGACATGTGTAATTGGTGTTCTTATGGATGTATATATAAAAAGACATTTATAATGTTCCGCTGATGCTGTTCACTGTTAATACAATGTGTTATTTTTTCTTTTACAACTGGGGCTAGACAGGGGCTGGTTTATTAGACACTAAAGTGGTTCTCCTTTGCAAAATGTGCCATAAGTTCTTTATGGCAATGGATGTTATAGCCACCAGGTTAATTTAGGTGGCTTGGGTTTGGGACTCCTTTTGTTAATTCAAAATTCCACCGTCTTGATTTGTGGGGTTGTGCTCTCAGTGTTTTGTTTACCAAGTTTCCTAACGGCTAACACCAGCTCGATGGGAAATGCAGAGCACATGATTAATTTTATTAGTTGGAATGTAAAATCTTTAAATCATCCTGTGAAACGGAAAAAGACACTCTTGCACCTTGACTATTTGAGGGCTGACATAGCGTTTCTCCAGGAAACCCATCTCCGGGTAGCAGACCGGACTGACAGGAGGATGGATAGGGCAAACATTTCATTCCAGTTTTAATTCCAAGACGAGGGGGGTAGCAATTACAATGCGAAAGAACATACCATTTGTAATGTCTAACATTAGCTGTGTCTGAAATCACTAATCCCTATATAGAGTAAGGCAGCCGAGTGCACTATATTAGAAAGGAGTGAACGAAATGAAGTGAACGGATTCGGACGGTGACGTGTACACTGTGTGTGAGACTTGGCTGTTGCAAAAACATCTTAGTCACATATGTACTTTTATATTACATGTACCTCATTTTAGAAAATAATATTAATAGCAATACAACTTAAAATGACTTTATATTGTAATCAGCTTTGTGGTTTCATTGATGGTATATTATTAATTTGTTTTGTATACTATTAAAATGTTGTCAACAAAAATAAACTCACATTAGCACGTTAATAATTGTATGCATTTATTGTTTGTAGTGTTTTATTTGCCATTGCAATCAAGCCACTGGCAGTTTCCATACGGCAAGAGTCATTTATTAAAGGAATTCGTAGAGGAGATATAGAGTGTAAAATTTCGCTCAAAGCAGATGACTTATTATTGTATTTATCAGATCCATTGCCAGGTCTATATAAATTACTGAACATGTTGGAAAAATTTAGTAGGATATCTGGCTATAAAATACATTTTCAAAAATCGAGCTAATGTCAATCAATGCGGCTGCCAAATGTATCGCTTTCAATTCAGTTGCCACAAAAAAATTAAAAATAATAATATTTAGTAATCTGGGCTACACATAATTATAAGGACCTCTATAAAGCTAACTTCCTGCCCTTGATAGAAAATCTGAAAGAGGATATCAAACGTTGGGATCTGCTGGAAGAATTAATACTATTAAGATGAATGTATTGCCCAAGTTTCTTTATTTGTTTCAAAATCTTCCTATTTTTAATACTTTTTTAACTCCATAGATAAACTCATATCAGCATTCATCTGGAATAACAAAAATTATCAGATTCGGAAAAGTATATTACAAAACTTCCCAATTTTATGTTTTATTATTGGGCGGCTAATATTAGAGGACTGACTTGCTGGATGAAGGATAGCGATAGCCCTGACGCCTTTAAGTGGCTTAGTTTGGAAAAGATCTCCTATCCTCCCTATCCTCTTTAATGTGCTCTGAACATCCAATGAATGAACCTGCCTCACGCTATTCTTCTAACCCTATGGTGACACAGTCCCTAAAAATTTGGAATCAATTTAGAAATTCGTTTGCCCTCCGCAGTCTCTCTCTACATGCCCCCTTAAGAAAAAAACATGTTTTTGCACAATTTTGGACACAGAAGGCCACCAAATGGGATTTAAATATTCCATGGAGGGATTTATAAAATATTTAAATATAAATACGGTGGGTAACTCGAAGCGAGGGTTTACAGATCACAATGCAAGCGGGAGAAGTCTCATGTTACGGTCGGTCATCACGATCGTGGATCAACACTGTTCATGAATCACAGGCTACGATTAAATTAATGTACATTTAACCAGTTTAATATGGAGAGACACTGAAATGTAGACCTTCATTTATGTGTTTCTGACCTACACTGTACAAGACGCGAGAACAGTCCGCTATTTAATTGTACGTTAGCATGGACTCGCTAACTTTAACGTTATCTAGTTTTAACCAGAGATACCTTGCTAAAGCACAAGATAACATTAACGTTCTGCTTGAGCAGATGAAAATTGTAACTTAATGAGTGTATGACAACCAGAAAATGAACGTTTTTGTCTTCATTTGTATTGGGGTGAATACTTAGGGACATTTTGCTCTGTTTTGTTTGGATTCAGGAAATGTAATAAAATAAATTATATTGCCCATCCTCTCAGGATACCTGGAATCAGTGTTACAAGTACCCCAGGCACATCGTTTTTCCATTTTTGAAGCATAAACCCCATAAAACCGATGCGAGCTTCGGATCTTCTAATGTTTCTCTATGGCGCTGAAACCTAAAGATGTCCGAGTTCCGCTCCTGTGCAACTGATACTCGACTGCCATTGGCTCATCTGCGTTCAAGGGGAGGGGCTTGATGGGTCAATTCAAGGTAGTACACCGGCTCCACTGGTCGAAGGTTAGGTTATCCAAATTCCGACCTGAGCTAGACCCTATTTGTGACAGATGTAGGCAGGCTCCTGCAAGCCTCTTACATATATTCTGGACATGCCTGAGTTTGTATAACTTTTGGAAATTGATTTTTGATACATTTTCAGAAATAATGGTTTGCCAATAGACTCCTCTCCTTTCATTGCTATATTTGGTGTTACAGCAAACGTGCGCTTAAGTAGCTATAATTGTAAAATGTTATCCTTTTTCACACTACTTGCCAGAAGGTTAATATTGCTTAAATGGAAAGACCCCTTTCCCCCTACTTTCCTCCGAGATCATGCAGCATCTTAAACTGGAAAAAATAAAATACTCTCTTCAAGGGTCTTCCCAGAAATTCTATGCAATCTGGCAACCTTTCTTGTCATTTGTTGAAAAATACAAGTAGGGAATACAATCCCAAAATATGTATAATTGTGTGTGTTTTTTTTTTTCTCCCGTCTTCTTTGTACAATATAATTGATACTTTATGTCTGATGGGTAAAGGGTTGGGTTGGGGTATGTTGGTGTAAATTTGTTATTTCTAGCATATTATAAAATCTTAAATAAAGAGACCTTGTTAAAAAAAAGAAGCATTCTCAAGGAGATTTCTCATTTCTTCTAACCAACACATGACAGCACTGATTCATCAGCTGATGATGACACAGCTTGTTTACAGTAGATGTCCGGGAAGTGAGGAGTGCTTTGAATTACTGGAACTGAATTATGACTTTTAGAAGTTTTTGGAGAATGTTACAGTCAAAACTGTTGAAATCCTCCTTCACAGATCATGACCGCTCACACAGGCACCCTCAAAAAAAAACAAAAAACACTTGAAGCAACATTTTGAAGAGCAGTTTCCTTAAGAAACAGCCCTTTAAAAAGTCAACAAAAAGCCATGATGTGCTGACGAAGGCTAACTCAGCGCACCTCCAAACCCCAGCCCTAAAGCAGACATTATGCTGCCAAATGCGGATTCCTGGCTTTTTTCCCCTCTTAACCCTTCCACCAAAAGCCTGACAGTTACTTAAGACGGAACAGTCTTTTATGTTAAGGAAATTCAATTCACAGCGCAGACCACCATAGAAAAACTGGCTTGAAGCAGTAGAATTTATACATGATCTCTCTGAAGTTAACCTACTTCTGCTTACCACTCTGAAAAATCTCTATGAAGTTTTTATAAAAGGTGAGTTTGCTGAATACTAAGATGTACATTACCATTTCAAAGTTTGGAATCATTAAGGTTTTTTTTTTTTTTTTTTTTTTTAAAGATATTGATACTTTTATTCAGCAAGGTTGCATTCAATGCATCAAAAACAACAGTAAGGACTTTTTAAAAGTTACAAAATATTTATATTTCAGAAAAATGCTGTTCTTGCTAACGTTTTTGTTCATCAAAGAATCCTGAAACATGACACTGTATTGAGGCTTGCACATTTCATTAAGCAGCACATTTTTTTTTAAACTTTGATAATAAAAATCAATAATATAAATGTTTCTTAAGCAGCAAATCAGCATATTAGAATGATTTCTGAAGGATCATGTGACACTGAAGACTGGAGCAATGATGCTAAGAATTCAGCTTTGATCACAGGAATAAATTTGACTGTACTAAAGCATAAAAATACAGCATGTATTTAGGAAACAAACAAAGTTCACATACTTGTCTCTATGGAAAACAACACAAAGCTAGTTATTCTGCTTTGAAATGTGCGTTCCGTGTCGGAATGTCTGTTTTTTGTTTTGGTCTGTGTGACTCAACCCACTTCCAGTTTATCCAATAGTATTTTGACAGCCTGGGTTGCCAGTTGGTGGAAAACACAGCATACTGCAGCCACTGAAGCCATCAAATGACCTGGGTCAGAGATTGCAGATTCTACCCGACCTAAAAAAGCCTCGGCATCCATCGAAAAAGCCTTATGTGCAGGGGCTTATTAAAACACAGATAAATCAACTCATCAGCTTACAGTGTAAGGCTCGTCACCTAACATTGTCAATGCACTCGTTCCTGTTGTATGTCCTCAATCTGGCAACCCGTGTGAGCGTCAAGCCCGGGAAGTAGGTGGGAGAAACTACGCTCTCTAATGATTTTAATTTGGACTACAGTACTCACTAGCTGTCCAATATTACATACTGCACTTTTAAAATGTATTAAAATAGAAACATTTATTTTAAATTATAATAATATTTCATAATATTGCTGGCAGCCTTGGTGAACATAAGTATTTAAAAAAAAAAAAAAATTGTACTGACCCCAAACTTTTGAACAGTGATGTAGATCAATATATAATGGACGTCAAAGACAATTTATCTAAGAACTCTTAGGTTTTTCCTATTTTCGTTATTCACTAAAAATCTCCCCATTCACTGTAGATCAGCTTTCAAATATAATCTCCCCTTTTACATATTCAAAGTTTAGTTACGAGACGTGAATATTTATGCTGTTTGATGTCAAATCTTATACAACACCTCTATATATTGCACTTACATGAGATTTGAGAGCTACAGCAGACTACTGAACCACATTTACGGTGCTTCGTGTCCTTTTCTACTGGAAAAGAGCAGCTTGGACATTCTGCTAAATTTCTCCTTTTGTGTATAACTGAACATAAACGTCCATAAGCGTCGGGGGTGACATGAGTAAAAGGATGAATGGATGTTTATTTAGGGTGACTTCTGCAGCATGGACGGTGCTGTGTTTTGAAATATTGTAAATAAAAATATTGAATAGTGTTCATTTTGCTGTGTAAAATGAATGCTAGCGACAGGTGGGATGGTGGTTGTGTGTACGGTTTGTTTTCGAACTTACCCTACAGTACTCATTAATGGGTTTCAGTCGTTTCATGGCCACGTCTCGGATGTGGCTTCTTCTGAAGAGAATCTTGCCTGTAAGGAAATTAAGACGATCATCACAAACACATCTTCATTCTCAAATTCATCAGCACTCTTTACAGGGTTTGAAAGGCAGTTTAGGGAAACTTTTGGGAATGTCCCTTCATGCTTCATAACCATTTTATCAGATGCTGGAAGACCACAAGCATGAAACTTGCCCAAACAAAGACTGTGGCCCATAAAACAATACCAAGAAATGAACACAAATGAGCCTCTTAAGTTTTATGACTCATATCCTGCTGAACTAAAACCATATACTGTGGTCCATTTTAGCTGAAAGAAGTAAAAATATAAAGTGAAACATGTGGGAAAACAACAAGACTATCCCACCCAAGGCCCCGGGTCACGGGTTGCTTAGCAACGGCACATTCAGAAAAATTAGGTTGAAAAACACCTTGGTGTGTGTGATGTGGTGCATGTGTGTAAATGTGTTGGGTTAATGCCCATGTATTTACAACACACCCTGTTCACATTGTATTAACTGCCAGTGATCAGGAAAGACAGATAACCCTTCACACCTGGCAATAACGTGGTTCCTGTGATCAGATTTTGAGGTGAGGGACTTTTTAACCATGTGAACAGGTCACAGTATGACACCATTAAGAAATGCAATTAACTGCAAAAGTGTTATGCATTATTTTTTATCAAAATGAATATCTCAACTGAAGCAATTATCATTAAATTGGAATTTAAACTGACTGAAGGTCTGTTCACACCAAGACAAATATTTGATGCAATAAGCATTTTAATTTGAATGAACAACAGTTATTGCATCTGTTCAGACAGACACTTGCATTTGCATTTATATATATTTACATGCTCCTCGTCTTTATATCCTGGTTTATTGTTCTGGGTTTTATTTATTACAAATTAATGCTACAAATTAATATTGTAGTGATTTTCAATTACCGGCACTTTTGACTAATTGCTGAAGAGAGAAATTTGACAAAAATCTGACTTTTCTTTAACTTCCTGTCTATAATAATGAATAAAAGGGGACTTTTTAACAGTGTGAAGTTTAGAAGTGTAATTAAATGTTAATATTTTTACATCATCCAAGTTATTAGAAAAATGTCATTACCATTATACACAATATCAACAATACTCACAATTGCACATTATACTAAAATTAATGCAAAGGTTGATCAGATCAGATCTTTATTCTTTATTAGAACATGATGATTTTTTAAAGCAGATGAAACAATTAAAAAAAAAAATTCAAGATTTTAAAAAAGGTATTAAAATATATCTTTATTCAACTAAAGTGATTGTTTCCCCCTGTATCCAACCCCAGATCATCAACGGGGCACACAAGTTGTCCTAACTGAATAATCATCCTTCTGTATCTTGTTATAGACCGCTGTCAGTATCTGCTTTTAATGGACAAATGATACAATGCAATCACTTCTTTAACAAGTGTGTTTGTTTGCAAAGCTCACGAATGGATGCTGAGTGGTGTATATGAGGCTCAGCTAATTACAGGGGTTTCTGTGTAGACTGTAGACAAAGTGCTGTGTCAGTAAGTTGAGACACTGGTTAAACGGTTGTAAAGTGCTGGTATGTAAGACAACATTCAGGTGCTTGTAGACTGTCTGATCCACAAGCAAACAAACCTTCCAGGCTGCTTAATTACAGCCAGGTGTTCAGTCTAAACCAATCAACTGTGACATTCTGGACTTGCTGTAAATGATGCCAAGCTAATTCTGTATATACATGTCATAAAGTCAAACCATTGTGCTGGAGGTCTACAATATCTGGAGAAAGCTATTTGATTGCATTTCCAATCATCTAAATGCCAGTCGCTCAGTATGTGACTTGAAATCTTTGCTCGTGGTGCCTCATAGGCAATAGATTCTGCTGCTGGATTGGTTTGTGCCAAAATAATGACTATGAATTGACTTTAATGTGTGTCTAGAAAGGGGCGTTCTGGAATGATGTTTACCTGGTAAAAAGGGAATGATTCTGCGTTTGGGGTCCTTCTGTCCACCTTCCACAGGGAATTTATCCAGAAGCTCCATCTGGAGAACAATAATATTGAAAAGTTTAACATCAGTGTGTAATGGCAGCTCATTTTAGTTTTGCAGTGTAACATTTCCGAGTAGAACTGGATTCGAATAACTGACTGGATAGTGAAAAAGCACAACTAAATGTGATTTTGCAGTAAAGCACCAGCGGTTGCTGATTATAATGCATTCAACAAATGCTCGTTCCCCCTCCTTCCTGATCTGTATGCGTGGCCTGCTCTACATAGACATACTGACATAGTGGAACATTTTCCCTCCGTTTATACTCCGGTCCTGAATGCCCCGTAACGTTCACTCGCAGCTATACGTTATTTTCATTTGCTGGCACCAATTAACATTTTCCTCCCATCTGTAGCGTTTTGGTTACAGGCCCTTATTTCAGTCCAAAAGCAGCTGTGGACCAATGAAATCACACCTGTGCCTTTCCAAAGTGTAGCGTTGAAGTAGATCATATGTGCATTTTACACATTCATGCACTGATGACTATAGCAGAGCTGGAATTCATCCGCTGAGCCACGTTTTCCAGCAAAGCAGTTCTATACAGTCAGGTCCGGAAGTATTCGGACACCGTTTTTGTGCTTTAGCCTTTATACACCACTACAATGGATTTGAAAATAAAACAATCAAGATGTGATTGAAGTGCAGACTTTTAGCTTTATTTTAAGAGTTTCCATAAAAATATGCTTTTCAGTTACTGAAGGCAGAAAGACCCACAAACAAACAGCAACTCAAGGTGGCTGCAGTGAAGACCTGGCAAAGCATCTCCAGGGAGGAAGCTCAGAATTTGGTGATGTCCATGGGCTCCAGACTACAGGCAGTCATTGACCGCAAAGGATTTTCATCCAAGTATTAAAACTGCTTATATTTATCATGTCACTTTGTCCAAATACTATTGAGCTCCTGAAAATGGAGGTACTTTGCTTAAAATGGCTGTAACTTCTAAATGGTAAGTGTCATATTTTTGTGGAACCTCTTAAATTAAAACAAAGTCTGCACTTCAATCACATCTTGATTGTTTTATTTCAAATGTATTGCAATGGTGTATAAAGGCAAAAGCAAAAAAACTCAGTCAGTGTCCGAATACTTCCAGACCTGACTGTAGTTCTAAAGGCCCAAGTTTACTCATAATGCAATTTACTAATGCAAGAATAGATGTCATTTTCAACACAAGCTCACTGTGGTGACATTTCTACAAAATTTTCCAAAAGTTTTGCAACTCCTTCGAACAGTAATTCTGTAATTCAAATAGATGAATGATTCTGACAACATTTTATTGTGCTGGTTCTTATACTTAACACAATGAAATCAGTGGCGTTAAAAGGTTAATGTTCCTTTGCTTTTGAAAATGTTTCACCTACACTAAACTTGACCCTAAATCTAAACAATACTGTTAACAAAAGCAAATGTGAGATAAATACACATTTACTAAAGCAACCATGCCATTTCACCTTGTTTTTACAAGTCTTTGATCGCTCTGCAATACAAGTTCAATGCTGTACCGGGCGCGCTACAGAGCACGTTTACTATATCAGAAAAGCCATAAATATGAAGCTGGTTATGATGCAAATATCAAAATATAATAGTTTACAAAACATATACTACAGTAAGAGTGTTTTGAGGACATATTGTGAAATCACACAAAAATAAGTGTTTATTAATTGATAATCTGCCCCTGTAATCAAAATTCCTCTGAAAGGTTGTTAGCATTTTACGACCCATTAATTTCAGCCAGAAACTGCAGTGAATTGTATGTATAGGCATGTTTTTGGAGTTTTTGCAAAAATGTAGGTTTTTCTAATGAGTCTAGGTTGGTCATTTTAGGACATATAATTATGTTGTGTAATTAATTTTGCTCATAAACGTAATGTCGACTTAATGAGCCGCAAAAGGCTGAGGGGAACTGCATAATGTCATGTGTCTGATCTGGAAGTGCATTTAAATAAATGACTTGTGTTTTGCCTAACAAAACAAATAAAAGCAACAGATATAATGAAAAAAGCTCACTGGTTTTTAACATATACTTACTTTTGCTGTAAACACCAAAGTAATGCATACATTTAAACGCTGAACCTTAATGGTGCCTTAGTTCTCACTCATGTCTGTTTCGAGACTAATGATGAAGCAAAGGGATACGTCATTCTGCCAGACAAAGCTTTTACTGTTGTCGGCTCATTTATTAAGCTGAAGAACAATGTCTTCTACTGTGACTCAGCACCATCAGAATGACGGCACACAGATAAAACACTTCCGCACAATAAATGAGCTGCATGGACCCATAACAAAGACTTTTCTGAGATTTCATTTTTTTTTGCTCCATATAACCGTATCCACATTTTTCAAATAAAACTTGACAGCTTCATAATGCAGGACTTCGCAGTCCAGTGTTCTCCAGTACAATGCATGTGGGCATTTGATAGACTGCAGTGGACCAATGAGTTACATAAATAGCCTCCATTGTAATGGCACTATTTTACATATTATAATTACACAAACAGTATGCACACTACCAGTCAAAATTTGGACACACCTACTCATACTTTTCTACATTTTGGAATAACTGCAAAGCCATCAAAACAAATGGAAGTACAGAATTGTGTAATGGTCCACAGATTGAAATATATATATATATATATATATATATATATATATATAATATAGCCAGTTACTTTGTCTATTTAAACTAAACTAGTTCTAAACAAAGCAGCTGTGTGTAACAGTGTGTTAAATCAGTTTTTTTTTTTTTAATGGTTCAAATTCAAGAACTAAAACTTACCGTTACATGTTGATAAACTGAAAAATCTTTAGTAATATTTAAGAGGTTTTCTGATTATTCATTGAACAGCTTGATAAGAAGTGAAAATTTCCTCAACATTGCCTGAAATTACTTAACATGACAGTATGATTTTCTTGTCTGTTTTTGCTGTTCAAACTCTAGGTGAAATAGCATTGGGTTGGAAAAGGAAGGAAGAATTGATTTTTATGGTCAAATATTCACTGAGATTTCCGCATCCTGTGACAGGTATCCTGATGGGAACAATGGTAATTTCCTGCTCTACCACCATTACTGCTGCTGCTTATCATCATATCATTTACTGACAACACTGACAGGCTCACAGACTGCTCAGAAAACACAAAGCAGTCCTTTAAACTGATAATTCACCCAAAAATGAAAATGTGCATTACGAAAAATGCTGGTAACATTTTGGTTACTGCTGACTTCAACTGTATGGAAAATATAAGACATTTCTCATAATATCTTGTTTTATGTTCCACAGAAGAAATGAAGTAATACAGGTCTGGAATGACATGAGGGTGAGTAAATGATGACACAACTTTCATTTCTGTGTGGACTCTCTCTTTAAAATGAATAATTTACCCCAAAATTCTGTCATAATTGACTTACTTTTCCTTCCATAAAACACAAAAGGAGAAGTTTAGAACAATGTCCTGGCTTCTCTTTTCTAATTAAAGTAAATGGAAATAGATCATTGTGTTTTTTCCCCACTGATAATCATTTAGTTTGGACTGCTAGATAAGCAATACAGAGCGATACTATCACTCTGGACTATGTGGTTGATTTGGGATCTGTGGATCTGTTGTATCTTTAGTATTGTGTCCGTTGTTATTTAGTTTGCTTGTTCTGTTTAGACGTACATTAATGTGTATGTTTGAGAAGTGAGTGGTAACTCAGTTAATGCATCATCTACATGGTGGCCCCTCAAGGAGAATAAAACAGCTTCTTCTAGAAGACTGATTTGTCTGGATTCTTCATCTCATGCAAGTGTACACCATTTTAATTATTTTTTTCAAATAGGTCTGAAATGATAAGTAGACATTATCAAAGTTCGACAAAAAAAAAAAAATAAATAAATAATAAAAATATATATATATATATATATATATATATATATATATATATATATATATTTCTGTTGTTGAATAGTCATTTGATCTCATATGAGCTAATGTAAGGGCCTGCAATAACACTGTTTGACCAGTGTGGCACTGTAGCACAAGAATGTAATGCAATTGACCCTTCACAGGGAGTTTGACTGACAGGTGATTTGACCAATCATAACGCCGAATCTGCCATTTATGTCCGACAAACAAATCAGACAGGAGAGTAGATTAATGTCGGTGGACTTGACGTTGAAAAATGGTGTGTATTGATGTCTTTCTGCAGTTGAAACAAGATCTCTTCTGATGTTCATTCATGTTTATTTTGTGCTTTAACTAGTAAAGAGAAAGAGATGATCGGTTCATGTGCCACTTGAACTGAGATAAACACACACACACAACAAATATGACAGCGGTGAGAAAAAAGCAGTTAAGAAAGCATCTGATCTTAGTGATGTGGATGTTTGCACAGGATCTGCAATCGGCACTCCAGTAAAGTCATGTCATGTTTATTTATATAACTCTTTATGCAAAAGACAGCATACACAGGATAATAATAATAATAATAATATAATAATTGCTAGATTAATCAATCATCAATATAATTGTTTGTTGCAGCCCTATTTTTCAAATGTGCTGTTCATTTTTTGTGTGTAAAAAGATATTTTGAAAAATAGTGGAAAACAACCAGTTGCTGGTAGCCATCGACTTCCATTGGAGAAACCCCCCCCGATGGAATTAATCGGCAATTAATTGTTTGGTTCCCCACGTTCTTCATCTTGTTTCGTGTTCAACAGAAGAAATAAACTTCAACGTCATAACTTCAGGGTTTATCCAAAGCTTTTTTATTTTTTGTGGAAAAAAGCAGTGTCATCATTCTGCTAAACACCTCATGTTATGGTCCACAGAAGTAAAAACGTCCTACAGGTTTGGAATGACATGAAAATGGGAAAATTATGATTTTGGGTCAACTAACTACAACTAAAACACACAGTCTCATTCACAAACCGCTCTCGAACTGGAGCGCTTCTTTAGACCCGGTGTTTTGAAGAAAAGACAGTAAATCAGCCCTTAATCAGAACAACAGCCGTGAATGTGAGGAACTGAGAAGAGAACAAATCAAAGCTGCCAAGAACACAAATCCAGTAAATGTCTCCTTTATGATAAATCCATACAGTCAGCTCTTCTTGTGCTGAACAAAGAGAAAAGCCTCCCTGCATGACAGCCGTCTGTCTGATGTGACGAGCAGACACGGATCGCTCTGGAATCCACGCATGCTAATCACATCCATATGTCTGAGGGCCACGCCTGAGCTCGTGTTCAGCTAAACTTCAGCTGTTTGCAAAACTAAGCGGCTGACATGCAGATCAATGTATGTTTATCACAATCTAAAAAACAGACATGCTTTAACATTTGTTTTGTGTCTAGATATAATTTGTGTCTATATGAATATCTTTACAAAACTGGTTGGCTGGGTGAAAGATTGAAAGGGTGTCTAGACTGTGAGATGGAATCTAGAAAAGCAGCAGCTTAAATGTACTAGAGTTTTGATGTTATGCTACTTTTTTTCACTACATACTTCCCTTATTTGTGGCACTGTAGAGTGTTATAGTGTAAAATGTATAATAAAAAATAATTATGAATGAGTAGGCATCCAAATTTTTTACTTGTAGAGATCCTCGTTAAAAAAAAAAAGAAAAAAAGAAGTGCACTTAACTGTAGTATATGTGCACTTGTAGTGTACTTCAAATCTTAAAAGTACATTTTAGTACTTGCAGATAATATATTATTAATGAAATGCAATGCCACTTTCATGACTGTGTTTTCTTAACACACTTAAGTAAACATGCTCTGTAATGTTGAATTTAAATGTTTTACTTTAAAGCACATTTTAAATTGTTTTAATTTTCTGTCGTGCTTTAAAGTACACTTACTTTTTGATGTGCCAACTAACATATTAAACATCATGTAAAATACTTTAATCTTAACTGTAGTATGTTACTGAATATTACATTTAAAGTTACTATATTTCAAATCTTTAACATTACAAATATTTACATACAACATACAAGTTTTAAAAATATATATATAAATTCCACACACTATGCATCATCACAAAAATATTTTACTTATTATTTATTAATATTTGTCATATTTATCAGCCTTTCTCAGATACTTATATATTCTGTAGTTAAATTGTACGGTCCCACTTTATATTAGGTGGCCTTAACTACTATGTACTTACATTTCAATGAATAATTTGATACAATGTACTTATTGTGTACATTCATGTTTTTACATTGTACTTATATATTTTTTTAAATACCTGTATAGTTACAGCTGTAATTCATTTCTGTAATTACATTTATAATTACTCTGTTGACCCATCCCTTACACCTTAACCCACCCTTAAACCTACCCATACCACCAAACCTGTCCCTAACCTTACCCGTATCCCACCTCAATAGCAGTAAAAGTGTTTTGCAATACAATAAGTACATTTTACTTATTTTTTGATGTAAGTACATAGTAGTTAAGGCCACCTAATATAAAGTGTGACCAATTGTACTTTCATCCTTGGCACCTATGTATTATTCGTTATGCAAGGCACTATATTTTTGATTGATCATATTTTTGGTTACCATAATAGCTAGTCAGTACATTCGGCATTCCACTTTAACCATATTTCACAAGACAACAGACGTAATTATGAAATTACATATCACGTCCTACAAAAACGTTATTTAATACATTTACTGTACATTTAATATTAATATAAACTACAACATATTTTCATTTAATTGTAAATAACATGCCATTAAGTGTCTGAAAACATTACATTCAGTAAAACTTATGTCATTTATTTTAAAGTGCATGATTCCCATAATAAGTAAATAAAATGATATGTTATGAAAGAGTAATTGAAGTAGAAGTAATGCATCATTGTGATTAAATACTAGTTAAAACTCACAATCCCCAAACTTGTGGTATGAATGAAAGTGTGTTCCACCAATTGCGAAGAGATTCTCCAATCTCTGAAGCCCCCAGAACTATGAAACAGCGTAACCACATTCAGACATCTGTGTCATAAGATCCGCTTCACTACTGAAGCGCATTAGTGGTTGTGTTATTTACCCTCTGCATGTCCTGCCTCACTGCTGCTATGTGCTGCATCAGCACTTGAGTTCCTCAACAACACAGGAAAGAAAAAAATCAACAAAGAGTGAAAGAAATGGAGGGAAAGTTGAGGAAGTAGCTATTAAAGCAGTCACATGCGTCATAGGAGAGAGACCTCAAGAACGAAAAATATGAGTCAATGCATGGCCATCAGGGAGAATGATTCATTCACATTCAAACACCAAAGCTTTTGAAATTCATTATATTATTATATTACATTAATTACAATGTGTATCAAAATGATCACAAAATGACTATTTCACCAGGTTAGCCACAACAAAAGCTTCCTTTTGAATTATGTCACAGGTAAAAGCAGTGATTCAGTTCTTTATATGAATGTTCTTTATATGATATTTTTGCTTGGTTAATACATGGTTGTGGTCATAGGCTTAGCCTTCCCCTGGCCATGGGGACTTGGGGCAAAAATGCCACTAAATTGGACAAAAATGACCCTGCACTAACAAATTAAATTTATTACATCTGTTGCTAACAAAGTAAAAATGTATAGACGGTGTCAATTATGGCATTAAATTAAGATCTGCTTATGTTGCACCGTATTTCATTTTAGGCGTTTTTAAAGTGCGCATTTTAACCAATCACACACAATTCTGTTGAGCTTGGGAATGCAATGGCCAATCAGAGGCGTTCATCGCTGAAACTCATCAGTTTTGAGTGTGCACGCGTTCTCTGACAGAATTCCGGACTCTTGCAAATTCTCTCATCATAAACAAAGCTCAGATGTACGCACAATGCAAGTAAGAGATTCATTTCACAGTGTACACAGCTTCAGTGATTATAACCAGTGTTGGGTAAGTTACTTTCAAAAAGTAATGAATTACAGTTACTAATTACATCATCAATATTGTATTTAAATTACTTTACTGATTACTCTGTCTGAAAAGTAACTTAGTTACTCAATAAGTAACTTAATTATTCAAATCGCCAATTAGGCTACATCTTAAAATCCCTATAAACCTTAATAGAAATTAAACTGTTTATTCTTTCAATTTGAGTCAAACATAGAATAGTTTAGCCTTTTAGCTTTAACACAACTTTAATACTAAAACATTTTTATAAAAAATTTTAACCTTCTTTGGTTAACAAATATAAATACTCTGCAAAATATCTGAATAACAAAAAAGCTTAAAAGTTAAACAATACATTTCAGTTTGGTAAGATGTTCAGGAAAAGCCCAACTAGTAAAATCCGTACAGGTTTATGTAAAAATAACACGTTAACTAATGTAGGTAAGAATAAATTACAGAAATGATCTTCTCTGCTGAATAAAGCCGTGTCAGATCGCGTTGTTCTTATGAGGTAAATTCCTTCTTTCAAAAATGATGAAAATTAGATGAATCTTGATTTATTTTTTATTTTTTTAAATCTATCTAGGTGTGGGCGTTTGCATTGGGTGAGTGACCATGTAAACACACACGCACACAATGCATATTTTTCAATTAAAGACAGCATATGGATTTATATGGGCTGGTTTTGGTGCTTGACACCTTTTTATTGGTCATTTTGTGTTTCAAGAATAAGGTTAAGAATTATGCTATTAGTTAGCCTACTTAAATATAAAATGTTTTTCTCTATTTAACAGCATTACAATAGTGAAAGACGTCTTACTGACCACGTCTCTTGCGCGGCGGTATGTTGGACTCATGAAAAATAATCACTTTGTTTGTATTCACCAAAACTGATTTACTGAAGTTAAAAACACGGACGGAATTCGCGATAGTGCGGTAGAGCTCTGCACGGGCCTCGAAAACAGTTCAAGCATATAACAAGGTTTAAACGTTAAACCTGCACTATAATAATAATGTGAGCTAACCTATATCCAAATTTGTGCGGAGATTGGAAGCTAAGGCGCTCTGCAGGACATGGAGGCACCAGGGCAATCACTTGCATTTTTATTTTTTTCAGTGGAAACAACATAAAATAGCCTACGCCGTCATTTTTTTTTTCTGATAAAGGTAAGAGTAATACATCATTCGGAACTGTAAAGGGTCTACTTTTATTTGTGTGCACTCACAATATCAACAAAACGTTGTGCTTTTATTAAATAAAGAAAATATACATGATGCGCTTTCTGCCGTTTTGTCTTGAACAGGAGCGCTTCACAAAAACTAACCGAAGCTGAGCGAATACCTCACAGACATGATAAATATATCTATAGAAAGCTAATAATTCAAATAGGTCCTTACTATTTCCCGCGGACACATTCATGGTCATGTTTGCTGGGGCTTTGCGTAAGATTTAGCCTAATTGCGTGCATTTGAACGCAGAATTCTTCAGCTGCGCTGAAGTCACTTGCTCTCGCTGCTGCTGCTGCGGGACTCTAAACACCGTCGAGCCGCTCTCAGTCGCGGCAGCACGGTCTCGGCTAATATGGGACGATTGGCAACCCTACTTATATGTATCTGAGTATTTAAGGTTTCTCTGTGAATCAGGAAAATCTGAAAGTAAATGAACTGGCGCGCGGAGGGTTAACGCCGCTGCATTCAGTTTTATCTTTAGATGGTAAATTTAGATTTCAAATTCAATATTGATTTTAGAACTGTTGAAATTATTTAGGTGTATGTAACGCAAGTACTTTATAAGTAATTGTAATTAAATTACCTAAAAATTAACAGTAATCCCTTACTTTACTTTTTCAGTGGATAAGTAATTTAATTACTTAGTAACGCGTTACACCCAACACTGATTATAATGATAGTTTTTTTTTTTTTTTTGTGCTTCAAAGTGATAAGGTCACTTTCTATATACCTATAATTTATTCGCTGTTTGAATAACTGTGGAAAGGAAACGTTATATAATTATCAATTTCTAATGTTTTATTAAATTTTATTAAATCACGTTAAATACAAATGCAGTCCCATTATACATATTTTATTAGCCTACATGACACCTATGTCTGGTTCTTCCCTAAAAAGACGGGTTTATTAGGTTTAATACATTTGGCTGCTTTTAGCCTTACCCTGGAGTTGGTTCACCCTCCACCTATGGTTGAGGCCATTCAAAATAACTATGCTGAATATTCTGGGTTCAGTAGAAATTAAGCTCTATATGCAGTATTTTATGTTGATTCCGACAATCTATTTGGGTCCCTTATTTTCTTTAAAAAAATAATAATAATAATAATAAAAAGTTACAGTGAGTCACTTACAATTAATTGAGGCCAACTTCTGGAGGATTTAAAAGCAGACTAGTGAAGCTTAGCATTTTATTAAAGCACTTCATAATTCTCCTGTTAAAATGTTTGTTAAATTTATTTAAGATGTAAAGCTGTTAAAAAAAATCATGACATTTACAGTCTTTTTGGGGTTAATGGCATTGCATTTTCATGGCAATGAAGATGTAAAACTGGATATAACCTTATACAGAATTTTTTTTACATTTTTTTTTTTTTTTAACATATGTTAACATGCATATTGCCTTGCGGCTAGGAGTTTAAAAAAGTATTTTAATGTTTATGGATTGGCCCCATTCACTAGTAAATGGCTTAACATGAACAAGGTTTTTTTTTTTTTTTTTTTTAGGTGGGACAATACGAAGAAATGTCATTCCTTTACTTAGCTTTGTGTCTGTGTGTGTTTTTATGTAAAAATATATATTTAAAAATATTTTTTTAAAATAATAAAATAAAATGACAATCAAGGTAAATGCTGTATGATATTATAAAAAAAATTATATATTAAAAATATTAAAAAACACATTATAGAAAACATTTATAGACCTATGAGTTCACTATTTGAAGAGGTTGTATTTTCCCATATGATTCACATTTCTGTGGAACTGCCCAGCAGAGAAAAGCTCCGGTAACATTTTCATGAAGCTGTGGCACAGCTCACCGCAGGGATTTCTGACCATTTGTACAAATTTGGTGAATATCTTCAGTTGTGCTGAGTGCTTCTAATAATAGTGGGTTTCCGTTATAAACTGTTTGCAAGGTTTTGGCTGCTATAGAGGGGAAGATTCAGCACAACTGAACACAGTCATCTCACAGGAAGTTCAGATAAATTTGGACAAGCCTTGAAGTTTAGTGCTTTGAACTGCGTGTCATTTATTTCAAGTGTTGAGCTGGTGAGCTCAACTCAAGAGCCTCCGGATCTTACTTTTATATTATTAATATTAATTAGCACTGTCAATAAATTAAATATGCAAACTCATTTATGATTAATCAAAATTTATAAATCAATATTTGTCAATTCAGTGTCATTTCAAAAGATAATTAATTAACAAATGAATTAAATCCCATGATATGGGTTAATTAGGGCACAATTAGATACATTTTAACACATTCCTCTAACTTGCACTAAATTAATTAAAGCTTTACAATAACAGTCCATGGAATAGAATTCAGAAAAAGGAAGTGATTGATTTATTTCTATGTTAAACTAAAAGGTTTAATTTGATCCATTGCAAAATTACATTTAAGAAGGCCAGATTGTTAAGTCTGATTGCAATGAACTGCTATAAAGCTAAATAAATGAAATACAGTGAGGTCTACTCAAACTGAAATAAAAGTAAAAACAGAAAGAAGAAATGTAACTAAAACAGAACTCTGTTCCATTTTGATGTATTATTTTTTATTTACTTATTTTGATAAGACCTATATACAAAAAAAATATGAATGACCAGTGTGCTCATGTGTAGTAAGTGTTGATAGAACATCAGAAAATCTGAGTTTGTTTCTGCAAGTGTTATTTCTAGGACATTGTGATTCTGGATGAGATGTCATTGCGCAACTCATGAAGTTTCTTTGATCAAAACAGGAAAAGTCCCAATCATCAGTGACCATGATGACAAAGCATCCAAACAGTGTTTGTCAAGAAGCATCAGACTAAGCAATTTGGAGGTATATTGTAAAGTGCAGGCTTCAACCAACAGGCCAAAGCTTTTTTTTTTTTTTTTTCCTTCAATATTATTGTGTTTTATACATTTTTCTTCATATGACAAAGCAAACAGACCGGAGAATTAAATATTGCCTACACTCTCAGAAATAAAGGTACAAAAGCTGTCACTGTGGCGGTACCTTTTCAAAAGGTACATGTTTATACCTAAAGGCTCCATTTTGGTACCTTAAAGATACATATTAGTACTTAAAGTGTACACATTTGAACCTAATAGGTACAAAAGTGTACCTTTCGAAAAGGTACTGCCCCAGTGACAGCTTTTGTACCTTTATTTCTGAGAGTATATCCAAGGCATTGCTTCATCACCAGTGTTTCTCAACTGCTGGGTCGTGAGCCAAAAGTGGATCGCAAGATGGTTTTGAGTGGGTGGTGGAGTGTGCAGTCAAAGAAACAACAACAACAACAACAAAAAATGTAATTCTATGTTGCTCTGATGTGAGGCTTTTATTTTGAAGATGAGACTTCTGTCAAATGCAGTTTGAAACACATTTTCAATATCTTCCAATTCAGTATCAGATGAGACGGCATGAGTCAGTATGTCAGTATCATTATTATAACAGTATCTTTGTAACTTCTGACATAAAAAGCCTCTCTCACTTATGATTGTATGCTCAAATGCAGCAGCACAACGCTGTTTATCACTTCATCATAAAATAGTGCAAAAGAAACTCTAAGCAGAAATTTAAACAATAGCATTTTGTGTCTCTCTAATGATCGCTGTAGCGCCTCGACTGTGATTGTCATGCGCATCTTGTCAGTAAAGCCGGTTCAGTGATTAGTAGTAAATCTCCATCACATGCTTTCAGATGGAGCAGAATTTACTACACAGAGCCGTAGTTCACTGATAAGCTTCGCGCCAAAAAACCCAATATTTGCAGATGATATAATCGTGTGATTCTGAAATCGAAGAAATCGTTCTGCGATAATGACAGCTGTTTACGTAGCTTCTCAGTGAACTAAAAGCTATGTCGATTAGCATTGCATTATTATACTTTATTATAATGAAAATTATAGTAATAATTATAATAAGGACTCTGATAAATCATATATTGTCATAGTCCTGTGTTTATTAGTCACGTTCAATCAATGAAAGCAGTTAAATATTCTGTTTATAGGGATTCCCTAGGTTTCTTCCATGGGGCGTATTTGGAGTTTCTCTGGCCTTCAGATGGAGATTTACTACTGATCACAGAACCGTGCTTCACTGACAAGACGCACATGACAATCACAGCATTTGCCTTGTCACGATTGTGATTTCATTGCGATTTATCGTGCAGCCCTAACGTAAACCGATCGTCCTCTTTACTAGTTATAACATGAAATAAACGTGAATGAACATCAGAAGGTATCTTGTTTGAACTGCGGAAAGACATTAATACAAATTTTTCAAGTTCAAGTCCACCGACATTAATCTACTCTCCTGTCTGATTGGTTTGTCGGACAAAAATGGCAGATTCTGCGTTATGATTGGTCAGATATCCTGTCAATCAAACTCCTGTTGAAGGGGCGATTAGTATAGCAAGTCGTGAAATTACCAAAAAGTACCAAAAAAAAAAAAAAAAAGTGTTGGCTCATACCAACTTACTAACTTCACTGTATTAACAAAAACTAGTTTGTGACTGCTATTTAATAGCCCTACCTTATACTGATTATTCATCAGTATTTGTCATATTCTTAATATTTATGTGTATGTTGTGGGACGGTACATGTGTGTTTGGCAAAACTTTTGCAAAATTAATTTGATTGTTTTTTTAAAAGCAAATGTACAATTAATATATAATTAAAATAAAAATGTAGGAATTAGGTCAAAGTTCTAAAAAAAAAATAAAAATATTGGGTTGTGGCTTAAAAATGTGAGTGCAATGGCCAAACCTGTTGAGATCCACTGTTCTATCTAGTGCACTGGTCTGGTCAGATATCTTAAGTACGTTTCAACAGAGCCATCTGTATGATGACTTTTCCTGTTGCAGCACTGAAACAGCCCATCTAATTCCTACAACAAATCCATGTTGATCTCTCCAACTGCTAAGCTTTCAGTTCTGCACATGATATCAAACTCAGGGTTGGCACTACTTCTTCAGGGTTTCATTGGCAAAGAACAGCCACGCTGGTTCAGTTCTCCTTTAAGCCTAAAGGACGCTAATATTTGGATTGGCATGTTTATCACCACAGTGTTATACTGGAACTAGTACAAAACTCACCTGAAGGTCGAAAAATTTACTGTAGCGCCTGAAAATGATCTCAGTGCTGCCATCAGACCAAGCCACTTTGATAATGTAAACCTAGAGTAAAAAAAGAAAGAGAGAAAGAAAGTGAGTGTTAACCCAGATTTACAATTATTACACACGACTTTTAATTAAGATACATCAGTTATTGACCCTCATCATTCCAAACCAGTACTTTGCGCTCTTTTCCATGCAACTTCAATGAATGAAGACTGGAGCTTCCAAGTTTCAAAAAGAATGCAGGAGCACCATAAATGTGCCCTAAATGTGTCTCTAATGAGCTGTGCATCTCTACATCTCATCTGAATCCATATTGTAGTTTTGACTATAATATAACTGTGAATATGATGTGTTCATGAGAGAAATAACAATGTGGACATTTTGTGAACAAACATTCTTTTTAGACAGCTGGTTCAGTTTACAAAAAAAAATAAAAAATAAAAGGCTGCATGATTTGTTCACTAATTACTCACTGTTCCAAGAATTTGGTTGCAGTGATTAACAACCAACTGGAAGAAAGCATTATCACTGAGCATGTTTACATGCACACCAATACACTGATAACTAGCAAAAAACAGGTTGTTTAAATAGCCTAGTTTACTGGAGTCCTTCTTCATGTCTTTGTGATATTCTGTTTGCAGATTTATGTAAGGCTAACATTTATTCAAATGTTATATCATCCACCATTAAACAATTACACATAAAAAAAACAAACAAACAAAAAAGTTTAAGATGAATGCAAATACAATATTCAACTTTTGCAGCACAATTTGGGGAGGGAGGGGGTAAAAATAGCAGTTTAAAAAAAGAAAAGAAAAAGACAATTGAAAAAATGTAAAAAATAAATCCAGGTTTGCTGTGCTTGTTTAAATGGCTGCACAATTTGGCCAAAATATTGTCATTATGTATCAATATTAATATATTATATATAATTTAACATAATATCACTATCAATAATATGACTAATAATAATAATAATAAATTAGTATTATTTTTATTACTACAAGTAGTAGTAAAATACAAAAATACTAAAAAACAAAATGATAAATATTACTATTGTAATATTTCACCATAAAATTGAGAAAAATATGTATTATTTTATTTTACATTTTATTTTCAAACACTGAAACTGTCCAAAAAACTTTTATTTTGACAAAAAAAAAAAGGAAAAAAAAAGAAAACTGCAGGTAGCCTAAAGCTTCTCTTGTTGATAAAAACGTATTCCAAGTATGTGAAGATAATTGCATTCCTTCCCACATTCATGTTAAAGTGACCCAAAACTGAGAGCAGATGCAGAGACAGTTTTACTAACCGAGCCGCTCATGTGTAAAAACACATTGCACTTATGTTTATTTGATCAAAATTGCAGCTTTTCCACTAAAACAGATTGCAATTTTGGTTTTGTTTAGATTATTCGGTTTTTAATTTCACCCTAAATATGAGCAAACATAATAATAACGATGCTTATCTTAGATCAACTTCACATTCAACAGCTCTAGCTAACAGGCAGGACTAAGAGTTCTTGTTTATCTGTCCTTAAACAGTTAAAATGAAAACCATTCTGACGTTAGGCTGCTTGCAAGAAGTCTGCTTACTCCTCCGTCTGTAGTAGAGGGGGAAGGGAGTATTTTTGTTCGAAGGAAAAAGGGCCTGTCTTCAGCAATGACCTGCTTGTTTGAGCAATACAGCAATACTTTATTTCCTCAAAGAATATAATGTTGATTTCCCACACATCTCAAATCAAGGGTCCTGTATTGATCGGTGTGACTCAATCCAGTGTTTTAAAGAGCGTTAGTGATGTTTGTAGTAATCTACTTGCCTTAATACAATGTATTCTGCCAGAGCAACACTAGTTCAGGATTTTCTCAGGATAATGATGTTTACAATGACTCTCTGAAACCTGGATCACAGGAGTGACAACAATGCACACGGGCAGCTTTTGTGTTCATGTGACATTTTGTTCTGAATGACGTAAATTGGTGGCTTTATTATTTAAAACTGACTGATGCATACTGACTGGAAATGCAGTATGAAAATACAGAAGCAGAATTAAGACTAAAATGAGCTCATGATGTGTACGTCATTCCAGCCTCTGTTCCTGGAGCTCAACATGCCACGAACAAATCAAGGTCATGGGTTTGATTCCCAGGAACACACATACTGGCAAAATGCATAACTCGAATGCACTGTAATTCACTGTGGATAAAAATGACAGTCAGAGGCATTCATGCTGGTGTTATTTTCAGGGGGATTTTCCAGACTCACTTCTGCTCAGATGGCATGCATTTCCCATTTCTGACAGTAGATGCTGATGTCAATTTTCCAACCGACATACTACAGCATGCATTACAGATTCTTCCAAGTGGAATAATATTATGTTATATTTTAAGTCCAATGTTCATAAAGTGCAGGTCAACAGTTGCTAGCTATGTATATATCCTCAGCATGAGATGAGATTATCTATAGTTGGAGCAATACTGTCACTGCCATCACTCTTTCGTGACACCAAAACAGATTTACTTTTTAGCCTTCGTTATAGGTTATATTTTCAGCGTTACAAGTAGAGATCAACCGATATATCGATTTACCGATATTTTTTCCCGATATTTAAGCATTTTACAATAATCAGATATCGCTTTTGTAATATCGGATTCACCGATAAACACCGCCATCTAAATAAATACATCTCTTTAGACATTATTTATTTATTATCTCCGCAAGCGATCGCAGTTTGAGTGGCCTATAGTTCTGTATAAAATGCATAGATAAACCGTGCTGTCAGAAGGCATTTCATAATCTAGAACGACAAAAACAATAATTATCAGATAATTATCAATAATTCTGATATAACATGCCAGTTGAGAAATGCAATAAAATACGATGTTTTGTTATATTCCAATATTCCAGAGAATATTATTCAGTGAATTAACATTATCCAGTGAATTATTCTTCATTCTTTAGCCTATTAAACAGTTTATAAACCTAAAACTGTAGTTTAAAATGAAGTTGATATGACCCCTGTCCTTTATTTATTCTCTCCATTTGAAAACATTAGATATTCTACATTTATTTAGCTTATTGTTAATATTAGTGTTGCTGCTGATGCTTTTTATGAATAATTTTTTTTTTATTGTTGTAATATGAAGATTAAAATTTAACATGAAAGACTGCTAATTTTCAACACTTTTATTTTAAGATGACTGAAAGGAGGAAAGACCAAAGTAAAGCATGTTCTTACTTCACTCAGTGATTTATTTACTTTATAACAGTAAATAAATATCGGTTCTGCATATCGGTTGTCAGGCACACAAACATGCAAATAATTGGTATCGGTTATAAAAAAAAAAATCAATATCGGTCGATTACTAGTTACAAGCAACCTAGTAAAACTTTCACAACACTACGAATAAGATACTACAAACTGATCGGGAAAGAAGGTGTTCAAAATGTCTGAGATTGTTTCAAATATGTTCAAAATGCTTAAAACCTCATGGGGCCTGTACTTTATACAAATAAATTTATAGTCAGTACGTTAAAGTATTTCAGTTAATTCTGTTATTTTCAGTATTTTTACTTTTCATTTAATATGAATTACACGGTATTTCTAAATATGTACATTAAATTTTCAGTGATGACATTCTTATTCAGATATCCCTGTTTTGTGTGTGTGTGTGTGTTTGTTTTTATTTTTTTCATGAATCACACCCTGCATACATCCAGATAGTTTCCACAATCAAGCACTGTAATCAAAAATGCACCATTGTGTTTTAAACACTGTTATTTCTGCTTAAGACCAGGACAATAAACAAATAAATGTAAAGTTAATTAAATAAATAACATAAATCAAAATACATTTAGAAATAAATAAATAAATGCACTTAAATGTTATTTGAATGCCAATTAAGCAGATTTCCCTCTAAAAGTTCTTAATATCATATCTAAAGTATACTTTTAGTCTTTTTTTTTTTTTTTAATATTCACAATATAAGACTTTAGTCAGACACTCATTATTGTAAAAGTCACAGAGTACTACTGTAATATAAAAATATAGATTTTAGCATCAATTAAATTAAATACAACAAATAAAACTATCTTGTTTACTTATTTCTTGTCATAAATCTTTTGATTTGGGAGTGAAATATGACTGGTGCATATATTTGACAGGTTTAGTGAAAATCAGCAAGTACAGAAAATAAGAAGGTCCAAATATTGAGCACAAATCAAACTGACAACCTTGAGCTGTAGTGTTTATAAGCTTTCAAATGATTTCTATTTAATGTCAAGTGAGTGGTTTATATTTATATTTACATTTTCTGTGGTAATAAGCTGGTCCAGTTAAAATTGCTAAAACACAAAAAGTACAATGAATGGTAATTATATCAAGCTGTTAATCAACTATCAATATCGGCCTGGAAATGCAGTGCATCGCCGCATCTCAAATTATAATTCTCTTCACATTCCTGTTTAATGCTCATATGAATGAGCCAGTTTCTACAAAGCATAAGCACGTCCATAAAAATAACTAGAAACAAAAAAGCACGTCTAGAAAACCTTCTAAAGTTTCAAACAACTTTTATTATTCTGATCTGCAAAAGATTAAATAAAATACACAAAACTTTGGCTTTGTCGGACTGGAAAAACCAAAGCTACGGCGGCCAAAACAGCACTGAATAACAGATCCCAGGCCAGTAGAGAATAACCTCAGAGAGCTGCAGAGTGGGGTTACGGGTGTTGAAGGGTGTTTAAGGGTGTTTTAACTTTAAGGGTGTGGTGAACAGGACAAAGGGCCTTGAGAAGCATGGAGGAGTCACAGCAACTCAACAAAGTCCTCAAAATAAGTTTGTACAGCAGTTAGTAAACACTCTACCACTCTCAAAACTAACAAAAAAACTCACTTATGATTTATACAAATATAAACACATATGCTTTTGTGTGCAAGCTTAGCTAACTAATGGACTTAACTGTCTTTGTTACATTGATGCAGATGTGAAAACATCTGGATTGATCCTGATACTACAGTATAGACGACTTCTAACCCACTGCTGTCTGCAGACTTTCCCTGACACTTCAGGTGTTTCATACTACCATACCATAGTTGAACAGAGATACTAGAATAGCAACTCTTTTGGCGTGTTGTGCTGCTGATGTGTAACTTGATCCTCCTGATCGCATCTCCAGCCTTTGTTCAGACAAACCAGCGAAACAATCTCAAAAATACACCACTAAACACTTTCATTAGGAGGAAGAACGTTAGGAAAAGTTCATTAAAGATCTTTACAGATGTCAACTTACATAGTGTTTGTTGGGGTTTCTTCTCTTTTGCACGTCTTGAACAGTTACTTCTAGCACAGTCCGCCGTGGCATGTTGCAATAATCTCAGACTTTTAGATACACTGTAGCGTTCAGTCCCACGGCAGAAAATCTGGTCAAGTTTTCCGCATTGACTTCTGGTCATTCGCTTGTTTGTCTATCTGTTTCTGCTGGTTTATAGTCCACGTCGGATTTCCTGCAGTCTGGACCGAGAGAACTCCCAGCCTATCCCAGCTCACCGACTCTAATTTAATTAAAGCCCAACGCATCCGCACGTCCTACTATGGGAACGCGTGACTCATGAATATTAAACACGTACCGCGACGTTGGCCGAATAACCTTAACTGATTGGCTCAACGGTAGACATTGGCAAGGGGGCGTTTGCTAGCTGCCGAATTAATTATTCCAAATATGGTGAATGATTATCTTATGAATATTAATTAGGCTACGTGACTTGACGATTACTGGGAATTCCAGAAGAATATATTAATATTCATTAGTTAAGCCTTCGCCATAGTACGATCCGTCATTTCGCTCATCCGAGACCAACCCAGTGGGACAATTTAAAGGGGAAGCGCACAATTATTTACTTTGCAGTTTTCACCGTTTGTGTGTATAGAGCTCACGGCACAAATCGGCAAATATTTTCGATTTTATTTATTTATTTTGTTTTGTTTTTTGCATTAAGTATTAGCTGCGTAACAGTAGGAATACCAAACACAGGGCCTGCCATAATATGATTTTATTATTTTTGTATTTCATATTCTTTATTCACAATCAATTGCACACATTTTTTGGGGCTGACTACAAAGGTAGGTCCTATAAATATTTATCTGTACAACAAATTAACGAGCAATGCGACACAAACTGTACATTCTTGAGATGATTGAGAGAGCACATAAGTATCTTTTACTATGCAAGTAAAACGTTAGTCAGCCAATAAAAAAAATAAATAAATAAAAACTGTTCAAAAGCTTTAGTAAATGTCATATGGTGGGATGCTGTCATGTTGCCAGTCTGTCTGTGTGGTAGTTACCATTTGGAAAAATAAATTGAGATGTAATAGCAAACATGGATGCCAAAACACAAATGTCTTAATGTCTTCTTATTGAAACTACTATAAACAATTTAAATTCAAATCTATTTGTAGTTCATAGTCTGATATATCTACTTTCCATCATTCAAATATGAAAAAAAAATGAGAATGAGAAGGCGTGGAGTAAAAATGAAGATAATAATAATAACAATAATAATAATTTATTGTTATTTCCCTATTGTTCTGTAGATTCATGCTGCCATCTTGTGGTACTTTATTTTCATGAAATAAATACTTCATGAAAGGATTACATACAGTATATATTATTGTATTGCTTGTAATAACAGTCAATTTGTCATGTTATTTAAATGAAGTTGTAATGACATGCACCATAAGCCCTAATGAAAGCATTAAGAATTGGTTTAACTGATTGAATGCACTGATTTAAACCTTGATTAAATGCATAAACATGTCTCATATGAAGGGCGAGGGATCAGAGCCATCACACATCTGAAGCTCCAGGTGTGAGGTGATGCCAGAGAAACGCTCCTGTAGGGGTAACAGGTAACCCACGGCCTCTCCCTGAACTACAGAGCCAAAGTAAACATACGGACGCATGTTGAAGATCTTCACACAATGCACTGAGGAAAGATAAATAAATAACTATGGGTCAAAGACAAATAAGTATACTAGTGTAAAACGCATGTGTCAAGTCATTAAAAATGTAATGTAATGAGATATGTTCCTAGATGCATAGTTATTTCGTTGACAAGGACAGTATCATATACCTTTGTTATAGAGTTTGACACCATCATACTGAACGGAGTCTCCCACTGCTCTCGCAACAGGACCACCCAGGTTTCCCGAAAAAGGAGCATTGACGATGCCATAATCACCACACACAATATCGATTCCCTCGTGGATTCTCCCATCACTGAGGACACAAGATAAATAATGCGGCTCAGAAAGCAAAGGGGAAGCAAGAGTAAGTTCTGTGCTGTTCTGTTTTTTTCTGGAAAAAAAGCTTAAACAAACAGAGAAATGTTTTCATAGCTCCACAGGAGCACAGTGTTTACACTTTTCATGGAAATAAAACTATGAATGGCTTACTTATAGTTGTCTCTGCACTTTGACGGCAATATAAGCACATATTTTAACTTTATACATAATTGTCTTTTTTTTTAAATCACTTTTGAGCAATTCAATCTAAGAGACTGTGTTATACTGTGAATATAGTTACCACTAAAGAGTGTTGTTAACTCTAAATGGGATAGTTCACCCAAAAATGACAAATTCCATCATAATTTATGTATAATCTTCTTTATTCTTTGGAACACAAAAGATATTTTGAAGAATATTTGTAACCAAAGGTTTTTATTTATTTATTTTTTTTGGTGACCTTTGACTTCTATTGTATAAACAAAAACACTGAGACATTTCTCAAAATATCTTATTTTGTGTTCCACAGAAGTCATGGTGGTGAGTAAATGATGATTTCATTTTTGGTTGAACAATCTTTGACAATAGTTGTGACAAAATAAGCTCTGTCTTGACAACTCTCTGAGTGATTTGCATGGTAATGTGCATGACAATGTTAATGTATTTGGTCTTAGCGGAATAGATCTGCTGCTGCTGCAGAACAAATACAGCGACTTGCTACTGCCAATACATCCACAACATGCTGCTGTGAGCATGTAAGAAATACTGCTGCTGCACATATAACATATGAATAACCCCATATACCATACATGATCACCCCGCAGCAGATCTACACAGGTGGAGCTGGGGAAGGTGGAGGGTTTCTGGAGTGCACTGCTACAGCAAGCATTAGCCAAGTATTTGAATGTTGAGCAGCGAGCTCATTGGCTACCGATACAGGAGAGAACCAATCAGCTGTGCCATGTGATAATGATGTCATTATGTCATATTGAGTTAGATCTATTGGACTGCGCTATCTAGAGTTTCATGCCAGAACGTTGTATCTGTGACTATATTGACAATTTAGCATGATCTTGAAAACAAATATAAAAATGTTCTGTTCTTGACTTCTGATTGGTTATCAGAGCATTTCAGCTGCACTAAAATTCAAAAAACAATAACAGGTATCTGATGCAAAAACCGGTTTATCATATCCCTCTGTTGGGACTTCATTGCCACCACACTGAAAAATGTTGCCCTATATATATATATATATATATATATATATATATATTACTTGTTCACGAAGGTTATGATTCCATTTTAAGAGAATTTGCCTAGAAATGTTGGTTACACTTTATTTTAAGGTGTCCTTGTTACAGTGTAGTTATACATTTAAGTACTGATTAATATTAATTAACTACATGAACTTACAATATGGTTAGGGTTAGGATTAGGGTTTGGCTTAGGGTTATGTACATGTAATTATGCATAATTGATTCTTATTATAATAGTAAGTACATGTAACATGTAACAAGGACACCTTAAAATAAAGTGTTTCCGAAATGTCTACAGGACCAAAAGTGCCCATAGCTGAAGAAACTCTTTAATGATATATTTTCAAATAGGTAGTGATTGTTTTATAACAGCAATGATACATTTAAGGTTGTGTTGTTTATGAATATCCTCAGCATGTACTTCCTAACGCCCTTTAGTTGTGGTTCATTTTTACAATATAGCACAGCTTCTCATTACTTAAACGATTGCTATGTATAATAAAATGAGTTCAAAGTCACCAGTTATCCCAAGATATGCTTTGCAACTTGTGCATTTCAGGTTTTTATTTATTTATTTATTTATTTTAGATATAATGAATGATGTCTCAGGATAAGCTGTTTCTGAAATACCTCCTGGAGTTAAAGCCACCACAGCCATAGCTGTCACAAGCTCTCACTCTGTTATGATGACTTCCAGCACACAGAGCACTCCACGCTGCATCTGAGAAAAGGCCACAGGAGTTAGTTTCAAAGAAACCAATGAACATTGCATCTAGTCAGAAAGTGCAAAATCAGACCTGGCACACAACACTGGCGTGATTTCTCTCCCCGACATTTATCCTTCAGGTATCTGCCCTGACAGATGTAGATATTACTCTGACAGATACCTCCAATGCTGCTGCAGCCCATGTCGTTTCTTGGCTTGGCTCCTCTTGACCAGTTTAAGATCTCTCTGCCTTCTCCAATCACGGTCAGTCTCTTATTAGACTGGGCGATTTTCATTTCCTCCCCCCGAACTTTCCTTTTTGTTGCTTTCTTGTCATTTTCAAAGCAAATACCCATGAGAAACACTGCAAGGAGCAAATAAAACTGTGTTATACTGTAAGTATAGTTACTACCAAAATGATACATTTAAGTGCGGTCTGGCCAGTGTCTTATTGCTTTTATAATATGATTATCACTTGATACAACTATTAAGAAAATAAGATATTGTACAAGGAACAGACTTAATACATTTAATACAATATTCGCAAAAAATCTCAGCTGTAGCTTCTAAATCAAATGTGGTGCCAATGATGTCGAAAACGTCTGGTCACATGACTCATGGGAGCCAATGATTTTTGGCATCACTGATATCAAAATGTATGTAAAGCTATTGTATAGCTTAAAAAAAGAAATTGAAATTTAGTTGTATGGATCACTTTTATGTTTTTGTTTTGTTTTGTCGTTTTAGTGTTTGGGAAAAAAATAATACAACTTAAAAATTAATTAAACTTTAAAACATCTTTTGTTCCGTAAGTATTTTTCCCCCAATATTTTCCACCACAGTGATTAAAAACAATGCAACTCTGTAAAGTTTGATTTGAAGGAGAAAAACTGGGAGGAAATACATGACTGTGAATTTGAATTCTTTTATAAATTCTACCTAATAATCACACAAACCTCCATGAATTATGAATCATAGATGATAAAACAATACATGAAAAAACAGATTTTAAGTTTAAAATAAAATACAATACAGCACATTTGAAGTTTACTGTAAAATATATACATTTATGTGAATATCAGTGCAAATATCAGCATTTTTGGAGGTTAATGTGCAGGGCTGCGGGGGCTTCAGGAATGGTTTGAAAACCCCTGCTGTAGGGTACAATTATTAGCAATGCTTCGTGGAAGTGGGCGATCACTGCTGAACTCTTTCACTGTAGTTTTTGTTTCCGTGGTAACAGTGACTTCTCTGACTGGTGACGCTGCCTTCAGGATTGTGGGTGTTATATAAATTATTTTTAAGAAGCATATACTAACATTTAACAACCTCAGAGCTCATGGTAGATCTGTCTCGAAAGGTTTTATAGGTTATAATTAAAAATCTGTGTCTCTACGGAAAAAATGAATGGGATTTTACTGTAGAAGCCCACTGGTTGACTCTATATTGTGTATTGTAGCACAGCTGGAACTTTCTATTGACCAGTCAGCATTCAGGACTGGAACTGTCTGTTTTATAAAGTACAATAAATGCATGGTTATAAATCGTAAACCACATTTCTGTAAGATTCAATATAATCTGTAAACATGACATAACATAAAAATGTACAGCTATAAAGTGGGTCGAAGTTTGATTGTCTTCTGGCAGATTAGTCGTTAATTTCTTTTCCCCAGGCATGAAAATAATGAATTGGCAGTCTGTAAACTTGGCATTCAAAGCCACACTGTGTTCTGGCAGTTTTTCAGACTGAAATGAGCTTTGCTTTTGTATTAGCGCCTCTGAGAGAGCAATTTTCTAACATTTTAAAGCAAATCTGCATAATAGTCATGCCGTCTCACACTTTCTTTTTTGGCCCAAATTAAAAAAAAAAAAATGATGTTTTATAAGCAATGTGTAGCCTTGTGTGAAAAGTAACATTAAATCTCCCCCTCCACAACAACTCTCAAATCTCATTTGAATGTGTCTTGTTTGTTTTGGAGCTTGTACGCTTTTATTGTATAGAAAAGGACAGCATGGACATTCTTCAAATGATCTTCTTTTGTGCCTCATGGAAGAAACAAAATAATGCATATTATGGAATAACGTATGACTGACCAACCAATGATCAGATTGCTTAGAATTTATTTCTGCAATACATCGTAAATATTTTTGTGTTCTTTACAAGAGATTAGGGTTTGAAAAATGTTCATGACAAATTGCAATAATCTTTTTGTCTAATGATCCATAACACACATCTATTCTTGGTCTTGTTCAACAGCATGTGTGTAATTATGAAAGTCAGTAAGTGGAAAGACTCATTAATCACAGCGTTATTGCTGCATTACTTCCTCAGTCAACGTTTAGATTCATTTGATACCAATAAAATGTGTCCACTCACAACAATAAATCAGTGCGTGCACATACTGTATACATCATGGAGTGCTTTGCTATATATGCTGTTGGGTCATTATGGTCCTCTTTTTGGTCATTTAGGACTCTGAAGTTGGCTTCAATTTAATATAAGGGTGTTCCTTCAATTTTCTTCAATGTGGGATCTATTTAAACACACTTCTTACTACACTTCAAGACAAATATCTGTAGAAAAATGGAAAAGGTACTGGTAACTTCTGCCTAAACTTTGTGCATTAACACTAAAACACAACACAATGCAATGTGTAATTAAGATTCAGCTAAAGCACGCGTGAAACATCAATACAGAAAATCGTACACGTTGGGCCCTATTTTTATGAACTCTTCTAGTTTATCATTCATTTTAATGTTAATTAGATCAAACAATGGACATACAGTACATGCATGTCAGAAGAATTCTGTAAGCTTTTTGAAAAATCATGACAATCTTTTTTTCCCATATTAGCTCAAATTTTCAAATGATGTATGTGGATAGCATGCTTTCTTTGACGGAATTACATTTTAGAGGCATGTCAGAAATGTGTGTTTTATTATTGCAGTATATAGCATTATTTAGTATGCATGCATGCCAATTTTCCACCCTCTGACCATTTGAATGAAAAGTGCACTTTTGTTGCGGATTCTTATTTAAGTCCTCAGTGTAAATTGCACTGTTCTGATAGGCGGGAATATTTGCATAAGTAATTATCAATCATAACATTTCTAAAAGTGTTATAAAAACCAATGCATGGTTGGAAAATAGGGTGACCATACAAACTCTTTCTCCTGGACATAAAATCAATACATAAAAGGCATTTAAAAAGTAAAAATAAAAAAAATAAAAAAAATTGAATATGATCTGTTGAAAGTGTCAGTAGTTGAAATAAGCCAAACTCTGTAGTTTCTAAATTACAATGCAATTGCAGATGCCTTGAGAGTCCGTCTACTTACAACATGCCAGGAAAAGGAAAGTCGAGGAATATTTCAGCAGCATCTTTTGAGGTCAAACGTCTAAAAAAACAGGAATAGTTATAGTGAATATGACATCACAAAATATAGAATCAGTAATTCAACTGAATATTTACAAATAAACACATAGTTTACAGTTAAAGTAGAGCTTACCCTATAGTGTAGAACCCAGAGCAGAAGAGAATGAGCCCTGTGTCAGCAGAGGCAAACATCAGCTTATGTCACAAGATGAGCCTCTCTTTGCCAATGTTGATATTGGCCTGTAAAGACATTTCCTTTTGCTTCATATGAGAGAACCACTTTTAGAAAAGAAATTGAAATATGAGGGATACATTTTAACTTATAATGTAACATCTTTTCTTCTGATGTCATTACTAATGCAGATATGTTCTTCATTAGAACTGATCTATTACTGATATTAAAGTTGCAGCAACACTTCTGCATTCACTGTTCAGTCAAATGTCTCTAGAATCAATTCATTCCCCATAGACAGACCAACATTTGTATATATATATATATATATATATATATATATATATTAGGGATGTCAGTCGATTACATTTTTTCAATCTAATTAATTGCATGATGTGTCGAAATTGCAAATTACATTTGACTGTGAAAATACCAACAAAAGATTATTTAATGCAATTTTTGTGTTAAACGAGAAGGTATTAAGTAGACCTTACAAATAGTAGCTTTAGAAAGAAATACTTTATTTGATTTAACATACAATTTATTACACATAAACGTTTAGGTTACAACGGCCCAACATAAACTATGGAACATAAAAGAAGATCATTTGAGAAACATACCATTTTTTTTTCTTTTTTCTTTTTTCCCCCTTTGTTCATGCAGTGGAAGTCATTGGTAACCAAAACAGCTTTGTCACCAGCAGTTTTCAAAATACCTTATTTTATGTTCCACAAAAGAAAGTAAGTCATTTAGGTTTGAGTAAATGATGGCATAATTTATTTGGGTGAGCTATTACTTTAAAGTCCCCCCCCTTTTAAAATGAAATAATACTCTAAATAAGAAACTAAAACTGCCAGCAGGTGGCAGTAAATGTCTTTATTAGTCATTCATTCTTTCCATTCCTTCAAACAGCTGATTCATTCAGGAATGAAGTAAATGGCTCTCTTTATGAATGGGTCTTTGAATCATTGGTTCAGTTGATTCGTTCAAAACGCAGATTTATTCAGAACTAAACGCCACTGTGTTGCTCACAAACACACACCAGTTCTGCTGTGGCTTTAGTACAATTCAGATACTATGATGGTTTTTATTAATATTTTGAATTAGCTTTTTTTTTTATTAATTGTAATTTTACCTGACGTTTTAGTAATTTTGTTGTTTTTGACATTTAAAAAAAAAATGTCTATATAGATTTATTAATCAATTATTTCAATTTTAATTTTTATTGTTTTAGTACAAAATTTAACTACACAGCTGTAAGAAATGTTGCTTTGGAAACTAGCTAAAATAAAGTAATTTATATTTTATTTCAGTCAATTCTGTTCATCTGTTAAAGAGGTCAGAATACAGAAATTCTTGAACCGCAGCCAGAAACTTACTACTTGTGCTCACACTCGTGCACATGTAACTTACAAGAGACTGAATGTGATTCAGTGGCCCAATATACTCACAGCGATGTTCTTTTTTTGTCCTTTGCTTAGAAGTAAAAAGAAGTTGGAAAAACATCGTTGCAGTGACATATTGTTAGCGAACATCCAGACACTGCTTAGATCTGCTATAGATCTGGTTGTGTGAGACTATAGTTTGAATGAATTCCTTTTTTCATGACATTTTTCGCATTTACAGTACAGAATAGCTCTTTTGGCATTAACCTGTACACTGTTTAAGCATTCGTTTCATGTGACAGAATGGAAGAGAGGCTATCGGGAGCATGCTTAAACGTCAAATCCTTTCGATTTCCCGGCAAAAAACATCCCGAGTCCTTCAAATCAGTCTACAGGCTTTCATAGACAATCTAAAAGATCGGGTAAGGCCTAATTTTTAAAGTTTCATTATAATTACAAACTGTTCACACTGGAAATAAGAAAGTGATTAACACATGAACATTTTTACATATTTCCCCTTTATGTTAGCGATGGAAGTTTTTGCTGATTGAGGGGGTGAACCTACTCATGTTTATACGTAGTTTAACCCAAGGGCGTACAGTAGGTTTGCTTTTGGTGGGGACATAAGAGCAGTCATCTAAACTCTTCATTTATAGCTTATGGTAGCCTACATATTCATAATTTCAGAATACATAAACAGAGCGTTTTTTGCAAGTTTGTAGGCTATGTTATATTTAGATAATTACACAATTTTGATTTGTGAACCAACAACATTACATCAGCATCAGAGCGCTGGGTGTTTTAATCACGGATAACTTTATTTTAATATTAATTGAATTGGACCCAGGATGTTTCTGAAAGAATACTACTGTTGCTGTAGTAAACTTTCATGTGCACATGACTGACAGATATGCACGCTCTTATTTCAGAGTTGTTTTTTATTTTATGATATTCCAGCTAACAGTTTGCTTTGTACATTCAGTTTAACAACATTAAGTTAAAGTTAAAGACTGACCGCGGCGACTCACAACGCTGTTTCAAATTCTGCTGCACCACAGAGCACCACTCACATAGTTTTCCATAAAATCACATTATATACAAAATCACATTACGTACATAATGATTTCATCCTAGGCTGGAAGATTGTGTATTGACAATGTTTGTCCTTCTGTCTGTATGCTTTATAGAGAGCTAATAATAGCCATAGATCACACTTTTTTCCCCCGTTTGCTCTGTTTTGTCAAACACCGTATTTCAAAATCATCAACACAACCTTGTTAATTCCTGAAGTTAGTTTTTTTTTTTTTTACTGTTCTGGACTGCTGTGTTGAACTGGGTACAATGGGTTGTTCTAAACGCGGCGCTGCGCTTCTCATTCGGTGCACGACTGCCTTACATTCTTACTCCGCCCACGGTAAATGTGCGTCCTTGAAAGTGTGCAGTTTTTTTACATATTTACCTTAATTTCTTAGGTAATATCAATGAAATGACATATTTCAGATGCGTCCGAAATTACAAAAAAAAACATACATACACTGTAAAAAATGACCGTGATTTTAACGGTAAAAAACTGTGAAAAAGCTACGGTAAAAACCTGTTAAATGGTTAACGGTAAGTTCCCCTAATATATACGGTGAAAAACTGTAATAGACATTTCAGACAATTTTACGGTGAAATACCGCTTTTGGAAGTGAAAAAGAATGTAAAATTTACAGGGAAAAAACGTAAATTGACATTCCCAGAATTCCCTGCATTGCATTTAAAATTTTGTTTGAATTTGATGTATTTTCTTTGAAATAACTAGGTTTCTTCTTAATTTTTTCTTATCAGTTATGTTTATTAGGGTTGTATGTTCAACCTGATCTCACAGAATTCCGTGTAATGTTCACGGACTTAATTAACCCCGAATCTGTGGTGGCATCACGGAATCGCCGAAAATTCCGTGATGAGCTCACAGAAGGCATCAGCCGTGGTCCATGCACGGATTCACTGGTTCAACACCAGCGCTGCATCGGACCACGTAAAAAGAGTGACTCCGATGCATATACTTTCACTGGAGTACCCGACCCCACCCCTACCCAGTTCTGAACAATAATGATGACGATAAATTTCCCAGTATCGCGTCGGCATATTGATGCTAAGGGTTTCCGTGCGTGGAGGCTGATGCCTGTCACTGACTTACATTGGTATCACTTCTGTGAGCCCATCACGGAATTTTCGGCGATTCCGTGATGCCACCACAGATTCGGAGGCTAATTAAGTCTGTGAACATTACACGGAATTCTGTGAGATCATGTTGTGTATGTTACAACTAATGTTGTTAAATTAATGTTTATTGCATATTTCAGTTTAATGAGTCTCACCATGATGGTGATTAGTGTTTGTGTGAATGACACTGTGCACCTTCTATATATGTTATTATTTAAAATCTGCTTGTGATGGGCTTTGGTTCATCATGTGACTTTCTCATCACCACCTGCATTTGGTGGTTATCAGTGTAATACAAAAGTACAAAACAGATTTCAGTACTTCAATAGGTTGATATATTAACATTATATCAGTTAATGAAATTACGGTATTTAACTGTAAATTTAAGTTAAACCTAAAACGTTGCTACCATATATTTTACGGTAGAATTACGGCAACCACAGCTGCTGATTTTTTACCGGAAATTTTAAGGAAATTTTTATACAGATTTAAATGTTTGATCAAAATTATCGCTATTGACAATTTGGTAGTCGCTGGATATTTGTAGTGACACGACCCTAGCGTCCAACCCCTAATTCTAGGTCCCTGGTTTAACCAAACACACAACAGGCATGAAATGTATTGGTTATTTCCTTAAGATATATCTCTGGTGTCATGTCTGATCCATTTAGTCAAGGTAATGAGTAATTCCAGTCATAATTTTGCATCTGTAAGGTCTTGTTCAAATTAATCCTATCACACGCTGTTACACAATATATACGTCTCATCATCATTAGCATCAACTTTCAAATAACCTTTCTACTACTTTTTGCCCTTTATCAGTATATTTTTTTTCTTCAAAGAGTATGTGTGTGTGTGTGTTTAAAGAGGAGAATTATTGCTGCAGGGGGTTCTGGGAATGGTTTGCTTTAGGTGTATTAATTCAAAGAGGAAGATATTGTCTTTCTGTTGGACTCTAGGGGCTTTTGATGCTGCACAAACTGAATTTTAATACAGACGAGACACCTCTGCTGCTCAGTTTAATGTCTTTATGGTGTGTGGGCTTTGATAGCACATGTGTTCATTGCAGAAAGTTGTGCTCTAAAATCAATATGGCATCCAGCGATGAAACCCTTGGAGCATTTCATTCATTTATATCAATACAATTTGCATTATATTGAATTTCTTCCCATTTAACTGTAATACCCTTTCTTGGTAACATAATGCAAATGCAAGCATAATTATTCATCGGACATTTTACCTAAATGCAATGTGTCTTTCATACACCTGTAAAAAAACAAAAAAACAAAAAAACATCATGTATGTTTATGTTTTTATGATGATATTTATTTTCTTTCTTTATGAGAATACCTTTCTGGACATTTTGAATAACAAAATACATGAATATGTGTCTTTATTCTCTCTCTATATAATAATGCATTATTAAAAATACATAATGATTATTAAAAATATTTCGTTTGTCCCCAGTTAATGTTTCAATCTTTTTCCCATCCTTTTTCCATTTTTTAAAATTGAGTTTTGTCAACATTCTTTCAGTAACTCTTCAAACACAATTTGCATTATTTTTCTAAAGTAAACAACTGATAATTTAAAAGTTAATATTTGAAAATCATTGATAATTTGGAAAAATATCAATAAATCAATCAATAATAATAATAATAATAAAAAAAAAAAAACAATTATCATTTTATGAAGCCCCTTGTAATTTAATAACATTTAGCCTAAAATTTGTAATGTCAGATTATACTCAAATACTGTGAATCCATATATGATTTAATCATATATGTCCAAACGATTAATACTTAATTATTTAAATAAATTATTTTTTATCTTAATAAAATATTACTTTAATTTGACATAGCACACAGACAACACTCATCTCATCAAACTGGAAAATGCACCCATGAGCGAACGTCCCTTCTAGACCTTCTGGTTGACACACATTAATGTGTGTGAGTGAACACTGTCAGCTCTGTGATTGTGCTTGACTGTACATCTGACTAATTCCCACAATCTGTTCTGCTTTAAAACACCATTCATTAAAAGCACCTAATTACAGCAGTTGCATTATCTATAATTATTTTTCCAGCCAACTTCCTCGATAAAGGTTCCTCTGTGCAGTCAAATATGTAATTATATTTTTAGAACACCAGTAATTCACGTAATTAAAGTAGAGCCTTTCTTACAGACATCTATATATAGCGTGTAGAAAATGCTTCACATCGATTTTAAGCAGGAGACAATGATGTGTTATGAAAGACCAAACACACTCTTTTAAGCGACTTGTGTTAAAATGATGTGACGTCAGATCTCCTCAGGTTCACATTTGATTTGAATATTCAACCAAAAGGTGTCCAACATATGTCTCTGTTTTGAATAGTGTAGCTATAGTGTTAGTTCCTAGCACTTTTTGTTGAAAAATGCATTTACGTTACCTTTTTTTTTTTTTTTTTTTAATAAATAGCATATTTTGACTGATAAAATGACATTCATGATACTTTTTTGGGGCCCTGTGTTTCATATCCTCTCTGGTTTAATAAAGGGCCAAGATTCATTTGTGTTAGTTAATCTCAAATCATTCAGCAGTAAAACAGCACCATGGAAACAAGGGAGGGTCAAAACGTGAAGGCTTTTTTTAAACCCCGGTTGACGCAGTAAATCCATGCATTAGGCCTCTAGATGGCAGAAAGTCCACGCCGATGCATTGCATTCAAACACCGCAAATCAAACTCTGAGGTTAATTACAAAAATCCCTCATGCGGAGAGCATGATTGCTTAAATATTCTTCAGTAATAATAAAAAAAAAGCCTGGCTATTAATAATCTGTTCGTTCACATGGTGTTGCTGCCAGACCAGATTGGGTTTTGACACTGTAGCTGAATAAAAGTACTTCTATATGCATATCATGCCTGCTATTACTGAAGCATTGCAGATGTTTGTAATTTCATGCAATGCTCAACTTTAAAGATGATGATGGACATCTGATGATGGACTTTCCATTAACTGAGATTAATAAATACTGCTATGCAGTTATCCTTAAAACCTTATGTAGGCAGAGAAAGCATGATGGTAAAAGGTTACGACTTCAAAAGCATTCTGATTTCAAATGAAACACTGTATGATTTCTAAACCAGCACACGCATAATATACATTCACAATGTCACTCTTTGAGACACAGTAATGCATTATGGGTAAGTTATGTCAACTAATGAAAGGCTTAAAGCATTCTCATTCTGACAAGATAAAGCATGGTTGCAGCATATACTTAGAGGTCATAGAAGAGATTGGTGGTGGGAAGTATAAATAAAACCTTTCATCGTGGCAACAGCATCATGATATGGTTGCTTCTGATGGAAAAAAAAAAAAAAATGGTTTACATGTGAAAAATAATACCTATTTTTGGATAATCCTCTGAATTAAATACTTCACAAAGAAGATGCAAACCAAAAAGTGAAATCATTCATAAAAAAAGTAATAAGTCAGTGCAGAAACTCTGATTGATAAATAGGAAGTTTAACATTAAATTCGCATGCAATAGCAGCTCGAGACATTTGCTCACATGTGCAAAATTCAGTTGCAAAACAGAGCTATTTTAAAGTGCCTTTCTTATTACTGGATCTAGATGGAAAAGACAGCAAAAGCTAACGAGGGTCTGCAGCGTCTGCTTAGGAACCGTTACGTGATAAGCATGTGGGAGTTTTGATGCCTTATCGCTGATCTACAGGAGAGAGATCTCCCACACATGTGCCACCTATCTTTGCAGTTCATCCTGTTTGGAGTAAAATATACACTATTATCACGGCTCTCCAGAATGCCTAGACATGCCACACTCACACACATCCACTGCGGAACGATATGAGAATAACAAACCTACAGGGGAGCCTCGGTCTACTGAGCACAAGCTAAAATTACATTTGGCATATACCCCTAGCCAGACATCTTCAGAAGCACCATCTTCACCTGCTCTAAAATCCACAAATCCAACAAGTCTCAATACGTTTCTGTCTCTCGTGAGCTGTAGGTGATGCCAAAAATCTAATGATTTTCAAATTCTCTTCATTTACACATCTGGCAGGTGCTTTTATCTGAAGCTCCTTACATTGTATTCAAATTCAACATTTAATCAGGTCTTGCTTTCTCTGGGAATCATGACCTTGGCATTGCCAGCACAGCGTCGTGCTTTACTGGTTGAGCTACAGGAACACACAATAGTCCGTTCTGCTCTCTGGAATGCTCTATTAACTAGTTATTTCACATGTACGGATGGAAATATGAATGCAGCTTGTTTGTGCAGAACTAACTAAGGGTGGTTGGTTATCAGTGCATTGCTATGCAGCAGGTAAGGCATCGTTTGAGTGTAATCAAATTGTTTCTCAGGTAATCTGAATGATTTCTAATCTGAATGGAACCCGCCCCCAACTCTCTGTGATAATATGGTTTCTTGTTCCAGTGTGAGTCTGTAAGATTTTTCTTTGACCATTTTATCATCTGCCATCTGAAAATCAAATGCCTGATCATTTAGAAAATGTAGCTGATTTAGCTCAATATGTTAAATTAGATTTTTAAAATATATATTTTCAGTTTTCATTTTCAATTTTTCAGTTTTGTTTATTAATCATATATATTGTCAGTTTTAGTAATTTTGTTGTGTTTTGTCTTTTTTTCTTATTTTTATTTTTTTTGAAGAAAAGAAAATAATTCACACACACACACACATATTTGGCAACCAATCTGGCATCAGAAGTGGACATTCAACCGAAACTGCCTTGCTCTCAGTTGTTGAAGCCCTAAGACTTGCAAGAGTGGCTTCCAAGTCTTCGTTACTTATCTTGCTGGATCTGTCAGCTGCTTTTGATACGGTCAACCACCAGATCCTCCTGTCATCCCTATCGAGAAAGGGCATCTCAGGAACCGCACTCCAGTGGTTTGAGTCTTACCTCTCAGATAGGTCCTTCAAGGTATCTTGGAGAGGCAAGGTATCCAAGTCGCAACATCTAGATACTGGGGTGCCTCAGGGCTCAGTTCTTAGACCACTTCTCTTCTCTGTCTACATGGCATCACTAGGTTGTGTCATTCATAAACATGGCTTTTCATATCACTGCTATGCTGATGACACTCAATTCTACCTCTTATTCCATCCTGATGATCTGACGATAGCTGCTCGTATCTCAGTATGTCTAACAGACATTTCTTGCTGGATGAAGGACCATCACCTTCAACTCAACCTAGCTAAGACAGAACTGCTTGTAGTTTCAGCAAACCCATCACTTCATCACAATTTCACCTTCCAGTTAGGATCATCAACCATAACTCCTTCAAAAACAGCCAGAAACCTTGGAATTGTGATTGATGATAAGCTGAATTTCTCAGACCACATTACTAAAACTGCCCGGTCCTGCAGATTTGCTTAATACAATATTAGGAAGATCAGGCCCTTTCTTTCGGAACATGCAACACAACTCCTTGTTCAAGCTCTTGTTCTGTCCAGACTTGACTATTGCAATGCTCTCTTGGCAGGTCTTCCAGCCAATTCCATCAAACCTCTACAATTAATCCAAAATTCCGCTGCAAGATTAATCTTTAATGAGCCTCTGTTCATCAATCTGCACTGGCTACCAATAGCTGCTCGCATAAAATTCAAGGCATTAATGTTTGCCTACAAAACCACCTCTGGCTCTGCACCCCTTTACCTAAATTCAGTACTTCAGACTTATGTGCCCTCTAGAAGCTTGCTTTCTGCAAGTGAACGTCGCTTTATTGCTCATTCCAAAGAGGCACAAAATCACTTTCACAGACTTTTTCATTAAATGTTCCCTCCTGGTGGAATGACCTGCCCAACTCAATCCGATCAGCTGAATCCTTAGCCAGCTTCAAGAAACGTCTAAAAACACATCTCTTCCATCTTTATTTGACCCTCTAACTCTAGCACTCTCTATTCTAATTGTATTTTATCTATCTGTCTGTCTTTTAATTAAAAAAAAAAACACACACACTTGACCCTCTGTCAATTGCATATTTATTCTCTAACTGCTAGCTTTTCTTGAAAAACTAACTCTAGCTTTCTTTTTTCGATTCTGTCTACTTGTTTCTTTAAAAAAAAATAAAAAACCTTGCTACGTGTACTGCGTTAGGTTAACCAAGACTTGTCATAGCACTTGCATGTTGTTGCTCTTTTGTTGATTTTGATTGCTTCTATATTGTCCTCATTTGTAAGTCGCGTTGGATAAAAACATCTGCTAAATGACTAAATGTAAATGTAAAAGTAAAAGTATAAATATATACTTCAGCTTAAGGAAAACAAAAACTGCAACTAGCTGAAATTTATGAAGTTTAATTTATACTTTTTTTTTTTTTTTAATTATTTTATTAAGTTAATGTTTATTTGGTAACACTTTATTTTAGGGTCTCTTAACTAGTTGTTATTATCATGCATATTACTAGAATATTAGCCATTTATTAGTAGTAAGCACATATTAATGCCTTATTCTACATGACCTTATTCTACATCCCTAATCCTACACAATACCTAAACTTAACAACTATTAATAAGCAGCAAATTATGAATTAATTGAGGGAAAAGTCGTAGTTAATAGTGAATAAGTGTTCCCTATTCTAAAGTGTTGCCGTTTATTTCATGTAAATGTTTCTTGGTCACAATAATTCTCACTATCAACTGTGACAACTATTTTGCTGCTTATTAATAGTTAGTAAGGTCGTTGTTAAATTTAGGTATGGGGTCGGATTAAGAGATATAAAATATGGTCATGCAGAATAAGACATTAATATGTGCTTTATAAGTACTAAACAGCCAATGTGCTAGTAATATGCATGCTACTTAATAGTGAGAATTGGTCCTTAAACTAAAGTGTTAACTTTTTTTTTCATAGTTTTAATTAACAATAATAATCCTGGGTGTGATTCATATCTGCAGCACAGTTTTTATCTGGAATAGTATCCATCGATGAATATGACTAATGCAATATTAAACAAATAAAATAAAAATAAATTTTGATTCCAAGTTGGCTTCAAACCATGCAGTGTGTTTAAAATGAAGAATGAGACCAAACAGGATGGACTGTAGGAAGAACCGCTCTGAGCCAGCACCCTTGATTGACAGACTTTGAGGAGAAACGCTGAGCTCCTTGAGGCTGAGCAATGACATTCGGTTAGATGAGCCACCTGGTGAACACAGCCCAATGGGGGATTCAACAGCGGCCCTTCCATGATTAATCACATTGTCGTGGATGACAAATGAACAGCTACCGCTGTAACCTACTTTAAAGTGCACAAAGAACCATGCCATTTCACCCCTTTTTTAACGCAAATGGAAGCAGCCAATTTCCTGCCCTTAAAAACATGACATAAACAAGAAACCAGTTGTTCTGTGCATGTTTCCTCTTAACTAGTATTGCACTGTGCATAACAGCTTTTCCTTCCAGTCCAAGAGAAGGGGCTTCCTACTAACTGGATGCTAAAATGACTCTCTTCAGCTCCATATGTTCTGTGAATTTCTAAAAGTATGCAGCAGTCACCCACAAAGGTGCTCAATGAAACATCAAACTGTATTTGTAGTATTAACAATATTACATGTTCAGTGCAAAAACACCTCTTTTGTAAATGTGGCCAATTACAGACTGTGCCTTATTCCCAAAAGCCAGTGGTTTTCCATAAACAACCAATGTCACACTATTATTTCCAAATAAAATTTGGTAGGAGCGTGTTTATGGTACTCTCAATCACAACACAAGGACACATAAACAGCTGCTTAACGCACTACTGTGCAAATAAACTAGTCCAGAGGGAAATTTTCCAGCCACACTCTCCATTTAATCACATTGCAGTCTATGATTGAGATATATTAGTTTTTGAATTATATATTTACTATGCGTCACTCTTGTAGTGATGCAATGAGGGACAACAGCTTCTGATGTCATGCATTGCATTGATGAAACCTGGCTGCAGTAGTGTGGTTCTTGTCTGGTAAGATTCTTTAGCGTTTTGAAGCAGCCAGTTGGTCTGTATCACTGTCTGCACGAGTGCACATGCTTCGGCTTGTCAAAAAAAAAACAAAAAAAACACATCCACACAACAGGCAAACAGACTGCTCAAAACTCTCTCTTCCGCATAAAAGAGGTCAGCGTGAGCTTCCCGCGGGCTGACCGACGGTTCTGCTGACACGGCCCAGGTGCTGGGGAAATCACCTGGACAGGACTTGGACATGTGATTCCTCCCGGCAGCTGTTCCTTCGGATAACGCCATAAACTTGAAGCTGGTGCCTGCAGTTGAAAGTAGAAGAGAATCAGCATTTGCCACCATAAATGAAATTTGCAGGGTAGTATAAACCAGTTACTCTCAACTGGTTTGCTTGAGGAAATCAAGTGGTTACCAAACATAGTACCAAAATTGTTTGTTATACAAAAGTAAACAGTGTCTTTAAAATGTATTTAAAATGACGAAAAACCTGCATAGGCCAAATATGCCAAATAATGAACATGACAAATGCTGATTCTGAATAGGACAAATTTCCAGTTTAGTTACTAAATGACTCTTGAATGGTTTCATACAAGTAATTATTCAAAAAAACACATTATGGTCGACACAAACAGTGTTCATCCTTGTTGTAATTGAACACTTAAAAGCTTAAGTCTTTAGAGGAAGACTAGGGACACATTATCTCTTGATTAATATTAAAGTATTTTAGTTTATATTAAAAGTAATGCTGTCAAATGATTAATCGTGATTAATCTCAAAATAAAGGTTTTTGTTTACATAATATATATGTGTGTACTGTGTATATTTGTTATGTATATAAAAATACACACACATACAATATACAGTATATTTTGAAAATATTTATATACTGTATATTTACATGTATTGTCACGGTCTGGTGTGTTAAGCAAAGCGCACGATGAGCGAATACAGTTCAAAAGTTCTTTTAATAATCCACGGGATGAAATGGGCAGAACCAAACATAAATCAAACGATAGCAGACCAAATAAGAATGATGAACACAGACTATAAATACCGAATGCAATCAGGGAGGAACAGAAACAGGTGTGAAGCTAATTAACTAATCAGGGCAACTAACTAGGCAGGATGATGGAAACACAGAAAACTAAACTAAAACAGATCATACATGTGACATGTATATATTTACATTCATATAATTTATATTATATATAATTATATATAAATATATAAATATATTTAATATATAAACATGACATATTTTTCTTAAATATATACATGCATGTATGTGTATTTATATAAACATAATAAATATACACAGTACACACACTTATTATGCAAACAAAAACTTTTATTTTGGATACGATTAATCACGATTAATCATTTGATAGCACTAATTAAAAGTAAAAAATTCAAATGTATTAGGTTATTATGTATTTGTCCATAATGGGGTGCACATTTTGTTTCAGTATATTGTATAAAATATTTGGTAACACCAATTCTCACTGTTAACTAGTTGATTATTAGCAAGCCTATTAATAACATATTGGCTGTTTATTAGTACTTATAAAACACATATTCTGCATGACCATATTCTATATTCCTAATCCCATCCAATACCTAAACTTAAAGGGATAGTTCACCCAAAAATGAAAATCTGATCTTACCCCCAGGGCATCCAAGATGTAGGTGACTTTGATTCTTCAGTAGAACACAAACAAAGATTTTTAACTCAAATCGTTGCAGTCTGTCAGTCCTGGGCACACAATCTTTGAGAGTAAAAAAAACATGCACAGACAAATCCAAATTAAACCCTGTGGCTCGTGACGATACATTGATGTCCTAAGACACGAAACGATCGGTTTGTGCGAGCAACTGAACAGTATTTTTTATCATTTTTTACCTCTAATACACCACTATGTCCAACTGCCCTGAGCGCATGCACGGCATCCGGTGCGTGACGTCTGTATGTGCTCTGGCGTAGTGCTCTTTGTTTGTGTTCTACTGAAGAAACAAAGTCACCTACATCTTGGATGCCCTGGGGGTAAGCAGATAAACATCACATTTTCATTTTTGGTTGAACTATCCCTTTAAGAACTACTTTACTAACTATTAAAAAGGAGCAGATTAGTAGTTTGAGGCAAAAGTCATAGTTAATGGTTTGTTAATGGCAAGAATTGGGCCTTAAAATAAAGTTTGACCAAATATTTCTGTAAATAATAAATCAGTGACCTGATGTAACATGTTTCCAAAATACACCAAAACAAATGAATAACCCATTTATTATTATGGTTGGTTGCATTTAGCATCGTTTTCCCTTTCATGACCATATTAGAACAGACCTGCAACCCATTTTTTGGTTCACGACTCACCCAAAAATAGACTCATTTGGCGGGCGATTTTATCTAAAGCGACTTAAATTGGAATAAAGGTTTACATGTTATCACTTCATGCATTCCCTGGCAATCGAGTTCATGACCTTGTTGTGGCTAACGCCACGCCTGACTGTTTTAATTAGGGTCAGAGTCTATTTTTGGAGTGGAAACCTCAAACAGAGAGTCTCCCATAATATAATGAAACAGCAAAATGTTACAACAGTGTTTACAATGCAGCACTATATTGATATTCCTGATAAGGGTCTGCTCTAAAACACATTTACCTCAAAGTATTAAACCATAAGAATTACACTGCACTTAATTAAGCTTACAGACACCATTCACACTTTGTTTTTGTTTTTTTGTGGATTATTTCAATCCATACGGATCTGTTGCAGTGTCACTTACAAGAACCAAAGCGTTAAACCTGGACTTACTTTAAACGTAATGCACTTCTTTTGCTGCCTTGCTAGCACTAGTATTTAATGTGCAGAATAGTAAGGATAATTATGAGTTATATCCTCTTGTATTTTGTGATTGTTAATGCGCTGTCAGAAAAACCCCTGAATGGTGTGTATTAGTACCATATGCACCCTTTAGGGCAAGATAAGGCATAAAGGTTACCTTTGACAAGCTAAAAGTACTTATTTTTCTTGACAGTGTGTGTCTGTGTGAAAGTAATCCATGATAACCACCAGGATATTTTGAAAGGTGTTCAGGTTAGGCAAAGAAAACAAAGGTGTCATATTTGTATTTGCACATGGGCGATTCTTGCAGAATTGTTTGTCAGTTCAAGACAAATATTCTAGAATCCTAAGAGCTGAGCGCTAACAGGGTTCATCAATGCCACATGGATGTCCAGCTGCGACCTCCACCAAGTACATGACAAGTCCATTTACACGTCCTAGAGAAGCGTTCCCAAAACAGGCACTGTTTAGTCTCCGATGTCACTCCAAACCCTCCAAGGTTGGAGATACACATGACGGATGTCGAGTGTCCTTCTGATGAGGCCAAGAAAGTGACTTTAAAAATCCTCTATAAGGGCAAACTTAAAGTTTGAGATGTGCAGTCTGGTAAAATGGTCAAACAGTTTTTCTTTGCAAGACATTTTGTCTTGTTTTATGCAACAGTTTGTTTTGGTCCCCAAATCTGATGGTTGGGTAACACTTTAGTATAGGGACCAATTCTCACTATTAACTAGTTGCTTATTAGCATGCCTATTACTAACATAATAGCTGTTTATTAGTAAAGCACATCATCTGCATGACCATAATCTACATCCCTAATCCTACCAAATACCTAAATTTAACAACTACCTTACTAACTATTAATAAGCAGCAAATTAGAAGTTTACTGAGGCTAATGTTGTAGTCAATGGTTTGTTAATAGCAATAATTGGACCATAGAATAAAGTGTGACCGATGGTTGATTTTGTTCAGGATTTTGAAAACACAAAAATACTTTTGATTTTTTTCAGTGTCATAATAAGTAGATTTTTCTTTTGCTGAGATGGTTACCAGTAACCCTTAATTGGGGACTAAAACTATGCTCTTCTTTCTTTTCTTCTAGTTTTTTGACAGATGTCAGTTTACATCATTTGCTCAATTTTAATGTTTACTGACAATTTCTCACACTTCAAATAGAACGGCTGTCAATGTGTCAAAAAAAGACAGTGGCACTTGGAAAGCATCCAAAATGCTAATTATTTAGAGATGGGTTAAACAGAATACAGGACTTGAAAGGGAGTGTGTAAGGAGTGGGGGCTCGTCCGGGATATATGCTGCGATGAAGCCTTTGTTTGTTTACATACCCCAGTTTATTTAATTGTTTTATTTGAAATCCGGTGTCACTGAGCTTTGGTGTCTGCCCTGGGCTCTCTCAGCCTCTCCCTGTTATTATTGTTACCCTCCTTTCCTACCCTTCGACTTGAAAGGGGGCGTGTAACAATGACCACTATACCAAAGTACTGATTAATGGTAAAGAGTTTAATTCTAAAAGTACAAGACTATATAAGGCTTTTTCCTTTTTAAACCACAATCTAAAGCCACTTTCAACATCTGGCTAAGGCAACTTGCCACATGCTTTTTCACCAGACAGATTGCAGTGCCAAAGGTATACAGCATGAATTAGTATTCATTGTCCCTATAAATAATAAATCATTGATGCATAATAATGTAGAATGTTATATCAAAAAGAGTGACCAATTTATAGTGTTTCATGCGCTTAAACACACTTGGAGGCCTCCTACAGTGTCTACAAAGCCTATTTAATTTTTTCACCTATTTTATCATCTGCTAGGTGAAGTCTGATCACTTAGATGAAGCCGTGTGATTTGAGGCAGGCTTGTGTACCATTCAGATTTGAACTGAGAATCCCTTTTGAATTCCAATTCAATTACAGAATCTAAAGTAGCAAACAGGGTGCAGAATTGTAATTCAAATTTGAATGTAATAAATTAAAATTAAAACATATTAAATGGATCGATCTGAGGCATCATGCATTTCCATGACACAAATGGTGCAGGATCTCTTCGCATATTAAACTAGGAAAGCACTTTAACAGTGTATCTGCTGTGTAACAGAACTTTATTCAGATAATAAAGTGATTCATGGTTGGTTAATACACAGAGTATTTCCTTTAATAAATGACATTAATGATAAAATGGTTATTAGGAGATGGCCAAGTGAGTTATTATGACGGATTTCAAAAGGCAACCACATTTATTCACTGACACCATTTTAGAGAAACATTAAAATCTCGGATTTCAAGAATGAAGTCCTTATAAATAAAGCAGTTTTTAGAATCATCACATAATATGTCTTTTATGAGAAATTTCTACAATAAAATCGCAACATTACAAGATTAAAGTAGCAACATTTTGAGAAAAAAAACACTTAAAGTAAGAACTGTCTTCCCCTTGTCTAACAGTGGGTGAGTAGTTAATGCTTCACACACGATTGCATGGTTCTTCATAAAGTCTGCATTGCAAAAGATTGCATAGGATATACTATGTAGGTTTATAGGATTTAGGACATACTATATAGGTTTATAGTCCAGTTTCACTGTAATTTCTGCTGAGTCTGGCTCATTGTCGAAACCTGCTTATGTGTGCAACAAATATAGCAATCTGATAATAATGGCTCTGAAATGAACGTGCATTGCTGACGTATTGCCAATGTAAGATGTGTGCATCAGGGCTACGACCAGCACAATGAGATTTTGGTGACAAGGGAACCTTTCATTAAAAATATACTTAAAAAGGGCAATACATTGTCCAAATCATGTTGGGAAGTGAAGGATGGCTTGTGCAGAGAATCTGTAGATTGTTTTCCCAGGTTGTCTTGGTTGAGACCTGGCTACATTACACCTTGCCTGTGTCTTGGGCACCTTGTGCATGTTTGTGGTACCATGAGAGACAGACTTTATGCCATTGGTGGCGAGGTGATAATAACTTCAGCTGTACCTCATCACATGCCACCCACAGCAATCTGTAGTGACTCTTAGCCAACTGCTCCTGAAGCGAGTGAGGGTTTTGAGACAACAAATAGAGTGCTGGGGCGACGATGAAATGATGATGAAGATCTTCCATCACATACTAATAAAGCCCTTGAAGCTGCAGCGCTGTAAACACAGGTGCTGTAAGCCATGTTAACTGTTTCACTGACTTCCACCAGACTTACCGTACAAGTATGTTGCTTTCAAGATCTCCTGGGAAGTTGTCTGAAGTAAGTCGTGTACAAGCAATTTTGGTTGGAAAAAAGCACATGCATAAAGCTTGCCACAAAACACCCGCAAAACAAATGACTATGAATGGGTCGGATCGTTTTAAAGTAGACATTTCAAGCTTTCTGTATATTTCAAGTCAAGTAGCCTATACGCTGAGTTTCGCTGAGTTTTTGTGACATGCTTCAGTTCATGAAGACGGAGACGACAGAAAGCGCTTCCTGTTTGTTTTCTTTATTTTATAAAAGCACAAGGTTTTGTTGATATTGTGGATGTATACAAATAAAAATAAACCCTTTACAGTTTCGAATGATGTATTACTCTTACCCGATGGTGTATTTTAAGTTGTTTCCACTGTTTTCAGGAAAAAAAAAATGGATGTGATCATGCCGGCACCACCATGTCATGCAACAATGCACTAACAGCTTCCACACTCCACACAAACACTTGGATATCCGCTTAACTCTTTCCCTGCCAAACACTGAATATTCTAGGTTTCCGTGTTTTGAAAGTAGAGGGTCTGATCTTTATTTTTATGTATTGCATGTTCATACAACAAAATATTCTGGGGGCCATGAAATTTGAGTGAAAATCAACAAAAACGCTGGCGGTGGCTGGCTACTTTTTTCAGAAAAGCTGGCCGAGAAAGAGTTAATAACGCACATTTATCTAGGTTAACGTTAAAGCAAGCAGACATATAAAGTTGCTACTTACCTGTTTCACATTCAGATGATAAGCCATATTTGAGGTGGACGAATGATAGGCGAATGTTTAGATTTCCTTCCCAAAATACTGTAATTAACTCAAGGACCAGCTGTTAACGATCTGTCCATCATAGACACACACAATTTTTTTTTTCTGTGACTAAATGACTAACAAAATTTTTGTGGACTAACTGACTTAGTCAACTATTAGGGGCAGCCCTATTCATTTGATAATTATTTTTTTAGCATGGGTGTTCAGTCCATATAAGCTGTGAATGCTCTGCATCTCCAAGCCATTTGAGAGAATGAGTTCAGCAACTGGCTAAGTAGCATGATTTACTAAATTCCCTTATCATTTGAGGTGTTACACAGAGCTTACATAATAAAATGTTATTAAAAAGTTATTTATATGCCAAACAATGTTAATTTTCTGCAGATCTGTGCCAGTTACGCAGGGATTTGGGTGAGTGGATCCCCAGCTCCATTGCTGTAAATCGTTATTATTTCTGCATTCTGATTGGTTTGTTGGAATGTTGATGATTTCATGCGCAAGGAAATCAGTCCACAGATTGCTTACTTTTTTGGGATGGACAAAACGTGTTGAATTAAGGTACAAGTTTTTTGCATCACGATTGAGCAAACTAATCAAAGTAATCATTTTTGAGGATTTCTGAGGATTTTTTTGTTGTTGTTTTTGTTTTCCCCATGCTTGACCAATCTTGCATATCTGACATGTGTAAACATATGAGACAGCACTGTCATCTGATGGCAACAGCACTACTTTTATATTGACACCTGCACTGATGTTTATTATTACTAGATAGCATACTCTGTTTTTAGCACTTACGGAAGAAAACGGAGAACAAAGGATGCACATTTGGTGTGCAAAGAAATGCTGATGAACCCAAGACCCTGAAAATACGATGTTGGACACTTGAGACGTGTCTGGTCTCGAGTGCTACAGCACTGCTATTGTTGAACTTTTAAGGCATTTTTCTCAGTAATTCTCCTTTGTGTGGCTCAGTATGCATTTGGTGTATAGATCTGTTTTTAACCACTTTACTCATTTTTAATACCTCTTGAAAGTTTCTTGGGTGATGACATTGAAAATGTAGAACAAGGGCCTCTAGGCTCAAGGTCTCTCCAGTCAGCCAACAAAGGCACACAAATGATCAATCATTCTGAGTTAACGTTATCTCTTCTGCTGGAAGCGTGGAGCAGAAATAGACAGGAAGAGAGCAGGGTGATTCACTTTCTGTTGCCCCTGGCCACATACCTATAGTCACCCTGCATTTCTCTGCTGTTCATTCTCCATCTCTGCAGCCAATGCTTGCTTATTCTGAGCATTTTGGGCTGATTTTCTCCATCCGCTATGAAATGGAACTGTTCTGTGGCATTAGTTGGTGTGTTTTCTGAATGATCAGGCTTTATTATAAGTAACCCTGTATAATTGCAGAGGTGGACAATGACACTAACTTTGCAACATCAACAGTTATCAAACTCAACTGAATCCATGTCATACGGATTTGAGCTGAATAATGACACAATTGTACGGTGGCCCAGTCGTGCATAACACAACGTGCCACAAATTCATTGCACAGCGCTGTTTCTCGGCCACGTAAAATTAGCATTAAAGCTAAAATTTGGGCTTTGTACTAGAGGTAATTTTCAAATTTTCTAACAAAATTCTAACACCGCTTTTAACTGCAACAGTCTTTTAAAATGACTCTTTAATTTTGCATATATAAATGGCTAATTTCAAAAGCAGTAAATTGAAAAACAAAAACGTTAAAAATTTGGATTTCCACTACCTCTAGTATAAGGTCTCAGCTTTAACCAGTGTTGGGTATTACTCAAAAAATGTAATCCACTACATATTACTAATTACTTCTTTAAAATTGTAATTTGATTGCATCACTGATTACTGCATTTAAAAAGTAATCAGATTACTAATTACTTTACTTTCAAGTTTACTTTACTTTTCAAGTTACCAAACCTAAAAAATACACTACAAAGTGAAACTCGTTGTTCTCTCATTAATTTAATATTGACTGAAAAATTACAGAAGTATTATTTATATACACTCGCAATATCAACAAAACTTTTTTTTTTTTTTTGGTAAAATAAAGAAAACAAATAGGGTGCGCTTTCTGCATTCTCAGTCCCCGCGAATATCTTCCTGAAATGAGTCACTAACATAAATGAAAATGACCTGAGAAATATATTAAAAAAGCTTGAAGTGTCTATTTTTAAATGAAGTCATGTGGAAAACAAATATTCTCTGATAAAATAATCTGCATGAAAGCAACGCGAGGTACAGTCTTTCCTGTCTGATCTCACCTATAATGTGATCATGCCCATACACATCGCACTCTATAAGATAATCATCCACGTGAAACCAGGCTTGAGACACGCAAATATGTGAATGTCCACATCCCCTCTGTAAACAAAGAAAGATTCAAGTTCATCTCGGCTAATTTTCGTCTTTGGAAGAAGGTGCACTGTGAGGAATAAGCCTTGAATTTACTTTAGAAAAAGAATACGATGTGACGCGGCTTAATCCGGCGGATAATCTCATACTGATGAGTCATTTATTTTTACTTACAGCCTATTAGTGTTACTGTGACATAAACTTGTATACATTCACTTGTTGAACTTTTCTCAAACTATCCACCTTTATCTTGCCGTAAAAATGGGCACGGCCATTTGTAAATTCTATGGTTCTAGCTTCCGGTCTCATCTGCGTACAGCTATTTTTAGCTGTACTAAACAGTTCGTTTTGTTGCTTGATATTGAAAATTGGTGTGTCTTATCATATTATTTGAATATATTATCCTAATTATGAACACACTGGTTTGTAGTGCAAACAGTTTAACCGTTTACTGCAAGTTGTTATTCTCCTCATTATTTACCTGTAGCGGCTAATAAACCGGAAGTCATAGGCTTACTTCCGCGTTGAAGAAAAAGGTGGATAATGACTGACTAAAATATTTGAAATCGAGTGCAACATTTTGAAATGTAATAGGTAACCTTTTATTGCATCTAAATGTTGTAGGACTCGTCTGCATTTTAGCTCGCAATCTCTGTGATTTATTAAAGGGCATACTGACGCGAAAAACATAATTTTTACTTCATATTTTTTAACACTGCATTTGTAACTTAAGTAACATAATTTTATTTACATTAGTAACTGTAATCAAATTACATTATATGGAGAGGCACTGAAATGTAGACCTTCGTTTATGTGTTTTTGACCATGACGTGAGAACAGCTAGCTATTTAGGTTTGTAAGTTAACATGGACTCACTAGCTAGTTTTATCCAGAGATCCCTTGCTGAAGCACAAGATGGCATTAACGTTCTGCTTGAGCAGATGAAAATTGTAACTTAATAAGAGTATGACAGCCAGAAAATGAACGTTGAATAATAAAATAAATTCCAAATTCTATTGCCTATCCTCTGAGGATACCTGGAATCAGTGTTACAACGACCCCAGGCACATCATTTTACCATTTTTTGCAGCATAAACACCATCAAACCGATGAGAGCTTAGGATCTTCCAGTGTTTCTCTATGCCGCTGAGTTCATTGCCTCAACTGCCATTGGCTCATCTGTGTTCGAGGGGAGGGTCTTACCGATAGATCAACTGTCTTCTGTAGAGCTGCTTATAGGTGAATTGAACTCTTTTACAGCGGAAACTGAATTTATGAAATTTACAACGCTGTTATATCCTGTTTATTAATGTGAAGGTAAATTAGGGAACACCATTCACTATCAACTAGTTGCGTATAAGCATGCATATTAGCTGTTTATTAGTACTTATAAAGCAGATACTAATGCATGACCATATTCTAGATCCCTTAACCCAACCCTATACCTAAACATAACTACTACAACAAACTTACCTACTATCAATAAGCAGCAAATTGGGAGTTTATTTAGGGAAAAAGGTGATAGTCTAAAGTGTTACCAATATTTTTGTCTTGACTTCAGTGGAGCAGAACATCATCCAATTGTTCTAAAAACACAGAGTTCATCAGCAGGACACAGAAAAATCAGACAAACAAACAACAACAACAAAAAAAACTTGAAGCAACAACTATTATATCTATATATATTCCACTTTACCTGCATACATAGAGTATACTTAATGTGATATATAATATAGCAAAAATCATCATTGCTAATCACGATCAATAAGGCATTGCAATAAGGCATTATGCATCTCTATAAATCCGCATTAAAACAAAGCGAATTCTAAAAAAACATTGAATAAAACTGACTTGATGTCTGTATGTATATATGCTAACAATTAAAAAAATAAAAAATGAAATTGGATACAAAGAAAGAGTTTGAAAGTAATTGTATAATATTAAATGCATTATTGAAAGCTGTATATTTGTAGTTAAAATTGCTTTCTCTAAGGTGCTTAAGCATTTTAAAATGGATGAATTAAGAGACTTAAGAGAGGGTTTTAGCATTTTGGCCATTCAAAAGTAGCATGTACTTTTGTCTACAAGTCTTGAACTGTACTTTGAGCATGTCTACATTTTCAAACATGATATCACAAGTGACTGCACATCATTTTCAGATTTGTGTTGCTACAAATGTAGAAAATTCAGTCTCTAGTTTCTGTTGGGTTCAAAGGACCCATCAAAGCCACTGAAAATGAGGTCATCTCAGCATGGGAGAGGTGCGACACATGGAGCTGAATACATCACGGAAATCTGAGATCAGATACCTTGATGAGCTCCATCTTCTAACTTAGAATTGCTTACCAATGCTGAGTCATCATGCATCCATAAAACAACGAATGCGTTTGAGTGGCAATCAAACACAGGGCGGGATAAAAAGCAAGCACATAACCTGGATGAATTCAATCTGACCCCTAGATCCTCACAACTGTTGTTTTTCCTCTGGGTTGCAAAGAATTACTTGATTCATTGGCCTGACACGGCAAGAAATGAGACCTGGAAGGCAAGTTCCTCTAGTCTCACTTCAAGGCTTGTCTGATTGGTGCTGAGAGATGTTGACAACAACTTCATATTGATTTGTTGAATCAAGTGCTAGAGGGGTCACACATGTGCTTTTTTACTAATTTTGAACAGAAATGAATCGCAAGGCTCTAGATTGTGAATGGAGAGATATCACACACCACAAGACAAGTGTCACAAGCATATCTAGCATGTATTTTCATGTTGAATGGATTTTGTTTTCTTTTATAAAACAGTAAGTGCTCAGTATGTCCTCAGCTTTGAGCAGTCACAGTTTGCTATAACAGTAGGTGAAGTAGAGAATGTTGACTCAGCCACACAGAGGTGTTTTCTTTTTGAAGTTGATTAATAGAGGACTATTAATGGGGGCACACTGTGCAACATATTAACCAAACGGGCCGTTTACTGCTCCAAATAGTAGAGCATGGCGCTAGCAACGTCAAGATCATGGGTTCAATTCCCAGGGAAAGCAAGAGCTGATAAAATGTAGAAACTGTAACTTGAATGCAATGTAAGTCTTGAAACCCTCATTATGGTAGTTTATTAAAACATTGGTTCTCAAAGTGTGCAGCTTTGATGAATCACGAATAACCTAACCTAATGCAATTAACTACAATTAGTTAAAGAAAAGTTTTGTTTTAAATAAAACATGCAGAGTCCTGTAAAACATGAGTCATAATAAAAGAGCTCTAAGACTTGTAGAGGCATTCTAAAATGGCATGGCTTCTTCGGCAAATGCAGTTTTAATTCTCATTTGCTTTTGTTAACACTATTGGTTAGGTTTAGGATAGGGTTTACTGTAGTAGAACATTAACATTTTAGCATTAACATTCTGCTCACCAGATATTTCATTTCTGAACTGCAGTATATGAACACAGATATGTTAAACATCCAACATAATAACACACTGCCAGATTCACGTTCATCTGTTTCAGATAAAACTGAACATGCTTTTAGCACCAATCACTGGACATTTCAATTTAAATATCTCACAAAAATGTAGTATCATTTTGCAGAAATGTCACCACACACACATATTTCCAGCGAGGGGGCAGTCGTGGCCTAATGGATAGAGAGTTGGACTTGTAACCCAAAGGTCACGGGTTCGAGTCTCAGGTCCGGCAGGGATTGTCGGTGGGGGGAGTGAATAACCAGCGCTCTCTCCACCTTCAATACCACGACTGAGGTGAGACCGTACTGAGGTGTAATTGTTTTTTTGCTCTTAGGCTGTATTAATAAGGGTGTTTCTTGTACCAATTCAGCTTGTTGCAGACATGATGTACCAGAAAACATTTAGTATTTACATTAAACAATATTAAAATTCATTCACATCTCTCAGCTGAAAAATGTTTTTGCATGTTTTAAATTAAATGCTTTTTGCATAAATAAATGCATAATGATAAAACAATCAACTCTGTATTAATTGTTTACTTTCTTTTTGCTCCATCACTCAAATCTTTTGTAGACTCATCTGTTCTTGTTCATTATGAGTGGCATATGTGAGTTGTTACTGTAACTCAAGAACCACTCAGAATGACTCAGTAGAACATTTGATGATTTCCTCAACTGTAGGTTTTAGTTAAGTGGTTCTCAACTGGTTTCCCTACTAGACGTTCTATTCAGATATAATGTTGGACATCAAGTGGTGATGCAACACCGGGTCCAAGCTTGCACTACATTTTGATACCATCTCAACAACTTTTTATGAGGGCTTACATTTATTTATAGCACATATTTAAACTGAGCCTTCAAAAACCACATGTATATGTTTGTATTGCATACCAACATGGCTGACAGCTGTTAATGCACAATCACCGTTTTAGATCGACTGACTGTAAAACTGTATAAGATTTCCATTCGAACTGTAAATTGGCTTATTTTACATTTGAAAATTCATATAAAACTAAATAAATAAAAAATAAAATGCAATTATTAGCATTATTTTTGAGTGCACAATAAAATAATTGTATTTTAATTTAATACTCACTTTTTATGTTAAAATATAATAGTATCATCATACTAGAATATTAGCCATGTATTAGTACTAATTTAGTACATACAGTATTAATGCTTTATTCAAGCCCTTATTCTGCATCCCTAATCCTACCCAATACCTAAACTTAACAACTACCTTACTAACTATTAATAAGAAGCAAATTAGGAATTTATTGAGGAAAAAGTCATAGTTAATAGTGAATAATTATTCACTATTCTAAAGTGTTACCAAAAATTCATTAAAAAAAAAAAAAAAAAAAAAATATATATATATATATATATATATATATATATATATATATATATGGTAACACTTTAGAATAGGGAACACTTATTCACTATTAACTACGACTTTTCCTCAATAAATTTCTAATTTGCTGCTTATTAATAGTTAGTGCTGTAGTTGTTAAGTTTAGGTATTGGGTAGGATTAGGGATGTAGAATAAGGTCATGCAGAATAAGGCATTAATATGTGCTTAATTACTACTAATAAATAGCTAATACTGTAGTAATATGCATGCTAATAAGCAACTAGTTAACCCCTTAACTGTCACCCCCATTTTTGAAAATTCACGAGAAAGTGCACTACACAAACTTAAATTATTATAATTCATGAACACTTTTGAATACAGATCTAAGGTTGGTCTCTTTTTAAAGAAGACAATTAGCAGATTACTACAGAAGTGTAATCACTTAGTAACAGTAAAGTATTAAAAAGCTATAGAAGTTTAAATTTACTGTAAAAAAATATTATACTATTTTTATTTTATTTTATATAAAATAAATATTTTTAAAAATAGTTAAAAATCCAAAATTGCTATAAAATTAAAGCCATATGTGTACATAAGTTGTGATCCAAATTTGAAGTTGATGTAAAAAAAATTGAGGCTCATATGCAATTTTGTTTAGGCGTTATACCAAAAACAGCCACCGGATGCCATTCAAACTCCATTGAATTTTTTTTTTTTTTTATGCATTTCTGTCACAATTCTATCAATTTCTCTCTCAATATTACATCTATAACAACTTAACCACCAAATATGGAATCTTGGGACTCAGACCTTTCCAACGATATGTATTTTGTCAAGATTATAAAAAGTTTTGATTCTAAATGACCATAATACATTTTGTAATATGACACCCCCGCTAAGGGGGAGGAGACCGCTAAAACATTTTGAAATACCATTTCTATGGTAATGCAATATCCCATTTCAAAATGGTTTTCACACGATAAATTTTGAGATTTTATGCTTTCAAATGGTATTTAACTCATGATGATAGCTAAAACATGTGATAGGGAAAAAGGCAAGGAAATAAAGACTTTTTGTGACAAAGGTCAGAACTCCTGTTATGATGTAGATTTATCATAGACTCTTGGCGCACTCTTGTCATAAATGAATCTATTACTGTTCCTACATAATTTGCAACAACAAAAAATGGTAATATATCTATTTAGGAGACGTAGACCTTTCCAATGATATATAGTTTGTCATGATTACATTAGGATTTAACTGTATACGGGACGGAGACCGAAAATAAAGTGTTACCAAATATATATATAAATATATGTATATTACATATAATTTATATATACACATATACATTTAATGGGTCACACTATGCATTACAGTATTACAGCTCACGGTGAGTATATACTGTATAAGCACTGTTTATTTGATATCTGACAGAATGTTTGGACCTGGAATTAATCGGATAGATCTGCAACACATTTTTGGGTTGCACCAGTTGAGAGCCTTCTGTTGTAGCTGACTATGGACTAAACTGGTGACTATCTTCATTAAGAACTGTGTCAGGTGAAAGTGCATTGTTCAAACATCAGTGACAATGGCATGATTATCATTCAGGTCATTGGCGCCTTCGATTCAGTCCCTCGTTGCATTGCAAGGTATCGCTCATTACCTACGCAAAGACTTTCTGTCACAGATCGCAGGGTGTGTCAAATACCACCCTCTGAACCTGAGAACAGTCAGCAGAAATTTTCAATACGATATATCAACCAATGACAAGACACCACGACCTGGTGCAGACCCTTGACCAGATGTCTGGCTTTATCATGGTTAATTCAAGAGGTTCTTTGAAAGAGCGCAAAATAATTAGCAGCTTTAGCTCCCTTCCTTTTACCATTCTCATGTTGATTCTCGGCTGGCGGTTGAAAGAAGATGAAAGCTTGTATGATCGATTCCAGCTATCCCTGTCGAGATGAGGTGAAATCGGTTTGTGTTGGCAGAGCCTAGACGACAAATAAATTAGCACTGATTTAGATCAGACAAGTGCTGAACAAAGGTATCAACATGCAGAAGTGGTAGAGAAGCATATTGATCCACCTCAGTGCATGCTAATGCGATACATGATCAAGGCTGACGGTGGCTGCTGATTCTATTCCGGTGTGCTTTCTTCACACGAAGGCCAAGATTAAATACAGCTTGTTCTTGATTGTCACGAAAGATGCTTTAGATGCTACTTTCTCACAAAAGGTTTTAGAGGTGTCAGTAGCGCGGTTCCACAGTATGGGTAGTATTGAGTTCATTTGTAATTCTGGGCTCAGTTCAGTAGGGCTGTTTGACTGACAGGCAGCTGCTTTCAAACACTCACATGCATTTACAGTACACACATGTTCATGCAACTTGTGGCAACTCAGGTGTGCACAACTGTCAAATACTCACAGTGGTCACACTTGAGTGCCCTTTTCAAAGCTGAACTATTTTTAACTTGACAGGGAGCCTCAAAAATATGGTGTTAAATTAAAATGATTTCCTTTCAGGGAAGGTCAATAAGTCTATTAAAATATCAGATAATTTCATTGTTTTATGACAAGGAAATGCTAGTTCCGATTTTAAAATATCATGGGGTGTGACCTCCCAAAAAATCTAACGATATTTATGAATGAATAATTAATAATATTAATAATTCATGACAATATGTTAAGGGTCATATTTAAAAAATTAAATAAAAATACCGCAAATTTATTAGGTATAAGGAAAATAGATTACTTTTGATGGTTACAGCACATGATAATTGTTAAATTGTTATTATTTATTTGTCTATGTTTCTATGTTTTCTTAAAAATGGTAAACGTTTTTCAAAACCAAATAAAACTTTAAAAACAAACTTTTTTTGAAAGATGTTTTGGTCACGCTTATTTTAAGGTTCAATTCTCACTATTAACTGACTATTTAACTATGACTTTTGCCTCAATAAACTTCTAATTTGCTGCTTATTAATAGTTAGTAAGGTAGTTGTTAAGTTTAGGTATTGGGTATAAGGATCTAAAATATGATCATGCAGAATAAGACATTTATATGTGCTTTAATAATCAGCCAATATGCTAGTAATATTCATGCTAATAAGAAACTAGTTAATAGTGAGAATTTGTGCCTAAACTAAACTGTTACTGAAGTTTTTTTCCTTTTCTTCATCATGCACGCTCTTATTTGTCATTTACCCTAAAGCCACTTTTGTCTGCAACAATATGCATATGTAAAATGCAAATATTGATATGTGAATGATTTGATTAATTATTTAATTTAAAAATGAATATTACTACTTGTCTTTATTTTATACCATAAACTGGTAACAAAACTGGTATCAAGTTTCATTGATCTTGGTATTGATTTTTAACACTTTGGTTTTGTGACGACCTGCTGTTAAAGAAACCGTTTGAAATATAAAATGAACACTTAATCCATTTCATGCTGTCAGTCACCCACAGCCTGCAGCTGTTATACAGTCCTGTTGTTCTGTACAAGTGTGTTTTTCAATTTGCTTGCCCTTAGCATAACCCTAACTCGACGCACAGGTATATTAGATAGAAAGTGGATTACATGCATGAGAAGGGGTTTGTGTCACTGACACGGTCTCCACCGCACAACAGACACCAGCTGTAGAATAAAACAAGACTTGACCCTTTAAGACCTTAAGCTAGGGTCTGAATGAATGAATGAAAGCAGGCAATTGAATTACTGAACATTCCATCAGTTTCAAAATGACTTTCTTATCATTTAATAGAAGAAGCTCCAGCCATCCGATTGCTTATGCACCTCACTGCAGCAGAATTAGATGAGTGTGAGTAAATGTAAATTTGTTCCTGGGGAAAGGGTTTTGTACATCTGGAAATGTGTACAACTGTCATGAATCCTGTCCGTGGTCTTCCGTCTGCTCGCCACCAGAGGTCTCCTTCCGATTACATTGACTCTCACACTACACAAACTGTTACATGTCACCCTGGACTACATTTCCCATGCTCCATTGCACTGATTGCAGTCTCATCTGCAGGCAGTCACACACACTTTAAATACAAGGCCCTAACCACTATTCAGGGCCGAGTATTGTTTAGCGCTTATTGCTCTCCTAGTGATAGCTACATTACGGAGCCAGTCTAGTTTCTCCAGTCTTAGTTCCCAGTCATATCTAGTCTTGTTCATTGCCTGATTTCCTGTGTTTAGATCCTGGCCTGTGTATCTCGATTCTGTTTGTTCTCTGCCTACTCTGGATTTTGCTTGTTCTGGATTACCCTGTTTGGGTACTTTATTCTTCTCGCCTGGACTCTAGCCTGTTTTGGATTATCCCTTTGCTTTTCCCTCTGGATAACGTTCGCTGATGTGTTGACCCACGCCTATGTTAAGAATACTCTTTTGTCTAGCCCTGTTCAACCTTGTTTGCCAGAGTCGATCTTTGCCTGTTTTGACCACGTCTCTCTTCAAATAAAGCTTTGCAAATGGATCTGCACGTCTCGCTACTCTGTCACTCTGTAACAACAACTATAACCAAATTGCTGAGTGGATTCTTATATACCTTCATATTCAAATGTATATCAAATATTAAGCATTTTTCCACGTTGTTAGATTATTAAAATAAAAAATAGGTCATTTTGATATTTAAAGTCCTTAAAATGCACCAAATGTTGATCACTTGAAACATTCACTGAAGAATGCATTCTTTTAAATAATAGACAGATTACACTCTATTAGTCATAAATCCTCTCAAAAACATGTCCTGGGTCATAAATCTCAACAAAATCAAAATAAAGTAATATTTTACGATAAAGAAAAATAAATGTGTAAAATGATATGTAAATATATTATATATATGCAATACATTACATATCATATACTGTATATGCATTTATGCCACAGGGCTGTTAAATGTTTGCATGCTGTTAGACTTACAAATGACTGCACCAAATGATTTCAGTCATTTCAAGGATCCTTGCAGCCTACACCAGCAATAAAAATCCAGGTTCTCAGTGGACACTTACTAAACAGCACTGTAAAAGGAGCTCTAGGTGGTTTCATTTATATTTAAATAAAGCGACATAAATAATTTATCAGGCTTTTGTTTACTCGCTGTATAGGATCCTGTCATCAGGATTACAGTAAAAGCTTGTGTTGACTATTTTACATTATTATCACTCAAAATACTACTGGAAGTTAGCTGCATACTCAATTTTCAATGTATTTTTATTTTTGGGAGATTATCAAACAAACAAAACAAAAACAAAAAATAGGAAGACAGCATATGCTGATTGGGTATGTTTTGAAGCATGGCAGCTGGTTTGAGCTGGTTTAAGCTGGTCCATAGTTGGTCCTGAGCTGGTTTAAGTTGGTCATGTGCTGGTCCTAAGCAACTAGCTCCTGCTCAGGACCAGCTTAAACCAGCTCAAACAAGCTGCCATGCTTCAGAACATACCTAACCAGCAAACTGTCAGACTATTGTCCTGTCTTTTGTTTTGTTCCCCATGTGCTTTTCTTGCCCTAGGTTCTCCCTCTATGTCCTTATTTGGCTAGTTTCCTGTTTCCTGTTCTTGTTTAGTTTATTAGTCCCCAGCCGTGTGTCGTTAATTATCTAGTTTACTCCTCGTTTAGTTCTAGTACTTAAGCCCTGTGTTTCCCTGTCTTTGATTTTCATTCTGTGTCTCCTATGTGCTCTGTGTTAGGATTAATAAAGCCTGTGTGATTGGAAGAATTCCTTGTCTCCTCGTTCCCTGCTCCAGAGAAACGTGACACATATGCTTTTATTTTTCAACAGGGATTTGTAATATTTTATATGTTCTGTTTTAATTTTGCATGTAAAAATAGCTGAAATCACAACACAGACATTATTTAACTTATGTGTATGGTGATTTTTATCAGATGATGTCTTGTTTATAAATCCAGATTTTAGCAGTGCAAAGCTACAGATTGGAAGTGACTGCATGTAGTCTTAATGGGTCGCGTTGTCTGACAACAGAAACATAATATGTAAATAAGAACAGTTTTTATTGGGAATTTTTTTAATTTAAGTGACTTTTTAGTGACTTTTTAAGCAAGACTTATCTCATTTTCATTGATGGCATTTGAAAACACTGCATTAAACGGCACAGAAACCTCTCAACGCTGTTCCATGAAGGACTTTTTCAAAAACCCGACAAATGTCTTAAAATATAAAACATCTGAGGGGTTGTATCTGTGGTTTAAGTGGAATAATTGACTCTAGGCTGCTGAATTATTGAAAAATAATGCTTCATGTCGTGGCCACATTACCACCAGTGGTCTGGTCAATTATTCCTTACTGTATTCGTTCAACAGTTTATAAAAAATTCTATACATTCAAGCCTCTAAAAATCTTTTTGAAATACTGTTTTGCAGGAATTACAGAGGCATAAACCATTCTTATTCATTAATCTCAAAGAAAACCATATGTACATAATAAATGTTATGATTCATTTGCCAGATGTCTACTTGAAAGGGACCATTGAGTCCAGGGAACGGTAATCCTTTATGAAAATGTTCAAGGCACACTTTCATGAAAATTTGTCTTTTACCAAGACATTTTGTTGATTTATTGATGTGGTAGCTGCTCAGAACTGGAACACATTAATATGCATGCTTGCTTAAACATAGTAGGGCGAGCTATCCATGCCCTCGTCAGCATCTCGTTAGGTTCCAGAGAATGTCGTTCAGAACCATGGACAGCTGCCAGATATTACATAACTCACGGAAATGAGCCACACCTGAAACCATTTGGCTGTCATTACCAGCGAGAATTACAGAAGTGCTAGAGTCCCACCCAGCGTTTGAATAATGTCTACTTCCCTAGTAGTAAACTAAAAGCAGCATGTCAAATCAGCAACTTCAAAACGTAAAAAATATCTGTGAACTACTAGTTCTGGTGAGAAATGTACATCCAAATGAGCATCTAAATATCTTATGAAGCAACTCAAGTCATCACAAAAATATGTTTTCAGAACGTTTGGCTAATGTTGGTTCAGTGGTAAAACAAAGTTCTAAATGTTCTCTAAACATTGAAAATGTCAATCTTTAAAAAAAGAAAAAAGAAAAGAAAATGATTTAATGTTTGGTAACACTTTTTTTTTAAAGGACCAATTCTCACTATTAACCAGTTGCTACGGAGTGTCCATATTACTAGGATGTTACGTATTCTCCATGAGCATATTTCAGATCCCTTAATCCTACCCCTATTAATAAAGCAGCAAATAAATAACTATTAATAAGCAGCAAATTAGGAGTTTATTGTGTCAAAAGTTGTAGTTAATAGACACTAGTGATATCTGGGCCTTAAAATAAAGTGTAACCTAATGTTTTCCTTGGTTATGCAAATGTTAGCAAAAACATTAAGATAAATATTTAATTTTATCATCTTGCATACAATAGGGGAATGTTCTCTGAATGTTCATAACAAGCAGTATCCACATTTAAAAAATGTTAGACAAACATATAATAATTAAGGTTTTTTTTTTTTTTTGCTAATGTTTTGAGAATAACCAGATAACATTCTGTTATTGTTACTGGATGAGCGTTTGTTCATAACTTTTAGGGAAACTTGCCAGAATGTCATCCAAATTTCTGAAAACATACTGCAGATTTGAACCACACTATCAAATGGAGTATACAGTACTTTGAAAGGCTGTGCGTTTGACTTTAAAAAAAAAAAAAAAGAAAAAAAAAGTATACTTTGGCCTTTAGCTGGGAACATGGCAGATGTAGTAGTTCATAATACAAATGTGACCGAACGGTTACAGACCAGGCGGGAGTCAGCCTAACCTAAAGAATGATTCTTGATATAATTTTTGGTTGTTGACTACGCCACTTAGGGACTTGCACCCTAAGAATATATTACAAGCCACCGGCTTTTATCTACTCAGAGCACACAGGTTCGTTATCAGCAAGTAACTGGGCAGAGTCATGGGTTCTACAAAAGGATATTTTATTATAACAAGCCTCAGTCACACTCTAAAAACCACCCTCAATGGAGCATTAGACAAACACTAATTCAACATACCTACAATAAATTACAAAGAAATGAGTTGAAAGGCTGAGATGTCAATACCAGCAACGGTAAATTACAACAGAGATCAACACATTCATCAACGTGACCATACAGGGCTGGAGGACATCTACGTTGGGCACCCCCGGCTGGGAGTGGCCTATAAGAAAAGCAAAAAGTAAAAGCTCACTTCATACTCACACCTCACCACACCACACAAGTGAAAGTAAAGCACTCAAGTGCACAGGAGACCCCACTACCACAGCCCCAGGACACCCTCGTAAGTGGCCCTCAGCTCCTGTATGGAAATACAAGAAAATAATGAATACAAATATACAATAAACAATTTTACACCACTAGCGGTGTAGACTAATACAAAACAATAAATGGGTTCAGAATGGAACAGTTAGCTGGACTTACACAGCCCGAAAATCCAGCGTCCCCAATAATGTCATGAAAATCACATAAAGAAATAAATCACAATAATGGACATACGAACACAGGAGAATAACTCCTTTTAGTCTTTAACAAAAACCAAAAGAATAACTCAACTTAAGTCACAAACACATACAACAACGACCAGACAAAATATCTTAAAGACAAGAGAAAAAAAAAAGAAAACTACACATCAATTCACCATTTCACCTTTCAGACAGACAACAAACCAGATTAACTGGAAACAAAAGAAAAGAAAATCAAAAATCCAAGCGAGACAACAGCGCTGGCCGGGCCGCTCACCCTACTGCCACATATTGCAGCATGTCATGCCCAACCTATCCAACACGAAGATACCAAGGGTCAGAATATAGTAAAATAAATGCTAATGGAATAAATGTTCAATACATACCGACGATGACGATTCTGTTTACCTCGGTGAACTATAACTGGTGCACGGACGCCGCGAAGATGATAATTCTGTTCACTTAGGTGAACTGCAGCTGCTGCACGGACGCCACTAACAACCCGCGCCACAAAACGCTGCAATGATACACATTATAAACGCACGCACACCAACATTAAGCCCACGTGAACGCCACTCACCTGAATAAACAGCCAGCCAACTCCCTCCTATCGGCTCCTGTATCAAAAGGTCCCACTGATTTGCTTGCTAACTCCCAGTCTATACCAGCACCAACAGAGAATATTTAGTAGTCATATCCTAGGAAAATAAATCACCCATAAACGCTTACAAATACCTTTTTCCTGCAGCACGTAGAGCCGGAATGACAACACAATAGAGCGGATGTTACAACCGATTACATCACAACACAGCCTATTTAAATACGCTTTTCCTAATTGGACATAACCAATGAGTGACGTCTACGTCACCCACTCACTACACAAATATGCATACTTATACAGCATGATTTTTTAAATGGTTGGGAAATAAGTTCATCAAATGCAGTACATAATTTGAACGTAAACAAATTTGGATGCTGCTCCAGTCAAGTGAGTGACCAACATTGTGCAACCATAATAGCGTTCCCCACCTGCTGCAATTCAAAGATTGTGCTCATGCAACCCAGCACGCATCCTACAAGTCCACTGTCATTCGTTTAAAAGGACATCACAAAACGTCACAAAGATTCAGAAGCACTTGCAGCAATTCATGTGATAATTTATACATTGACAGACCAAGGTAATTTGATGGTAAAACTAAGGACAGCAACATTTACTGTATGTATAGACAAAACTGGCTTGTCTTGGATTACAGTCTGCAAATGGCTTTAAAGGGGTCATGAACTTTAATCAAATCCTTCAGAAAATGAAAGTATTACAATCACATAAGCTCTTTTCCAGTATCCACTTGCAGTCAAAATGTGGGGAGAGACAACTGTCCTCAAGGTTATTCTTACAACACATGATGGACCGGATTAACCAGGTCATGCCATTAGCTCAGTTATATGTTGTAATCCCATTGTTCTCTGCAAGGAGTCTTAGACCAGCTGTGAGAAGCTTAGATATGTTCTGGTTTCCTAAAGTGCATGGGACTGGTGACTTGGTGTCTGGTCAGAGATCTCTTATGAAAAACTGCTCCAAGTCCTTGAAGCATCTTGGAGATGAATGAAAATGTGAGGGATAGCTCTTTCCAGATCTCCTTGAATTTAGCAACATCTTCACATTAAAAAACATTGGATAGATAAGTTAGTACAGCATGACAGCCACTATTCTCTAGAGATCCTTATCAGGCAACAGTCTTGTTGGGTGCCAGAGTCTTGCTCAAGGCTGTGAAATAAGTAGTTGAGAAGATGGAAGGAATGGGATTAATTGAGAAACCCAACACCTGATCTTGAAACTAGACAGGACTTTTTGTAGCACCTTTAGGAAGCTTAATTAAGTCTCGACCGTTGACAGTTCCTCTATGGGTCAGCAAGGTTATTGATCGGCTAGACAGTGCCATGATTATAAGGAGTAATTTCAAACTGGCAGAGAGCTGATGAAAGCAAAAGAATGAAAAGTGTAGTTGATCAAAAATTGCACAGACTGCACTAATCAGTTCTTCAATGATTATGGAGCCCAATGAACATCACTTCCCTTCACTTCACTCTCAACTCAACACTCAAGAAATCTTGTGAATTTCACCTAATTTATCCTTCACAGCGGATATAACTCTTCTTGGAGTTCATATAAATTGGCCATTTATAATCTGAGGATTAATCTTCAGTGTCAACATGTTCCATTAATCATGTCATGTCCATGTAAAGTTGTAATAGATTGGATCCAACATGCAGAGGATTACTAATTAGGATCGAAATCCAGGGAAAATACCCAAAGAACTGATAGTTAGAGTTATGTACAATAAAAATACATTACATATTGCACTTGATGTGATTGCTTGTGTTCAATATAATTAATGATTACTTGCATACAAAATTTTCTGCACAACATCTTTGCACATTGGGAACAGACAACAGTCTGTTAATGTAGTGTAAAATATATTTAGCAAAATACATGATGTCCTTAAATTATTTTAGTGGTTAATATAAAGAGAATAATTTAATTTAGCAGAAAACCCCTGCAAATGTACACATTCTGATGGCACTATAAAACTCATAGGACATACTCATACATCATTTACAGTTTCTTCTACAGAGTCTGATACTGGACCTCATGCACATTTTATAATATGCAGAATAACAGCATAAATAATGTAGAATTAAATGGGTATGAAACATACTACTTTGGCATGCTGTAAGTGCTCTTGGTGAAGGCCTGATTACTACTTCTTTTGTCACATCTTGACCAACTGTCCATTCAAACACATCATGATAATATTACCTCAGTCACAACCAAGGAAGTCGATGGAAGATTGAGTTTTTTGGCATGGGTGACGACTGCCAACACCACTAAACGAGTCTAATGGACCACATGAGTGGCAGAATGACAGCTGTTACACAAGCTGGCATGTGAAGAACTCTAATGGATGCTTGTTTTACACGGTGGGGAAAAAGACATGCCAGGCTCAAGCAACAAAAAGCCGCCTAACAAACTGGTTTGCAGGAACATTTTTGGAAAACATCACCCTTCACAGTGTTAACATGACCTTCATGATACTAATACAGACAGTTTCAGAAATATTGGCACCCCCAAGAAACTGGGCAAAAAGTCATACAAAATAAACAATACATACCTCAAAATGTGTTTAGCTTTTTTTTTTCTTTTTTTTTTTTTAATTGAAATCATTACTGAGTATGTATGTATCTTTTTGTTTTTTAATTTAATTTAATTTAATTTAATTTTACTTTTAGTTTATTCTTACAAAAACATATGGATCAAAATGTTGGCACTGCAATCAGATGAAACAAAGATGAAACTTTTGGTTATGCACACCATTGCCACTTGTGGTTGGAAAAAAAATAAAAGACCTAATATTGAGAAAAAACTGTGTTACAGAAAACCTCATACATGTAACATTAATTTGTTTAAATAATAATAATAATAATAAAAAATATATAAGGTTTTGTTCAATTCATAAAAAAATTGGACTAGTGACAAACCTAGTTCTATTTGGTGATGGGTATCACTGATACTGTTTAATGATGCATATAAAAAAAAATAGTGAGAAGTTAATTGAAAGTCATGGCACAATACTTATACATAATGCATTGTTCATAGTACATAATAACTTTAGTCCCCCAGTGTGCAGACCAAAGTCAACTATGACAAGTAATGAAAAATTCCATTTGATATTTGGGGAAAAAAATAAAATAAAATAATTGGAAGAAAGCAGGTAACACCAGGGGATCTGTTCTCCTCTGGCTGTATAGTCCAGATATAATGTCAGTAATTATGTCAATATGTTACTACTTTGATTGAACTGTAAGATAAAGTTGCGGGAGCCTTTGAGGTCGAGATTAGTAGATGTTGGAAAGCAACATCATGCTGGGCCAGAGCTGGATCTTGTAGACTGTAGCATCCTCAGGATAGGCATCCCGAGGGTAGGAAGAAATGTGTAAAAGACTGATAGATTATTAGCATTTAGATGCCATTCAATTAAATCACAGATGTGAGGTATGAGGGGTGTTTTCAGTTCCAGCAGATAGGTTTTCAGTAACCATGAGCTAGGAAGATTTTTCCATAGTTTAGGAGCCAAGTAAGAAAAGTGTATCTCCTTTTGTGGATTTTGATATTCTAGGAACTACCAACAGACCAAAATTTGGGAGCATAATAAACATGATGGATTATCGCGAGATAAAGGATTGCTTTAGTACTGGCGAGCTAGCCGGTTCAAGGCCTTGTACATAATTAGCAGAATTTTATAATTAATACAAAACCTGACAGGTAGCCAATGTAGAGCCAATAAAATTGGGCTGGTATGATCATATTTCATAGATTAATAAGCGCTCTAGCTGCTGCATTAGAACCAGCTGAAGCGTATTTATTGAGTCTACAGGACATCCACCCAATAAGGCATTACAGTAATCTAGTCTTGAGGTCATGCACACATTAATAGTTTTTTTTTTTTTTTTGCCATCTGAGACAGACAGCGTACAGTATGTCTTAGTTTAGCAGCATTTCTAAGGTGGAAAAAGGCTGTTCAACAAACATTGGAAACATGATTGGCAATGGACAGATTGATATTAAACATAACACCAAGGTTCAAGGTAACTATAGAAGACAGTTAACAGTAACAGTGTAACATTAAGTCCATCAAGAGAAAAGCTGTATTCATCTTATGCTTTGCGTTTTTTGATTAATACCTGTGTTTTGACATAAGACAGGAATTACTAACTTAATTACTAACTTACTATCTGGTCTTTGATATCAGTAATACTCTACTAACTTGGCAGGTGTTATCGGGTCTGGAGAAAATCTGGACAGTATAACATTTACATTTAGTCATTTTGCAGACACTTTTATCCAAAGCGACTTACAATTGGGGAATCAGATCAATCAGATCAGACAGAGGAAGCGCTTGCATCACCAAGTCTCAATCATTGTTCAAATAAGTCCAAGCTAGCAAGGGAAGGAGTAAATAAAGAGGAAGATAACTTTTTTTTTTTTTTTTTTTTTAAGTTTAGGATGAACTCAAGTGTCGAAATAGATGAGTTTTCAGTTGTTGCTTGAAGATTGACTGGGATCCAGCACTCCGGATAGGGGTGGGAAGATCATTCCACGAGCCAGGAATGGTGAACGAGAATGTTCTGGAGAGTGATTTAGAGCCTCTCTGTGATGGTACCACGAGGCGTCGCTCACTAGCAGATCTCAGACTTCTGGAGGGGATGTAGATTCTTAATAGTGAGTGCGGGTGCTGAGCCTGTGGTTGTTCTATATGCAAGCATCAGTGACTTGAACTTGATGCGAGCTGTGCCAGTGCAAGGAGATAAAGAGAGGTGTAACATGGGCTCTTTTGGGCTCGTTGAAGACCAGTCGTGCCGCTGCATTCTGAATCATTTGTAGAGGTTTGATTGTGTTTGACGGAAATCCAGCCAGAAGAGCATTGCAGTAGTCCAGCCTAGAAATGACAAGGGCCTGGACAAGGAGTTGTGCAGCATGCTCCGTCAGAAAGGGCCTGATCTTTCTGATGTTGTGTAGTGCAATCCTGCAAGATCGAGCAGTCTTTGCAATGTGCTCTTTGAAGGTCAGCTGGTCATCAAAGATTACACCAAGATTCCTGACCGAAGTTGTTGGGGTAATTGTTGATAAACCTAACTGGATGGTGAAGTCATGCTGTAGAGTTGGAGTGGCAGGGAGGACAAGAAGCTCAGTCTTTGCCAGGTTGAGCTGTAGGTGATGTTCTTTCATCCATGCCGAGATGTCCGCCAGACAACCTGAGATACGTGCAGCTACCGTTGGATCATCTGGTTGAAAAGAGAGATAGAGCTGTGTGTCATCAGAGTAGCAATAGTAGGAGAATGGTAGGAGTATAAATTGAGTATAATCTGCATAACAATAGAAACTAATACCATGGTTCCTGATCATTTCCCCTAAAGGGAGCATATATATAGGGAGAAGAGTAATGGACCTAATATTGAGCCCTGTGGCACTCCATACATAACTTGTGTTTGGTTTGACACCTTGTTTATTTATTTACTCTGATTAGTGCTATGATGGGGCCAGTTTTTCTGCAGAAATGAATATGGTTGGGATGACAGACCCTTTTCTAAAATTTTCAACATAAATGGAAGATTTGTGATTTGAGTTTATAATTAACCAGTTCCTCTGGGTCAATCTGTGGCTTCTTGATAACTGCCTGTTTGAAAGTTTATAGGACGTGCTCTTAATAACGTGAAGAGATCATACATTTCAGAAGAGGTACTGAGATTACAGGAAACACGTCTTTTGGAACCTTAGAGGAAAATAAATTGTTCAAGGTAGTGTGGTTTATTTTCACTGCTGTAAGCCTATGTTATGCCCTATAGAGAGGCATATGACCCAGTTAGGGGTTTGGGGTGCTGAGCTTGCGTCAGTCCTTCTTGATCTCAGTACTGAAAATAACCCGAAGCACATACAGTATTTCTGTCTGATAGAAAATGCTCCCTTACAGCCAACAAGAACTGCTCATTATGAATTAGGTATTTCTGCGGTACTGCATGCACCTTGACAAAAAATACGAAGGGCCTAGTAGTCATTTCATCAAAATGACTGAAAATCATGTCTCTTACATTCTTTCTTGACTGCTAACACAGTTCATGGAACCAGTCACAATTTTCTCTGTTACTATAAACACAGTTTCATAAGTGAACACCAATTTGCACAATCATCTACATCAAAATCTGATATTTCAGTCAAAAACACATTCTCTTCTGTCAAAATCAAACTTTGACACAGAAAACCTAGCAAATACACAGATTACTCCACTGCCTAGACTAGAGCACACCAGTGAAATCCATTCAAAATATTATTACAAAAACCTTTTACTGAGATTCAGGAATCATTTTACAGGTTAAAGTCCATTATACATACATAAATGGAAGGGTGCAGGTACAATAAAATAGAACATGGTGCTTTTAGAAAACTTTATTACAATACTGTATATTGATCTTAGAGTTGATACAAATCACTTTCAAAAAGAAACAGAAAATTTAACACGAACTTGAAAATACAGTATAATGTCAATTATAGCACAGTAAATAAATCAATAAGCTCATCTAATACATCACAGGTTATGTTTGCCCTGGCAAGGCAATGAGGAAAATGTGCACTGCTGTGTCTTAAGCAGTCTTGGATTGAGTCCATAACGTTGTCACCACAGGCTTCCTCCACTGCCTGCAAAAGGTTTTTCATTTTAGAAGAGTTTTGATCATAAACTGTCCACCTCCATGTAAAGGAAAACTCCTATAGTAGACTGAGAAATGGGTGAAAACATGTCAGAAAATGGCACAGTCTTTGAACCAACTGCAAGGAAGTGTATTCAGTGTGTATGGCAAGCAATATTCTGATGCTGTTTAAAAAAACAATGCAGATCAGTTTACAACCAAGAAGTGTGCTTGATTGTATTGATTGTGCACTTGTATTGTGCTTTATATCATAAAAGTGTGTATATATATATATATATATATATATATATATATATAAAAATAAAAACTTTACTTGCACATAATATAATGTTAATGAAATAATAAGGACACTCTATTTTACTTTCATCTCCAAGTTTCTTACAATTAAAAAGTGGGTTACACTGTATTTTGGGTCGGTCCATGTACCTTTGGATAGTTTGTTTTTCAATTTGAAGTTAAATAAGCAGAAAGGAGGAAACGTTAATTTGTTCCAAAAACCTGAAAAAACGAGATTTTGGCTCGATTTTTTATATGTATATTTTTTTTTCGGTTCATGGGTAGAAAACGGGTAAACGACTTAAAAATTCGTTTCCCCCTTTTGGGCGATCATGACACGCCCTGTTCCGCCGATTGGTCAACCAAATCTGAGCCTGTGACGTCATCCTCAGTTCATTCAGCAAAATAATAGTCCTCTGCTGCTTTATGGGGCAGGTCCTAGATTGTTTTCCCCATTAAAACAAACGCTCGGTCTGTGGTCCATTATTACTTTACTGAAAAAAAAAAAAGACAGAAAGAAAAAGACAAACTCACTTATAGGCTATTAAACACACAGACACACACACACACACACACACACACACATATATATATATATATATATATATATAGGCCTACCGACAATATAAATATTCTTATTAGGAATAAAACTGCCTCGTTTTTGAACTGTGCATAGCTGTAGCTGAATAATTAGGCCTACTACGCTACTGTATTTGGTAATGTTGGTTATTATGGTGGTACTTGGAGAGCCAAATATTTTCTGAGGTGGTACTTGGTGTAAGTTTGAGAACCACTGCTATAGCGGGTCCCCTTTTTTGAAGGGGCTGGCGGTTATGTTATGTTATTGTTGCTATATAGTGTATAGGCTATAGCATAATATCATTTATAAGAACAGGCTTTTGAGTTCATCAACAATATATACAAAAAGATACATATTCAGTCAATACAATGTTAGGCTATATAACAACGAGAGATAAGCTATTGTTCGTCGTTTTAAATAGTTACCCTAATTAATATTTGATGCGATTTCCAAATACATTGAAATATCTTAAAAAAAAAAGGTAGAAAATAAACTCACTGGAGAGTATCACTGTCAAATTCAGTAGCAATTTATTTGATTATTTAATCTTCATTTACTAATGAAAATTCCAATCTGAGCAATGGTGTTCCCAATGCACCATTGCACTGGCTACCAATAGCCGCTCGCATCAAATTCAAGGTACTGCTGTTTGCCTACAAGACAACAACTGGCGCTGCACCAATATATCTAAACTCGCTAGTTCAAACTTATGCGCCCTCCAGAAGCTTACGTTCTGAAAGTGAACGACGCCTTGTGGTGCCATCCCAAAGTGGTACCAAATCACTCTCACGGACCTTTTCCTGGACTGTGCCCAGGTGGTGGAATGACCTCCCGATCTCAATTCGAACAGCTGAGTCCTCATTTTCAAAAAAACATCTAAAGACACATCTTTTTCGCCAGCACCTGGCCAACTAATTCTAACACTTACCTATTCTATTCTATTCTATTCTATTCTATTCTATTCTATTCTATTCTATTCTATTCTATTCTATTCTATTCTATTCTATCAAAAAAAAAAAAAAACAAACAACCAACAACAACAACAAAAAACCCTAGCTTCGTGTACTGTGCTGGACTAACCGAAACTTGTCATGGCACTTGTATACTGTTGCTCTCTCTATGGTCTGATTGCTTCTATTGTTCTCCTCATTTGTACATCGCTTTGGATAAAAGCGTCTGCTAAATGATTAAATGTAAATGTGGTGCAGCTGTCCCTTTGCGCCACCAGGTGGAGATTTCACTAATGAGTTTGTATGACTGCATGCATACTGTATACTTCAAAGAATGTCATGCACGATCATTTTGATTAATTTTTGACATTTTGGGGAGTTTTGATGCCATGAGCCAGTTTTGATGACTTTACAATAATCATAAATATAGACTAATAATTAATTATCAGTTATAATAATGATCAGTTATAATAACAGACTTGTCACATCACTCATTTGTAAACCATTTTTGGATAAAAACGTCTGCTAAATGATTAAATGTAGGCTAAATGTATAAAATGTTAACAATTTTAATAATGAAAATTTAGCGCACGTTTCCAGTGTATGTAGGTAAGATACAAAAATTCTGACATTGAGTGGATAACCCCCTACATCTATTTCTTGTTCTGCACTGTCTATGGGTAGTCCAGCTTCACCATACAGATTTAACAAGGCGCACAGCTAAATAAAACAGGCTGGGTGCTGACTCTAATTTCTGAAATAAATATTTCTGCGAAACGCGTTAGGTTGCACAGAAGAAACCCGATCTAGGACCTGCCCCGTACAGCAGCAGAGGACTATTATTTTGCTGAACGAACTGAGGATGACGTCACGGGCTCAGATTTGGTTGACCAATCCGCGGAACGGGGCGTGTCATGACCGCCCACAAGGGGGAAACAAATTTTTAAGTCGTTTACCCTTTTTTTACCCGTGAAAAAAAAAAAAATATAAAATACGAAAATCGAGCCAAGAACGACCGTTTTCTCGTTTCTGCTTATTTAAATTTCAAATTGAAAAACAAACTATTAAAACGCACACGGACCATTTTGATAGTCCATTTGAGACATTCTACTAACTATAAGTAACTTTGCAACTAGCCTACATGTCAACTAATTCTCATTAATTTGCAGCTACATGTCTACTAACTCTCAGAGTAGACTGTTAGGTTAGGTTTAGGGTTAGTAGAATAAGTTGACATATACTTGCAAAGTTTCTCATAGTCAGTATGTTGTATGTTGTGGATCCATCAAAATAAAGTGTTAGAAGATATTAAGCAGACAGTCTACTAATACTCTAATGACTGCTAGTTGACATGTAGTTGTAAAGTTACTTACTGTTAGTAGAATGTCTAAAGTGGACTATCAAAATAAAGTGTTACCAAAAAGTGCACTTTGTAATAATGCCAAATTAAACGTTTTACTTTTGAGTACCTTTACAGTAAATCATGTTACAATAATCTTGTCATGCTTAAAAAAAAGTACATTTATTCTGATGTGTTGACTAACATATTTAAAGTACAAGTACTTGATTATAATCTGAACTGTAGTGTTATATTATAAGCGAATATATTTTTCATGTACCAAACTTAATTTATTTTTGTTATATTTTGTTTTGTTATTGTTTCAATACAAATGACATTGACATATATTTTGGTTGACCATAAATGCTTGTTTTAAAGTGTACATTTAGTAAACCATATTACAAAAGCAGCAGCAGGATAAATTAGATTACATAAAAAGATGTATTTAAGTCCTACTAAAATGGGTCAGAAAAGCTATATTATGTTCAGCTAATTGCATTTAAATAACATGGAATTGTGTGTGTGTGTGTGTGTGTGAAAACGTTACATTCAATTTGCACTTAAGTATATTTAAGTATATTATTTCTCTAATAATTACTCTTTTTGAAAATATGCTGAAGTGTACTTCTTTTTTCGCTAGGAATATAAGACTAGAGTAGTAAATTGCAGCACTACTTGCCTCTACAGTATATACAGTATGCATTGCCTATATGCCTTTTCACATTGTGAGATGTTTATGACGCAGAATGCATTCAATAGAATAAATCCTAATTTGAGAAATTTCTGAGGAGGCATGTTGATCGTCAATGATCTTTCTCTGAATTTCTTGTGACCAAATTGCATTATTGCCAATGAACAAAATTTCCTATAGCGGTCTCTTGGACCTCTGACAAAAACTTTGTCTACCTCCTCGAGATACAAGTATCACTGGACTATAAATAATCTTGACAGTTAGAAGTGTACAACATGTTTACTGTTCAAAGAAAAGTGAAGTGTCTCTTATCTGAAGTACTATACCATAAAAGCCCTGTAAAATTACATAACAGTGTCTGTGGCAATTTTCACTTGCTGTAGTTACCTGTTTTCTTGTCTAAATGATAGATACAACTGATAAATGGCTCATTTTCAGCTAAATGGCCCCTTCTTTTTTCTCGTTCATTATCCTGAGATTCTGATTGGGGTGTCATCAGTCTTGAAACTCAGTGTTTACAGAAGGATAAACGTCTGCTAATTGAGTTCAGCTTGTGACAGCAAATTCAGTTAATTAAATTAATTATATCGTGTGCTTTGTGTTTTCTGAATGAAAACGTTGTTAAATTCAATAATAAATGCATTGTCTTCGGGGGGCTGGTTTTCTGCACTGGGCAAAGAAGGGGTTACGCAGTTAACATGGAAAAACTCTATAGTCATCTTTAGTATTTAATAATAAAAAATAAATAATAGAATATAATAATATAAAAAATAAAAATCTTTATGGCTTTTATTAACTTTAGTTGAAGAGCAGCCAACATGCAGCACATATAACTATTAATTTTAACTATTAATATAAGAGAATCTGTCAGGTAAAGCCAAAAAAAAAAAAAAAAGTTTAAATTTGTATGAAATATTTTATTCCTTTTCACACAAATCATGATTTACAGGGCCAGAGTTTCGATTAAGGAAGTCTTAAACGAATTTTACATGCTGCAAGATTTGAAAACTGATACTTTTGAATGTTAATACAGCTTCATATGAATGGGTTTTCTAACGCAGCAGGTTTGTTTGGTAGCTCAAGTGACACAGCGTTGCACTTGTGCGGTGAAGCGCTCCGGTACGAATCCCATTTCCTCAGATCATGGCATCATTTCCATCAATATTTTGGCCACGTGAACAAATAGCCAATTTAAATCAGTTTTATTTTCATAGCCAAATTAATTAAAAAACAAAATGACCAATGTACCTCGGGCAGTCTTTAAAAAGATAATTAAGAAAGTACAAAACATTTCAACTGAAAAGGAAATGATTTGTTTACTCTGAGGAGGATAAATAATTAACATGTCCAGTGTCTTATTCTTGACATTCTAGTTATTTAAGAGTGCTCAAGGAAAATATAATGCTTCACAATACTTTATCATTGCAAAAATGAAGTTTGTCTGACAGTACCATCCAGGACAGAATGCAAATGATTACATGCTGATTTGTATTTCTGAAATGCTTCATTGTTGCTGACTACATTTGCATGATGAGATTCATTAAAGCTGAAGTGTGTAATTTCTGTGTCACCAAAAGTAATTGCAAAGAAAAAAAAAAAAAGAGCAATGTTTTCAAACAGGTTTCCTTTTTTGTTTTTTTGTCAGAAATGCCATTGGTTAAGACAGTGTTGATGTGTCTGGATGTTTTGACAGCATCACCAAGTCACTGTGTTTCCGGATGAATAAACCTATAAATGACTTACTAATAATTGTCGCTGCACATTAAACTGGGATTTGAGAAAGTATTAAAACGTCCAAAAAATTACACACTTCTCATTTAACATCGTTAACCGTTTTAACACCAACAATGCAATAACAGCTTATCGTTTTATATATGGCTCATAAATGGGACATGGGGACTGGAGGACAGGCTGTGGGTCTCCTGATGAAGCAAACAAAATAAACCTCTAACAGAGGTTTAGATGCCCGTGAGGCAGGTGGCAGTGTGGTGGAAATATTGAGTTAGGCAACCATAAGTTTTGACTGAACACTGGAAGCCAGCAGGCAATCATTTCCTCTGACTTCAGTCAGTGTGTCCTTGAGCGCTTTATCCAATCTTTATCATGCGCTAAAGCATCAGGGTGAGCCTGTCACCTCCTTTCTCCTTCGGCGTGTTCTCTAAATGGTTCTTTCTCCTGGTCTGATGAGTACTTCAGGACAGTGCGTGATATTTTGATCTTCACTGCAGTCATTTGTCAGGTTAAACAAGCAGAGACGAGGTTAAATAATAACCCTATGAGAGTGATGGGCTGTGATGACGTCTGTTATTACACGGCTCTCCGGGAATACTTGGTTCTGATTTGACAATTGCAGTATTGAGCGCTCCAGTATTTTTAAATAATGGCCGAGACTGTAAATTTCAAATCTCACCACTTGCCAAAAATAGTTACCAAGTTTAGTAAAAACTGCCTTTGAAACTGAATGATTCAGTATTAAAGGAGTAGTTCACTCAAAATTGAAAATTTGCTGTTAATTTACCCACTCTCAGGCCATCCAAGATGCAGGTGACTTTTTTCTTCAGTAGAACAGTAAAGAAGAATTTTATGTGAAACCATGGTCCTTGGTGGTTTATAAAATGCAAGTCAGCAGCTGCCCGTTTTTGAGAATAAAAAAGCATATCAAGGAGCACAAGATGAATCCCCGTGTCTCCTGATGATATACTGAGGTCTTATGAAGTGAAATGATCGGTCTCTTTAAGAAACTGAACATTATTTACAACATTACTACTTGCAATCCAGAGTCTCAGGCAAACAGTCTGGACTGGAGTAATGTCCGGTTCACAAACTAATCATTGTTCTGAACTGGTTCTTTTTTGGTGAATTAGTTGTACTAGTTGAACCAGTTCATCAAATTGAATTGAAGCATCGCTCGAGCAGCACAGATCTACAGGTTACTCAATCAAAACTAACTTTCAGATGTCTGACAGTCACTCCGACTCGAAATAAGCCAAAACACCGGCGTATCTGGTCCTGTGATGAATGAAGTCATTAAACGCTCTAGCTCCTCCAACAGTCACTGAACTCAGTTTGCCTGAGGCACTGGATTACAGTTAGTAATGTTGTAAATAATGTTAAGTTTCTTGCACAGACTGATCGTTTCCCTTCATAACACCTTCATCATCATGAGACACGATTATTCATTTTGTGTTGCCTGATATGCTTTTTTTGCTGGTAGTCGCTGACTTGCTTTTTCTGAATTGCCAAGGGCCACAGTTTCAGCTAAAATCTTCTTTACTGTTATACTAAAGACAAAAGTCACCTATATCTTGGATGGCCTGAGGGAGAATAGATTAACAGCAAATGTTCAGATTTTGGTGAACTATCCCTATATCACATAATCTCCAGTTAAAGCAAAACAATGAAAATTAAAGCAGTGAAATGAAAAAAATGATCAGCTACAAGAACAAAAAACTGCAAAGAGATACAACGAGCTGGATGACAGACAACTCAAAATAGAGCAAAACATGTTACATTGCATTAAATATACTGGTTAACTAGTTCAAAGAAGAGCAATTTGGAATGTATATTAATAATAATATATGAAATCATATTGTATTATTATTGCAGTGTTAGTGCTAAGCTGTAATGGACTGTTGCTCTCAGTGGAAGCTTTAGGATAATCTCATCTCATTTGATCAATATTTTATGACCATATATTTATTTAATTGGACAGTAGCCTATAATAAGAGGGATAATGTAGTCTTTCAGTCATTATCACAGAATAAACCTGTTTAGGGTGATACAAGACTGATCACCCTGTCATTGTTTAGTATGCTATAATGACTGGCTAATTCTAAGTTATCCGTTTCTAATGGACTTCTGAATATGAGAATTATATATGAGACTTGGTATGACAGAAACCTGTGTGCTTTTGCTTTCTGTAACCTTTGAGCTTTATTTTAAACCTATTCTAACTGAATTTGTTTAATTTACTAAGAAACAAGTACGTATTGTGAGTGTTAACAGCATTATATCAGATGATGGAATCTAATTTTGAACTGAATAATTTGTAAATAAGGAGAACAGTAATAGCTGGAGGCAGCAGGGTTGAGAGTCGACGTGAAATTGAGCTGTATGGAATGGAGAGAGCAGGTTAGGCAGGTTTGGGCTAATGGAAATGCTTTTTATGGGATTGAATTTGTCCCCAATGCCAAGGACATCAGCAGATATTCTCCGCTCTTATCTTGCCCCGGCACTCTGAAAGCCTCTTTAATGGAAATCTTTTAGAAGATTCTGAAAATTCTCCTGTACAGATTCTCCACATGTCTTTATCAGAACCTAAAAAAGGAAAAAGAGGGACATTTGGCAAAAAAACAGCACTTCCTGAATACTAAAGAGAAGACACCTGAAGAGTAAGATATTCAGGAAATAAAATGCATGGAGTTATAAACACTTCTGTTACAGTAAGTTACTGTACTGGCTGAATATCAAGCAAACCTTTAATTTTTATATTAATATAAAGTAATATATATATTTTTTTTTTATATTGAATATCTGTACAACTTCTGTGTGCTTTTCCCTCTCCATATTGCCCTTTAGCTTGCTCAATGAGGACTGACATAAAGTCGCCATTTTCTGTAAAGCTTTGAAACAATATGTACTGCGAAAAGTGATATACAGATTGTAAATGACTATATTGAAAATAAATACAAAAACTTAAATGGTCACACTTTATTTTAAGGTCCAATTCTTACTGTTAACTAACAATTAACTATGACTTTTGCCTCAATAAACTCCTAATTTGCTGCTTGTTAATAGTTAGTAAGGTAGTTGTTAAGTTTAGGTGTGGGTTCCACTTAAGGGATCTAAAACATGGGCATGCAAAATAAGGCATTTATTATGTGCTAATAATAATAATGTCCAAATGGTAAATGCGCTAATAATATGCTATAAGTACTAATAAACAGCCAATATGCTAGTAATATGCATGCTAGTTAATGGTAAGAATTGGTCTTTAAAATAAAGTGCTACCGAGAAAAAAATTTAATAAAATCCTCCCAAGAGCTTGTACTGTATATCATTCTAAAATTAATTCTAGAATTCTAGTATGAAGTCTACTCTACCTGAGGCTTAAGAGTGCTAAGTTGATAGTATCCATTATTTCATTCCATGCTAGTTAAAGGCAGGGCAGGTGATTTGGTTCAAAAACATTTTCTTGATAGCAATCACTAAGTTAAGTGGTCTAAATGTATTTATATGTGTTCATATCGTCTGTGGAAGGTGTAGGACCTTAAAAATGTTTGACCAATCAGATTATTCGGTCCAAACATTATCATAGGCTGTCTTACCTGCCTGTCAAGATATGTATTTGCATACCACTGTGCACCCTGTTCGCACAGACATCATTATTACGCTATTGCAGAGCAATATGTAAGGTGTTATTATTGTAATATTATGCACTTTGTACTGTAATGTTTTCTCACCGGTGAATGAGACATGAGGAAATCTGTCTCTCATTGTGTCGCTGGTTAGCCGCTGGTCTGCCGGAGCGCGTTCATGTGTTTTGGAAGAGGGTTGGCTGTGCAAAGTGATTATGCAGGGAAGGTGGGATCTTGTTTTCAAAGCTAGCTTGCTATCGCTAGCCTTTCCGAAATCGCCTACCCTACCTTTAATAGTAAAAACTGGTCCTTAAAGGGGTCATCGGATGCCAATTTTCCACAAGTTGATATGATTCTTTACGGTTAAATAAAAGCCTATAACATACTTTGGTAAAACTTTCTCAATGGTTGTGTAAAACAATACCCTTTTACCCTGTCAGAAACAGCTCTGCACACAGCAACCGTTTTAGTGCATGTTTCTTTAAATGCTAATGAGCTCTGCTCACCCTGCCCCTCTCTTCTGTGGGGTGACGTGCCGTTCTCATGAGACTGTAAACTTTAGCCACGGAACTTGCTAACTAGCACGTTATTAGGAAAGGCAATTTGCAAAGATTCATAAAATAACCTTATACTCACTTCTTCTGTAGGTGAGGCTGGATCACAAATTGCGTAACACATTTACTGTAGGTAGATTGGTAGATTCAAAAACAAATGCAATCCACTGTAAATGAGTAAATGACGACTGCTGTGTTTATTATTGCATCGAACAACACGACACCTCAATCTCTTAGAAGACATTCTTGACTACTCCTGCTCCGGCATCGAAACAATGGCGGACGGATGACAGATCACTCAGGGAGGGTCTAAGTTAAAACGCTAGTGCCAATCAACAATTGTGGGAGGGGCCTGGGTCTGTGTGATACAGACAGGCATCTGAGAATGGCTTGATTTGGGAAAGGAGATATTATGTATAGGGATAAAAAAAACAAAAAAAACACTGAGTGTATTTTTAGCATTATAGGGTGGATGTGTATAAACACTGTCCACACACATTTATGTTCAAACAACATATAAAAGTGAATTTTGCATCCGATGACCCCTTTAAAATAAAATGTTACCACTTAAATTACACATACTTTCAACAGTTGTCCAGTTGCAAGCACAGTCTAGATCGTATACAGAATGGTCTTACTAATTGTGTACAAAAGCATCATTCTTAAAAGAAAAGTTCACCTAAAAATGACAAATTGCTGAAAACTGATTGCATCCTCAAGCCCTCAAGCAACATTTTTTTTTAAGTTAAAAATGTCTTGATGGATTTGTTTCTTACAAACACGCAGCTTTTGTCTTCTCAAGATGTTAACTGATGGACTTGAGTGGTGTGGATTACTTGTTGATTACTGTGATGTTTTTATCAGACTCTCATTCTGACGGCACCCATTCACTGCAGAGGATCCACTGGTGAACAAGTGATGGAATGACACATTTCTCCAAATCTGAAAAAGAAACAAACTCTCGGATGTCCTGAGTCAAAAGGCTGGCAAAACCAGCAAACGTTATTTTACATTCCCTTTCGGCTGTTATGACCTTTACCAGTAATTTCATACAGATCCAAATACAGACAGTGAGGATTTTTAGGTCTTGCACTTGAGAAATGTGGGTTTAAGAAGATATCCACGAGTTTGTGACATGAAGTGTCCTCTTATTTCCCCAGGGAAATTACAGGCCACACACAAAATCGAATCAGAGCACAATGATCCAGTGTGAGCATCAGTGAAGTCCCAATATCCAGCAGTCTCTGCATATCACAGTGGGCCATGTAGGCCTCCTGCTGCGATGCTCCAGACCTTAAATCTGTCCTCTTTTGTTGTTTTGGGCCACAATGGCATTTGGCAGCAATTTCAAACAGACACTCTTTGATTTACTGAAAGTTTCACAGCATTTTCTAACACAGTAGGTGGCAGTGTGCAATAAATAACAAAAATGAAAAACAACAAAAAAATAAAAATAACACATAAATGGGCGAATCTCATGAAACCTGTCAAGATTCATGTTCACCTTAAAGTCCAATTATATTTTAGCTTTCAAATGTACTCTCTTTTTAAGATGCTTTGCATTATTTTCATGGGGATTTCAGGAGAATTTAAGATGTTTTCCCCAAATCTCTGTTGAAAGGTTAAACCATTCATTATAATTAATTTTATGATGCTTTGAAGTAACACGTTCAGTTCCTTTGTAATGAAGTCCACAAACTATCCTCACTCTGATATTGCCGCCTCGGGAACGAGAATGGGTTGAAATCCAGCATAATAGGAACACATTTCAAGTTTGTGCTAATGAAGAAGTACATTAACCTCACTGATGGAGACCTTAGGCTGGAAAAATAGGCTGTCGTGTCCATTCTCCCCTTTTAGGCTGGAGTTTGAAAGGACATACAGTTCTCATTGTTATGGCCTGGACTTTATCTAATCTTTAGCTGGAACTGGATTGGATGAAGCTGCAATGCTCTCTTCAGAGGAAGGTGGAGAGCTTGTTTATGAATACCTAATGCGAGACAGAGGAATTAGAGGCGCCTGCTTGAATCAATATGTTCACCATCCATGTAATTAAGTGGCCTTTGAGCCCTGCCTGTGGAATGCCCTTCCAGAACCTTCACCCCTTAATGCTTAGCATTGTCCGAACAGACAAATGGAATTACACTGTCCTTTTCTCTTTAATGATTCTAGGATGACTATATTATTGGCTTTGCCATCTTGGGGTAATGGATTGAAATACACCGATAGTATGACCCTCTTGCGACGACCTCATCTATTTGGCATACCTGCTGTAGAATTAGTTCTCAGGTAGGAGTTTGGAGACACGCTAGCTAGGAGCTGAGAAGACAATGTTAGCATCCATTATTTTTAATGTGACATGTATGTGCACTATAGCTCGCACATGTCAGAAGTGTCTAATAATTATTTATGATGCAGAGTGACCTTATCCAATGAGAATGCTGAGTCTCATAATTATTTATGACTCTCTGGGTGAACTTTTTCTTTCACAGGCATTTCAAAATCATACGGATATGTGGGTCACAAGTGTGCATTGCACAGACCAAAATAACATGTTGCTTGGCTTCTTGTCAGATTCTGATGGGCTGTATTGGCTTTCCACAAATGGTCAGCAATGTTTGGCCCCTGGGATTGATTTTTTTTTTTTACTTTGTAAGGGCAGTTTTTATAATTACCTTATTAAATGTATCTGTTTTGTCTTGTCAAATGCTTAAAGTTAACCTATTACTTCATTGAATCAGAATGCTATAGACTGTTCCCAATAACATTTTATCAACAAAAGCCATTTTGTTGATTACATCTTTATATGTATTTCCACAGACTGTTTAATGCTGCTCAAAAATGACATGCATGTATTTACAAAACAATTGCTTAATTTAATTAGGGTTACTGTATTATGACAAAAATCATTATTTATAGAATTTGCAGAAGTGCAGAATTCTGTCCGGGAGCACACGCTAATCTAAACACCTCTGATTTGCAATTGCATTCATAAGCTCAACAGAAATGTGTGTGATTGGGAACCAATCACAATGTAAAAACATGATGCAGCGTGAGCAGGTCTTAATATAATGCCACAATCAACACTTTTCATTGATTTTCACATCTCATGTTAATTGCAAAAGCCATTGTAGAATTATTTCAATCATGCTGGGACATTTTTTGCACCGTTATCTTGAATTTGTGGCCTTGTTTGTTCATTTTGGTGGCATTTTTGCCCGAAGTCCCCATTCATTTTCCGACCCTGACTCACATACAGTATATACAGATGTCAACATCATAGATCTTCAACCCTGAGACCCACTAACCTGCTAAGTGTAGTTATTACATGCTATTTTCAAGTCATCCTGCAAACCCTTAGTCAATTCAGGTGTGTTTGATTAGGGTTGGAGCTAAACTTTGCAGGACAGGTTGGTCTCCAGAACAAGGCTTGAAGACCTCGGATATATTGACATTTGTGACCACAGACCACAAAACCAGTCATAAGGGTCAATTTTTCGAAATTGAAATTTATACATCACTTTAAAGCAGAATGAATAAGCTTTGTTAGAATAGGACTATATTTGGCAGAGATACAACTATTTGAAAATCTGGAATCTGAGGGTGCAAAAAAATCTAAATATTGAGAAAATCGCCTTTAAAGTTGTTCAAATGAAGTTCTTGGCAATGCATATTACTAATCAAAAATTAAGTTTTGATATATTTACAGTAGGAAATTTACAAAATATATTCATGGAGCATGATATTTACTTAATATCCTAATGATTTTTGGCATAAAAGAAAAATCAATAATTTTGACCCATACAATGTATTTTTGGCTATTGCTACAAGCACTGAACTGACACTTGATACACTGAACAAAATACCATTAATTGATGTGATGACGACGACGTCATTGCTGGAGCTCCTCTTTGTGTTTGTTTACCTGTGTGTATTAGTCTGTCTAGCAATCTTTTTAAGCTTATAGTTTATAAATAACATATTTTATAAATGGGTTACGTGTTGTTGCTTTTTGCTGTTGTTTTTAATTAGTAATTGAGACTTGGACACACCATTTTGAACTAACAACAGCATCTTAAATATGTGGCTGAAAAAATGTCTTTGTACATAAAGTGTCTGTTTTCTTTACTTACAATAATTGTATGGTGCACTGTTGAATAAAAGTAATATGTGACCCTGGACCACAAAACCAGTCATAAGGGTCAATGTTTCAAATTTTTTCAAAAGATGAATAAATAAGCTTTCCATTGATGTATGGTTTGTTAGGATAGGACAATATTTGAGAATCTGAAAAAAAAAAAATCTAAATATTGAGAAAATCGCCTTTAAAGTTGTCCAAATGAAGTTCTTAGCAATGCATTTACTAACCAAAAAATAGGTTTTTATATATTTATGGTAGAAAATGTACAAAATATCTTCATGGAACATGATCTCTACTTAATATTCTAATGATTTTTGCCATAAAAGAAAAATGGATAATTTTGACCCATACAATGTATCTTTGGCTATTGCTACAAATAAACATGTGCTGCTTATGACTGCTTTTGTGCTGCAGGGTCACATATGTGCATGGATGCGATTATCTACTGCCTATACAAATGCATACAACTCTGCAATTATTCGTGCATTACAAAGCAGTATGTAATATATTTTTGCATTTTTGTTGTGCAGTTATGAATTGTGGCATACATTCGAAAAAAAAAACATTTTCATACGGAAACTTCATTAGAGCAAAATAAAAGTAGGACACAACAGTTGTTGTGTTCTCTCCCTCTCCCTCCCTCCAGCTTTCCACACTCACAGTTTTTCTCATTTTTTAATGTGGTGAGAGCTGACATGCTGAAGTTAGTGGTTCCAAGATACAGTTAAAAATATGCCTCCTAAAATTTAGGGTGATTAAATAATGAGATTTCATGTTTACGGTCTCATACAAACTCGCACTGTATGATGTTCTTTATTCTGTGAAACGCAACAAACTGTAAATAATGTTGAACAGCATGAAATTAACTAATTTTCTGTCTGTTCATCACACAAAAACAGACGTGCATCATATGGATCACTTTTATGATGCCTTTATTTGGCATTTTCAAATGAAGTTTTTAAAGAAAGAAGGTCATATGAATTTGGAACAACATGAGGGTGAGCAAATGATGAGTAATTTGGTATGTTTGGATGGTGATTACTTTAACTGCTAGTACTGCATTTCTCATGAATCACCAAACACACCATTGTCAACACCGTCTGGATTTTTAACACTTCAGTGCCATCACTTGCCTAATGTACCTAATATATCACTTGAACATTGCTGTAAAACAAAAGCAAACATCTGGCAGCTTCTGTCCCATCACCCAATTAAACATCTGCAACTGTGTTTTTTTTTTTTTTTCTCCTGCCATATTCGAATGAGGATAATGAGGCTTGAATTAAACATTGAAAAAAATCAAATATGTGGCTGAATTGCTATTTAAAAAAAATAAATAAATAAATTGATATTTGTTTTTTATTTATTTTCATTTTTATGAGTCATTTGTATGTCTGTGACTCGCTCACATTATTTTGCTGTGTGGTTCTTATTAAAGTTACCAGCTGAGTGTTACTTTATTTATGTTTTTGTAAGCTCATATATACCTTTTAACATATGCTAACAGCTGCAACATTTATAAGTGGTTCAGTTATGAAGAAAAGGCAACTGGCTTTATTCATTTGTTCCTCAGTGAGAAAGTTATCTCTGGTGTGCTAATAATTTGCTGCAATGCAGATGAAGTTGTGTAATGCAACATAGACCACCCTGCATTTTTGAGTAGATTATATACTGTAATTTGCTTTTGTGTTTCATCTGCTTATGCAACCTCCATTGTGTCCATATCGTTATCATAAATTATCATGAGAGTCCTGGGGCATAGAAAGATAAATATCATTTTGTGACCTCATTTGGAAAAGTTCTGTCTGGCATTTTGGTCAAAAATGAACTCATAAAGATTTTAAACCTTTATATATATATATATATACAATGCATATACTGTTAGTATTACTTGTTTACAACTCATTATGGAAGCTTGTTTCTACCTCTGAATAAAAAATAAAGGTAATTGTGACTTTTTACCCCGCAATCCTGCCTTTATAACTGCTTAAAATTTAAATCTCACAATTTTAAGGAAAGAAAATCTGAATTGCAAGTTAGTAAATCTGGCCCTACAGTATATGACTAAGCTAAAGAGGCATGTTTAAGAGGCCGGAAAAGTCATGGCCACTTGTGAATACTAGTGTCTATTATACAGTAATTGTGTCCTTCTTAAATCCATTTTGCCATTATAATTAGACTCTAACTAAAGAGTGCACTCACACTGCTATAAATGGCATTCCCCTATTAACTGTCATAAAATCTGTCAGTGTCCTGAGATGCATGCTTAGGGCTGCATATGCATGGTAGCTGGTCAAGCCTGAAATATGTCTGTCTTTATTTGAGCATAAGAAACAACATTTATGGGACAGTGTGTCAGATTTTGTTGGTGATTTAATTTTTTTAATGCGAGTGTTGTAAGCAGTTTTTGAGACTTCAGGATTTCCCCATTCAAGTAGATCGGACTTGGTCTTGCATGCCCAAAGTGACTGCCCAGAGGTGCTGAGTGAACAAGCTTTTCTTGAAAGGGACTTTGACTGTAACTCTTAAGAAAAGATCTGGGTTAGTTTTCATAAAAGAAATTACATCCTTCTGCAACCTAAATCTGACTTGAGATTTACATTTAGACCAATGTAAAAATCACATGGATTGTCACATGGCACTAAAAATAACCACACTTCTTAGCGAATAATCTGAATAATGAAAACGGCATGTAAATGGGAGTGAAGAGGTTTGCTCGTGTTGATCTTAAGTCCTTATTCTGATTATTGTTTAAAAAGAAAAAAAGCATGACTGGCACACATGTAAACATTATCATCCAAAAACAGATTTGTGCCACATGTAAGGGAAAAATTCTGATTTCCAGCTTAATATGATTTTTGGTAAATATTAAGATGATGAGAAGGACAACTTCAGCCAAAAATTCGGAAATCCTACAAAAATCTTTCACAATTATAGACTTCTTTCAAAAACATAAAAAAAGTGTTAATCATTCCAAACTCTTGGACACTAATGTATACCCTTGGGGAGAAAAGTGTATGCCAGTTACATACGGCATGATACTTGTTGAACTTTCTGTTGTTTAGTGTAAATAAACTATTATAATCTGACATTTGCAATCTTGAATCAGTTAATCAGCCGAATTATTACTCCACCAACTGCCATTGATGACAGTCTCATATTGCTGAAGCAACGATGGTTGTGTGAACATGCTAGTTGACTAGCTAGTTAATTTCTCCAACGATGCATCATACTACGGTAGTTAAAAAGTGAACTGCATCGTTGTATGTGAAAAACACAGTTGAGCGTCTGGATATATTATTGTTTATAAAGTTCTCGTCCATCATTTGATGAATTACCACAATGTGCATAAATTCTGTTTACTGCCTGCTTTGCTTAGTGATTTGTGCGGACAAAGTGCATTCTAAAGCAAGCCTCATTTACACCGACAGGAGTTGGGTTTGCGGTGAAAAAAAATGATGGTGCAATGCTATGCCGACACATATAGCACCCACACCGACTATATTGCAGGTGGTTAGTAAATAAGACACAGGTTTTTGAGCTTAAATACTACACGCTAATATAGTGAAACTGAGTAGGTAATTTGCCCCAGAGTTTATGTGTCACAATTCATAAAACTGGCCACTCATTTCAATTGGTCTCTCTGAAACCCCACACCGCATTAGTTGCGAATGATGTATTGGCTTCTTCATAAGCCATCAAGCTCGGCGGTGTCCCTCCTGTGCGAGTTTAATATTGTATGAAATTATTCACTACAAGCAAACGTTCATTAAGTCAGATGGGTTGTTATCTGGGTAACGCTTTGCCTTTCATTAGACATCGCAACAGTCATCCATTGCAGGCCGCGGTAATTACTGAACCCGGTGACTGAAGACTTGCTTCTGGTCGCATCAGCGAGATTAGAGAGTGGCTGGGAATATTTTTTATGAATTTCTTAATTGCGGTGAAACCTACACAGCAGGTGGTGTTGAGAATTTCTGAGACCAACTCGGGTTGTTTGTGTGCGAACGCAGCAGCTGTTGCTGGCAAATGAAGAAAGATGGAGGGAGTAAAAAAATGAAGAAAAAAACAGATGAAAAGAGGAACGACGGGCTAGACTGATCAGAGTATCTCCAATCTGCTGAAAGGGGGATATCAAAGGTGCAGTTAACATGATGCTTTATTTTTGTGGTGTTTAGGAGCTAAGTGCAGTTTTCAGGGACAAATGTCAGATTGTATATGCTCCTCTTTTTCTTTTTTTTTTTTTTAAGAATTTACCAATCAATTTAATCTGTTCCAACTAAAGCAGTGCAGCCCCAGTAATTGAAGCAAGACGGGCTCGCTGCCAGGAGTTTCCATGACGACATTTATCTTCCATTGGCGCAGTTTCTTTTTTTCCATTCTAGCTGCAGCTTCATGTCTTAGACCTTCTGAATTCACATAGAACAGATGGAGCGCAATATCCAACCTCCTACAATGCGGGTGACAAGGTTCTGCGGAGTTTATTACATCACGGGAGGACGATAAATGAGATTTGACCACTGTTACAAACTGATATAACAACACTAGGATGATTGCAACACTCACTGTTCATACTATCACACTCGCATCGTCATCATATCATCATATACCGACTGCACTGCGCTTATGTCACGTACAGCTAACACTTTTGAGAACAGAATCCTCTAATATCATCTGTTGTAATTGAAGTGTAATGTGTTTACCTCCATTATTGGCTCTCCCTTAATGCATTTAGCTTGTTATTCCCTTGTTCTTTGTCTCATTCATTGTCTTGCCCACGGGGAGGCAAACCAACATCTTGTGACAATATAATTGTGCGAGAAACTACATCATTTAATTGACCAAAGTGTTGAAGCATGTGTTCATATCGAATGCAATTCTGCTGTTTCTCAACAGTCTTTCTCAGATATAAAAATGCTGCTAGTAAGGAAGTGAAGATAGGAAATCAATTTCATAGTGATTACATGCTATAATTGCTAGTCTGAAAAGTATTTTTGAAACTATACATATATGTGGATAACGGTTTTCATAATTTACAAGCGGGTTTTTTACAACCCTGCTTTACAGAAACCTGTTTACATGATTAAATTTGATCAAAAAAAGAGAGAAAAAGACTCACATGTGATGAAATGTTTCACTATGTCTTTTCAAAAATTTGACATCACTAGTAGCTGAATCTGTGCATACACACACATTGTAAATTGTACCTATATCTACATTAGCTGCAATTTATGTGCAGTTAATTGTTGAAGGGCATTGCATTATTGATAATAAAAGCAACTAATAACATAACATTGTTACTTTTTATGTTGGGGGTAACGCATTACATGTAACGCAAGTTACGTAATCAGATTACTTTTTTTCAAGTAACTCATTACTTTTTAATTTCCAATGAAATTTCCGAGTTACTTTTACAAAAAATAACACCAGTTACTTTGTTTTCTCATGTATTGACTGACAGCTCTCCTGTCCTCATGTTGAGAGAAATCTGGAGTAAGTGCAGAGGTGTTGTGTGCGCTGTGTGAACATAATGTAGTTCTAGACTAAATGTCAACATGCATTTACTCATCTCACTGCACAAAAACAGATTCAGTGTTCCTGAAAATCAATAAAAAGTTAAATGCAAATTCAGAATATGACGCAAACATGCAATAGTTGTGCTTAAATGTAACATTTGTGTTATCTGTGTAACATTTCTTCTAATAAGTCCTATTCTTCATGCAATCCAGAATGGCGGCACAGCTGAAAGGTTTGTTTGAGCTGCGCTCTCTACTTGAACAGATGCGAATTTGCCAAACATATAACTTTTTTTAATATATGTTAAAAACAAACAAGTAAGCCCAGCCCACATGAGAAAAACTAACACAAACATATCATAACACATTACTTTCCATAAAAAGTAACTAAGTAACACATTTGGTTACTTTTTAGGGAGTAATGCGAGGTAACACTTTATTTCAACAGTCCACTTTAGACATTCTACTAACAGTAAGTAACTTTGCAACTACATGTCAACTAGCAGTCATTAGAGTATTAGTAGACTGTCTGCTTAATATCTTCTAACACTTTATTTTGATGGGTCCACAACATACAACATACTGACTATGAGAAACTTTGCAAGTATATATAAACTTATTATACTAACCCTAAACCTACCTAGCAGTCTACTCTGAGAGTTAGATATGTAGTTGCAAATTAATGAGAATTAGTTGACATGTAGTTGACATGTAGTTACAAATTTACTTATAGTTAGTAGAATGTCTAGAGTGGACTATCAATATAAAGTGTAACCTAATGCGATATTGTAATGCATTACTTTTAAAAGTAACAAAAGTAACTTTTTTTATAGAGAGTCCATCTGTTGTTTACAGTATGCACACTGATGCTGATACTGAAGTTTGATCGATCTGCTGTCAAGTAGACAACATGACTAAATTACCCATTAACTCTTTCCCCACCAAACATCTCCTGAATGAGTCCATAATGTGCCGATCAACAACAAAGGCATGGGAGATGCAGAGAGAGCGATCACATATGTAAGCGGATGCATATGAAAAATGATGTGATCAACAACAATAAATAGCATTGTAAATGAAAACTGCCTAATGTTATCGAGTGAAATGTTGATCTAGGAAGTGTTAAAGGCTTGTACAAGCTTTGGGATACTGATGGAAGCCATCTACTGCATCTTTGCTGTGATTATATTACTGAATATGATCCAGATGTAGTATTTGATAAAAATACGACTTTCTCAGCTTTTTGCTCAAAATATTGTTGTTTTTATGAAACTTACCTACATTCAAGTGTTGATGAAAAAAGAATGCTTGAAGCTAGAGTAAAACAGATTTATTTATTTATTTTTGAAATGTGGTCTGTTCTTTATTTTAAATTTAGTGAAAATAACCAAAAGTGCTGGTGGTGGCTGGCAACTTTTTACAAAAAATGCTGACGGGGAAAGAGTTAATATACTTACTTCATTAGATCCATTTCTGGGTTGATCCTCAAGCCCACCTCATAACAAGAAACTGATGTTTTGGTCTAAGCCCTAGATACTGTCACACGCCCCTGGCTTATGAAAAAATATGGTATTGGAAAAGTCTTCTTAAAGATACTAGATCGTTAAGATTCACAACTAAATATAACTTCTATGATGAGGAAAAGAAAGAGAGCTGATGTGATTGCTCCTCGTCAGTTACACTAGCTAGTGTGCAGCATCTCTCTTTTCCTGATTAGCATTTCAAACATGACCTGAATTCAGGCCTCAGCGAGTTCCTCCCCGTTTCAAAGCAAACCAGAGATGAGCTATTTATTTCACGGCTGAAATTACCTCAAGCTTTTTTTTATTTTCAGATGGATTAGAGGTGAGTTAGCAGCTTGGCTTGTTCACACACAGATACAAATGCACACAAAAACAAGAATACACACACATTAGAGTTTAGCGCTGCCTGGATGAGTTGTGCAGTTAGTAGAGCGCATTAGAGGGTCCCTCCTGAGCCCTGCCACTCACTCCACATTTAAGATATAATGGAGGCGAGACAGAACTGGCAGCTTTCCACGGGGAAAGAGTTTAAAACTCAGAACAGAACGCTCTCTATATCTGTAGTTAGCCAACCCTGAATTTGAAGTCCCTTGCTGTTGGTGACCGGCTTTCCAGTCGTGATTAGGCCAGCGTGAGGTGATCGCAGCTGAGCTGTAATCAAAGTAATGGGGTCGGCTCTCGTTTCTGAACCAATCTGCCTACCTGATGGAATGTGGAGCTGTGATAAAACCCCCAAAGCAATTGATATTAGCATCGAATCCAGTCAGAAAGAATATGGAAGGACTGACATTATAACATGTCAAAACTCAGATATCATACCGGTACATCGAGTGACTGACAGCTTCCACAGATTATGTGCTTTCAATTGAAATTTGAGGAATTACAGTATCATTTTTTCATGCAACCAAATTGCATGATGATCAGTCAAATTCAGTTGCAATTTTGCATGTTTTGTTAAAAGGTTGTAGCATTAAATTGGGATTTGAATTTGGCTTCTGTTGAAAACTACACCACTAGACTACCACGTCTTACACATTGAGTTACTTTAAGTTTTATCAACTAAAACAAGTCGACACAATGTCATTGACAGTTGCATGTTCTTCCCCTAGCTGCCCCTCCGGAGGCAGCTAGGGGAGAGGCCTCAAGATCTAGAGCAGTCATGATATCAGATTTTCACTATGCAATTAGTGTGGCCAAAAGAGTTTATGATAACAACATATCATGATATCTAAAGAAATCTTGAAAAAAGTATATTTATATTATATAATTATATAATGTAATTTATATAACTTATTATTTTACTATATTTATTAAATTATATAATTTATTATATTATACAAATTATAAAAATAATACAATTATAAAACTATAATTATAAAATCAGTAAACATTCAAAACAAAGTTATTTGTTTTATTACTCGTGTGAGTCTCACTTGTGGGCTTTCTGTGCAAGGGCACCCTCCGGCATAGAGGATGAATGAAACATAAATTACTTGGGAGATTTTAGTGCTGTGTACTTTTCATTTTGAAATATGGTTATTGCCAATATTGGTATAACACGACACCCCAGTTAACACAATAACGATATTTCATTTTTAAAAGATTGTGATTATCGTCAATAATGGTATAGTGTGACACCCCTACTTTGATCCTTTCTTCACTGCAAGCCTATGAGTTTTTCTTTGCTGTTACCATAAATACAAAACAGGAGAGAATATATCACAGGAAGAGGACTGCACTGTTTTGAAGGCTGATAATGTCTGTCCTCATTGCACCGTTCAGATTGAGTCTGTGATGAATGCAGATTTTTTGCTTTTTATTGCATGATTATTGAATTCCCAGTGCTCCCGCTGTGGGCAGAGTGTTGCCAGTGGTTGCACGTGTATCATGGAGCTATGGAGACACTGCAGATTATGTCTGAACGCTCTCCAACAGAGGACGCTTCCCACTCATACAGAGTGCCAGAGTGCCTGGGACTGGAGGAGGGATTGTGAGACTGGTTTGAGCTCACTTGTTATTGTTTGCATGGGTGTAGTGTGCTGTGACAAGTATTGATGGTTTCCTGACAGTGTCTGGAGATTGCAGGTTTTCAAGGGTTTGCATGTGGTGAAGGAAGATTGGTAAGACGAGTATGAAACTACAAAAAGAGGCTCATTACTGCTCTAAACTTCTACTAGCGCATACTACTTATCTATATTAATGCGCACGTCAGCAGGAGAAAGAGAGTTTGAATGTGAAAGTCACAATCTTAGCTCTTTCTTTATTCTCAGTAAAGGCTTTTACACTGAATAAATTGAACGTGATACTTAACTTAATAACCCTTATAGGGGGCATGTAAGGTACAGCGATAAGATATAGTTACAATTTCTGCACTTTTTCCTCATAGCATAGGAAAAGGTCATAAAAAGTTGAAGAGGTGTTCAAACAAATGACAAATTCTTGTTGAGAAGGGGAGGTGGGTGGTATATTGTATTGGTGCAAGTGTCACTTATACTTGAGGCAAATGAATAACGAATGTATACATAAATGGACATGTGTATATGTATATACTGTATATATATTAGGGGTGGCACGGTACACAGATGTCACGGTTCGGTACGTACCTCGGTTTGGGGGTCACGGTTCGATACGATTTTTTTTTTTCAAACAGGGGAAAAAAAAAAATCTACTATGCTCAGTTTCTTGCTCAGTAGTGCAAATTACAATTTTTTTCCATCTAGATGTAAAAATTATTACAGGTTATATATATAAAATCTGTTTTGTTTTCATTGTGAGTGTACACAAATAAAAGCAGACCTTTATACAGTGATTATTAATAAGACAATAAGTGTTTAAAGTTGATTCTGCTGGTATAAGGAAACAGTTGAAGTGATCACGCCAGAGCGCGCACACACACACACACACACACATCAGTTCCAGCATTGCTAACTTGACAGCGCAGTTGGTACTTTATCAAAATAAAATACAGTGAGCCAAACATCAGCGCGCGCGCCTCTGTGTCACCATTGGAACGCGACTGAAGTACAAAGCCTATCATTTACATAATAAATAATAGTTTAGCATTCAGATACGTTACATCGCAAAAATGTAAACATTATGGAATATTTGGATTTGGGCCGAATAAGAGAAGTAGGATACTCGAGCACAAAGCTCCATTTCGCAAACAGTTGAGTGCAAGCCTTTAAAGTATACTCCCTTGTCAGTCTATGTGAGAGACGTGTTCAGAATCAGCACGTTCACTGTCTAGGGGGCTTTGTTTTCTAGTGCGCATCTCATGGCATTCGCTGTTCTTCTGCTGGCGGTTATCAAACAATGCTGCATTGCTGTGGGCGCCCCCTTCTGGATTGGGGGTGAATTGCCTGTATTCGGCGTAAGGCCCCATGCACCGAACCGAGACGCCTGTACCGTGACGGTTCGGTACGAATACATGTACCGTGCCACCCCTAATATATATATATATATATATATATATATCAAAAGTTTAGGATCAGTATTTTTTTAAAGAAGTCTCTTCTGCTGACCAATGTCACATTTATTTGAAAGAAAAATAAATAAATAAATAAAATAAATAAAAAGTGAGGCTTATACTGTATTCTAAGAAAATATTTATATTTTGAATAAATGCTGTTCTTTTTATTTTTTTATTCCTCAAATAATCCTGAAAAAAAGTATAACAGGTTCCAAAAAATATTAAGCAGCACAGTTGTTTCCAACATTGATAATAAATGATTTCTGAATGATCATGAGATACTGAAGACTGGAGAAAAGGCAGACGAAAATGAATCTATGATCATAGGAATAAATTATATTTTAAAGTATATTAGATAGCCAGTAGATACACAGACAAACTGATGTGAGCTTGTAACATGCATACATAAATCCTGTTGCAGATCTAGACAGGTGGAGCTGGGGAGGTGGAGGGTGTCAGTCAGCATTATATATTTGCAAAAGCATTCTGAATGTAATGACTATGTGCAAAATGAAAGGAAATGGTGCAAGAGTCACACAATTCCATGAAAGTTTTACATGGAAGTTCATGTTATGGAAGTAATTTGCTTGCAAATGGCAATTTGCATTGGGTGGTTAGAAAACTAAGATTACACACGCACACACACACACACACACACACAACATTCTACATCACTGATTAACTAAGTACTTTGCATTAGTGTTCATTTGACTCTGTAATCACCTTAGTAATTACACAGTATTACTACTGAACTAGATGTTCTTATTGTGTAAGTATGGTGCTGCTTGTAACACAAGGTATTCTAATTAACATAGGAATAAATTACAGGATTAATGCCATGAACACTGTAAAATAAAGTTATTCTAGAAAAAAAATAAAAATAAAAATAAAAATTTTGTGTATAAATACCACACAATTTGGAGCGATCAGGGTGCAGTTGTTGCCAACAAAATAAAGTGAAAATCATTTGCAAAATAGCAAACAGTCTGTGCTATAATAGCTTTGAAACCACATCTAACAATCAGTATCACGTCAACCTAATAATTTCAAACTTTTTCTCATTGTAACAGTTACCTTCTGTTACAAGGTTTATTTTGGGTGTTATCCTGACCTCTAGGTGGCACCTGTGGCCTCACCTTTTTCTGTATAAGACAGGAAGCAGTAGAGTAAGAGGCAGATTCAGTTTGAATCCCTCATGACTTCATGGTTGTACAAACAATCCTGGTTGGAGAAACATTTAGTTTTCTGCTCCACCAGGATTTTGTTTGTCCCAATTCATGCTCACTCAGAGCATGTTCATGGCAATGAAGAATGGATTAACAATTTTGGTGCTCCTTTGAGTGCATGATTGCACCTGTCCAAGGAGTTTACCCAAAGCTTCCCGGCCTACCTCTGCAAGGATTTTACATCTATCGTCTCATCAACAGATCAGACGGTTAAACTACTTATGAACTGCACTACTTTGCAAGACCTTTACAAAACATCATCCGCATATGTGGACATTTTGTATTTGAAACCCTACTCATCTATTCTGGACATTGTGGTTTACTTTTGTTTTGTGACTGTTTGCTGGGGTAATTTGTGTATTTGGGGAGCATGTAGTATGGGGTTTGTGAATATTTGGTGTAGCTAGTTTAATGCAGTTTGGAAAAGGGATATCCATTGTCTTTGTTTTTTTTTAGCATTAATCCAAAACTTGATTATACTGTAACCTATAGGACCTCTTGCAAAAATGATTCCCCCTCTTACCTGTAACAGGCCCGGTTTAAAATAGGCGGGACAGTTATATCATAATACCCTGCTTTAACCCAAATAGTCCTGCTTCACTGCTGAGAAATATTAATAATTTGTGTTGTAGTTTGTGGTCACAGCAGGGCCATATGTTTGCACTCAGAGTAAAGCAACATTTAGCCAACATAGCTATATGCACAGTTATAGCCAAGCTGACCGACCATATGGAACGGAGGTTGGGTTGAGGCAGCTGCGTTTCGACCAGGAAACTGTGAGCTTGCATGGGAGTGTGGGTAGATCTGGAGCTGTGCTTGAAGAGAAATCGGCCTGCTGGTTTGTTAAACATAATTTTTACATCTACTCATTGATCACAACATTTTTTATTTACAAATGTATTCTTATTATTGTGTAAAATGTATTTAAAAATACTTATGTAAAATGTATTCTTATTATTTCAAGCATATTTTATAATATATAATCCTATTTATTATTTGATTATTTAAATCTCCTGTTTAAAAATAGGAAAATAGACACGCTATAGTTATATATAATTATACACGATATATATGTGTTTATAATACACATTTTAAAATTGTATTGCATACCTGCTTCTGTCATAATAAAGACCCATTTCGAATGTTTACGTGCTTTTCTTCTCTTTCTGCTCCCAGTCGCTGTGGTGAAGCAGTTATGAAGTATTGTTCTTTTAAATACTTTCCAGCATTTCAGAAATAAATATGTATGCAAATTACACCGAAGTATAACAGTTACTGTACGGTGTTCAGGAGTGCTTAAAAAGGGTTTAAACACTGAATTTTGAATCGATTTCTTCTCATAAACTCAGAGATGTAGATTTAGACGGCAATTAAATTACCACACGACCTTAGTGTTTGTCAAAAAACAGTAGGTAATTCAGCCGGGGATTTGTATGCAGGTGGTGAGAGAAAAACACCGACATCCTGGATTCGGACGGCATTAAAATCACCAACTACCCTCTTTAAATGCATGGTGAAAATCACTTACGTCCCCCTGAGAAACAATTACCGGCCGAATAGGGCTATGTCTCTGTTGCAGGTATTTATTTATTTATTTTTTTTACACAGGAATTCTTTCCTGTATTCCACAGCACTTTTGCTTAGAAATTAATTTTGAGATTTTGCACTGTCATTCTCATAATTGTTGTATATTTGTTAAGCATCTAGAATTTGTCACATACATGTTTCAGCTCAAACCAGTCATATTAGAGACAATCCACTTTGTAGTGCTATTCATAGTGCCATTCATATCTTCCACATGCAAAAAAAAAAAATAAATAAAAATAAATAAATAAACTTTGAACCAAGCCAGTCAATATTAAGATCCATCTCTGAACATTACATTCTAAAAAAAAAAAAAAAAAAAAAAAAGTATTTGAATAACAAATTCTGTAAAAAACAAATAAAAAACATTTCAGTGATTTTTCTATAATTGGGTGATTACGGGTAGTGTAGCTGTTGACCAGAAACTTGACATTTAAAACACTTTAGAATAGAATATCACAGAGACCCATATTTGAACACTGCCTCGACCCTAAACATAAACACCTCTTAAAAATAATCAAAAGTGTGATTATTTTGCTAAGATTTTAGATGCTGTCTATGTTAATAATGTACATTTCAGTGTACTTTATGCATGCTGGAAACCATACTTTGCATATGAATACCTAAATACTATAAGATCATGTTGGGAATCCCCCGAGCATTCAAAAAATGTATTTGGCCATTTTTCTACATATTTATTTCATGTTATTTCCATAAAAAAGGAATAACGCATTAAAATGCTAATAAAAAAATCTTGAGATCACAATTAATTATTATAATGTATTCACAGCTCTAATTTCAAAGCTTCATATATGTGCACAGTGGTGGACGTCGGTATTACAAAGGTTGACAGCTACTTTCAATTACTTTGATCTGTCAGTTTTCTATATGAAGCAACAAGAGTTGATTCACAACAAGAAAACTGACGTGTGATGTCTGCCAGCTCTTGAAAGCTCGTTACTGGCAGCCATAACAATATTAATAGCACCGCAGGTCCTCAAAACAAGCATCTGTGTTTCTGTCTCCTCTAATGGAAGGAGAACAATCACATGACAGGCACTGGAAATGACGGTGTCATACACACCTTCAAGAAAACCAGCGTGTTTCTTTAGCAGGAACATGTATCAGATAGCATGAAATGAGCCATGTGATCAAAAAACTGCACATCTGAGCCCCTGATGAGACCCTACAATAGCAGAAAATAGGCCATTCTCGTCTGAATCCACCTCACCATGTGTGACTGTTATTGACAGGGAGAGATGAAAAGAATAAGGTCCTGATAGAACTATAAGTCCAGATAAAGTAAGCTTTTAAAGGCACATGAGAAAACAGTAAATAATGACTTGAATGTCCTTGTCAAACACATTTTTATTAGGATATGGAAACTTTAATATTGTGGTGGTGCAAAGGGTAGTGTTTTGCTATAAAGAGAATAATAATATGTATATTTTAAAATTAAATAAAGTATATAAGTATAAAGTATTTACAAACCATTTGCCAACTAGTTTATTGTTAATTAATAGTTTACAAACTGTAGTTAATATATACTATATACAAATAGCGAGTTCTTCATTCATTGTCACAGTAATTAACAAAGTGTTAATTAGCTCATATATAAAGAGTTAGCTAATGTTTTTTCGGTAACACTTTAGAATAGGGAACACTTATTCACTATTAACTATGACTTTTTTCCCTCAATACATTTCTAATTTGCTGCTTATTAATAGTTAGTGCGGTAGTTGTTAAGTTTAGGTATTGGGAAGGATTAGGGATGTAGAATAAGATCATGTAGAATAATGCATTAATATGTGCTTAATTACTACTAATAAATGTCAAATATTCTAGTAATATGCATGCTAATAAACAACTAGTTAAGGGATCCTAAAATAAAGTGTTACTGTTTTTTTTTTTTATTTGTTTTTTTTTATTGTTTTATGCTTTTTTAACAAATTAACTGTAAATAGTTCTCACTTTATGGTAGGTCATGGAAATCAGAAAATGTCATTAATTAAGTGCTTTAAACCAACTATTATTGGACCTTAATGACATTAGTGTTATGAGTTCATTAAAATGTTTTCAAATACATTAAGCCATATCCCCAAAGCTATAACCACTTTAAAATATTTTAGGTCATGTTGTTAAAATACAGTTAGGGTTAGGGGTAGAGGACAAAATATATAGTTTGTACAGTAAGAAAACAAAACAAAACAATACAAAATAAACCGTCTATGGGAGGTCCCCATAAAGCAAGTGTGTGTGTGTGTGTGTTTAATGTGTAGACATTTTAAGGAACACTTAATACGAATGCAATAATGTCCAATAATAATTGGTTTAAATCACTTAATTAACGACATTTTCTGATTTTCTGTGACCTAGTGTAAAGTGAGAACTATTTACTGTTAATAAGCATAAATAACTCTTTACATATGAGCTAATTAAACTATAACATTGTTATTTACTGTGACAATGAATGAAGAACTCACTATTTTTACATAGTATAATAATGCATTAACTACAGTTTATAAACTATTAATTAACTTTAAAATAATAGTTTGCAAATGATTTATTAGTGCTTTTTTACTGTATACTTACTATAAAGTGTTACCAAATGTGGGTTTGCATCTGCACTATTCTGTCAAAAAAGGCAAAGAAAAACCAGTGAATAAGAGAAAATCACTCCTCAGATGTACAGTAGCAACCTCGTTTGTTTCAGCATAACACCATTAATTGACAGCATTGCTTAGAAATTTCATCAGAATAAGTGACACAGTCAATGATTTAGACTTGTCTAAGTGTATGGTATTTGAAGAAAAGTTTATAAAACAAACATAATCCTTCATTGTTAACCAGTAAAGAAGGGGGAAACTGTAAGGACAACACAGTCAAAACCTTTAACATCCACAGTACAAGGACTGCACTGCAATTCCAGCTCCGCAGAGAGTATAAAGACATAAGCTGGACTCAAAGCCGCTTTCCTCTGACAGTGTGTTTATTGCCACAGAATATGAAACACTAGAAAACTTGCAGAGAGATTCTGTTTTCGGCATCTGAATCTTGTTAAATCTGAAGTTCTGCAGCTGCGTTGGAGATCGGTTTGACTGTAGCATTCTGTGCTTTTCTCGTGTCGTTTGTCTTACCCCTAGTTATTTGTGGACGAAAATAGAACTGCTTGTTTGATCCATTACTGCTATACAGTGAGTTTGTGTATAGAACAGCACACATGACCTTACGTGAATCATAAAATAAACATTAGTTTACAAGAACATATGAAAATCCAGCGTTGCTGTGAGGAAAATCGGTAGATATTATAAGGGAGACCAGGCTAGTTGAATCACTAGGGCTATATCTATAAGGTTTTCAAAAAGCCCAATAAATGTATAGCTGGTGGGTAATGGGTAAACATAATAAAACCACACTAAAATACGTGGAAAACAGTGAAGGTAGATTTTTAACTGAAGGACTGAACCGTGGATAAGGGTATTTTTCATAAAATGTTAGGCTGGGGCAATGTGTTTCGATATTATGTAGTCATGTGTTTCAATTTTATACAATGCATTAATTAGTTAAAACACTGGCTTAATATTTCTGTATGTTACATTTGACTCTTTTGCTGTTTCATGAATGAATGTAAACCGATAGGTTTCATTAATTCATAACTACTTTGATGTATTAATGATGAATACTGTCAGGTTCTGATTGTGGTAACTTCTTCATATAGTGTGAGAATGTCAGTGTGTGTAAAATGAACTCAAACTTTTTTCTTTTTCTTCCCCTGGGCAATAACAGTAGAAATGATCCAGAGCTTTTTGTAGCTAGATCTTTAATGCATTTGCATTGGGTTTGAAGGCATCTATAAAGAAAATGACTTTCAAATATAAACCTCCCCTGAGAAATATTCACCGGAGTAAATGTGGAGTGACAGGTGTGTTCTCTAGACAAAAATATGTGGTTCCAATATATTTGGAGGGAACTTTGGCCTTCTAAACTTCATATGAATAGTGCATTACCCAGAAGGTTGGATATGACCAGAGCTATGCCTAATATTATGTGGGAACAATGAGATAACAAAACCAACTCATCCCACTAAATATCACACATCCCACAAATTCAAACAGCACTCATTCGCACATTTGCAAGCGTGAGTCTAGTAGCTTGTGATGTTTCATGTGCTTTCTTTTCTGCAAGCTGCAACATGATTTCTGAAGATTCAAAGACAACAAGGCTTTCTTCAGAAGATTCAAATGCTTTCTGCTTGCAGCTATCTTCTTTGAGATACAATCAGTGTTTTATGCAGATTTTTTAAAAACCCAAACAAACTAAAGCTCTAAACTAATCCTTCTCCGCACTAATTATTTCCATAAATTTTTCCATATATACACACACAAAATTGCTAAATTTGTAAGCATGCCAGAACAATACATTTAGTTTAATATCTAACAGACATTTCCATGCATGTCACAATGGCTATCATTACAATTAAGCCATGCTAATACTGTACATATGCCAAAAAAAGTGAAGTGAAGTGTGGTGACCCATACTCGGAATTTGTGCTCTGCATTTAACCCATCCAAGTGCACGCACACACACCCGGAGCAGAGGGCAGCCAATGCTGCGGCACCCGGGGAGCAGTTGGGGTTTCAGTGCCTTGTTCAAGGGCCTCACCTCAGTCGTGCTATTGAGGGTGGAAAGAGCGCTGGTTATTCACCCCCATTTTTGTGAGCATTTCTCAAAGCATGCAACATTCACAGGTAAAAATATGTTTATATGCCAACTGCAATTGTATTAAAGTGCCTTATAATTAAATTATTTATATATATATATATATATATATATATATATATATTTTTTTTTTTTACTCCTGTTCTGCATTGCAGTTACAGTTCAAACAGAGTGTAAGCAAAACATAGCAAAGCATTTCTTTGTTAGACTGACATCCTGGTGCTATTTCAATTCATGGAATCAGAAAAACACAGTGGAAGATTTTGCAATGTGGTGCAAGAACAGCTAGTGAGTTTCTGAGGAGCATGTAGCAGCCTGGTAGACACATTGCACCAATAAATGGAAGAATGCTTTGCTGTGCTGTGCTGTGGTCTGCTGGGACAGCAGTGCCTGCTTATAAGCTTGAACAAATTGGTTAAGAAGGTCAACTCCAGTAGGGGTTAGAGCAGTGATTCACAACTGGCAGGTCTGTTTGGATCGGGTTGTGAACAGGAGAGCAAAACATAAACATTAATAATACAGCTAATGTATAATCATGCATAGTTAAAGGATTAGTCAAAGGAGAACACATGGCACATAATATAATGTCTTGAAGCAGGCCCCGGCATTTGAGCAAAGCTGTGGTCACATTGAGCTTTGAGCATTACTTCAGACCTCGTGAAGAATTTTTGGCAGCAGGATATGATGTCACACTCTAGGGTTACAATGTATTCAAAATGTTCAAAAATACAATTTACTCCACTTGCCCACAGCAGTACATGCAGATTTTAAGTTGATATTATTTGTATTGAGACGAGATCAGTTTGTGATGTTTGAGTTCTTTAATGATAAATTCTTTAATGATAAATTCGCTGTAACAATTTGCAGGTCAGAGTGCAGCAAAGTTGTACTTTGGTACTTAGTAGAAGATGAAAAAATGTGGAGATGAGAAAACATTTTATTTTAAGGTCCAGTTCTCACTATCACTAACTATTAACTATGACTTTTGCCTCAATAAACTCCTATTTTGCTGCTTATTAACAGTTAGTAAGGTAGTTGTGAAGGTATGAGGTCAGATTGAGGGATCTAAAATATGCTCATGCAGAATGAGACATTAATATATGCTTTATAAGTACTAATTAACAGTCAATATGCTACACTCAATATGCTGTTTTTTTATTTTTTATTTAATTTAATTTATTTTTTTAACCCAAATGCTGGGTTCAGCTTGTTGGGTCATTTTATTGGATTATTTTTTAATATTTTTTACCCAGGTGCTGGGTAGTTTTTCTGTAACTAAGCTGCTGGGTTATTTTTTCTACCCAACCACTGGGTTGAGCCCGTCTCCAATGAAATAACCCAGCTGCTGAGTTACAGTCACAGCGCAGGCTATTTGCGTCCACTACTACAAGAGAGAGCAGTTCTCAGCACCACTGGCGATTTGGTGCACTTCTTCAGTGAAATAAAGGTTTGTACAAATTTATTTTCAAGTCTTTACTGTGCTGTAAATTATATTATATTACGCAACGCAACATACAAGGAAAGGTGTCAGTCAGCTTAAATGCGTCAGCAGCGGTCATGATGGAAACGCCTTTTGCCTTGCATAACATAAACTGATTTTATTTGTTATAATACTGAATGCAATTTATTTTAATGTTAAAATATGTTCTCTAATCTCAGTATTGTTTGTTTATGGGCAGGTTATGGAGTCAGTCACAGCATCTTTCAGCTACGAGTGAAACGCCAGGCCGCGGTCTGAAGTTTGCAGTTCCCCTTCGAAAAGCAGCCCTTCACCGTCTCAGATTTCGGCGGCACGAGAATTAGCACTATTTCTGTAAAAAGCAATTACAGACAACATTTGAATACACTTAAATTAAAATGCTATTTTTTTTAAATTTCTAAAATGCTTGTTAAACGAGTTTAAATAAACTATGCTGTTTTCAGCAAAATAAATTCAATTTGTCTTATATGTTCGTCCATGGGTGTTCTTGCTTAATAATAAATGTTCACCATTTGATTATTGTTGTTGCCTCTAGTAATTCTGTGTGTGATTTTTAATTTACAGCCCATTTTAACCCAACAATATAATAATTTTTAAACAATAGTTGACTTAAATAAAACAACACAGCATGTTGGGTAAAAAAAACAAACAAAAAAAAATTTAACCCAACCAACTGGGTCAAAATAACCCAGCATGTGTTCTGTCCAATATTTACCCAGCACTGGGTTGCCAAATAACCCAAGTTATTAGCTAAGTTGATAGATTCCATTATTTAATTCCATGTTGGTGAATATGGTAAGTAAGGAGTGCCTCAAGGCTATGTACTTGGACCACTGACATTTCTGACAGTACTGCTTATGTGTGTCAGTGGCAATGTTCTTTGCATGTGTAAATGTCACTGGGATAACTCTGCAACTTTGACAAGAAGAATATGACATAATATGATATGCAGAATGGGGTAGAAACAATGCAAGATACATATGAAATCATGATGTGAAAAATGAGTAATCAAACTACTGTAAGAACAAAGTGTCTGCAAAGTGATACAGACAGAATGATGCATGTTCATGCCAGATGAAAACACAAAAGTGGATGATTGTGGATGGTGAATGTTGAGGTTAGTTAGATGCACAAGGATGATGGGCTATGTGGTCAGTGGGATTCTAGGCTTAGTGGTTTATTTATATTGGTGGATAGGTAGAGGCTTTTTGTACATTTTAAGAGGACGATGTAAAGTGAAAACAATAATTGATTGTTGAAGTATAGCTGCAGAATATATATTAAAATGCAAAAAGGGGACATAGCAGAGACGTCTTGCATAATGTATTAGATAACAACAGTTCTTTCACCAGCATATCAAGAATTGGAAGGCTTTCTCTTTTTATTGTAGTTGCTATAACAATATCTGCAATGTCTCAATGCAGAATTAGGTTGAATGTGGCATGAAAAAAAAAAGGCATCTTTTTTGTGAGACTAATCCAGGAATGCTTGAATTCTGTCATATTTTCTTTCAGCCGTTTTGTTTGCTCTTTCATTTCGACCTATGAAAAAATTTTTAAATTCTGCTTTTAATTTCTGTATAACTATATTCTTGTCTTGTGTGTCTTACATAAAACTAGTTTTGGCATTAAACCTTCTAACAAGCCATGTATGATGTCTTGTGTCAACACTATTTATTGCACTGCCTTAAATTACATTTAATAATGTCCAAACCCTATCTATTTTCTTAATTATTAATCATTATTATGATTCAAATTTAGTTACTTGATGAAATATTTGTACTCTTGTTTTCTCACAAGTTTTTCTGTGCCTGAGTCCGAGAAGGGTAGATTAATATGAACTATATTACCTTGAATTGTGGTCACATGATGACTTTTGTTTATGGTTAACTGCAGGGTGTGGCTTATTTTACCCATTGACTTTACTTACCCTATTCTACCTTACAGAACAAGCTAATTTCAATTTTCTGGCAAAGTAAACTTGCTCTTTAGCACACCTGGTACAGGTGGCACTTGGGTACGAGTCCCATGAAGTCGTGATAAAATGGATTGAAGACTTGAATAGAAGCAAGCTATAATGGCAGTATTTGTTAATACTTTCGGTTAGGTTTAGTGCAGGTGGTACGTTATTTTCAAACGTGAAAGAGCATTAACCTTTTGACACCACTCACCGGACATTTAATGTCTTATACATACAACAACAGTAATCTGTTTTAAATAAACTGAACACCTTTTTGCACCACTCACTGAATATTTCACTTTGTGTTGTGAAATATACAAGCTACATAACATCATTTTGCAGGAATATCGCCACAGACATATTTCCAATGAGTTGGTTGGTATATTTTTCTTATGTTTATGACTCGAGTTATTGATGTTTTGGCCGCCAGACTGCTGTGTGTCTCTTTGGTCAATCTACTACATAATATTGCACTGACTTGGACAGCAAAAAACACTAGGGAGAACATGCAGATAGGCAGAGACAGGACATCAGAAACACCAGCACTCACTCGAGATTCATCAACGCCACAGGCTGAAGATGCTGAAATGAAAAAGTGACCTGATAAAATCTTCAACCTGAGGGTGAAACGTGAGCGCCTGACCTTTGACTGTTGTCATGTTGCTGAAATCAAATATATTTAACAAATTAGAAATGCTGAAAAATGCTGTATTTTATTTTTGCCTCATTTAATAAAAAAAAGAGACAATTTGCATACTGTTTAGATTTTGCATGGTGTCACAATTAATTGTTTTACACATTTTTCTACACTTTTACACAGTGATTGGGAGCTACTGTTCTGTGTTTCAGGGCTTGTGATTAACATCTCAATTTGTGTGGCACAGTCAAACTCAGGTCAGTAAAGTGTATTGTTGTACAGTGTGTTAACAAATTCTATGTCTTGCAGTAAGCTCACAGAAAATCTCACAAGGAAGATTGATGCTACTGAAAAACAAACAAACAAAAAAACAAGGTTAGTTATATAGGGAGCTCTCATTTGGGGAAAACAGTTGTTCAGATGGTGTTTTGTGCCTTTGTGAAATCCTCTACACTAAGGTTATTTATACTTCTACATGTATTTCTAGGATGTCCCAAAGCAGTTTGGTTTGGTTGAGCAAATCATGTTTTTGATATAAATAAACCTCTAATTTGTTTAAAGAAAAAATACACCCATACATTTGACACTTTTATCCAAGGGTAATTATTGTGTATTAAATTATTAGTTTGTCTGTTTCCTAGCATCATGCTCTAGTTTTACCAATTGAACAACAGAAGTTTGTAGCTGGTAGAACATGGAACAACATGTCAGTTGACATAATAACAAACATATATACTGGCATAATACTTCAGGAATATATGAAGAGTTTATTTGCAAAAACAGATAACTGTTTTAATTTTCAAAAATCATGTTTTTTTATTAAGTCATCATGTTTTTATTGTGTTTTAGTTGTTGTTTTTTTTTTTTTAACCTTCTCAAAATAACCCAACTGCAGTTTAATTGAGATTAATTGGAATGTACAATGAAAAAACATGATTTCTGAGAATTGTTAAAAACGGAGTTATCTGTTTTTGCAAATGAACTCTTCATATATTTGGTGGTTTCAGCTGTTCTTGAAACTATGTGTGTGCACATTGTTTTAGGAGTATCCGTTAATTTCACCTCCGTAAGAAATTAACTAATCACATAATTAATCATAATACTTATTTAATTAAATAAGTAATTAATCAGAACTGAACTTAATGCAGTTTTTGCAAAATTAGGTATATGTCAATTATAGAACTGAATATTAATGCAAATGCATGTGTAAGAATATTTTAAATATATGCTTGAGTCTTTAAGATCACTATTTTAAATAATTATTTTTAGTGATTTAATGTTAAAACTGCTGTAATGTTAAAAGAAGAAGGGAAGATAACCTTCAAAATGAAAAATGTGTTCTGTATCAAACTAAACACAAATGTAATGTGATTTAACACGTAATAACACGAAAGATAGATGTTTTTTCAAAGCCGTTCTTTCCTAAACAAAAGCTGTTTTCATGACTTTATAAACTATTTACTGCTGTTATACTATCCCATATTTTGTCTTTTATTCAGTTTGCTGAAACCTTCCTCTTTGAAATTATGAAAAGACAGCCAAGGGATTAAATTCCCAAGCAATGAAAAGGACATTAAAAAAATAAAAAAGTAAAGAATGTCAGACATGAGTTACGTATGGAACATAGAATAAACTTGTAATGAAATATAGAGTTTTGATGGATTTTGGTGACCTTTAATACAGCTTAAACAAACTGGGTCACCACATTTTTCTCCTTGTTTGTTGGTAGCTAAAATTGCTTAGTATATGATAGGTAATAACAACAACATAGGCTAAATTAATAATGGGAAATATTGGTGAAATCTATAAGAAATGGTGTTGGTAACATGAAGTACAGCTTGGCTTTATTATTATTATTATTATTATTATTATTATTATACTCAGCATGTGAGTATTTCCATACTATTATAGATCATATAGAGATTTTGTCATTTGAACCCCTGGGACCTAAATATAAGAATATAACCCAACATTTCTGCTTTTATGTATGTATGTATGTATTTATTTATTTATTATTTATTATTCTTATTACAATTCTTATTTATTATCAATTCTTATTCATTATTAATTCTTATTATATTTCATTCATATATAGTAATTTGAATGTTTGGAACCTGTGATAGTATTTTCAGGGTTCTTTGGTGAATAATAAAAAAAACAAAAATGGTTGGGGAAATTAATTATTTTTCTTTCTTTTGAAATAAATTCATACTTTTATTCAGCAAGGATGTTAAAATAATAATAATAATAAAAAGTGATAGTAAAGACTTAAATTGTTTAACAAGATCTCTATTTAGAATAAATGCTGTTCTTTTTAAAAGAATCTCAAAAACGTATCAGAGGTTCCAAAAAAAAAAAAAAAAATGAAGCAGCACAACTGTTTCCAACATTGATAATAAATCAGCATATTAGAATGATTTCTGAAGGATCATGTGACACTGAAGACTGGAGTAATGATGCTGAAAATTCAGCTTTTCATCACAGGAATAAATTATATTTTGAAGTATTTTAAAATAGAAAACTGATATTTTTTTAAACTGTAATAATATTTCAAAATATTACAAATAAATGCAGCCTTGATGAGCAGAAGAGAGAGAGAGAGAGAGAGAGAGAGAGACCCTTTAAAATCTTACTGATCCCAAACTTTTGAGAGAGTGTATGTCAGTGTATGTCAAAAGCAGTGTATATTACAAAGTTAACATGCTTATCTGGCAGAGAAAACATCCTTGAAGAAAAATGAAGCAACTTTTAGGCTGTTTCTCTTACTGTCAAAGCCCTCTCCTCCAACCACTTGTCATACTGAAACGTTTCAGCATGCAATCATAGCCCACTAAATAAATTCAAGTCCCGATCTACGTTTATTTGTTGAATCTTCTGTTTCACTGAAAATATGTCACATCACTGAAGTAAAAGGGATGCAAACACTGTTTGATGTTGACTTCAAATGTCTTCAGAGATTGGAGAAAGTAGGTTTGACGTTTTGCTATGGCTTCTGCATATATGAAACTAAATCTTCAAACAACATTTTGCATCAGAAGTGATGCAAAAAGTAAGGTTACTTTGTGTTGTTCAATCCTTTGAGATTAATTTAGACCATTTTGACTTTTCACTCTTTATAATATGCCACAAAGGTACAAGGATTGTTCTTGAAATTTGCATGAAGACAAAAAATAAATCATATTTTTTTTACTTAATAGCTGACACATCAGTCCTCCTGGTTTAGTTCCTCATTCCCTTATAAATTTGAGCTGGCACAGACATTTAGAAGTCACAAACACTCAGTAAGCAGCAGAAGCAATTGCTGATGTCACAGCACGTAACCTCCTAAAACCCTCCAGAGAAAAGCAAACAAACCACATCTACGCTCAGAAAACCGAGCAGGGCAGCTAATGATGAGAATAAACACTGTCAGCTGCTTGCTTCGGGTCTGATCGTTTAAAGGCTGACTGTGTATTTGAACTCCTGTGCACAAAAGCTTTAAAGAATGGCCTCTTATTAGACTAACTGAACACCTGTGTGCAAGAGAAGAGCAATGGAGAGAGAGAGAGAGGAGAGATGGGAGCAAATCTCTAAGTAGAAGTCCATCCAGAGAAACAGCAAAGAAAATCACTGTAAGCTCATACTAATTGGAATCCAAACAGAAATAATTGGTTTTCAGGCGTCTGTAAGAATAGCTTTGAGAAATCGGGTATTTTGCAGCTGCTCTCTGTGACAGATATCCAGCTGTAAGCCATTGCACATGAAAAGGCAAAGACAGAAAGCCCTTAGTGAAAGCAATTACGTTTGACACAGTGGTCAGGAGTCATACAGTACAGCCGCTATTATTTTTAGGTATAGACTTCAAAATATATATTTTTTCTTTTGCCATCATGCATAATACCCTATAAGAATAAAGAGGAAAAAAGAACAGTTAATTTACCTAATTTTAGCTTGCATAAGTATTTGCCATTGGCAGGGATTAGAGTACGTTTGAGTCTACAGACTTCAACCACACATGGGTTTGGGCAGCTTCTACCATTCCTTCTTGCAAATGCCCTTAAGCTCTCTCAGATTGCTCTGGAAGAGTATGTGAACCACAAACCCGAGGTTTCTTTGCAAATTTGCTGTGGAGTTCAAGTCTGGGCCAGTTGGCTGGGTGACTCAAGGATGTTTACAATGCTTCTGCATTGCTTTACCATTGGAATGAACCAGCTGATCATGAACAAGCTTTGCTTTGCTCCCCTCAACAATAATACTATTCCAAATCATAATTTTTGAAAATAAATAAATAAATAAATAAGTTTGGATAATTAGCACATCAGAATGACCAAAACAAGGATTAGATGTGATATTTTAAGTGTAAATAATTCTTCTCAATGTACGCTGAGCATAAGAATATCTAGTGATGTGTAATGGAGTCTAAATTGAGTTAGTTTGAGTTCAAAATAAATCCATCCATCTATCGATCATCCATCCATCCATTCATCCTTCCATCCATCCATCCATCATCCATCCATTCCATCCATCTGTTCATCCATCCTTTCATTAATCCATCCACCCATCATCCATCCATTCCATCCATCTGTCCATCCATCCATTATCCATCCCGTTTGTTCATTCATCCTTCCGTCCATTAATCCATCCATCATCCTTCCATTTATCCATCCATCCTTTCATCCATCCATCCATGCATCCATCCATTCATTAATCCATCCATCATCCTTCCATTCATTCATCCTTCTGTCTATCCATCCATCCATTCATCCTTCCATTCATCCATCCATCCTTTCATCCATCCATCCATGCATCCATCCATTCATTAATCCATCCATCATCCTTCCATTCATTCATCCTTCTGTCTATCCATCCATCCATCCTTCTGTCTGTCCATCCATCCATCCATTTATCATTTCATCCATCCTTTCATCCATCCATCCATCATCCATCCATTCCATCCATCTGTCCATCCATCCATAATCCATCCCGTTTGTTCATTCATCCTTCTGTCTGTCCATCCATCCATTCATCCTTCCATCCATCCATCATTTCATCCATCCATCCATGCATCCATCCATCCATTCATCCTTCTCTCTGTCCATCCATCCATTCATCCTTCCATCCATCCATCCATCCTTTCATCCATCCATCCATCATCCATCCATTCCATCCATCCATCCATCCATCCATTTATCCATCCATCCATCCATCCATTCATCCTTCCATCCATCCTTTCATCCATCCATCCATGCATCCATCCATTCATTAATCCATCCATTCATCATCCATCTATCCATTCCATGCATCTGTCCATCCATCCATAATCCATCCCGTTTGTTCATTCATCCTTCTGTCCATTAATCCATCCATCATCCATCCATTCCATCCTTCCATCCATCATTCGACATTCAAATACAAAATCCTAAAGTTACACTTATTAAATATCAATTTCTTTTCATTTCGCTTCTTTTTAATTATGAATTTCTAAATTATATTGCAATTATGCATCCTGTTCATGTAAAATTCAGGAACTGAACTTTAAAGGAGTTCTCAATTCATTTCTGAAAGGTGCACGACAGGAATGGTGAACGATGCTCAGGAAAGTCATGTACTTTTCATTTTTTTTCTTTCTGAGGACTCGAGATGACAAGACAGGAGGGTGTCTTTCTTTTTTTGGTCAGTGTATGATTTTGAGGAGAAGGGAGCTGCCACCTCTGACAATGCTTCAAATCAGCCTTCCACTGCCGAAGCCCCTGCATCTCTGCTGCTCTTGATCTTCTACAATCTCTGTGAGAGCTAAAGTTAGCTCTGTCGAAGTCTCAACACAAAGTTTTTAAAAAGGCCTGAACTGTTGCCATGGGTACCAATGAAATATATATCTCATATAACACATACCGTTCTCAACATTTGATTTCTGAGTCAAACAAGCTGAACAGGTTAGAACAGCATTTTTCTGGATAGATGTTATTTAAACTACATAGTCTTGATTTGAGGTTTAAATAGAAGTTTAAATGATAAATAATGAGAAAAAAAACATACAGTGAATAAGCAAAAAAATATATATAATAATTGGTAACAATTCAGTATAGGGACCAATTCTCACTATTAACTAGTTGCTTATTAGCATGACTATTAATACCATATTGGCTTTTTATTAGTACTTATAAAGCACATAATCTGCATGACCATATTCTACATCCCTAATTCTACCCAATTACCTAAACTTAACAACTACCTTACTAACTATTAATAAGCAGCAAATTTGGAGTTTGAGGCAAAAGTCATAGTGTCAGGGAATCTCGTTCACCAGTCACCAGCTCTGAACTCCATGTCCCAGAATCCTCCCCGGAATTGTCTACCTGTTAGTTGAGCTTGTGTTCCACTCATAGTTCTCCACCGTTTCCACACTCCGTTGTGCCATTTGGATTTCCAGGAAAAGGACAAGGACAGATCACTCTCAGATAAGACTCAGGAAACCTTACCATTCCCCGATTACTCACCTGGACTCACTGCCTTGCTTGCTTTCCCGTACCTGTGTTTAATAAACCTGCTGTTGTGTTCACTTACATTCATGTCCCCGTATATATCTGTGACGCATAGTTAATGGTTTGTTAATAGCGACAATTGGACCTTAAAGTGTGACAAATGTTTAAGCACCATTACAGCTTAGATAAAACTAACCTGTAATTGTAATATATGCAGTAACACACAGGCAAAACAGAAAGTGAAAGCACTAATAACCCTGCATCTTATTTAGAACATTTTCTAAATCCAAAGCATGTTATGTTTACTCTTGTGACAAAAATTATGCCGTTTCATCAACAGTGTGAGGATGATTGAAAATGGGCTGAGAGTTTTAGGCATCAGTGATGAGTTTAAATTAACGCGCACACAAACAAGGGTTGCAAACAAGCTGCCTCAGGGCAGATGAGCGATTCCACAAATCTTAGCAGGATACCAATTACTGTTCTTTTACTGATTTTAATTTAATTCGTTGTCCACATACCTGCAGGGTGCCGACAGAAATTTCCAACACTCTGAAATGAGACCATTTAGGATATTCCCAGATTTGATATTTAAAATTAAGTTTTGAATTGCAGTAACTAGCGGTAAAACTGAATTTAGGAGTAATAATACACACTGAAATAGTTCCAAACTGGTTTAGTGGTCTGTTCTGATCATCAAAGGTCATGAGCAACATGGAGTAATAGTGACACTAAAATAATAATTCTTATTATGTCCCAGACTGAATTAAACATGGGTTCAACATGAATAAAGCATGGTTTATCAAGTGAACTGTAAAAAAAAAAAAAAAAACTGTAAACACTGTATACATATACACTACACTAATATGTACACACACACGTAAAAATATATAAAATACAACGAATAATGCACAAGAACAACAAATACAATTGTATATGTGCAGTACATTGTGCATCAAATAAGAGGACTGAGTACTAAGCTTGTGTATGTGTAGCAGCCTAAGAAAATGTCCAGTTGGTGCAAGTATTTGTGCAATATTGAAATCTCAGGACATGGTGTGCCACATGGTTAGGTTGTGCAAACACTGAGGATGTGCAAAATGTTAGCGGAGCAGTATACTGTTACAATGTTAGAGGGAGTAAATTTGTGTGTGCAGTTTAAGGATTGTGGGGTTTATGATGTTTTGTTTTGTTGCAGCAGGAGACACCAGAGTTCAGCTTGGAGACATCTTTGGGAAAGAAACTGTTTCTGAGTCTGGTGGGACGGAAGTGAAGCTGGAACACCTTCTAGAAAGTAAAAGGGTCTGGGAGTGCAAGCTGTTGAGTTGTTTGATGGCCAGTAGCTGGATGCCAGTTATGTGTTAGGAAATGTTGGCTTTTCAGACTGATGTGCAGCTGTTCTATCAGACTGTGATGCACTAGTCTGGTTTCTCTCTGCTGTGTCTAAAGACATTTCCCAGCAGTTGACTGGGGAGGTAGAGGTATTTTGAGCTGATGTGCCTTTTTTTTTTTTTTCCCAGGAAGGAGGTGTTGAGGGTCCATGAGAGGTCCCCTGTGATGTGGATGCCAATGATTCAAGAACTGCTGATCCTCTCCAATTCGTCCCCCCAGAGGTAAATGGAGGAGTTTTCTATGGCTCTGTGCCTCCCAAAGCCCACAATGAGCTCATTTTGTTTCCTTAAAAAGAGCCAGATTGTTCTCATCACACCACTCACACCTCTTCTTAGCAGGATTACTTTAGGCAACTGTTGTGTCATCTGCAAATGTTATGGTGGAGTTAATATTGAGCCCCACACATTCCCATCACATTCTGGGAAAACAAAATAATAAAAACAAGATATGTGGCCACAAATTAAGAATTTGTTCCCATGACTTCCTAATTTTAGTTACATTAAAATGAGTTAACAAACTAGTACAACATGGTACTGATTTATCTAAAACTAGCTAAAAAAGTTAACAAAACATATGGCCACCAATGTAAAAGTTGTGGGAACAAATTCTTCATTTTTGAGCACAAAATCATTTTTTTGTTTCATCCCCATGTCATGCGAGGTGCTCTGTGGGTTAGAACTATCTGCAGGGACATAATCAGTGATGAATGAGAACAAGAGAGGTCTCAGAACAGAACTGTGGAGCTGAGGTGCCTTTTTTCTGCAATAAAACACTATTTGAGAATTTTCCTTAAGGTGCGCCTTCAGCCCCTTTGTATTCCATTAAAACACACCCGAATTAACACATTAGTATATATGCACCTGGAGATTTAGTTTGGTCACATTGCTCACTGCATATGACCCATTAAATAGAACTATGAAAAAGATAAAATAATAATAGTAATAATAGTATCATTGCAATTATTTATTTATTATAAAATATTAAACAAAGTAATAAATAAAGTGTGATAATGCTTTTGCTACGGTGGCCGAGAGAGCTCAACGTGCTGCAACTTCAGAAAACACATGCAAATAGAAAAAGCACCAGCAAATTAAGAAAACATCTTCATCAATTTGACAGCAGGTGCTGCAAAAGCTCACAACACAAACAAATAAAGAAATGCGCTGCAAATGCTCACAACACAACCATATAAAGATGTTTATTTGCAGCGCATTTCTTTGTGTTTCTTTATTTGTTTGTGAGCATTTGCAAGCCGTGTGTTGTAAAATTGACAAAGTTGTTTTCTTAACTTAAATACTTTTAAAATAAAAAAGTATTTAAAAAAAAAAAAAAAAAAACTACGCTTAACTACACTACACTACACTTAAAAATACAATACACAGTCACACTCCAAAAATACAAAATACATTTTCTTGTTTTTTTTTTTTTTTTTTCTCATATGAATTATCATCACTTTCAAACCTAAAATCAGCAAGCTTTTATTTTGGAGGGTTGCCAGCAAGTAATTATATGCACTGGTGGTTTGTGAAGCGCGTCAGTGAATGAAATGTCACAGTTTTGCATTTTGCTCTGAAACTGGCAGTGCATACAGCAGCCTAGATTTATGCTTTCAGTTTGAATGGAAATCCTATACAGTATTACAGTGAGTGGATTTAAAACAGTGATTGTGCATTAACAGCTGTCGGCCAGCGCATTTTTTATTTTGGTCATGCATGCGCACCTGTGCACCACTTTCGTGCATCACTGCACATTAAGCAAATGTGTAAAAAAAAAAAGTACAATCTGACTTGTACAAAGAAGAAAGAAAGCACGAAGCTCCACCCCTAACGTTAACCCTCAATGGGATAAGCAGATTGTCTGAAAACATACAAATAAAAACATATGAATTCATACAAAATGGCATCAATTTGCAGAAAATAGTTACAAATTGTCAGGAGACTGTAGCGTAGAGTACAGTGCTCAGTTTTAGTACTGTGTTGCTGTTCAAAGTAAATGGGTTCTGAAGCAAAAGCATTTCAGAACCACTGATATATAGCAGCAAACCATGATGGATGACTCTGTCAGCTGCTCAGATGTTGACGTTGATGCTTCGAACAAAATAATTCAGTGTCTAAGAGCAGTTTTAACCTTGAAATGTCGGACCCTTTAACATAATATCATAATGTTTATCAAGAATTATGACCAAAGTGGAGCCATTTTAAACTGACACCGAGGCATTGTACTGTGAACTTGTTTCTTTTTCTTTTGACAAATGTCCCCATTCGTCTGACAGTTTGAATGTCTATTGTCAGAAAAAGGGAAGCAGCATGAATCCAGATTTCTCACAGTGAGGACCAGCTTAGACAGGATAACAAGGTTTAACAGTAGTCAATGAATAAACATGCTGATGTAGTGCTTGTCCATGTGTTCACTAGAGGTTTTCTACCAAAGGCCTACCTGAAGTTCCCATCACTATGCAGACAGCAGAGATTCTAGACTCAGAGGCTGGAATGAAATATTGATGGACACGACCGGTGTTTTTTGACTGTGTCACACTCCTAGTAGAAAGGATGACCTTAAAGTTTGAGTGAATCTCAACAAATCTCTCAAGAACATGTCCAGGTTATATTTCATCCCAAAAATTACAATACAAAAATACTTGGCACTAATTTACACAGTATAGGGATAAGATTAAGATTTAAAACCTTACTTCATTCCTTCTTTTCACAGTAGAAGAATTACATCAAAATGATGCAGTCGTGGTTACACTTTATTTCAGTAGTCCACTTTAGACATTCAGCTAACTATAAGTAACTTTGCAACTACGTCAACTCTTTAGAGTATTAATAGAATTGTTTAGAGTTAGTAGTATAAGTTGACATGTACAGTGCCGCTCACTAATATTGGCACCCTTATTAAATATGAGCAAAGTTGGTTGTGAAAATATATCTGCATCATTTATCTTTTTGATCTTTCATTAAAAAAAAATAAATAAATCACAAAATTCTAAACGTTCATTGAAGTAAAACAATTTAAAATGGGGGGAAACTCACATTATGAAATAAATGTTTTTCTCCAACATTATTGGCGCCCCTAGACATTCTTATGAGTAAAATATCTCTAAAGTATATTCTTATTCATATTCACATTTTTTAGCACACCAGGTTGATTATGAACATGATATTATCCAGCCATGACTTCCTGTTCCAAAGGATTATAAATATGAGGAACACAAAGGCCAAATTCCCTTAATTATCCATCACAAGGAGTAAAACCAAACAATATAGTTCTGATGTGCAGAACAAATTTTTGAGCTTCACAAAATAGAAAGTGTCTGTAAGAAAAGAGCTAAAGCATTGAAAATCCCCATTTCCACCATCAGGGTAATAATTAAGATGTTACAATCAATTAAAGATGTTACAAATCTGCCTGGAAGAGGACGTGAGTCTATATCGTCCTAATGCACGGTGAGAAGGACAGTTTGAGCGGCTAAAGACTCTCCGAGGATCACAGCTGGAGAACTGCAGAGATTAGAGTCTTGGGGTCAGAAAGCCTATATATATATATATGTCAAACAGCACATACATCACCACATGTTGTTCAAATGAGTTTCTAGAAAAAAACTACTCGCTCATCCAAAAACTCCAGCATATTCAGTTATCAGACACGACTGGAACTTCAAATAGGATTGGACACTGATCCAAAACAAACATCAAAATCAACACAAAAAATGGGTCACTGAGCACAAAACCAAGCTTCTGCTATGGCTGAAAAACATTTATTTCATAATGTGAGTTTCCCCCACTTTCTATTGTTTTACTTCAATGAAAGGTTAGAATTTTGTACATTTTTTGAATGAACGATCAAAAGGATAAACATAAATAAATAAATAAATACATTTATTTTCACAGCCACCTTTGCTCATATTTACCAAGTGTGCCAATATTAGTGAGCGGCACTGTACTTGTTATGTCTAATTTAGTAACTTAAGTCAGTAGAATGTGTGTTGGGGATCATCAAAATAAAGTGTGATATAAGCAGACAATCTACTAATACTCTAATGACTGCTAGATGACATGTAGTTGCTCATAGTTAGTTGAATGTGAACTATTACTGTTACCTAGTATGCAGAGGCAACTGCAAGTGAACTAGAAGAGTATAAATGTTGTGATATTGTGATACTGTGGCTGTGTTTATTTGTGTGACCCACAAACAAAATATGCTTTTTTTTTTTTTTTTTCCAAAAAAAAGCATCTGCCAAAAAACATGAATGTAAATGGGTATGTCAATCAGAGAACATTGAATATGCAACACACCAGCTTGTGCTTTATGCAGCCTTATGCTTATGAAAGTAGAATAGAAAACTGAGGTGTGATTTATATGAACCCTTTGGAAAATAAACTATTTTAGTTTCTTATAACGACACTTGAAAACAAAAAAACGAGAAACTTCTGAAGCAACGCATCTCTATACATCAAACCTCCCTCGCTGTTCCTGTTGTTATAACCCAGAATCATTCTGAGGCTCTCGATACATGGGGAATTGAATTTCCAGGCCCTGTACTGGGCTTTGTCAATGCAATGTTCACACAGAGACAGATGGTCAGTCAATACATGGCTCTTCTGGTTACTGTACACTACAGGAAGCAACCTAATAATAAGATGCTTTCCAAAGTGAGCTGCATAATTGCCTGCAGCCTATAGACAGCTGTGTTTAATGCAGGATCTCTATCTATCTATCTATCTATCTATCTGTCTGGATACACTCAAGGATTATGTAAAACATGGCTCATCTGTAAAAGTTGAGGTAATGCACCACTCAAGGGGGGGTGTGCTACTGAAATAATTTACATATAATTATACAGTGTTTCTACGAAGTGCAGAGCTGCATAAAGTACACTGCTTTGAGTTCTGATCTGCTGGGAGTTGGTGTTCTGCATTAGAGCTGCTGTACTGAGCACACAGTCCCATAGCGTCAAGCCTCTCCAGGAAGGCTGATATTTTTAAAGTTGATAAAAAATGGAAATAGTTTGGCATAACCCTCATGGTTGACAAGACAAATGATTCACAAGGTCACTGCACCATTTTTTTTTTTTTTTTTTTGGCCCAAGAGGTAAGGCACTTTCAGAGATGCTTTGATTCTTTCTGAGTTCACTCTCAGAGAAAAAGGACCAAAAGCTGTCATTGGGACTGTACTACACCTTTTACCAAAGGGGTGGATATTGGTACCTAAAGTATATGTATTAGTATCTAAAAGGTACATAAATTAACCTTTTAAAAAGGTCCTGCTCCAGTGACAGCTTTTGCCTTTTTTTTCCTGAGTGTTGCTCTGTGATATGAATGAATTAAAAGTACTGTACAACTCCTTATCCACATAATAAAAATAATAATGTTGCTCAAAATGTATTAAATAGTTCTCTGTGCAATAGTCTTGCCCCTCAAAACATAGTCATTGGTTCACTGTATAGGTCATTAAACGCAAAATGGTTGATGTAGTTGTCATTTTTATTAGACTTTTTGTAAATTTGCCAGGAATTGTGCAAGTGAATCTTGACCTTCACTAATGAAGAGAATATAGATCAACCAATTATAAACCAGTTCTCTGAAATAGCTCAAAGGTACATCTCATGAACCTTCAATTGGAAAGCTTATATAGACAGAGGACAACACAAGAGTTACAAATTCTGACAATGGATGAACATCCAGAAAATTATCAGGGTCAACAGCCGAGAGGAAGAAGGGGAGTAAGGATGCTTGGTGGAAGGATACAGAGGAAAAACAGAGGAAGAAGCAGAGGAGGTCAAGGACAGAGGTGCATATCAGATGAAATAAGGGCCACTGTTGTGGACTATGTTGTCAATCATGGCCTTACAATGGCTGAAGGGTGCAGCTAAATATTGGGAGATCGACTATATCATCAATAATTCAAACATTTCGAAACAGTCTCTTTCAATCAATATCCAACATAATGTTTAAATTTGTACTTTTGAAATATGGCATACATAAGAAGTGCAGCCTTCTGCATTTCAGTACAGTAACTATCATCCAAACTGTTGTCATAGTGCACATCAGGTAATACTAACAGAGTGCAGTGTTATTTTGACGACATGACTAAGAATTTTGAGTATTTTGTCAGTGAACAATGACACAAGGACTTTTCATTCCGATGGCACTGATATGTTCATTGGCATAAATACTTTTGAGAGATGAACTAAAGATTTTGAGTAGGTTACAGACTTTTGCAGGAAATCCATTGTGTGGTGCTGTTTGTACGAATTGTTTTGAGTAGTGCACATATTTCTATGCAAATATTAAGGCTGAATCGAGAAATGCACCAAAGTGAATGAGAAAAACTGTACCACACTTTTAAAATTTGAATTTCCCACAATATTCCATTTTCATGGATGCTGATTGCAATATCAGCATCTTATTCCATTCTTTAATGACTAAAAATGAAGGAACGAATGGAGAAAAAGAAAAAAGAAAGAAAAACGGTGTGTCCTTTGGGAGCCAGTGCCTACTACTGCTGAGGATTCTCTTGGGACAGACTATCAAATTTGTGCATAAACATCATAAACAGTGCCTACATGAGAGTGTGCACTGATAACTAAAGAGGTGACAATCACTGCAACAGACTCCTTACAACAGGCAATATATGTTTTTAAATTAAATACTTCTGACACTGGATAATTGTAATCCTGGGTTATTTTGCTTCATGTTTCACACTGCTTATAATTTTTCCAGGGTTAACTATTAATTCATGCACACTGGCATTTCATCACACACATTCCTAAACCCTGGGTTAACCTTCCTATTTGCATAATTGCAATGCCAGTGTCACTGATTGCATGAACGCAGCATGCAGCCTGTTTCCATAACAGCTGTAGCATTGCACATCCATGTATTATATATTATATATAGAACAATGATAACCGGGGTTAAGCACAGCGTGAAAAGCCCCATTGAGCCTTTAGACCCTTATACTCTATTATTAACAAAACATACCAGCAAGAGCCTCAAGCAAATCCATAGTATTTATTTAGTTTGTAGTGTTAGAGCATGCCAGCAATGGACTGTTTGTAAGTTGTCATGCATTGCCATTTGCAGTTCATTTTTCTCCTACTTCACACCAGATCACTTGACGGGGTCACAGAATCGCATGGCTTCTCTTACCAGTGCTGTGCTCATGACTCTCATTCCCTTTCTGTCTCTGCATGACCTTTGGATTCCTCTCTGACAAATCAAACTGGAAGTCTGCACATCACCTCAAGCGCAGTTTTGCGCAACACACAGGAAATAAGAAAATAAGACACGACCACATTTACTTCACAACCAGACTACAACAGCTGTCTTTTATCAGGTAGAATTTGTGTTCTTGTTTGTATCGCATATTTAAATATTTATGATAATTGAGGTTGCGTTTCAATCATATTCGTGTTACACAGTTAGCTGATTTACTTAATTTCAATTATAAAAATAACCATAGAATACACCAAAAATGCAACATAAAATGGTCATGAAAGAAGCTCCTTTTTTTTTTTTTGTATGTATGTATGCAGTATTAATGTAAAATCTCACTCTAATTATGCACTGAAAATTGCAGCCTTAAAAAGCTTTACAACACAGGTTTCACATCAGTGATATCAAATGCTCATTGATTCTTATATTTATATAGGAATGCATTGGTATTTATGATCATTTAATATGTAATATTAAATGGTCATTGGCTCATATGTAAATAAATGTGTGATATAAAAGTTAATATCTTATAATATTTTAATATTATAGTGAATATTTTACATTTCTATGGCTGTAAATATGTAACAATGTTTATACTTTAGATGTTGTCAATAAATCCATATTGCACATTATTACATATCATAACAAATAATGTTTTTTTTGTAAATGTTACACACTAATACTTCATAAACAAGGAGACCAGGCTGTACTTTCACATCACACTCTCAGTGCAATTCATAACATTTACATTTTAGTGAATAGGTGGTAAATTTGTATGAATGTGCATGGTCTCATTTGTATATATATTGTACAATCTGATTACATACTGCTAAAGGCTAGATTTTGGGCTGAGTAAGTCATGCTTATTAAAAAAAATAATAATAATAATAAATACCCCTTCATACAAATCAAATTTAAGAATACAAATAAGAAATCACCAACTCATAAAATATTTACATTGCACTCACTGTACTGCCATTTCAGAATCTTTCAGGTTTTCACAACAAGGACAGTTTTCATATGATGTTTTTGTTGTTAAATGTTGATGCATAAATATATAAACGGATTGCTATTTGGCATAAATTTGTATTCATCAAATAAAAAAAAAGTTATTTTAATGAGAGTTAAACTCAATTATTCATGAATATGGTGTTGATTTATCAACTACAGTTAAAGAATATTGTTGTCTTACAACAACAATTATGATTATAAGAAAAAATATTACACTGCATGACTTCCAATGTCAAGAAACTGTACCTGGCTTACACTGCTAACCAATGTCAACCTAAGACAACAATTTAACCTTTGACTCACCTATAGTTTCGTAGAAAATGTGCACTTCTACAGTACAAACTGCCTATGCATTATTAAGCATTATATAATTCTTGGATAAAAAAGCATCAGCTAAGGATGTAAATGACCTCAGTGTTGCATATGGCCTGGCCTTCAAATGCCCTTAATTCCCCATTAAACTAGACTCTAGCTGGACTTCTGAAATGCCTGGTCATCGAGATCATCCATCTCTTCACGTAAAGAGCTCCCACTGAAATCTTTCCATCCTTGTGCTCTAATGGTGCTCATCAAACACTACTTTAATGGCTTTAGCCCAGCAGTTTCATTGCAGATCACATTTTCAAAGAGGCAGGAACACAAATCCCATGACATTGTAAAGTGTGAACAAATGTAAATGCTTTGAGTACACTGATGAGGGACAACACGTCCACAGCTAAAGGAAAACAATGTCCAATCGTATTCTATTACATTCTACCAAACATTCAGTACTTGGAAGACTTTTGATTACATATTTTTGGAACTTGAGATTTAGGCACATAGGTTTGGAACAATACAATGTTTAGTAAATAAATGATGACTTGTGTAGTGAAGAAAAAGGGATCTGCTTAAAAAAAAAAAAAAAAAAGTGATAAATATACATACATAGAACTTTTGACTCCAAAAGTTGTTGTTTATTTGCAAGCTTGTGAAAGTAATATCAGAGTGCATTTCATGTGTCTCTCAACTGCATTCTCACCTGCAGGTAGTGTAAAAAGCCCGGGGAATTGCTGAAGAACAAGATGCTGTTTATCTCACTCTTTCACATCTGTTATAATGGAGAAGGAAATGAGATTCACATTTTTTATAACTCAGTTTAATTTACGGCGTATTTGTATAGTGATCCCCTTGAGAGAGCACAAATATCTATGAATAAAAAATAAGAAGAAACCAGTAGATTAGAACAACAAAAAAGGCAACAAAGAGTCTGTTATTCAAGGGATCAGAGTTTGCCTGCTTACCGTGATCTGGCTATACATCAATAGAATAAATCTTTTGTGAGCAACAATGAAACTGTGAATAAAATATATAATTGTTCATATGCATGTTAATTATATAAAGTGAAAAAAGTGAAGTGACTTGTGGCCAAGTATGGTGACCCTTACTCGGAATTTGTGCTCTACATTTAACCCATCCAAGTGCGCACACACACACACACACACACACACACACCGTGAACACACCCCTGGAGCAGTGGGCAGCCAATGCTGTGGCACCCGGGGAGCAGTTGGGGTTCGTTGCCTTGCTCAAGGGTCTCACCTCAGTTGTGGTATTGAGGGTGGAGATTTATAATATATACACTAGCTGGCCACTTAATTAGATACACTGTACCGGTTGGGTCCCTTTTGTCTTCAGAACTGCCTTAATTCTTCATGACAGATTCAACATGATGCTGGAAGCATTCCTCAGATATTTCAGTTCATATTTATTTGACAGCATTACGCAGTTGCTGCAGATTTGTCGGCTGAACATCCATGAAGTGAATCTCACATTCCTCCCCAAGGTGATCGACTGAACTCTGGACACTGTGGAGGCCATTTGAGTTTAGTGAACTCCCCGTCATGTTCAAGAAACCAGTTTGTGATGATCTGAGCATTGTGACATGGTGTATTGTCCTGCTGAAAGCAGCCATCACAAGATGGGAATACTGTGGTCATAAAGGGATAGATGTGGTCAGCAGAAATACTCTCTGGTGTTTAAACGAAGCTCAATTCTGAAGAGCCCAAGTGTGGCAAGAAAATATCTCTATACCATTACACCACAACCAGCCTGAACTGTTGATACTAGGCAGAACGGATCCATGCTTTCATGTTTTTTACACCAAATTCTGACCCTAACATCCAAACGATGCAGCAGAAATCGAGAGCCACCAGACCCGGCAACCTTTTTCCAATCTTCTCTTGTCCAGTTTTGGTGAGCCTGTGTGAAGTAGCCTGATTCTCCTGTTCTCAGCTGACAGGAGTGGCACTCTGCTGCTGGAGCTCATCTGTTTTAAGGTTCAGAGATGCTCTTCTGCAAACCTCGGTTGTAACGAGTCGTTATTTGAGTTACCGTTGCCTTTCTATCAGCTGAAACCAGTTTGGCCATTCTCCTCTGATCTCTGGCATCAACAAGGCATTTTCACTGGATATTTTGTCTTTTTTGGACTATTCTCTGTAAACCCTAGAGATGGTTGTGTGTGAAAATCCCAGAAGATCATTAGTTTCTGAAATACTCAGACTAGCCCGACTGGCACCAACAATCATGCCACATTAAATCAACTTTTTACAATATGGCTCAAAAATTACTCCTCCAGAATTGAATTGCAATTGAGCAAAGATGGCAGATTTAAAACTTCCCGGTAGTCCTGCTCCAGCTGAGCAGTTGAATAGGAATACTAGGAGATAACTCTCTCCAGATATTATAGACCTTGCTTTGATGCAGCATATAGTAGTGTCTTCAGTGTTGTTTTCATCATTGATCCCTCCTCACAGGGCACAGATTTCCGCACCATGGACAGGAGTCCCAACAAAAGCCCATGGCAAACTGACAAAGCAGGAGAATCACTCACAGCTGAGACCACTTCAAACTCATCATCTACAGTTACAAAGGAAGCATGGGTGGCTCAGCTTGGTGAATAACCTAAAGGGGAAAAACATTGCCTATTGATGTGTCTTTCCTGACTCTGTAGCCAATAAGGAAGACTGAACTGGGGCCGCTGGCGCTGTGTGACCATTCTCAGAGTTTCCTCACAGCGCTAACATTTCATAAATGATGTGACAGAACAGCCAGAACAACTGCACTTTTGTATTCTGAAAGAGGTGTTTCCATATCATTTGTTTGGTGCAAAACCTAAGATCATCTGTCTGTTGTTGTCTGAAAATGGTTGTCACAAAGTTTCATCTTTTTCATCAAAAAATAAAACACAGAAAGAAAGAATGATGGTGTATACATTGGCGGGTTGCAGTTTTAGTTATTGCTACAATATTTATAGAATTACTGAAAGCGAGGCATTCATGCCTAGATGATTAAAAGGACACGATCATATGCTGTTGCTAATTTGTTTTCAGGTCATTTGTCTTTACTGTGATGCATTTGGTCAGAAAGTGCCAAGCAAGCAGATGAAGATGGGCAATGAACAAGGCAAATTCAATCAGCCTTGAACTCACAGAATAAGTAGAATTTATGGGCCAGCTTATATATTATGCGTCCTGATATCTGCAGATGATGATGATAAGTTACAGCCTCGGCCTTGAGCCATCCAGAGATCTTTCTCTATCCTTTGTGAATGTGGGTACTGCTAAAACCAACACACCACAAAGAAATCATTCAAAGCTTTATATGCCATAAATAAGAGTTCTTTTAATTAAATTCTGACAATGCAAGTACGCAAACACATGTTTGCTAACTCATTGTAAGTGCAGCCATGTCCAACCAAAAATGAGCATTTCCTGATTATTTCCTCACTCCCAGTTCATTCCAGATGTATAGGTCTTTCTTACTTCAGCTGGCTTTTGTTGGGACTCCTGTCCATGGTTCGGAAATCTGTGCCCTGTGAGGAGGGATCAATGATGAAAACAACACTGAAGACACTACTATATGCTGCATTAAAGCAAGGTCTGTAAATTAAGGTTTTGGAAGAAAGCATTCCAGGATTTTTCTGCATCAGATGCAGGTGAGTGGGGCTCACCGTGCACTGTAATAAGATGTTTCTAATTTTAACGGTAAAAGACCGTAAAAATTCTACAGTAAAATATTTTTTATTGGTTAATGATAAGTACCCTTACAATATGTGGTCAAAACCTGTAATAAATCAAACTGGCATTTTAACACACTGTTAAATTTATGGTTTTTGGAAGTGGAAAAAGAACAATCTTATAATTTACAGTGAACTAACTTAAATTGACATGTTTTTTAATTAAATAATTATGTTAATCCTTAGTTTGCTCATCTGGCCAATCAGAGCACCCTGTGCTTTTCAGAAGAAGGGGCTTTGTATGAATCGATCTATGCATTTTAGAAGGACTGGGCATAGAGGAGCTACAATAATGACACCCAAATGATAATTACACCCAATACATAAAACTGAAAATTTGTTTACCCAAAATTCTTATGCTTCAAAATGTTCATAAAGAAATCAGTATTTATATGTCAATAAAAGCCTAAATTAAATCTGTTCATCATATAAAGTAATTGTGTCCCTTCAGAAGACAAGAATTAAACGGCTCAATTCATATGGATTTATTTTTTTATCTCTTTATGACCGTTTTGAAGCATAAGAGTTTTGGGTGAACAAACTTTCAGTGGAGGGACAGAAATCTCTCAGATTTGATGAAAAATATCTTAGATTAACACATTTCTTATGGGCTTTGAATGACATGATGGGGAGTGATTGATGAAATGTAATTGATTTAAATGTGGCCAGTGATGACTCGAGTACAGGTGTGTTCCTTGCCAATTGCTCATTTGCACTGATTGACATTTTACTTTCTTTTTCCCCCCCTTTATTTGTCTAGTGTTGATTTATTATACATTGCTGTTTTATCCATCCAAAATGTTGAATGCCTATGCATGAACGCATGCTTAAAACTGCAATTTAGAGGAACAGGATCCCTGTGATTACTCTGACATCTCTCATTTTTCTTCAAACGCTTGACATGTCATTTCTTATATCCAGGAGTGAATTGTGCTTGAAAAAGATGAGGAAAGCCTCAGGGAGCCCAGAGAAATAACTCTCTGCTCACAGGCAAAAAGGTCATTCCATGAGAACTGCCACAAATACTTTGAAATGTCAATGGGAACATGAGGTGTCCTTCAGCTTCCATATCTCTAGTCGGCTGCATCAGAATGAAGAAGAAGAACAAAAAAAGATAATCAAATGCTTAAAAGCTTGACAACGAAGACATTCAGATGTATGACCGAGTTTTAGTGCCACATGGAATAAAACATAAATCTACGATTACGAGATTAAAGTCATGCTATTTTGAGAATGAAGCAGCTGCATTATGAGATTACCGTAAATAAAACAGATTGTTAGTAGTCATGTAATCTTATTTACCTCAGAATATACATCAATATAACTTACATTAACATTTTTGTTACTGTGTTTAATCTTAAATATATGTGAAGAATGAAGAATGACACCACAGACGGTTTTTGCAAAGTGGTGCAATTACACATCAATTAAATTTATTCATGCATTATATTGTACTTCTTTATTCTCCAAATATTACTATGATTACAATTCCGAAGTATTGCTGCAACTTTATTCTCAAAATATGACTTTATTTTCCAAATTTTACAACTTTAATGTTATATTGCTATGACTTTATTCTCATAATTTTGACGATATTCTCAAAATACTATGACTTTAATATCATAATGATACAACTTTATTCTCCAAATATTACAACTTTATTCTCAAAAGGTCACAACTTTAATCTCATATTGCTATGACTTTATTCTCATAATCTTGACTTTATTTTCAAAATACTACGATTTTAATCTCATAATGATACAGCTTTATTCTCAAAATATTATGACTTTAATCTCTAAATGCTAAGACTTTATTTTTATGTTTTATTTTGCGTGGCACTAAAATGCTGTCATACAGATTATTCACAGAATAAAAGCAAAACGTGTAGACATTTGATTTGGGCCAGTTTGGACCAGTGATAGAACAACTTCTTAACAGGAGCTTGCCAGTTTAGTGCATACTCTATATAGTCTGCCTTCATAATTATGGCAATGAGGTTGAATCTCAGTGAGAAAGACTAATCTTTATTTTGCAAGGAGAAAAAGGTTAGAGGTTGGAGGCTTATTAAACCTTCTACTAATGGAAGTCTTAACGGAATCTATAATTTCTAGTGCAATTAACTTGTGATTAATGCTGTGAGCTTCTGAAAGTGGTTGTCAGTCACTCGCACAACACAATAATCAATGTTCTGCCCAAACAATCAAGCCACATTGAATTGGGCTGTTAATCATGGAGGGAGATCGCTGGGGATCGTAATTACATTATGTTGATTACTGATGTGCTACTTCTTTTAGTCGGTTGGGTGGAGTGATTAAGTGAGACGTTGCTTTGATGCTGGTTACTGTTTGGCGTTCTGACAGTTTGAGATCATGTTGTCTCCTGTAAACTACAAGGGAACAAACTTAATAAAACAGTGACTGCTACTGTTAGAAGTCACTGTCAATGTCCTCGTTTTAATTAATCTGAGGGAATCTTTTTTGAAGACATCCTTCATTGTGTTTCATAGTGTCGTGTAACACATTTTGAATATCATAAAATGAACAAGCTTGGGGTTGTTTGGTATGACACTTCATATGCTGCAAACTAATTGGAAATATATTGTTTCTGATTTTTTGCGAGCATTATTTGCTGTTGCTCATAGGGTGAGGGAATCTCATTATAAGTATTAAGGAGCTACCAACTAACTTACCAATCAGAACACCAAAGGAACAAACAAACAGACAAATATATAAATAAATAAATGTGGAAAGTGTTGCACAAGCAAGCACCGTGTTTATGCATTTATAATTGCATGCAGTTAGTTTAAATGTAAGTAATCTGTAATTACACAGTAAGTACATTGTATCAAATCAGTGTTAATTTTGACAGCAAATTTAGATTTAATTTTAGTCATAGTCATAGACTTGGTTTTAGACATGTTTTCGTCATCTGAATTGTCTAGTTTTAGTCAACTAAATATTATAAGATTTTAGCAGACTAAATTTACAGTAAATTTAGTTGGCTAAGATCTAATGGTTTAGTTACAGTGTAATGCATTTATCAAGCATTTCTCTAACATTATATAGGTTTTATTATTAAGGTTTTATCAAGATAGACACCGATTTAACGGCGGTGACACACAACATGCCTTTATGTTTAAATTAAATAAAACCACTTCTCATAAAGAACATGGTCTTCTTTTCAATGAAATACCAATGGTTATATCTGGCTAATTATGCATTCTTTATAACAACTTGTTTACCATATTCTTCATTCTTTCAAGTAGACATATTTATAAATAATATTTCTATAAATAAATTTAGAGTAATCTTTAGTGTTACTAAAGTGATTCAGTCAAGAGCAGTGAGTGAATTTCTGTCTTTCTTTTGTTGCTTGATTAACATCAATGACTCGGACAAAAAAGCAATTAAAGATAAACTGCTATCCCTTTAAAACCGAATGCACGGATGCAATGCATTCAATGTACTGATACACACGTTCTTCCTACTGCTTACGTTCAACTGTGTTTATGTAAATACTGGTCAAAACGGACAATTTGACATAATTTTGTGTACAATTCTCTGTTAATGCAACGTGAAAGAGTACTTGCGCTTTCTGTGTGTGTGTGCATACCACTGCGCTCAGAAAACCAGACGAATTGAGTTAGCTTACATCCCACAGGATAGATCAATAGGCTATGATACAGTTCGAATGTATGCATCTAACCTCCTAACCACGCAGCAGATTCAATCTGAGTGAATCTCTTCCCAAATCATCCCTCCCTAACATGTTTTTTGTCTCGTTTTTATTTGTTAACGAAAATGTCAATAGATTTCCGTCATTGTTTTTGTCATTCAAAACAAGTTTTAGTTCGTTATCGTCTCATTTTGAGCTTCTGAAAAAAATTACGTTGACAAATATTATTCGCCAACGAAATTAACACAAAATTTGCTTATTTTGTATAATAATTAAAGATGCATAATGTAAAATGGACCAGTGATCACTTATTCAATCAATTCATTAATTTGATAAATATTTCAATTGTTTGACAGCCCTGTTATTTTTCTTAATGTTATATAAGAAAGCTTGGCCACACTGAATTTGAAGGTCCAATTCTCACTATTAACAATGACATTTACCTCAGTAAACTCTTAATTTGCTGTTTATTAAATGTTAGTAAGGTAGTTGTTAAGTTTAGGTATGAGGTAGACTAAGAAATCTAAAATATGATCATGCAGAATAAGGCATTAATATGTGCTTTATAAATACTAATAAACAGCCAACAGTATGCATGCTGATAAGCAACGAGTCAATAGTGAGAATTAGTCCCTAACCAAAGTGTTACCAAAAGCATATTTTTATAAACATTTCTATTTATTTTCTGCTGATAATTCTGGTTTTATAACACCAACATTAGCAAAGACAGTTATTAATATTAAAGTTGTCAGTCGGTCTACAGTGTAAATCCACTGGAGCAGCTCATATTCTCGAGGCGAGGAAAATATTGTAGCTGCATTGCAGATATGAAATTCATATTCTAGAGCTGCCTCTTGTTCTGCTCTCCAGAGACTATCAAGTATAACAGATGTCTCTCCCTGTGAAGGTCCTGTCACATGACTCAGGGCATCAGGGCTTCAACACACCTTTCAACAAAAGCGTCATGCGCCACTTTGACCTCCACATAAAAAAGTGTTGCAGATAGCGTGACAAAATTGCTCTAGGTATCAAGGAAGCGGATGGTGAACACTTTGAACAGTCAAAATAGAGCATGAAAATGACAGGGTGTATGTGTATTTGAGCTTAGAAAATAACATTTCCTTCCTGGTGCTGTGATGCATACCAGAAAGAAAACATTGATTTTTTTTTTAACATCTCAGATGTTAAAATATTCTTTCGATGTTAGACTGTGATGTAGTCGATCTCGATGTACTTGCATGTGTACCGAAACGATCTTTCTTCCATCTTGTTTATATTTTTGCACTGGCAACTTACGCATAATATTACATTGTGTGGTTTGTCTGGTATTCATTGGTTATGCTTTGAAAGGCCAGTGGCAAACTGGGCCAGCATGTTTAAACTTGCAATGGTTGACCTGTGTGCAATGTGTGGGTGTACCGCTATAGCGTGATGCTTTGCTGCATAGAGTGCAATGCATTAGGGAATGATGAAGAGCATCACGTGAAAGGGCCTGTGTTCAGAAATATGTGCTGATCACATCACAAAAACAACATGGACCAAAATGGCATTTTCAGACCTGAAAGAGCATTGCATTTGAAAGCCTCTTCATGCAATAGTAAAGCATATTCTGGACATTGTTCATTTTTGTTGGTTTGTCAGCCACAGTATTTGTACTTGTGTGTTTGTCAGTGTCCATCAGAGAGCAGCTAGTTCTAAAAAAAAAAAAAAATACACTGTTTAAATTCCAAGGCAACTGAACTATACTATATATGAATAATGGGTTACATTTTATTTTGAGGTGTCCTTGTTAAAGTGTAATGATACATATAAGTACTGAGTAATATTAATTAAGTACATGTACTTACTATATAGTTAGGATTAGGGTTACTTGCATGTATTTATGCATTATTTATTGTTATTATAAGCACATTTTTGACCCTGGACCACAAAACCAGTAAATTTTTCGAAATGTATACATAATTTAACATAAACATAACATAATTTCATATACATAAACTGAATAAATAAGCTTTCCATTGATGTATGGTTTGAAAATCTGGAATCTGAGGGTGCAAAAAATCGAAATATTGGGAAAATCGACCTTTAAAGTTGTCCAAATGAAGTACTTAGCAATGCATATTACTAATCAAAAATTAAGTTTTGATATATTTAATATAATAAGAAATTTACAAAATATCTTCATGGAACATGATCTTTATTTAAAATCCTAATGATTTTTGGCATAAAATAAAAATCTATAATTTTGTCCCATACAATGTGTTTTTGGCTATTGCTACAAATATACCCCAGCGACTTAAGACTGGTTTTGTGCTCCAGGGTCACATTTAATGTGTGTAACAAGGACACCTTAAAATGAAGTGTTACCGAATAATGTATTTTTTGTTCATTGAATGTTTTGGTAACACTTTATTTCACAGTGTCCTTGTTGCAAATGTTACTTGCACTTACTATAATAATGACAGTAAATTATGCATGATTACATGCAGCTAACCCTAAATCAAACCTGTTAGCAATTTAAGTAACACTTTATTTTAAGGTGTCCTTGTTACACAAGTTACAGGTACTTACTATTATAATAACAATAAATGATGCATTACATGCAAGTAAACCTAAGACAAACCCTAATCCTAACCCGAACCATGTAGTAAGTACATGTACTTAATTAATATAACTCAGTACTTAAATGTATAATTACACTGTAATAGGGGTGTGCCTGAAGCCGAATACCCTATTCGGAAAGGCACAGATAATGGCTTCAAAAACGGAGCCGTGTGAGGCACGTTTTATTATGGATGGATGAGCTTTATTCGACTACTTTTGGACTATTGAACAAAAACACCCGCCCATGCCATCATAAAGATTAGAAGAGCAAGGAAAAATGTTTTAATATAACTCCGATTGGATTCATCATATACAACTAAGATGCTGTAAAATAAAGTGCAACCCAAACCCTAATTCTTACCCTTTAGTAAATACATGTTGTTAATTAATATTAATCAGTACTTAAATGTGCACGGTAACCAACATTTATTTTATTTGTATCATACAGGATATTTCAAAATGTATACTATTTATGTGCATTGTACAATGTTTAATATTTCAAACAGCAGTATGGTACATATTTGACCTCATTATGTCGCGTGTTTAATTCATGTCTGATAAAATGTATAGCTTGAATGCACAAGTCGCTTTCGATAAAAATATTTCCAAGTGAAAGTAAACCCATTAACCCAATTTTGCATAAACACGTCTAAAGTGACAGCCCGATTCAATAATGAGTCAGAAAGACTAAAAATGTGTTAGAAAATATGCACGATATGTGAAACTTGAAGGTCAAGTTCAGCGTTCCATTCAGTGCGCTCTGGTTGTATACTGCGCATATGGGCAAATGATGAGTCATAGGTCATTCGAATATTTCATGCATACAGGAAATTTCATATTGTGCACAGCATACTTACTATACACAGCATAAATACTTGGTAGGATTGTGAACACAGCCTAAGAGTCACTCGCTGTGTGCAGTTTGTAAAGGCTATGGACACATTATCCACACTGCAGTTTCACTCACACCAGAGCAAAGCTGAGGACAGCTCACCTGCATGCTGCTTCAGATAAGACTCACATATGGAATCACAATACTGCAGTCATGAAGCACCAGTGGCATACTATGGTTCTTATTTCCTTTTCTTCTTCTTCTCCCTCTCTCTCTCTCTTTCTCTCTCTGGTGTGTATGAATTGGTAACTGAAGACAAGCACTTTTTCAAACTCAAAGTCTTGATTAATGACTGTAAATTTCAATTAAAAATTAATATATAAGGACAATGTGCATCCATCCATTCACACATTAATTCTCCAAGCCGCTTGTCCTACCCAGCTAACAAAAATACGTTCCAAGAAACATTTTCTTTTAAACTGTGAAAAATGAACATTGATCGGAACATCATTTGCTATTCAGTTAAAGGGGTCCTATTATGCTTTTTCACTTTTTTAGTCAGTGTGTAGTGTATATGTTTGGGCATAAAAAAGATCTACAAAGTAACAAATCTCAAAGTACACTCCAAAAGGATATATTTCGCAAAAAAAAAAAAAAAAAAAATCCCTTTTCAAGAACTACAACAAATGGCTCGAGCGGGTGTTTTTATATCACTGTATTTCTGAAGGAAACCGACTGTCTTCGGAAAAATTTGGATGTCATTTTCATTTCATCTTGCATGTAATGTCTGATAAAGCAGCATTTGTGAGCTGAGCGCTGCTTTGTGTACAGCGTTACCGGGAAAACCTCGCTCTCTACCACCCCAACACCGCCTCCTGCTGGCAGAGAATGAATTTGCATAGGCTATATGCCACCACAAATCGTGATTTAGCCAAAAAAACAACAATAACGTTACCATTCTAATATGTCTTGCTATATCTGTGCGTGCAAAGGTTCTGCGTGATTCTCTTGTTCAGTATTCTCGGGGTCTGAATCCGGTGTTCTGTCGATTTGTGCTACCCTGTCAGATTTTGCTACCTCCCGTTAAATTTGACAATTCGACAACGAAAAATGCTACCTGTCAAATTATGATTTATTAATGTCTACACCTACCACAACCCTAAACCTACCCTTACAGTAATGCAAGTACAGTAATTATGTGATATATTCGCGGTTGTGGCTAGAAGGGATACAGCTACCGGAAACCAACAATAAATAATTGTTCTACCTATTAGATTGTGTTTTATTAATGTCTACACCTACCCCAACACATTTTCGGAAGGCGGGCCTTCATCAAACCCGGAAACTAATTGAGCCGTTTGTGTCAGGCTGGGGAGAAAGGTATTGCAATAAGGTAAATTAAGTGGAAAAATAATGCGTTTGTCGAAGCACCAAGCATGAGAACATGTTCTAGTACACCCCCAAAACAAAATCAAGACTTTGTAAAAGAGCACAATAGGACTATTTCGCTGCCATTTTTCCAGCTTTTCGTATTTTCACTATTATAAGTTAGGAGGCGCTATTACTCTTCTTTTGAAATCATCTTGTAAGTATTGCACGTCTGGATCAAAACACAGGCAAAGAAGAAGCTGAAACAAGCGATCGTGTATGTAAGCAGATGTATATGAAAAATAACGCAATCATCAAGCAATAAACAGCATATAAATCAAAACTGCCTAATGTTACTGAATGAAATGTTGATCCAGGAAGTGGTTTGAGACTGTAGAAGCTTTTGATGTGTTGATGGAAGCGATCTATGCCATCCATGTTTTAATCATCGAACTGAATCCAATCCTGAGCACAATTTTTTTTCAGCTTTTAAAAAAAAAAATCTGGCAGGGAAAGAGTTAACGGGCTTCTTTTTGGTATGAAAATGTCATTTTGGCCTATGTTGTTTTTGTGCTTTGATCATCACATATTTCCAAACATGAAGCTCTTTATCATTCCCTAATGCATTTCATTCTATGCAGCAAAGCATCAAGCTATAGCGTTACCCTCGAAGCTGCATTGCACGCAGGTCAACATATTTTTGCTGCTAACCAAAATAATTTAAGAATTTAAGTTGTGAAAAGTTATGAAAACATTATTTCTGAATGTTCTCTGAACAGTCAAAAATTACAGTTTCCTTAAATGTTTAAAAACTATTATAGGGAAGTTATAACCAGTATATGGTTCCTATAACTAGTAAGTCATGGAGGCTCAGGCTCAGTGTTTCAGATATTACACAGTGTCTTTACTGGATGTGAGTGACATGATGTGACGCAACAAAAGACAATTATCAATAAATAAATGTGACATGACAAATCCCTGACAGTAAAATAATGTCCATTTTATTTCTGATGTACTCCACGCAGCTGTGCTGTTTTTGACATGAAGTGGTTTTGCAAAGGTCGCTTTGTCGCCTCCAGTGTAAACAGCCTCAAGCTGTTTCAGCACAACGTGACAATAGTGTTATCTGAATGTTCAGCATAAATCCTACAGTTTCCTATGAGTTCTAAGAAATGCTTTTGCCTTCAAACAATAAGAGGTTATATAATAACAGCAGCTTTAATGTAGTCTGATTAATAAATAATTGAATTATCCACGTCATCCAGCATGTTTTCCTGCTTGTGGCCCGAGGCGCTGGGAAAGGCTCCGGGATACTGTGACCCGACATGCCCAGCAAGCAGAACATTCTCAGAACTTTGGCTAATGTTCTGGCAAGGTGTTTTCAAAGTTATTAGAAAACATTCTTCAAGTAACGTTTATAGAATGTTTGTTCAAAGTTATCTGTTCTTTCATAACATGCTCAAAGTTTGTACATCATTTATGGAACATTTTTTTGAAACATTTTCGTTTGACATTTGTCTAAATGTTTTAAAACTTTGACACTTACTATACAGAAGATGACTAACTGTAGAATTGAATGGCTAAATATCTAAACATGTTTAGGCTCAAATCTCACAGCATGTTAAAAATGTTTTGAAGTCGTAACATAATATTGAACAATAAATTGTGAGAAAATGAGGCTTTATTAATGGAAACTTTGTGTGAAAAGGAAAAAAAAAAAAAAAAGAAAGTTGTCAGAGTTTTACTGCCTCTAGTGTTCATTTCTACTGGAAACTGCAGCAATTCATACCTATATGTAATTTATTTATTTATTTTATTTTATTCATTTTTTTTTTTGAGTTTTGCAGAAATGTAGATAGCAATGTGAACAGTGAGTGAATGAAAGTTACAGACGCTTTAGCTTCAAACAACAGTCAATGTGATGATGAAGAGCATTGTGCCAAGTTTAATTTACACATATATTTTTAAAGGGTGTACTGTTAAACTAAACGGTTGCATAGAGTTGTATTCTTATTCACTCAGTGTATAGTTTTCTTTATTTACAGAACATGTCCTTTATTGAAGATGCATTTGATGTTAAATTTGTAGGGAATTTAAAATAAATAAATAAAAATTAATTAAATTGTGGGTTGCGTTTATTGAGCAGCCCTAGAAATGCTCTTGCAACCACTCAGAACACCCTAACAACCACCCAGAAGTGTGCAGAAAACCAATCAGAGCACCGTACAGTTTAGTTCATGAAAAGAACAGCCAGCATTACAAAATCGAATTCGTTTTGTTTCGGCATATTGCTATACTTTGCTAATGTGATCGAAATGACAGTGCAATCTTTCCCAAATCATCACAGCGCACTCAATTATTACACTAATATTGCTCAAATGAGGGAAAACGTGAAAAATAAAGCCGTTGATAGTGCTTGTCGCGCGTTGAAGGCAATAGAGCGGTGGGAACAGTGTGGGCGGTGACCTTGTGGAAAGATGATCTGTGCATATGGTTGTGTTTGTGGAAAGAGTTGGGAATTAAGTGAGAGTGAGGGCAACTCTGCTCTTTTTTGTACCAGCAGGGGGTAGTATGGTTCTCTTGAAACACATATCCCTATAACACACTTTCCCAGCTGTGCCCATGGAAAACATTATGGATTTTGCCAAGCACAAATGAACCTTACAGCACCAATTCACAGCTGTGATGGGCCGTGGCATGGAGTCTCAATCCTCTCCGTCTGCTCAGTGACCACTCCAACTGAACTCTTTCTCACCCAATCAGATGCAAATAAGAGACCACGGTTCAGAAAGCACAGACGTCGTTGTTGCGTATCATCTAGCAGAATGAGACACGTGTCATAGAGCGTTTCTGCAATCAAAATTTTACAGCTTTGTATTGTTGTTAAGGGTAGAGTGTGTCATTTTTTCAATGCCAATACTTTGTTCTATTCCAGTTTCTATAAGTAGCTTTGGATTCAGAATAGTAAGTTAGCAATTTGTATGTTGAGTCTCTTGAAAAGTTTTAACAATGCTCTGTTTGTATATGATCAAACTTAACAACTCAACACAACAACATACAGGCTCAACCAATCGTGTGAGTTTGAGGCAGGGCTAACTGATTGTGTCCAATCGGCTCCTACTGGTAAATGTTGTATTAAACCATTCTGGGGGCAAATACTTTTTTCCATTAACAATGGCAAAGGCCACGGGTTTGATTCCAGGGAATGCATGAACAATATGTAATCCAGTGGAAATCACTTTGTATAAAAATGTCCACATACCAGCTGGGTAACTGTCATTGAGATGAATAAGAATCCTAGTCCTCCTTGTTGAATACAAGACAGTGATTATCTGTGCAGTTATGTTTGGTGGCACTAGTGGAGTGGAAATTGCACATCAGTTTCAGTGTTGGGGGTAACGCATTACGAGTAACGCGAGTTGGTTAATCGGATTACTTCAAATAAGTAATGCTGGTTACTTTTTTTTTTTTTTTTTCCTCAATAAATTCCCAAATTGCTGCTTATTAATAATTAGTAAGGTAGTTGTTAAATTTAGGTATTGGGTAGGATTAGGGATGTAGAATAAGGTCATGTAGAATAAAGCATTAATATGTGCTTAATTACTACTAATAAATGGCTAATATTGTAGTAAAATGCATGCTAATAAGCAACTAGTTAAGAGACCCTAAAATAAAGTGTTACCAAAGTTACTAAGTAACAACTGCAGAGAGTTAAAGACCAAAGACACACTTTAGTTTATGGACCAATTCTCACTATTAACTACAGTAGTTGCTTATTAGCATTCATATTAATAGTGTATTGGCTGTTTATTAGTATTTATAAAGCACATATTAATGCCTTATTCTGCATGACCATATTTAGATCCCTTAATCCGCCCAATACCCAATCTTAACTAACTTTTAACAACTAACTATTAATAAGAAGCAAATTAAGAGTTTGAGGCAGAAATAATAGCTAATAGTTACTTAATAGTGAGAACTGGTCGCTATATAATATAATATAATATAATATAATATAATATAATATAATATAATATAATATAATATAATATAATATAATATAATATAATATAATATAATATAATATAATATAATATAATATAATATAATAAAAATATAATATAATATAATCCTTAATTAGCAACCTCAGTTCATCTTGTTTTGACTTTCCCATTACTCATTACATAAAACTGAAACTGGAGCACTGAAAACACTCTTTGGTCCAAACTAGAGCCTACAAACACATTTGAAACACATGGACCCCGGATGAGAAAGTCTGAGCATTTCTGACGCAGATGGAAAATTTCAGGCCATGCCAATCACATTTCATCTAACCCACTTGAGGAAGCGGGCTTCAATCACCTGTCTCTCAGCGTGCATGCTCGCTCTTTTTTTGGAAAGAGTCATATAACTCAGTGCTCTGCTGTGCACATTATGGCACAGAGCAACAATTGCACAGACATCTGACAGTGTCTGAATATCTCTATCATGGAAGGATTGCACCTATAGAAATGAAACCCACTTGCATTAATGGCTAGACACCATTTTGCTCTAAGCCTCTGAGAGACATAATACGGCCATTAGCAGAATGTTTAAGCTCCTCAGTGTTATCAACACAAGTTTCCTACTTAACTGATGTTAATGTGATTTATGGAGGGATGTATAGAGCTGCTCTAGATTCACAGACAGAAGAGGGATTCTGTGAGTGTGGCATGTGACAGACACACATGAAGATAACACACTTGACTCGGTCATGTGAAAGTCTGTTTCAAAGCTTTCAGTGACCCATTTTATGCTCTCATCATCTTACATATATTTAATGTAGGAGCTAGTTCAGTGAGCTAGTTCAGATTCAGGATCCAGTTATAGAAATAGGCATTATTTTAGCACTACTATATTATTTGTTATATGTGATAACATTTTTATTTTGTCTTTTATTAAAGATCACCAGTCCCATGAGCACCATGTTATGATATAAAGATACATTAGCATATATTATGCTGTATTATTCACTAACCACCCCAAGTCCAACTTGACCAGACGCTTTTGCCACTGGCATGGTGCTGCGTCATGCATGCTAAAATTAACTCATTGTCATTCTTTTTCAGCACAAACACGCTTATACATAATGTGCCATTTTTAAAAATAAAAAAAAAGTCCTAGCTATTTTGTTGCGCACAGGGCCGCTCCAGGCAAAACACTATCGTGCCACCCCAACTTCACACTAACAATTAAACACAATATTTAAGGTGCACATGAAAGACTGGATATTTAGCTTACAGATTCAAGTGCACTATAATAAAAGCATCCCCAAGCAGGTTTCCGTGTTTTTTTTGTTTTTTTTTTTTGCATGGTTATATATATATATATATATAAGCAATTAAAAATAAATAAAATATATACACAACCACTAGTACAACAGTAAATGCAAATTCTGTATAATATTAAATGAGTGCAGCTTCACATGGAAAGCACTAGTCTTCAGTTCAGGGGTATCAAACAACCCTGCTCCAACACACATACCATGTAGCTTTCAAATAAGTCTAAAGGACCTGATTAGCTGGATCAGGTGTGTTTGGTTAGGGTTGGAGCTAAACTCTGCAGGGCTGCAGCCCTCTAGGAATTGAGTTTGACACCCCTGCTTTAGTTCATTCACATTAAGAGACAGCCAAACGACAGTAGTTCTAAGAAAGGACGGTCTGCAAGCGATGCTCATAAACCCCAAATCCCGTCGCTGCACATTAACAGATTTTCATAGCACCTATAAATATGAATATATGGCATATATAAATATTATAAATAAGATGAGCCACATTACTTCTCCCCCACTTTCTCTCACACACATACATGTGCATCTCAAAAAATTAGAATATTGTGAAAAGTTAATTTATTTATTTTTTTGTAGGGATGGGCAACTTTGGTCCTGGAGGGCCAGTGTCCTGCAGAGTTTAGCTCCAACCCTAATCAAACACCTCCAGGACCGAAGTTGCCCATCTCTGTTCTAGATTCATTACATGTAAAGTAAAACATTTCAAAAGGAATTTAATTTTTAATTTTTTGTTATTTTGATGATTAGAGCTCACAGCTCATGAAAGTCAAAAATCCAGTATCTCAAAATATTAGAATATTTCCTAAGATCAATAAAAAAAATTAAAAAAAGGATTTGCAAAACAGAAAAGTTCAAGTTCTTTAAAATATGTTGATTTATGCACTCAATACTTGGTCAGGGCTCCTTTAGCACAAACTGCAGCATCAGTGAGGTGTGGCATGGAAGCGATCAGCCTGTGGCTCTGCTGAGGCACTATTGAGCCTTCAGCTCATCTGGATTGTTGAATCGACTGTTTCTCATCTTTCTCTTTAAAATATCCCATAGATTCAATATGGGGTTCAGGTCAGGCATGTTGGCTGGCCAATCAAGCACAGTAATAGCTTGGTCAGCAAACCAGGAAGTGGTTTTGGCACTGTGGGCAGGTGCTAAAGTCCTGCTGGAAAAGGAAATCAGCTTCTCCATAAAGCTTGTCAGCAGATGGAAGCATAAAGTGCTCCAAAATCTCCTGGTAGATGGCTGCGTTGACTTTGGACTTGATAAAACACAATGGGCCAACACCAGCAGACGTCACGGCACCCAAATCATCACTTACTTCAGAAACTTCACACTGGACTTCAAGCAGCTTAGATTCTGTGCCTCTCCAGTCTTCCTCCAGACTCCAGACCTTGATTTCCAAATTAAATGCAAAATTTACTTTTATCTGAAAAGAGGACTTTAGACCACTGAGCAGCAGTCCAGTTCTTTTTCTCCTTAGCCCAGGTAAGATGCTTCTGACGTTGTTTCTGTTTCAGAAGTGGCTTGGTAGCCCTTTTCCTGAAGATGTCTGAGCGTGGTGACTCTTGATGCACTGACTCCAGCTTCAGTCCACTCCTTGTGAAGCTCTCCCAAGTGTTTGAATCGGCTTTGCTTGGCATTATTCTCAAGCTTGCGGTCATCCCTGTTGCTTGTGCAACTTTTCCTACCCAGTTTCATCCTTCCAGTCAACTTTGCATTTAATATGCTTTGATACAGCACTCTGTGAACAGCCACCCCTTTTAGTAATGACCTTCTGTGACTTACCCTCTTTGTGGAGGGTGTCAATGTTTGTCTTCTAGACCATTGCCAAGTAAGCAGTCTTCCCCATTATGGTGGTTTCAAAGAACAAGAGATTCCGATAATTTAAACTGTAGGGATAGGCATTTAAATAAACTCAAATGTAAATATTCTAATATTTAGAGATACTGGATTTTTGACTTTCATGAGCTGTAAGCTCTAATCATCAAAATTTAAAAAAAAGAAAAAAGAAAAAAGAAAACTTTTGAAACATTTAACTTTACATGTAATGAATCTAGAATATATGAAAGTATCGGTAACACTTTATTTCGATAGTCCACTTTAGACATTCTACTAACAGTAAGTAACTTTGCAACTACATGTCAACTAGCAGTCATTAGAATATTAGTAGACTGTCTGTTTAATATCTTCTAACACTTTATTTTGATGGGTCCACAACATACTGACTATGAGAAACTTTGCAAGTATATGTCAACTTATTCTACTAACAGTAGACATGTAGTTGCAAATTAATGAGAATTAGTTGACATCTAGTTACAAAGTTACTTATAGTTAGCAGAATGTCTAAATTGGACTATCGAAATAAAGTTAACCAAAGTTTCACTTTTTGAAATGTTACAAAGAAAAAAAAAAAAAAAACTTTTTCCACCATATTCAAACTTTTGAGATGCACCTGTATATGTCAGGCTTTAAAACTTATTTGTTGACATCTTTTGAATTCATGTCTGGATAGTTATGTTACATCGTTGTTCATGAATGCACCCCTGGGCTCTTCAACTTTCTTTCAAGGGGCAAACATGTTTAATTATTAGTATTTAGCATAAAACAAAGTAGTAATTATATATGAACACTTTATTTTTCAAGTTACATGTTAACATAACTTATTACTGCCTCAATTAACATTAAAGGGTTCTTAAAGCATTTTCAGATCTTTTTATTGTTTCTGAAGGCTGGCTCATGAAGTTGCAGCAAAAAAGTATTGTCTTTTTTACTGTCACAAACACTTCATTTCAACGAGTGAAACAAGTAAACGTTCACTGCTGTGACTGGCAAACTTCATTGCAGCATATCCACAGCATATTCTATGGCACGTGTTTTTGATGCTTGAGATTGGTTAGAGCTGCAATGGAGCTGTATAAAATTAAACAAGACAACCAAGACAACTACGATTGCCTCTGAAGATAAGATACTTGGCACTAAGTTCTTTAGAAACACAGACAGCATGTTGAGAATTAAGAAATGACTTCATTGTGAAATGAGTCAAACAAACACATTCTCAAAAACATTCTAGTTCAATCACTCAGGAACATTGTTAAAAATAAACTTCAGCCATATATTTTTAATAGTTAAATCTTTTGGAAGAGTGAGCATTAGCACTACATACTGAATGTTCACGTTTGCATGTTAAAGGGCTTGCAGTTTGTGATGTCACAAATGGGGGCTTCAAATCCTGCCCACTTTTCACTATTGTGAGGTATTTGTCATAAAAAACCTCTTCATGTCACATTTATTGAAACATAATTAACAGTAAAGAAGCTCTCTCTAGTATTTTTATAACTAACTAACAGGTTGTGTACACTGGATAACTTTCCAGAAGTAAATGAAAAGGTAAGTGGCATATTGTTCACAAGCTTTTTTATTTGATATCTTTCTTTCAGTTGAAACACTGATTGAATGATTACATGAGATGTGATGCATTTCGGTAAGTTGTACTGTATCTGTAACAAAGCACAAAGCTCTTTTGATTTTTGATTATTGGATGGGATAAGGCGGCACATTACACATAATATTTGGAAAACCATGGACCTGGCAACCCTGGCTTGAACTACAGGTGGTTCGTAGGGTCAAATAAAGTGTTAACAGCGCTGTATTAAAGCGTTATTATTGCTTTAACATGGACAGCCCTAAATTTGACATTTTAAACTTTTTCTTCATGCAAGTTGCCATCAGACACGTTTTTGCACCCCTTTTGATTGACAGGAAATAATCGACCCGATCATCGGCTATTTTTAAACAATCGGCCGATAGTGCACATAATTTATTTTACTGGCCAATACCAAGTTTTGGCCAATACATCAGTGTATCTCCAGTTTTTATTGTAGAGTAACCTCTTATATGTGTACATTTCAAAGAAAAAAAAAAAAAAATTCCCATGCCATGAGTCCTTTACAGGTGAAGTTTTCTGAAATACAAAAATGGTGCTAATGGTGCTATTTGGCCCACAGGGACATTAATCATCAGATCTACTGTATACGTTCTGCAACCGACTATGGGGTCACTAGAATGGCATAAAGCCTTACCACAGTAATCTACAACAAGTTTAATACTCGACCCCAGGCAAAAGTTACAGCCTTGTTAGGCCATCCATGCATAATGTCCTTGTTAACCAATAGTCACATTTCATTCACTGTTGCTGACCCTATTAAAAATGTTTCTGCGGTCGTGTGCTAAGATGCTCTGAGCGTGTGGCTTGTTATTTTCCAGAAGTGGGACACACGACGGTAACCTGCTTGACAACCAGTGTGCTGCATCCAGGCGAATTTGATTCTACCAGATTGTGTCTCGATGAGTAACACTTGAAAAGCAAGCCCTCCTCCGAACCATTATATTCGCAAGCTTGAATTATTCATCGTGGAGTCCGTCGTGCTGTTTCGGCGGTTTGTGAAACGATTGTTATTTTGGGAGGGACCGCTGGGTTTTGCACCACAGAAGTAGTGATGTGAATGTGCTCTCCCTGAGCGATCCCACTAAAACATTAAAATATGTAAAGCATCACTCAAATGCTGTATGGGCTACTCTCCATTTCAAACTTAAATGACTTGGGAGTTTGTTTCGTAACACTAGCATTGAGAAGAGATTATTAGAAAGCAGATTAGATTTTAAATGAAAAACGGCTGTGTGTCTTCTAAAGAGTTTCGTTGTCTCGTTCATTCCATTACAGTGAAATAATTCTCTGGGTTTTTGAAGGGCTAATGAAGGCATCATGCTACTATATTCATGTCAGCATATTTGGCTGTTTGCAGAAAATACTAGACTGATAGGGCAGAGACATATCACAGTTTTATCGTAATTACTATTTTTTCATAGGGGTTTCATTTGAGTTGTTTCTACTATGGACACGAGCTATCCTCAAAACGAAAAAGATGTTGTTGGATAAACGATGTTCTATCACTTTTCTAACTGATCAGACTGGTGCATGATAGTAGTGGAAAAATCCCATAGACCATAAATGACCAGCAAGAGTTTGCAACATAACACAACTTTGTATGTTTTACATAAATTTTGTTACACCATTTACTTTTGAGGTAATAGGTTGTTAGCTAATGTGCAGTCGCATCACTTGACTGCTGATGAAGCGACCTTTAAAGGGGGCATCAGAAGCAAAATTCACGTTTACATGGTGTTTGCATATACAGTAAATGTGTTTTAGTAGTGTGTGGACACAACCACTCAACAATGATAAAAAATCCATAAATATTAGTGCTGCCCTTGACTAAGGATTTTTCTGGTCAACTAGTAGTCGTTCATTTGAAGCATTAGTTGACTAATCACACGTTTATTAATAAACCATTTAAATCATTATAATGAGCCTTTAATTGCCTACAATGCCTAATAAGTGCTCAAGCACATGCATAAAGCATGCCACAGCGCACCACAAAAGTAATGATTATGAATGTGTAAGGGAAAAACAGTAAGGAGACTGCATTAACATTTTAATAACATTTGATAATTTTGATAATTTGCTTTCTTTGTTTTTGGATTAAGAGATAAATTTGGCAACACTGACTCATCATCTCTGCAGTAGTGATGCGCTTGTGTGCATGTTTCATACGGATTAATCTGAGAATAATTGTTTTCCATTTGAATTGGTTAATTTGAAAGTAGACATTTCACTCCCTATAGATATATATTTTAATGTCTGTAAGGCAAAGATATACATGAGTATATCACATTGTTCACAGAGACCGAGACGGCAAAAAGTGCATCCTGTTTGCTTTCATTATTTTACAAAAGTGCATTTTGTTGTTATTGTGATTGCTCACAAATAAACGTAGAGTCTTTACAGATTTGAAAGATGTATTAGTCTTATCTGTATGACCAAAAATGAGGGAGTATTTTAAGAGCAGGTGAGTGCACCAGTGCCTCCATCTGTCCTGCAGTGAGTGCTACTGTTCAGTTTCCACACTCTGCACACACTATAGCGTACATTTCTCTAGGTTAACATTAGATTGAGCGACCATGTAAAGTTGCTAATACTTACATATTTCAGATGATAAGCCATATTTGAGGTCGATGAATGATGGGTGAGTGTTTGGACTGTATTACTGTACTGTATTACCAAAGCCCAGCCGTTAACGATCTGTCCATCACAGACTATGTGACTTCGCCTGGGGCTTTTATTTATTTTTTTCTGCGACTAAGCGACTAATACAATTTTGGTCAGCCAAGCCTCTTCTGGTCAACTAACGATTCATTGACTATTAGGGGGCAGCCCTAATAAATATCCATACAAATCCATTAATGATAAAATTCCTTTTTTTTTTAAAAACCCAAAACCTAAGCAGTCTTAATTATCAAGCCGTTTAGATTTTCTGAGCAGTATGACATCATACTGCTCAAGCTCCATCCATCGGTGTTGTCACCTTGCGTTGGCAACATCGGATCAAAAAACTGCACTTGAACACACCACACAAACTACAGCCAACTGCAAACTAACACGTGCGTTCTGCGCCTGCGTGACAGGAATTAGCTGTCTATATTAGCAGCTATCAATGGTAAATATTCCTCATTCAAAAGGAGAAACCAAAACAAAGATATACGAGATATATGCAGATATACAAAACGTAAAAGTAAAAGTAAACAAAAAGCCATTCCAGAAGTCCGTTAGCGAAAGGAACATGGTCACTTGACGGAAGTGATTTCCATTTGTGATCATGTGATCTCCGGTTAGGATATCTTGCAATGCATTTTAAAGCCACGTTGGGGTTGATTGCGACTTCACATACAAACGTAAGCAGAATAGGCTAATTCAATTTGTCTGTATTTTAATGCAATACAAAATATTTTTCATCAGCGATCGAGATATGATTTAAGACAGTATAGTGCAAGCAAGTTTAGTTTGAAAAAGGTTAATAGTAAATAAGCCAGAATTAGACAATCTTTGAATAAAACAATAATAAAAAGAAGAAATATTTATTTGCAACAACTGTTGGAGTGCTGAATGCTGTACGCACACACAGCCTTGTCAAGGTAACATGAATTGTAAGTGGATTAGTTTTGTTTTTGATGGTAATGTGCCACCGAATACACCTAAATCCGTTTATGTCTGCGCAAATAATTTTACTCCCGTCTGCTTTATGAGTTAGGGACAATACAAGGCAGGTTTTGCTAAAAAGTTAAAACTCAAGGATGGATCAGTAACCATTGTTTATGATCCCGCTGCACCTCCAGAAGAATTAAATCTCACACTTTATATTATTTATGATTATTTGCAAATCGTCTTTCCTCTTACACAGAAGAGAGGGGCAGGGTCAGCAGAGCTCATTAGCATTTAAAGGGTCATACACTAAAATGGGTTGCTGTGAACAGAGTGGTTTTTGACAAGCTAAAAAGGGTGTTGTTTTACACTACCATTGAAGAATTTTAACCAAAGTATGTTATAGACGTTTCATGAAGACCCTTATGAATCATACCAACCTGTGGAAAATGGGCATCCGATGTCCCCTTTAAATTCCAAAATTAATTATGTTGAAATTTCATGAATTTCAGTTTATCTTGTTAATTAAACTTCTACTGAAATATGATACATAAATAATCATGAAATAAAACATTAAATATATATAAAAAAAGTAAATAAATAAAATGTAAAAAAAAAAAACGTAATAAAGCCAGTTAATTTAGATGTTACCATTTTAGGTTACTTTTTCACTGCATGTCTAAATTATTAAACACTGTTATTGTTACTGTATGTGTTATTGATTTTCTACTGTTCTCTTTCTGGTTGAAGGGCTCTGTAAATATTTAGGTGAAACATTTAGTTACACTTCAGCTAAGTTGAATTGTTCAAATGCTAAATTATTTATTGGTGGTTAAATTTTAACTTGATGTCCATTTATTAAGTTTATTAATTGCCCTGAACTTGATTTATACTAGCAAGAAACCACCATGTGAACCTCCTTGATATAAAGCTAGCAACCGCATTAGGTTATAAGTGCACACAATGCCAATTACCAACTGATCTGAGTCATTATTAATTATGTACCTGAAGAAAAACGAAACCCACCCAATTGTATAATTAAAAATCTCACACTCTATAATTTAATCCGAAATAGTACTAAAACATTATTTATTTGACAGTTTAACAGCCTCAGACTCTGTAATGTGCTGCACTACAGGTGGAATATTGTTTGTGTTGCACAATAAAAGGCTGATGACTGTTTTCACAATGACCTTTAACGCTGCGAAATCCGCTGGGGCTGCATCAAAAATCTTTATTTTGTACGAGTAAACACAAGCTGATAGCTGTTAGTACCACATGAGAAGAAAATCCTATTGAGAAAGTTTGGCCTTTAGAAAGATACCTCTCTCCAAGGAAAATGTTTAAACTGAGATTACAAAAATGAGAAATATCAAAGGTGCAGATTTAAAGATATTCACCAGTAATACTGCACATTTAGAAAGGTCATGATATGCTATACACCTCTGGATTGGGAAGGGTTGGTATGGTAATGGACTGTTTTTGTCAAACTATCAAAATCTGTGAAGGGATATAAAGTATCGGTGTGGAGCAGAGCGTCTTGGACTGCGTGCAAGATCTTCTAACTTCTCAAATGCATGCAGGTCTGAAATCACTGTTGATTGGAATAGCATATAAACATTTCTTTAAATGTGTGGTTGTTACAGTATTATTGCACAAGTATTGAGCAATATTTATTAACAATACAGTATGTACATACTATACTTTAGGGTAAGTGATTGGTTTAGTGTTAGTTGCTTATTTGTTGCTTACACAGAACATACATGTAATGTGTAACAAGGGCGCACATTATATACAATATCATTTTAATATCATTAACACTTTACAGTAAGCATACAATAATAAAGAACTTATAAATCATTTGCAAACTATTACTTTGTAGGCATGATCTCATGAGTATTTTTAAGTATTTATGTAATATTTATATTGCATTGTTACTGTATACATATTGTAAAGTGTTACCAAACAAATTATTATTACTGGAATTCAATGGAGATCAAATTATTTGAACCAGATGCTGCCAACTGGAAATAAATAAAGCCTTATGTATGTATGAACATATTTACTTATTTATTTAGTACAACTTTTCTTCACACTTCTATAATTCAATTCAATAATTGCCAGTTAACTTTTTCGAAGTTACTCTAGTCTCTGCTGTGAATTGAATAGAAATCTTTTCCAGGTGCCTTGTGTTAATATTATAAGTCTGTCAGCAACAAAGCTTTTCTGTCTTCTGTAAAATTTAAATTTCCTGTCTAAAATGATCCAAACACTCAAGGCTTCCGCAGACCTACATTACGCAAGTAATATTCAGAGTCAAAGATATTTGCAGCAATTATCACCAAGAAGTCTGAGGTGCAAAATTATTCCGTAAAAATATCTTGGTGTGCATAAGTTAATGCAACGCCTACAAGCTGAAACTATAAGTTAGTTCGCCCACTCTGGCTCTCCACAGCTTGACAAGCCTGCAATGAACTGAAAAAAGTGAAAGATCCATTCTCATCTTGGAGTTCACTTTATAATATGCATTTAATTATTTTTTACATTTCCATATAGGGCCATTCTGTCTGTGTTTATTTGTAAACCAGGACCATAGTTATGCACCATCATTATTTGCATAATTGGTTACTTGTCACAGAGTGATAATTTCATATACATTTTGACCACCAGATGTGTGAACTGCTCATTATTAAGAAGGAGACAGAACGAGAGAAAAGGGAACTGCTAATGTGATGGGGGAAAAAGGCATATCAGAAAATCTCTCAGACAAGGTAACCATAGTTACTGCAGAGCTGAGAAGAATAAAACTCCTCAGAGAGTGAAAAACAATGGAATTAAAACCCATTTTTCTGAAGCGTGTGTAAAGATTGCAAACGACTGGCAGAGTGACTTCCCATTTGAGATTGAATGTTGAAAGCTATAGGATGTCTCAATGGCCTTGTTCTTTTTACATGTGCATCTCTGGAAGGAACATGACAGTCGTGACATTCGCTGGAAGTTTGTCATAATAAATGATAAATGATGGGTGCAACCCTGAATTTCAGCCTTGAGGGAAAAGTGCATAAGAGCTTAGAGTTTATGAGATACGGAGTCCAACACTGTAATACTGCTCGTTCACAGTGTCTCACATTATGCTAATTGTGTGTAGGAATGGTTCCCTGGAGCATCTGACAATACTCTGTAGTGCAACCTCAACAGCAACTGTAGTACAGTATAACTAACTTTTATGGTAGTTCTAATTATTCATTACAGCGAGATGGTCTTTCCGCTGGACCTTAGGCCCGTCGCACCTCCTACGGTGCCTATGGTGGACTGTGCATGGCAGGGGCATCCTCTTCCCTGAGGCAGGCCTAAATCTGACTGCAGAACGCAGAACGTTCCTTAACCCAGAACGTCTCCTGGTGGCGGGGCAGTGAACAGGGACGTCTCCCTGACACCCCCTGCAGCAAAACCTAATTTGATATTACTCTCCAAGCCTTGTCTCGTCGTTTCAAACAGAGACAGTGGCTTGCTTTCTCCGCTTCCTCAGAGATCTCTTTGGTGGATCTGCTCAGTGTGGCTCCCCGTAGTCCCAAGTCCTTGAGCAGGCATGATGTTGATCGGCCCACAAAGCCTCCGGCTCCCACCTCCACCAGGTACAACCTCACACTCCATCCACTTTCTCTGCACTCCGCAACCAGGTTTGCATACTTTGCCTTCTTTCTCTTGTAGGCAGCTTCCAGTCCCTCCTCCCATGGCACTGTCAGCTTGATCAGTATCACTGACTTCACAGCTGCAGCCCATAGCACCACATCTGGTCTTAAGGTGGTGCTGCATATCTCCTGTGGGAACTGAAGCTGCCTTCCCAGGTCCACTTCCATCTTGCACACCGCCCCTGGTGTTAATAGCTGGGTGGGTGGTCTCTTGCTGGTATGCATTGCGGGTTCCCCCTGCCCGAGGAAGTGGATTCTGCATTTGCTCTCTAATGGAGTCTGGTTGTTTGCCTCCTGCCGACTTTTCTCCAGCACCTCTGCCAGCTTCCTGAGCACTTGGTCATGCCGCCATCTAAGCTGACCCTGTGTCAGTGCTGTTTTACAGCCCGACAGAACATGATGGAGTGAGGCATTGATGGTCCCGCAGAGGTCGCAGGATTGCTCTATTCCAAGCCATTGATGGAGGTTTTTAGGGCTTGGGAGGGTGTCATATGTTGCCCTAATGAGGAAACTGAGCCGAGCCTGTGGCAGTTTCCAGAACTCTGCCCAGCTGATTGCTCGGCTCGCTACACCCTCCCAAGTTGTCCACCGCCCCTGCTGCCCCAGTGCCACAGACCTTACTCTGAGCTCCTCCTGCTAAATCCTGGTGACCTCTGCAACAACTAGGTCCTTCCTCTCCTTCCTACTTGCTTTGGACCATAGGATGGGTGGCTCGCTCCATCCAAGGCCTGCCTGCCCTGTCTGGACCATACCCACAATTTATTGATATTGCAGTCTTCCCATCACCTTCTGCACCTCCTCCTTTAGCCCTCCATTTCCTTCCCGTCTCAACTTTGGCATTTGCATCAGCCACTGCCCTGTCGGAGGAGTCCTTCAATTCCATCACCAGCCTTGCCTTCTCCTGCCTGTAGCCCAAGGTGATGGATTTCAAGGGTAGCTGGAGTGAGTTCCATCCATACAGGCCAGCAGCTGAGAAGCACCGTGGTAGGCCGAGTCATTTGCGGATGAAGGAATTGGATTTGCCTCCATCCGGCTTACTGCTGATGAGGTGACTTCGCACAGCTTCAGAGGCCACATCACTCTTGGGTACAAGGTGAAGTGATAACACCACACCTTGTACTTTCCAGGTAGCTGGCTTGCGTCGATTTTGGACAGGCCTTCTGACAGCTGCCAAAGGATGGTTTTCCCCATATCCTTGTCTGAGAGACCAGATGTATAAAGTCTTCCCAGGCTTCGGATGGGCTGATCCACAATGCGGGGGATGTCTTCCCCACTGATGGTGAAGGTGACTCTGTCATTTCTCTCCCCCTTTCGCAATGACAGACTCCTTGACTTCTGTGGCTTGAGCTTCATCCTGGCCCAGGTGATCAGCTCATCCAGCCTCTTAAGCAGCCTGGATGTACATGGGGCAATTTGTAGCAGGCAGGTGATGTCATCCATATAGCTCCTTAGGGGCTGGATCCTCTGACCTGCAGGCAGCCGGACCCCACCCACCACCTGCCTTGCCCCGATCAGGATGACCTCAAACACTGCCACGAAGAGGATGGGGGAAATGGATGGGGGAAATGGAGCATCCCATTGCGATCCCTACTTTCAGTTGTTAACAGCCAGTGGTGACTTTCTTCAGTGCAAAGCACATATGCATGTCCTGGAAGTAGTTCATGATCATGGTCCTGATATTATCTGGGATGTAGAAAAATTCCAAAGTGTAGGCTATGAGCAGGTGTGGCATTGACCCATAGGCATTGGCTAGATCTAGCCATATGACGTGCAAATCTTTCTTCTCCCTCTTAGTGGTCTGGATCTCTTCCCAAATCATGGAAGCATGCTCTACACAGCCAGGGAAACCTAGAATCCCGGCTTTCTGACAGCTGGTATTGATGTAGCTGTTCTCTGTGAGGTAGGTGGTCATTCTTCTTGCCATCACGGAGAAGAAGATTTTCCCCTCCACATTCAGTAGAGCTATGCTCCTGAACTGTTCGATGGTCTTGGCGTTCTGTTGTTTGGGAATAGAGACTGCCACTGCCCTCTGCCACTCAGATGGTATGGTCTGCTTAGTCCAGGTGATTCTCATCAGGGTCCATAACAGCTTCAGCACTCTTGGGCAGCTCTTATACAGCTTATACGGTATTCTGGTCGGGCCTGGTGCTGAAGCAGATCTTGCCCGCTGGATCACCTGCCTGACCTCGCTGAACTTTGGTGGTGATGCATCAAACAGGGCTGATGGTTCTGAGGGTCTAGGCACATACCCTGGCAAATCTAGAGGTTTATTCCTTGCTGGGTCACTGTACTGAGTACGGATGTACTCCTGCAGTTCTTCTTTGGAGACATCCAGGATTCCACTTGTCTTCTCCTCAAGGAGCCCGCGTGCATACCGGAATGGATTCCTGAAGAAACTTGATCTCTAAAACTCTAGAGAGTATCTCATATTTATCAGTGGCATAGACTTTTTTGTCAGCTCATTTTTAGACTAGCTTTACTCTGTATTGTATCACACAAAATAATAGAATTTGTTGGTGGATTTATTTATTTATTTATTTTTGGGCACTCACAGATGTGATCAATATGATGAGAAAAGAAGTAAAAATAAATAAATACATTGATGGAATTACCATAATTTAAGACAAATGTATCGGCCAATAATCGGTAAAGGTCAATAAAAGCAATTATATGCCCTAGTCGGCTATCATTAACACAGGTTCAAGCCAGGGTTGCCAGGTCCACAGTTTTCCCTTCACCAAACATTATTTGTAGCGCACATCCAATAATCGGAAAGAGCTTTGTGCTTTGTTACTTGAATGAATGAATTAATGATCCATTTATATAGCGCTTTATTGTGTATTGCTGTACACCCAAAGCACTTTACAATCATGTGGGAGGGTCTCTCCTCAACCACCACCAGTGTACAGCATCCACTTGGATGATGTGACGGCAGCCACAGGACAACGGCGCCAGTGTGCTCACCACACACCAGCTACAGGTTAGGGTTGGGTACTGTTCACATTTGAACCGGTACGGTACCGGTATCGGTACCTGAAATTCGAAATGAAACCCTTTTATTTTTTGGCAAACAAACAGAGGTTTACTGTTAAAATTAATACATGGTAAAAAAATTGTGTGAATATACCTTTAAAAAAGTTTTAATAATAATTGTATTTTTTTTTTTCTACAATTAAGTCGTTAATGTGGTTGTAATAATTATTTTTATAATTTAATTGTTTTATTTAAATTTGTCAGTAAATGGAATATATAAAGACTTACATTGTACTGTACAAAAGTAATACAAGAGTAATATATTTTTGTTACATGCCGTGACGTTTCTGTGTGTATACAGTATGATATGATGCTGGTTTTCTCAAATGAAACGGTAAAATTCTCATGAAGTGACTCTGACAGTCTGTAAGTTCATGTGTTCATGTAGTGCAGAGTCCAAAAATCACCGCGAGTTCACATGTGCTTCAGTATTTGTGTAGTAAACAAAACCGCGTCGCCACCATTCATACATACCGAGGCTGACTGAACATGTAGGATTAATATTTAAACCGTCATTTTGCGTTTTAATATTCACATACACTAGTTCATATCACAATTCAAATTAAGTGACAGACATTCTTTTATTCATCCAAACCTTGACGAATTCCGTGGCATTCCGCGCTATAGAGTAAATTCCGTTTTTATGAATGAACACTGCCATCCTGTCCCCCATATGACCCTAGAAATGTAAGCACACTTTAGAACATTTCGGTTTGCCCTGTGTGCTGTGTTTTAAAGAGTTGCAGGGGTGACAAGTCACAGGGTCTCTCTCTCTCTCTCTCTCTCTCTCGTATGCGCCCAAATGCGTTCTCAGGTACTGAAATTTGGTACCAAATGATTTAATGTGAATCAATACTCGGTAGTACCGACGCAATTCGGTCCGTACCCTTATAAGTACCGAGTTCGGTACCCAACCCTACTACAGGTGTAGAGGAGAGAGAGTGATAGAGCCAATCAAGTGGATGGGGATTATTAGGAGGCAATGATTGATAAGGGCCAGTGGAGGGAATCTGGCCAGGACACTGGGGTTACACCCCTACTCTTTACAAGAAGTGCCATGGGATTTTTAATGACCACAGGGAGTCAGGACCTCGGTTTAACGTCTCATCCGAAAGACAGTGCTTTTTTGCCAGTATAGTGTCCCTGTCACTATACTGGGGCATTAGGACCCACCCAGACCACAGGGTGAGCAAGCCCTGCTGGCCTCACTAACACCTCTTCCAACAGCAACCTAGTTTTCCTGACCAGGCTTAACCCTGCTTAGCTTCAGTTGGCAACCAGTCTTGGGTTGCAGGGTGATATGGCTGTGGCTACGTTTGATAAGAAACAAAGTCTCAGCTCTCAAATAAAGTCCAATTTATTGCAAAATTCAAACAATAAATGTCATTTTGATTCTCTTAATTGTGGCGTGACAGATCGCTGTAGCGCAGTCCTCCTTAATACAAGTTACACCTTGAAATAAACATGCATGAACGTCAGAAGGCATGTTTAAAAATACATTACAACTTACTGAAATGTATGATGTTTCATGTAATTACTCAGTCTGCGTTTCATTGTAAATGACATTGTAAATAATCGGTTATCGGTATCGGCTAAGAAATGTAGTATCGGTGCATCCCTACTATTTACTACTGTCAGTCCTCTGTCGTGTGTGTCATTGTTTCCTTATTTGGTTTGCTTCCTGTCCTTGTTGAGTGTGATTGTCTGTTATTCAGTTCAGGTGTCTAATTATCAGTAATTGTCATGTGTATTTAGTTCCTGCCTGTTTAGTTAGTTTTTGTCTGGTCTACTCGTTACTCCCCGGTGTTCCTGTCTGTGTCAACCTTGCCTTGTCTTGCCCTGCCTTGTTTGGATTCATTAAAGACTATTGTTTGAGTTTATCCTCGCCTCCTCGTTCCTCCCTGCTGTGTGCACCATGACAACTACACTAGCAGCTCATAATACACCAGCTTCATTGTGTTACTGCAGTACTTGTGCATTTTATTTTACCATTGTAAAACTTTGCTCTCTGAAAAAAAAAATAATTTGAGACTGAGACTGTAAAAAAAACTGTAATTATAATGTGACCTTAAGTGAAAGTTATACATCATCAACAGCGATTTATTTTCATAAATGGGGATAGATTGCTTTCATAACAATTGTGAACTGTACCAGAGTTCATCAGAACTGCCAGCCAGACTGTCTTTTGAAGAGGATTTGTGTGAGGCTCACTGATTTGTACCTGAAAATTGCCTTCACATTCAGCAGAGAGATGAGCACTTGGCTTTCAATTTAAAATGAGATGAGGGACAGCCAGGGCTGAGTCCATGGTGTGCTTTTTTTAATAGTTGTTTTCTGTCTGTTCTAGGGTTGTTAAGAATATAGCATTACAATAAATTGTTTTAGAGAAATAAGCAACTAACTTTTTCTGTATGCCGATTATTTTTGAGGTAGTTAATTAATATTGCTCAGTACTTATTTGTGTAATTACACTATAGCAACATCACCTTACAATATCATATTAAACAAACAATCAAAATAATAAATAAATAGACAACACTATAAAATATAAAAAAAGTATAAAGATGCGTTAGTGTGGTTAATGAAGTGATGTATGTATAAAAAACAAGTCTCTGTTTGACCAAATTAAATGCTTAAATCAATCTGAGACACAGTCACTTTGCATTTAGCTTACAGAAAGACATGTTAAAAAATAAATAAATTATGTTTAATGTCATACTAAAGTGTCACATACTATTACACACATATCACTATAGTTTCTGCTTTGGCTAAACACTAGAACACTAGAGAAATGTGACTGCACTAATAATGATAAATAGACTTTAATTATTATTATTATTTTTTTAAATTAAATTAAAAAAAATATATAATTTTAAATATCTAAGAGTAGCATCTAGGAAGGGCTGCCAAGTCTGTGGGCTTACAATGGAATTGGGCTACTTTTACACTCTTGCAATGGGTTGTTTTTTTAGTCCGCGGGTTAAATCAATCTCTCTCCCATTCCCCTGATTGGACTAGTTTTGAATAGCAATTGGGCTGGTTTTGATTCACTGACCTGGCAATCCTGCATCTAGGTAGCAACACCCAATGACAAAAGCAAACACACACATCTCATGCATGCACATCTTTAGCTATTTGTTTTCCTAATCTGCTATTTTTAGCACTTGTGTGCAAAGCTGATTCAAATATACCAGTAATACATAATAATAATGTAAAGTTCTTTGGTTTTCAAGGCTAAAAAAAAAAAAAAAAAGCTTTTTACACTTCAAGACTTTCATTTACAAACTGCTTGTTTTCTTTAAAAAAAAAAAAAAAAAAAAAACCCTAACACTAGCTTCTCTAATCTTTTTGTATTCTATCTATTTGTTTTCTTTTTATTTATTATACAATTAACAATGGCAAAAAAGGCCTCTAATACTTGCTTGCCCTATTCTTTTTCTATTCAAGTTCAAGTCAAGTCAAGTTGAGCTTTATTGTCATTCCGCTACATGCGGGGCATACAGTGGAACGAAATGTCGTGCCTCACAGGACCACGGTGCTACATAAATACAGGAATACAGCAGTGAAGTAAAACAATATAAACCTATACACAACTATCCTACTGATAGATTTGACTATAAATATGCTATATATATAAAATAATTTTTAACCTATACATAAACTAAAAAATACAAACAATACAAACTATACGAGTGCTTCAGATAAATAATGTACATGTGCGAAGAGAAACATTGTGAGTCAGCAGCTGGCTGGGGAATAGTGCAGGATGATTTGTAGTGCATGAGCATGTAAACATATGTATATTACTGAGTCTTATTGTGGGATTTGTATACACACAGCAGTGTGTGTGAAAAGTGACTAGTGCGCATAGAGGAGGAGAGTGTGCTACTACAGGTGGTTTGTACAGGCCCACTCACCTGTGTGTAGCACACTTCGATTGCACAAAAAAAAGTTCCATAAGTTTCAGATGGTCCATGTTTCAGGAGGTAGGGGGTTTGTATGGGGGTTCAGAGAGGAGCGGGGTGATTTGAGTTCAGGGCTCTCACAGCCTGGGGAAAAAGCTGTTGAGCAGTCTGGCAGAGCGGGCTCTGATGCTCCGGTACCGTCTTCCTGATGGTAGGAGCTGGAAGAGACTGTGGGAAGGATGTGTGGAGTCCTTCACGATACTATTTGCTTTGCTGGAGCATCGTGTAAGGAAGCTGGAGGGTCTTGCGGTCTGCTGCGGTACAGCTCCCATACCAGACAGTGATGCAGCTGGTCAGCACACTCTCAATGGTGCCCCTGTAGAAAGTGGTGAGGATGGGTGGAGGTAGACTTGCTCTTTTCAGCCGGCGGAGGAAGTGTAGGCGCTGTTGTGCCTTCTTGGAGAGTGACATGGTGTTGGTGGTCCAGGTGAGATACTCTGTGATGTGCACCCCCAGAAATTTAGTGCTGCTGACTCTCTCCACAGGCGAGCTGTCGATGATCACCGGAGTTCCTTCTGAAGTCCATCACAACCTCCTTTGTCTTACTCACATTGAGGGACAGGTTGTTAGTGCCACACCATTCAGCCAGCTGTGCCACTTCCTCTCTGTAGTGCGTTTCATCATTGTTGCTGATGAGACCTACCACTGTTGTGTCGTCAGCAAACTTGATGATGTGGTTGGAGCTGGACTTGGCAGTGCAGTCGTGGGTCAGCAGCGTGAAGAGCAGCGGGCTGAGCACACAGCCTTATGGGGCACCTGTGCTCAGTGTGGTAGTGCTCGAGGTGTTGTGGCCGACACGGACTGACTGAGGTCTTCTGGTTAGAAAGTCCAGAATCCAATTACAGAGGGAGTTGTTAAGGCCCAGCAGGTTTAGTTTATTTATGAGCTGTTGTGGAATTATTGTGTTGAATGCTGAGCTGAAGTCAATGAACAGCATTCTAACATAACAGTCTTTGTTTTCTAGGTGGGTAAGAGCCAGGTGGAGGGTGGAGGAGATTGCATCGTCCGTAGAGCGGTTTGGACGGTATGCAAACTGGAGCGGTCGAGTGTGTTGGGGAGGCTGGTTTTGATGTTGTGCATGACTAACCTCTCAAAGCACTTCATTATGATTGAGTCAGTGCTATGGGACGGTAGTCATTTAGACAGGACACAGGTGATTTCTTTGGTACCGGTATGATTGTTGTGGATTTGAGACATGTGGGGACGACTGCCTGGCTCAGCGAGGTGTTGAAGATATCTGTTAGGACATCTGTCAGCTGTTCAGCACAGTCTTTCAGTACACGGCCAGGTATGTTGTCGGGACCCGCAGCCTTGCGTGGGTTGATCCTACATAGGGTCTTCCTTACGTCGGCTGGAGACAGACAGAGCGCCTGGTTGTTGGGAGGTGTGGGCAGTTTTTGTGCATGTGTGTCATTCTGCATTTCAAACCGTGAATAAAAGTGGTTGAGTGTATCTGGGAGGGATGTGTCATCATCACAGGCCTATGGCGGGGGCTTGTAGTCTGTGATGGTCTGAATGGCTTTCCACAGACTCCGTGTGTCTCTGCTGTCTGTGAAGTGATTGTTGATTTTTTGAGCATATGACCGTTTTCCATTTTTGATGCTGCGGGACAGATTGGCTCTTGCTGCTTTGAGGGTCATCCATGGCTTCTGGTTGGCGCGTGTGGTGATGGTCTTGGTGACTGTCACATCATCAGTGCCCTTTTTGATGTAAGCAGTCACAGTTTCAGTGTACTCCTGCAGGTCTGTGTGGTTGTTGTAGGTGGCCGCCTCTTTAAACATGTTCCAGTCTGTGTCCTGGAAGCAGTCCTGCAGTGCTGAGGTAGCATTTTCTGGCCATACCGTGATCTGTTTTTGAACCGGTTTGGCAAGTTTGAGAAGTGATCTGTATGCTGGGATTAGCATAACAGAGATGTGGTCGGAGTACCCGAGGTGGGGGCGGGGTTCAGCTTTGTAAGCGTTCTTTTCTGTTGTGTAAACAAAGTCCAGTGTGTTATTTCCCCTTGTTGCAAAGTTCACATGTTGGTAGAACTTTGGCAAAACTGTCTTTAAGTTTGCGTGGTTGAAGTCACCGGCTATGATGAAAAAGCCGTCGGGGTTATTTGTTTGTTGTTCGCTGACGGCGCTGTACAGTTTGCGAAGCGCGTCCTTAGCGTTTGCACACGGGGGAATGTAAACCGCGACAATAACAGTGGCCGTGAACTCCCGCGGCAGATAGAACGGTCGACACTTCACAACCATAAACTCCACCAGCGATGAACAGTGTTTTGATACTAACGCAGCATTGTTACACCATTCTTTGTTGATATACACACACAAGCCACCGCCGCGAGTCTTACCAGACAGTGATGAATCTCTGTCCGCTCGGTAGCAGGTTAGCCCGTGCAGCTGAATGGCGGAGTCCCGGATGTTGTCGTTTAGCCATGTTTCAGTGAAAACAGACACACAACAATCCCTTGCCTCATGCTGTGTAGACCGACTGAGTTGAATTAAGTCCAGTTTGTTTTCCAGAGAGCGAACGTTTGAGAGCATGAGTGTTGGAAGAGCCGGTCTTGTGGGGTTAGCCCTTAGCCAAGCTCGTATACCTCCGCGCTTACCACGCTTCCGTCCTCTCTCACACCGCTTGCGACGCCGCCTTGTGCGGGTAGCGTCAGTAGGCGAGGCCGCGGTCTCGAGGTCCGGCTCCAGCAGTAAACAAAGGCCTCGTAGCTTCTCAGTAGCCGCCGGCGAGAGTTTGTGTTTGTATGTGTTGTTGATATCCAAAAGGCTTTGGCGATCATAGATGTATCCCGGAGTGATCTCCCGATGAATTAGCAGTAAATTGACATTGTTTGGAGACGGACAGACGACATTAAAAGACATAAAAGCACTTTCTTTGGGACCCGGAGAAGCCGCTGCGTCTGAGCGCGCCACCATCTTGTTTTTTTTCATATTCTATCTGTTTTCTTTTTATTTATTGTATAATTAAAAAAAAAAAAAAAAAACATTCTACGTGTACTGCATTGAGCTAACTAAAAGTTAATTGTTATAGCACTTGATTCTGATTGCTTCCATTGTCCTCATTTGTAAGTTGCTTTGGATAAAAGTGTCTGCTAAATTAATAAATGTAAATGTAAATAGTGTGAAAGGGTTCCGTATGGATTTAATACGGAACTCAACTTTAATCCCAGGATGATTCCATATTATGCAGCAATGTTAGTCTGTAGAGCTGAGTGCTGAGGCGAAATGTCCTCTATGCTGAAACACTCATAAACATCCAATACTGGACACTTCATTATTTCATCAAGAGAGCAAATGTGAGCTTTGTTGGACACAGTGACACGTCATAGATCCTTACTGAAGTTCAAGTCATCCTCTTGTGTCTGTCTCATCTCCCCTCAGCAAAGACAATTAGAGTCGCCAGTCTCCACAAGCCTCAGCTCTCCACTGCCCCACAGTAATATATCTCGTTATTTTTCCACTTCATCTACATTTGGCTCATCACACAAAACAGATTGTCAAGTGAGTTGAGATTAAAATTTTTCCATTAGTCAAGAGCGTGAGAGGGAGGGTTGTGGAAGAAAGAACAAAATTCACACTGTTTAATATGCAGTTCAAAAAAGCGTGGGCGTGCATTTTGCTAATTAGTGGTGAGTAGTGGTTTAGCTAATTTAAGGCAAGGATCACTATTAGTAGGATAACCCATAATCAGAGGTGCAATTACAATACAGTCAATATATCACACATTGCAGTCACACAGTACCACACAGGGTTGCCAGGTCCCAGGAAAATTTAAAATCAACCCAGTCGTCTAAACAAGGTTAATAGCTGCACAATTCCAATACAAGGCCTTAAAATAAATTAATTCAATTTATTTATTCTCTGTTTTAAATATAATTCAAATGATTTTAGCTTGACTTGTTTATGTAGTATGTCTATATTTAATGATTTAATCTGTATTTTATTCCTCTACGGTTGTATAGTTTGGGTATTTTAATTCTTCCTTTTTATTCTTTGATTTTTAATTATCATCACTTCGTACATTACATTTTATCTTGGAATGAATGTAAAAATAACTGCTTCCATTGCCACAGTTTGTGAGGGGGTTAATGGCATTGTATCTCTGTTAAATAAATACATAAATATAAATACAATAATCAATAACAACAACAATAATAATAATAGCAGCCAGGGTTGTGTCTTACAGACAAATTATTTGATCAGAAGTGTCGGGACCACCTTAGACACCAATTAAAATCCCTTACACAATCTGCATTTTCTTTAAATGAAAAAAAAAAAAGAAGAAGAAAAAAAGAAAGAAAGTTAAAACGACTGGTTTTTATTCAAACCTAATTTAGAAAAGGAAACCTCAGTTACAGTGGTGCAATGATGCTTGTGATGTCCTCCTAGCTGGCAGAAGTACACAAATGATCCTTTCCACTGCATTGTGAGTTACCAGGCATGCTGTGTTACTGCTGCATTGAGAGGAATGACAAGAGAAATCTCACAGCATTCGCACTGGATGGATTAGCTCTCTCTGTGCAGTAGGCCGACTGAAAGCAGGGGTCTCTGGATCTGAGGGGGGTTTAGCCAAGCCTCAGTTATCTGAAACAAAGTCACCCTGCTGGAGCAATTTGTTCTAGTGGTCTTCTGTCGGTCACAATAAGCGGCATACAGGTTGACAAGTATAGTTTAAGGTTTAATTACTGAAGGACCCGAAGCCAAAGAGACAGTCTGGGTTGACTGCGTTGGTGTCACAGAAAAACAAAGACACTGTTGAGGGTGCCAAGATGAGGACAAACCTGCTGTCAGTGATGTCTTGAACATCTCAATCACTTCTTCTGCTTTTTCCTTTCATCTTCTAAACCTGGGAAAACAGTGTTTGTTACAGTTCCAGCTGAGAGATCAATAGCTATAGCTAATAATGTTTTATTGTTAAGGTTTTGAGCTGGAACTAGTTATTGATATTGTGAGCATACATTAAACTAAGTCGCATTAGTAAATTATATATAGGCCTGTATTTGACTAGGTATGACCTAGATTTTATTCAGACATTTTGGTTTTAGAAGCCACAGAAGACACATATGCTGGTCCCACACTCTCTCTTACTGTATCCATAACATACTACTTTTACACTTTTACTTTTTACAGGTTGACTTATTAGTTGTCTAGTGAGCCAGAAAAGTAGACTACTCGTTGACAGGTCAATGTTTACTTGAGGTAAGTGGCTTATGATATGTTGTGCAGTATAAGCGGCCACTGCTGTGTCTGGCAAGCCTCTCATTCTGTAGACATTTTAATGCATAAAGTATGTTTTACGCCACACAACAAACAACAAGTATTAATTTCAGTGTCCATATTAACAGTATTCACACTATCAAATTTAGTTTGTTTAGTAACCAAATTTAGCATGCTAAATGGCCTTCAGACTAGATGCAAATTCTGCTGTTTCTATTCAGTAAAACTGCCTCAATCCAGTATATTTAAGCAGTTAACAAGCAATTTGAGTTCATTTGATGTTTTTAATTGTAATATTTTACTCTTCAGTTAATTATTTCAGTAGAATTTAGTTTAATTCATTATAAATAAATATATATATATATATATATATATATATATATATATATATTAGTGTAGTTAAATTAAATGCGTTAAAAATACAAATATTGTTTTGTAGAGAAAGAAAAAAAAAACATATGTAGTCTCACATTTTTTTAAAAATATTTTTTATGCTTGAACTCTCTGTTGTGTGCTCGAAACCACACACACACACACACACACACACACACACACACACACACACACACACACACATGCACACACACATAGTATTTGTATGTAATTTTATTTAAAAAATACTTATATTCAGTTGTTTTTAATCCAGCATTTAGACTTTAACATAGGGTCCGGTGGGACAGACTAATGCAATTACAACATTAAAACAATTCAGTAAAACAGGAAAATACCCTGATGTTTCATAAAATATATCGATAATCTGGGTAAAGCCAAATACTCATGTGTACAGTATTTTTCCATTAATGGATTTTCGTTTGTGGCATAATGGAAATTAAGCCTTGTCAAGAAGATGGATGAATTTTTTTTAATTTTTATTTTTTTATGAAGAAAATCATGAGAATGAAGATTGATAAAGCATTGTCCAGTCATCATTTTTTATTCTAGCTTTTCAAACCAAAATTGAGATTTGTGATTAATTAACTGATATACAGCTCGACAGTCTATTCTAAGAGATTCTGCTGACATGCACACATTTCCTCAGGTCGTCATTGGCAGGTGTGTGTGTGTGTGCATATATGTTTTTTGTGGCCTTATGCCACCTGCACAGATGCCATGATATGCTTTGAGGGAAATCGTATGCTGTGAAGTTTCCATTTGTGTCTCTCCCGCTGCCCTATAGACAGTCATCTATGTCTAAGATGCATCCTGAAGCTGCTGACATCAACATTGTCGCAGGGCCTGAGCACAAGGACAAGGTGAATTAGCCCCTATATTGAATTTCCAGCATGTTGCACAAGCCTGGAATACCAAATCCTCTGAACGTGATATAGTTTAAGACCTGAGGAGTTTATTCTATTTGGCCAAATGCACTTAATAAAAATTTATGACAAATCATCCAGACCTTGAACCTGGAAGCTACAAATATGTTCATTATACCATGACCAAAGTATCTTTTAATGTCAACTTTTGTTTCGAAGCTGCCACCAGTGCCACAGAAGCTCTCAGGGTGCAGATTTTGTACTTCAGACATTTACCTTTAACTTTCAATGTAAGTAAATAACAAAACACCCTACATGGAAACCTGTTCCCGGCACTGAATAAAAAAATTAAAAAAGGTAATTGCAACTTAAATTCTGCACCCCCCCCCCCACCCCCACCCCCCGAATTGTAATATACAAACTCACAATTGCTAGTTATAAGTCAGAATTGCAAGACAATAAAAATTCTGTTTTTTTTTTTTTTTCTCAGAGTTCTGGCTTCTCTCTAATTCTGATGGAAAAAAATATATATTTTCTTAAAATTGCAAGTTTATAACTCACAATCCTAAGAAAAGAGGTCAGAATTGTGAGTTTATATCTCGCATTTCCGAGGAAAAAAGAAAAATCAGAATTTGAGAGAAAAAGTCACAATTAACTTGCCAACATAGATGTTTTAAATTTACCTACAACTGAGAGATGCAAAGAATATAAGACACCATTATAAAAAAAAAAAATACTGTTTTTAACTACTTATTTAATAAGTTACAAGACTATGACATTTAGACATTTTAGACATCATACAGATATTTTATGTAATGTCGGCAAAGTTTTAGAGAACATTTCATTTGCAACACAAATGCAACACCTTTTTTTTTGCAATACAATAAATTAAAAAAAATTAAAAATAAATAAATAATGAAATCCCTTTCTCTCCCCTTAATCCCCTGTCTAGCTTGTACTTATTTTGAACAATGCCTGAGCCTTTGTATTGCGAACACTACCTGTGTTTATTTGCCTCTTTATGATGAATTGCTTGATGTATTCCTCAATTGTAAGTAGCTTTGGATACAAACCCTCCCCACTCTCCAAGAACTGTACTGTACCAGAAGGGCTGGCAAAATCACTCTGGACCTCTCACATCCAGCACACTCCCTCTTTCCCTCTGGTCGACGCTACAGAGCTCTGAGCACCAGAACGACAAGGCACATGAACAGTTTCTTCCCTCAGGCAATCCATCTCATGAACAATTGACAATAATTGTGGAACGCAAACTATTTATACACTTATACACTTATTTATCTAACACACATACTTTCAATATCAATTTGCACATAATATACCTGTACATACAACTGTTTATTGTTATATACCTGTACATACAATTGTCAGTTTGTATATTTTCCTTTATATTTATATTCCTTATTTACTTGTTCTGTTTTTTTATGTGTAAACATACCTGGCAATAAAGCTCATTCTGATTCTGATTCTGATAAAAGCATCTGCTAAATGAATAAATGTAAAATGTACAACACTTTTCACACAAGCCAAGTTATTCAGATTCATGTTTGTTGCTTTCTGTCCTTGTGACCTCAAAGAATGTTCTCAGAAAGAATACTGGACATGCAACCCAGAGAATATCATCACTGGAAAGTGTACATGCATGAGGCAAAACAAGGTAAACAAGACACTTCATAATGTTAGCTTAATTATTCAGAAGTATTTTCCTCTGTAATGTCCATTGATCAAATAATTTTAACAGGCCTCTCCTCTCCGCTCCTTTTCTGATTACTCCATTGCCAGTTTGTGGTCTCATCCTGTGTCGCTCTGGGAGTTGGAGGCGAGCTCTCAATCATGATGTAATTCTGCAAAGTCTATTTCCTACAAAGTCCTACAGAGAGAGGGTGTGAGTCAACTACATGCAACATGGAAAATCTGCAGCAAAATGGCTAGAATAATTCAGCTCTCCATTCTGATTTATGCATCAGTTTTCAGTCATCTTGTTTGCATATATTTCTCTGTTTTTATATGCAACTTCTCACCTCTTTGTGTTCTAGAAATGACCTAGAATTACATTACTGTGTTCTGCAGCATAACTGCTTCAATCAGGGTTGGAATTCAAATGGAGTAGAAAAAAAAAAGTATTATTTGATTCTGGCATATGATGCATAATGAAGAATTTTGCGGTTTTCTCTCTTTTGAGAAGTTATTGTGATTATATAGATTATATATATATATATAGATTATATAGATATATAGTGATTATATAGATATATAGATTTCCTCCCCCCATCAGTGCAGTATATGCAGGGGTGCTTTAATAGGCGTATTATTCAACCTTAGTGGGTGAAGGTGAGGATAAAGTGTGGGCAGGAGGTGAACAGGGACACAGCTGTTTAAGATGCACATCATCTGCAGCAGTTCTCAATGTAGCCACAAAGCCTGCAGTCTGTTAAACAGAGCAATCAGCAATCCTTTTACAGCTGACCTGAGATTAGCTACGTACAGTATTATAATACACAGATTACTGTACTGAATAGGGCTAATGGGAGCTAAACAGTGTTTCATTGATCTTTATGAAGGTCTGGGATTTCATCATTTTAGCTGATTTCAAAAGTACGAGTGCAACGTTATGATTGAATATTCTAGTAAACCGTACATGTTATAGCCACTCATCAAAGTGGCTTCACCAGATTAAATCTAGCGGCTTTTATCCTGCACAACCAAACCATTCATCTATTACTATATTCAAATATATTCACTTTGATACCATCTTCAGTTAAGGTTAAACTTTTGGGGTTAAAATAACAGTTCTGTGCTAATTTGCTTGCTCACATGCCAGTGAAAACCACTTTTTCCTTGGAACACTGTGGAGGTTTTTGTTTTGTTTTTGTTTTTTTTTCAGAATGCCCAAGATGTTCTTTTTCCATTATACAAATGGTTATAGTATTTTCCCCTGTCAGCCTCCAAAAATGACAGAGCACTATAAAATTAGTACATTCCACTAAATATATTTTCCAAAAAGCATCTCTGCTGCCAAAGCTCTTATTTATCCTATATACGTATGTGTGTACAGACTTAACTCCTTATAACAGGGAAAAAAAAAAAAAAAAAATGTGACAGATTTCAAACCATATCAATTTCAAATCATTACTATAATGTAAAATTATATTATAGTAAAATACTTAACATCTTTCTCCACGGATGCTTTTAAATTGTGTATACAGTCTAAATGGCATGTTCAAAAGCAACATACATCTTAAAGCACCACAAATTAATTATATTATTATTATTAAATCCAAATTTATCATTGCATAATATTTATGTTTCATTTGTAATACACTGATAAATAAAAAAAATAAATAAAGAGACATTTCTAATAATTTCCCATAGTATCAAAGGCTACCAGCAACTATTTGGTTACTAACTTTCTTTGAAGTAACTTATTTTATGTTCAACAGAAGAAAGAAATTAATACTGTTATGGAACAACACGAGGGTGAGTTAGTAATGACAAAATGTTATTTTTGGGTGAATCTCTTTAAGTACATATAATGAAAAATAAATAAATAAAACATTTTGGTGTAAGGCTGCAACATAACAACAAGCGAAAAAACCGAAGGAGCCTTAAGACTTTCTGAAAGCAAAGAAAAAGAAGTAGAAAAAAAGTTGTATTGCTTGTTTCCTTTTCATGCTGGGTATGCCAGTTAAAATTAGCGACTCATGAAGCAGAACTTCCGGGAGAGTGTTTTTAAAAAGATCTCAACAACTGACACTGGAACCTCTACAGCTTTATGGATTTTTAGATTGGTGTGATGAAACGTGGAAAGACACGGAAGCTTTCATGCAGGGAACAAGCCTCTCACTGAATAAACTCAATTTCCACTAGCAACACAACAGGGACATGCTGCTAGCATCAGAGCTAATAAGAAAGCTAAGAAGTAATTTGTTCTTTCCCCCAAGAGGTGAATATTCTCATACATTTTTTTTCTTATACTTGTTGGATACCATTTAACATATAACCCCAGACAAATTCCCAGAAGTGATTATTCTGATGGTTACTAAAGAATTAGGAAAATGTCTTATGAAAGGTCAATATTTAGATTGTTAAAATGCACATGGACATTTCATCTATCTATCTATCTATCTCTCTATATATTTATATATAGCATCCTATATTGTTCAGTTACAGTAATAACATATGTGCATATTTAATATAAGCAGTGCTGAGTAGTAACTAATTACATGTAATCTGGAAAAGAATAAGTACTTGTAGTTAGCTTATATATAGTTAGTTAGATTATGCATAATCAGACTACAGTTAGTGTTTTACTGATAACATGATTAAATGTTAGTGACACAATGGCAATAGGGTTAGAGTTTACTTGAAGTCCCATTGAGATGTTCATGTAATAAGCTAAAAATTAAGTGACACATTTGCATGTTTGTGCAAATTTGATACTTTTAAGTGCTTTGACACAATCTGTATTGTTAAAAGCACTATATAAATAAAGGTGACTTGACTTGACTTGACATGTTCACTGTTCTCTAAAGTTAATAGACATATGTGTCCCTGGAGCACAAAACTACTCTTAAGTCACTGGGGTATATTTGTAGCAATAGCCAACAATACATTGTATGGGTCAAAATTATAGATTTTTATTTATGCCAAAAATCATCAGGACATTAAGTAAAGATCATGTTCCATGAATATATTTTGTAAATTTCCTACTGTAAATTTATCAAAACGTAATTTTTGATTAGTAATATGCATTGCTAAGAACTTCATTTGGACAACTTTAAAGGGGTCATATGATGCGATTTAAAGTTTTCTTTTCTCTTTGGAGGGTTACAAGCTGTTTGTGCATAGATATGATCCCTGAAGTTGCAAAGAGATATTCTTTATAAAAGTTAAGATTTGTCTACACACCCCTAAAACAGCTCCTTCAAACAGATTTTCATAACACCGCCCAAATGTTTACACAAAGAAAGGGGGCGTGATTTTTATTCTCGCTGTAGTGCTGTTGCTGCCGCCGGCGCCATGTTCTGGAGACACTGAGGCTGCATCCGAAAACTTAGGCAGTTGCCTTGCTGCCTCTCTGCCTTATGAGGCAATGACTTTGCAGGCAGCGTTTATGCAGGAAGGCACCACGCAAAACTGATTTCGGACAGGCTTCTGAGGCAGCGTAACGGTTTAACGATCTACAGCAAAATAGAACAAGTTTTGGTGATAACTAAATGAGTATTTAATTACTATAATACTCATTTCTCGCTAGAAATAAGATCAAAATGTAAAAAGTTAATCAGAAATATACATTTACACACAAACTAACCACCAAATGCAACTTCCAGCCGCCATTTCCGTCATACACTTGAGGTATTCGGCCAATCACAATGCACTGGATAGCCAGCCAATCAGAGCACACCTCGCTTCTCAGAATGATGAGCTTTGTAAAAATCGGCACGTTTCAGAAAGGCGGGGCATAGAGGAGCAACAATAATTTACAGTATGTGGAAAATAATGTGTTTTTTTAACTTTAAACCACATAAACACATTGCTTTACACCAAATACACCAAAGATCTCAATAATTACAGAACTATATCTATTATATGTTCTATAGCTAAAGTTTTTGAAAAATGTATATATAAACAACTTTCAGATTATTTAGGCATTAATAATATTTTATCAACATATCAATCTGGCTTTAGATCCAATCATTCTAACTACTGCATTACTTAAGTTTACTAATGATGTGTTTTCAGCTGCTGATGATGGTAAACTTACAGGTGCTATTTTTCTTGATTTGTCCAAAGCTTTTGATTTAGTTGATCGATATTTACTTTTAGATAAACTTTATGCTATTGGTCTGTCTGAAAATGCAATTATGTGGTTTAATTCATATTTGCATAATATAAAACAATGTGTAATATTAAATGGGAATAAATCTGATTTTTTGGTTCAACAAAGAGGTGTGTCCCAAGGTTCAATACTAGGACCACTTCTTTTTTCTATTTATGTTAATAATTTACCGTTAATTCTCAAGTGTAGTGTTCAACTTTATGCTGATGACACTGTCATATATGTATCTAATTCTGATATTTTACATATTCAGTTATCTCTTCAGTATGATTTTAATATCTTACATGATTGGCTTTTGGATAATAAATTAGTGCTTAATAAAACTAAGTCTTATACTATGATTTTTGGCTCTAGACAGAAACTTAAATCCAAAAGTTGCTCCTGTGCTATATTATGTAAAGACGGCACTTTTCTGCATGAAGTTGATACTATTAAATATCTTGGAGTATGGCTTGATTCTGAATTTTAATTTAAATCACATATTAATCATATTTTACATAAAATCAACTTTGGAATTAGTACTTTGCCTCTATCTAGAAATTGTTTTTCATACAGTGTTCGTAAGAAACGTGCCTCTCAATTTACGCTTCCAATCCTTGATTATTGTGATGTTGTTTATCAGACTGCATCAAAATTAGATCTTGCTCCTCTTAACACAGCATATAATAGACTGCATATTTGTTTTGGGGTGTTCTTTTTATACTCATCATTGTATAATGTATGATGCACTCCAGTGGCCATCTTTGCACACAAGACGACATATTCACTGGCTTCAATTGATATTAAAATGTATTCATTTTAAATATCCTAGTTATTTACAACAGTACTTTGCACCTTTTTCTTTAAATTATCAAGTTAGGCATTCTGTTCAGACCTATTTTTTTTTTTCCTCTTGCAAAAAAAAAAAAAAAAACATTGGTAAAAGAGCTTTCATGTTTAAAGGTCCAATAGACTGGAATAATTTACCTGCTGATATTCGAGCTGTCACATCATTTAAGATGTTTAAGCAAACTTTGTTATCTTATTTTACTTTGGATTGTATATGTTATTTTTGAAGATGGTATTGATTTTATTTATTTATTTTTTATATATAGTTTTTGGCTTATGTTGTGAGCAGATATACTGATTGGTATATTTTGTATTATGTTTTGTTTTATATTTGCTACTAGTTATTTTTTCAATTAATGTTTGTGTTTTGTTGTTTATGGATATAATGATAATGTGTGTTTTGTTTAGTTTTTTTTGTTACTATGTTGTGATTGTGATACAATGTTCTTTTTAGCAACGTCACATGACCCCTTTAAAGTGATCCCTGGGTATTAAGACTTGTATGGCTTAATATAACGTAAATGATGTCTCTTACTGAAAGAGTAACTCTTACTGATGTCTCTTACTCTTACTCACTGCACCGGGTGTGTGTTCACTGCTGTGTGTGTGCACTTTGGATGGGTTAAATGCAGAGCACGAGTATGGGTCACCATACTTGGCCGTATGTCACGTCACTTTCACTTTCAAATATGTAGTAGAAAACCCATTAAAGATTTATGTTATTTTAAAAAATCACATTGTTTTATACATATTTTGGACTATGGGGGGCGCCATTATTCTGATGACGTAAAATGGTTGCACTCGGTGAGCTACTAGCGCTACCTGTTGTTATTTTTACCACAAGACAACTCGGAAAATAAAATACTGATATGATGACCACAGCTACTGAAAGAGTTTACAGGTAGCGATGGATATAAATATAGGTTTAAACCAAATGCTGTACCATGGATTTTTCCCCACAAGGAGTGTAAACGCCCCGGATATCGGGGAAATCTGCGCTGAGAAACTCCTCTAGCGGCTGCGCGTCATGATTAGCGTCGGCATGTTTACATCAACAGATGGCATCTAGTGTTTCTTGTCTCAGCCGTTTGTAAGCTCTTTCAGTAGCTGTGGTCTTTATTCGTCCACAGGCATCTTCCCATTCTTTTCTCCTCTTCTTATTGCTAGGAAAGCAGTGAAGTCTTACATCGCTTCTCTTCTTGCCCTTCGACTGGAAATTACAACCAAAAGCCACACAATGTGGTATCGTATCAGTATTTTATTTTCTGAGTTGTGTATTCTGAGTTGTTGCTGTAAAAATCCAAAGACTATAGAAATAAGCGGCAGTAGTTCACTGAGTGCAACCATGTCATCGACGCAGAATGTTATTTTATGTGCACATAAAATAATTGCTCCCCCATAGTCCAAAAACGATGTCGATTTTTAAAAATAACATACATTTTCATAGGTTTTTTACTACATATTTAAATAAGAGACATAATTTAAGTTATATTAAGCTATACATGTCTTAAACCTGGGGATCCCTTTAAAGGCGATTTTCTCAATATTTAGATTTTTTTGCACCCTCAGATTACAGATTTTCAAATAGCTGTATCTCGGCCAAATATTGTCCAACAAACCATACATCAATGGAAATCGTATTTATTCAGCTTTCAGATGATGTATAAATCTCAATTTTGTAAAATTGACCCTTATGACTGGTTTTGTGGTCCAGGGTCACATATGACAACATTTTTAGTAAGTGTTTTACTTTATTGTTATTTTAAAATGATTTAATTTCACGTTGTTTTATGTTTTAATTCATTATTAGCTTTTCATTAAACTCATGAACCCTCTGCAGTACCTTCACGAACCCCAGTTTGGGAAACCTTGACGCAATATAATGTTTGATGTTGTTCATAACAACAAATGGTATATATTTTCTTTCTCTTTGTATTTTTATATCAATTTGATACAAGATTATTTTATTTCAATCAAAGTGATAAACTACTGTAGTTAGGTCAAAAGTAATCTAAAAGCACATGTAATGTAATGGATTACGTTACTAACTACAATTTTTGTCATGTAATCTGGAATTAGTAACGAGCTACAATTTGTAAGTAATCCACCAGCACTGGATACGAATTCAAAAAGCATACAATATTCTCCTTCAAATGTGCATTTATTTCTGTTTCTTTATCATTTGTTTATTTATCAGGCCTGCACCTGCAAAACTGAACTGAACTCATGTCTCGCTCTTGACTAATGTGTTTTCATGCTCCTGTATGACAGTGAAAGCCATTAGCATGCTGCTATTCTGATGCGTTTAGAGAGTAAGGAACGACATTGATTTTTCCTCTCCCACGTATTGGCTCCATAGTGACGCATGATGTTCTGCTAATGTATCAGTCATTATAGAGACTGAGGCATATCACAGGAGACAGACAACACCAGTAAACACTGCAGCCAGAAATGATAAGCTTTAATTCACACTAACAGTCTTGGGCAGTCAGATATATTTGCTTTTATTTAAGCTCATTGTTTCTCATATTTAAACATTTATTTTTTCAGAACTTTGTGTTTATGTTGTGCTGGATTTTGACTGCAGGTATTTACTGAGGCTGAATGACATGTGCAATGGCTTGGAGAATGGACGGAAGTTAATGTAAGCAGTGGAGTACTATACTGTAAGAAAGCCATGCAACAAAACTAAATCTCTGCCAACGAACTATGATTTTACACAGCAGCTTCTCACATGCTGCAAAGCAGAATCTAAAACAATGGTACAGTGCAATGCTGCTGTGTCTTGTCTTGTCTTATGCATACTAAACTGGGAAATAAGAATGTTAATACCTAAAAATGACAAAACTTCTCCTTTATGTGAGATCCAAGTAAACTATTAGAAACGAGAGACCTGAAATGACATTGGCAGTTGATTGTACTTCCCAAATGGCAGAAAGTGTTTGGCCTGCAGTGTGCATCATGACTGTCTAGATTAGACGGAAATGAAGTTGGCAGCCTTTGGGAAAACAAAGGACGGAGTCTGAATTAAACATGAACAGGCAACACTAAAACAATGCAATCTGAATTTATTCCATAAAATATTTATTTAATGTATTCATGGATTTTTTTTTTTAGGCAAATCAGTTTTGTTTACAGATTTTAGACAAGTTGCTTGTCATGTTTTCATCAGAATGCAGCCTTGTTTAAATAACTTATTTATTTACTATTTATTAATTTATTAAGTGGCACTGTCTGAAATCATCATTACACCATCTGTGATTTGATGAGTAATGCCATAAAATGTAATATTAACATCCAACAGTTAATGTCAACAAATAAAATATGCTTATATGCTTACTGTCTCGTAGTTTTATTAGAAGTGATGGGGTTTAATGTGACAACAGATTTGACTTTGTGATTTGCTGTTAATATAAATATAACAATAAATATATTTTTTAATATAAATATATTTTACATAAATACATATTATGTAAATAGATTATATATATATATATATGCAATTTATACTTGTCTACAAAATTCCTTTTGGAAAATTTAAATAAATGACTCTCGGTGCACAAAATTAATCTCTTCTATATAAAACAGAAAGAGTGTTCTAGATCAATATCACTCCATAAAGTTCAGATGTTGCAGTTATTATCTCTTGCATCCACTGCTAATAAAATGATCCATGACGCATTCAGGAACGATCGCCCCATTTTGACATGGTATAAAAAAAAGAAATAAAAAAAAGTTGGGATGTTCTGCTCACACTCTGAGTGAAAGAAAGTCTTTGTTGGTATGGCTGGTGACTATTACAGCCATTATATGCACCCAACCCAGTTCAGTACAAATACAGTATAGCAAATAAATAACAGAAGTTAAAATAAATAGAACTGAATGAATGGTATAAGAATAGCGTTCAAAAAATTCTGTCTTTGGTAGGCATCAAGATACGTCTGATGTTCAATGTTTGTGCAGCATTTAAAACAAACAAATAAATAATAATGATTAAATTTCTGCCAAGTTATTGTGCTTAGCAGTCATTAAATATTTGATTGGGTATGTCTAGAGCTCAGCTGACTTTCTTTTAGATCATTAGTCACAATGATAATGTGTATATAATAATAATAACAATAATAATGGTTCTTCCAGTTTTCTTTCATACTAAAACACTGTCCGTGACTGAGCAGCAAGGCAGCTGCCTTCATGTTTGGCCACAGTCTAATCTGACACACCAAATTCAGGTCATGCTGCCTTTACTAACGGGTTGAGCTCAAACACTTACGTCATATTCAGCGTGCATTAATGGGAGCAGAGTTGAGGAACAGAGAAAATATGCGTTGTATGACAGCATTTACATGCATCATTTTCTGATGAAGGTAAAGCCTTCATTTTAAAAACAAAATATATAAACTGCATTCTCACCAGCTATTGGAATATTCCTGGAGTGTACATGGAATCAGCATATTCTGAATAACCTGAGAAATGCACATTATGCTTTATTTTCTTGCTGTTAAACTCTGGAGATAGAGTCACACTTTATTTTAAGGTCCAATTCTTGCTTTTTCCTCATTGAACTCCTAATTTGCTGCTTATTAATAGTTAGGAAGGTAGTTGTTAAGTTTAGGTATTGGGTAGAATTAGAGATGTAGAATATGGTCATGCAGAATATGTGCTTTATAAGTACTAATAAACAGCCAATATATTAATAATAAACATGATAATAAGCAACTTGTTAATAGTGAGAAATGGTCCCTATAAAGTGTTACACAAATACTTATTCTTGCCATTAATTGCACTGTATTTTTTTAGTAATTTTTACTACATTCATGTCCTTTGCAATAATACACAAGATATGATGGATGTACACTGATACATTATTTATTTTTATTTTTTTTTTACCCATTTGTGTACTGAATAAAAATAAATGATTTTCATGATTGCAAAAATATTTCTTTCAAAAATGTGTTTCACTGCCATTGTCTTGTGCCGTCAATTAGCTTTGTTTAAACATGCACAGAATTGAATCTTTTGCAGTGGATGCTCTGAATAAGGTGTTTACATGACATTAATACAGGCATGCTGCTGTTTTGTTTAGATATTTTCAGTTTCATTATCTGTTTATGGAAGTCAGATGCATTCCAGATTCCATTTAATGTCACATTCTTGTTCAGGTAAAAATAGTCATATACTCACAAACTGTCACGCCCCTGGACTGTTTTGTTGTGTTTTTGCTCCCCATGTGTTCCCTGTGACCCAGTTTCTTCCCAGTCTGATTGTGTTAATTTGATTACAGGTGTGTCTCCTTAGTTCCTTGATTGTCCTGTCTTTAAAACCCCCCAGTCCTTTCAGTTAGTGTTGGTCGGTCTACCTGTGATCTGTGTTCCTGTCTGAATATTAAACTCCCGTGTTATTAATTCCTCGTCTCCTCGTTCCTGGTTCCCGTGATCCCGTGTTCCCCTTGAAGTGTGACAGAAAGACCGACCAAAAACAGTAACCTCCGTGTTTATACCCTCCGTTTTGTTTCCGTTTTTTTCCCAGTGGTTTTTCTTTCCGTTGTGTTCTATGGATCCCCATGTCCGGCACGAATTCCTCCTCCTGCTGGAGCAGGGGGACAGATCTCTCGAGGACCACACCAGACTGTTCCTGATGATAGCTAATGCCTCCAGCTACCCGGACCGTGCGCTCTGCTCATTCTACAACGCAAGCTTGAACACCGCGTGCAGAGCGCTGTCGTCCGAGGATGGTCCTCGAGAGGATTTCGCCACCTTCGTGGAGTGGATTCTGGTGAGAAATGGATCACCCCTCACCGTCTCTCCCGAGGATGATCTCGCCAGATCCACTCCAGACCCAGAGCCCAGCCCACCAACTCCTAGCGGTACGGAGCATCAGCCTGAGCCCACCGATGACGGAGAGCCATTCCCCGCCGCGATCTGCGAGCCAGCGCAAAGCCGAGCGACTGAGCGGAAGATCGCCCCGGAAGTTGAGCCCAACACGTCAAATCAGGTGCGAGAGCCGGCGACAGTGCCCATCGTGAGGGAGCCAGCCGTGGATGGTGTGAGCGCGGAGTGGAGCTCCGCCCCCTGCACCATGGCTGAGGGTGAGCTGATTATCCATCTGGGGCTGTTGGACATGGAGGAGGATTTGATAGACTGGGAAACTGAACTGGAAGCCGCTCCTCGAAAATGCCCACCCTCCCACCTGCTCCTGCCTCCTCCACCGCTGTCGTCTGGCAGCCCCTCTGCTCACCCTCAGCCCACCATCAACGCGGTGCGATCCCCACGGGACTGCCATCCTCCAGCGTCGCCGGGGCTGGAGTATCCCTCACCTGGAGTATCCCAGCGGCTCCACCTCGGCTCCTAGCTCCCTCGCCTCCACCGTCACCCATCGATCCTCCAGCTCCACCGGGCTCCCTCGTCATTCCGGCTCCGGGCGTCGACCCGCCATCGCCTCAGGACTCCGCTCCTCCGGCTGCACCTCGTCGCTCCGTCCCACCGGCTCAGTTGGGCTCCTTCCTCCTGCCAGCTCCACCTTGGTCCTCAGTCGCTCCGGCTTTGCCGCGGATCTCCGGAGCTCCGCTTTCGCCTCGGTCGCCAGAGCACTCGGCTCCACCTTGGCCCCCCGGATCCTCGGCATCCCCCTGGCTCATCGGCTCTCCGTCTCCGCCTCGGGCTCCTCCACCACCTGCTCTGCTGCCGTTGGTCGGCCCCCTGGAGTCGGAGGCCATTCCTCCTCCATGGCTCCTCCATCCATCGGCTCCACCGTGGGCGAGCATCATGGCTGTGGCCTGGGTCCTGCCAGGCTCCTCCTGCTCCGGGTCCCTCCTGTCTCCTCCCTGGCTCCTCCTCCTGAGCCTCCGCCTTTGTTCCCACCCGTTTCCCCCCCTCTGTTGTTCCACGATGCGAGGACGTACCTTCCGGGAGGGGGGAGTAATGTCACGCCCCTGGTCTGTTTTGTTGTGTTTTTGCTCCCCATGTGTTCCCTGTGACCCAGTTTCTTCCCAGTCTGATTGTGTTAATTAGATTCCAGGTGTGTCTCCTTAGTTCCTTGATTGTCCTGTCTTTAAAACCCCCAGTCCTTTCAGTTAGTATTTGTCGGTCTTCAAGTGTCTACCCTACCTGTGATCTGTGTTCCTGTCTGAATATTAAACTCCTGTGTTAATTCCTCGTCTCCTCGTTCCTGGTTCCCGTGCTCCCCGTGAGCTGTGACACAAACGCATACTAATAAATAAATAATACTTGAAGGTTAATTTACTGTACTGTGATGTGGTATTATTCATATTACTTGCACACTGAAATACTGATACAAAATTATTATGAATTTCAAATACATAAATAAAAGGGAAAGATATATGCATGGAATGTGAAATCAAGGTATTGGGTGGTCTTAAAAGCACTTAAGGTTTTGCATAACCGGTATGTTGATTGATTAAGCCTAATTGGTGTAATATTGTGCATGCAAATGCGTTCATTGTTAATCAACAGTACTATTGAGCTGTAAAATACATCATTTAGCACTTTGATCCATGCAATTTCATTGCAACAGTCAATAAGGCCAAAAAGTCAGTGGGCAGTCAGTCTCATGTGAATAATAAAGCCTCATGATTGCACTGCCGGACCAAGTTAAGCTTAGTTCAGCTAGTGAGGTGTATTATTAAACTTACTGTAGGTTGAACAAATGTAAGAACATATTTTATGACAGGTCATTATGATGGGATGCTGTTATTAAACTGGGCCTATGCCTGCAGGCAATATTTAATGACTCCAATGTTTCCAAACCCAACCTTAACTCACAAACCCATCACAGTGCAGCTCTAGCTAGGACAATGGCATGGACTGAAATCTTCTTCGTCCAGCTGAAGAGCAGATTTCAATGCATCAAAAACCATGGAGGTCAACATTTTGATGGCGATTTTGAAGAAATAGCACGGTATTATTGTGTTCTTATAGTCCCATCAGCCAATCAGCTTACAGCAATAAAAACATTTTGCACTGCCATTCTAAAGCTACAAGCACATTTACCATTGCTCTACAAAATTTTGTGGGCAAAATCCATTAATTCCAATAGGAATTTGTGAGATTGAAGTTGCTCACATGAATTTGGCACACTGAACAAGAGAAAACTGCTTGTTTGAAAGTGATTTCATTGTGAACTGTGCTTTATGTAAACAGTAAGGAACCAGAGGCAGTGCCATACTGTGGTTAAGTCATGGCTGAAGGGTGTACCTTATCGCTTTTTATAAAATGGTTACCACACAATGCAAATTTTAAACCAAAAATGTATGAATTGAAATGTAACTTTTTTGAAGTATATTAATTAAATGCTATCCCTCTGCTGAAAAATAGCTCCTGACAGCAACAATAAATGTCAAGAGAATTTTCTGGTGAAACATGCCTTGATTCCCGCTCTAACTGATACATTTTAAAAAGTTGTGTTGTGACAGCGAACCAAACCAATGAGAAAATGCAACATTGTAGCAATGACTGTTTCAGAACAAAGCAAACAGTCCAGTCCAGTTCTGACCAGTTCTAGATAAGACCTTGTGCTATTTATTAAAGGTCCGTCTAGACAAGACTACAATGACTCTTTCTAAATGAGACTTGTGAATTGATCACAGACCTCTAGAATTTGTGCTGAACAAAAATGTAAGGTTTTTTTTTTTTTGGTGTCTTCAACCAACTGCTGTGTTGCTGATCCCGGTTTTGAGTCTCGATCTGTATCCCATTTTTAATCAACACAGGAATGTACAATTGTCTCAAGTCAATCCAGCTATTCTCATCAAATTTGCATGCGGGTTCAATTAGCAAGATAGGAATTGGCAAAATTAGAAGATCTTGCATAATTCATTCAATCCCACATTTGATAAGCAACATACAAAGAAGAGAAGCAAGGTTAGGATTGTTAGGTTTGTTACATTATGTATCTACGATGATGACCTATTTTGAAGAAAGTGCTGAAGGAATGTGAAATGCATTTGTACTTCCAATCAGAACCATTTCAACCGTTGATGGAAGCTGGTGTTACTGTCAGTGTTGTTGGTAACACATTACAAGCAACATGAGTTATGTAATAAGATTACTTTTTCATTTACAAGAAAATATCTGATTTACTCTTTCAAATAAGTAACGCAAGTTTCCATTTATTCACGGACAGCTTGAGGCTTATTACTTTTACGTTTGGTGTGAAAGGGCCTTTACTGTTTCCAAAAATATAAACTTTTTGTTTGTTTTGTTATTAAAAAGCAATATGCAAGCCCAGCCCAGGTGGCAAAAAGCAATGCAAAAGTAATGTAATGCTTAACTTTCCATAAAAAAAGTAACTAAGTAATGGAATGAGTTACTTTTTCTTTTAATGGAGTAACGCAATATTGCAAATATAATATAATATAATATAATATAATATAATATAATATAATATTACTTTTAAAAGTAACTTTCCAAAACACTGGGTGCTATTTTGTGTTTTTATGTTTTGTAATGCGTTTTGTTATGAAGCTGGTCTATTCGGAGTTTTTTTTTTCTGGGTCAGGAAAGATCATCTTCTACTCACAGCTCTAACTATTAACAGCTCTCTTTCACTCTCTTTTAATTGATTTTTTTTGTTAAAGCCCCTTGGAGAGCAGGCCCTTTGAAATGACCTTTTGCAAATTGGATGTGACTGGGAAAATGTTGCTTGTCAAAATCTGCAGACCTTTCTTGGATGGAAGAGAATTTTGAAATGTTCTTTGTTACAATATGTCCAAAAAGAAGAAGAAGAAAAAAAAAAGACATTTAGGCCGTTTTACAAAGAGAGATTGTGGAGGGCTATAATGAATCTCATCCAATAGGAGACAGTTGGGTCAGACTGGAAAAAGGGTGTTTAGAATTGGGACTGAACACCCATCCTCAGTAATCCATCAGCATCTTTGTCTCCGCAGCTGTCAGGCTGCCATTTCACCAGCGGCCAGGCAACTAAACAGATGCAAGAAGATCCCCCGAGATGCAAGACTTCCTTTGCATTATAAAAGTCTGTCAGGAAGCTTCGGCAAATGTCTCAGAGCAGTGATTCTGGAGTCAAGTAATAACCCAATGAAGGGATGGCATGACTATTATAGGCTGTATCCAGAGATGCAGTGTCCCATGAGTAAAAGGCTCAAGTATCTACTGAATGGAGTATGTGCTCCACAATGTTTGATAAATGAAATGACTGCATGCTAAATTCAAAAGTTATGGAAAAAGAAAACACAAACAACTTCAGTTGTAAGGCCCAGTGAAAAGTCTCTGTAAGGTTCATGAATGGTATTTGTCAATAAATGAGTGAATACATAAATGCATTCATAAATATGTAGTATATGCAGGTTTAAAATTAACTTTTTTAGTCATCAGCCAATTTTGCTGATAATTTCAATCAATCAATCAATCAATATTTTTATAAAAAAAAATAAAATCTTTATTTATTTATTTATTTTATCTAAATCAGATCCTGAATAATTTAGTCACTTTCAGTTTTACGAATTTTACAACAGTCATTGTTTGCAAGAAATATAATCAAAGTCAGTGCCATAAAATGAATACCACCTGTCACAAAATTCTCTATGACTTCTCTCATAAAACAGAATTTATTTTGTTAACTCTGCTGATATCCATTCAGAGAAAGCCACCCGTTCTTACTCTCAAGGCTTCCAGTAATGATAATAAAAATCATGGTGTCGCAATAAAGATGCTAAAGTACACTCTTGGCATCTGTCTAGTGATTAACAAAAGTTTTCAGTATGCTGCATTTATCAGACACTGAGGGAGTAACAAAGGGTCAAAAAAGTACTGCCTCCTCCTCGCTAGTGTACTGGAGCGTTACGCTTTGTTTTGCTAATGTTGGAGGCTCTTCCTCAGGGAGAGGCTCTGATAGATGGCATGCAAAGTGACTGTATGGATAATAACCCGCCAAACTGTCTAATGAATATGTATGCATGTATTAATTTATTTATTTGATAAAGTACTGCCGCTTTTGCCTCCTCGTTATATTGTTTTTTTGTCTAATCAGGGTGAAATGAAAAAAAAAAAAAAAAAAGTGTCTAATGTGATAAAGGGCTATCAAATTTAGCTAGATTTATTTATTTGTTTGTTTATATGTGTATATTATTTATTTAAATTATATGTGTGTAATATTTATTGCATTAACTAACTAAATAAATAATAAAATAAAATAAAAAAATAAATAAAAAAAGAGAGCTTTACTTTTGTTGTTAGACTGTTTTACAAGTTTAGTGCCCACTATTGATAAGCCTTAATGAAAAAAAAAAAATATATATATATATATATATATATATGAGAAGTTACATGTCAATGCCACCAAGTTCCTTCTGCTAACTAAAAATTTAATTTTTGATTAGTAATATGCATTGCTAAGAACTTCATTTGGACAACTTTAAAGGTGATTTTCTCAAAATTTAGATTTTTTGGAACCCTCAGATTCCAGATTTTCAAATAGTTGTATTTCGGCCAAATATTGTCAGATCCTAACAAACCATACATCAACGGAAAGCTTATTTATTCAGCTTTCAGATGATTAATAAATCTCAATTTCGAAAAAAATGGACACTTAAGACTGGTCCAGGGTCACAAATGTGTGTGAATGCAGAGGATCGTGGCCACTCAAATTAAATGCAAACCTGCAGTCAGCTGCAAGCCCCAACCAATCTGGTTTGACCCCGACAGACAGAAAGCACAGGGTTAGAAACGATCAAACTGCCTGCTGCAGCTTGTGAGTGTGTAAATCCTGTTTACATGCTAATGGAGAATCAGTGCAAGCATTCAAAGAGCTGTAACCAGGGACATCAGCACAACAAGCCTAAATACAACTCTCAGAAAGATGAGCGAGTGCTTCACTGGCACTTTTTAAACGGTTATTGATCAGAGATGCATTTAGTCTGCAACATTTGTGCTTCTCGATTATAAATGATTAGGAAGTATTCTAAAACTGTCCTATTATAAAATAAAATGAAATAATGGGCATATCTTCTTCTTCTTTTTTTTTCTGTGCTTATTGAAGTCAAAATAAATAATCTGTCCAGCAGCATCAGATACAGCCAAAAGTAAATTCAACTTCAACCACTGAAATCTGAACCATTAAAGCAGGATTTCTCAAGGAGGATTAACCTATTGATCAGCGAGAGTCTGAGACTCTGAATGAATACTTATCGGACCAGAGAAAATCTTCTTGAAGAAATAGTTTAGAATGAGTTCCACCAGACTTTAGTATCATCAGGAACACAAAACGATAGGTTTCTGAAGGCCATAGACTGAGAACATTTGACTGAATGCGATGTGTCCCTTTTTATGCAGTGAACTGGGAGCCATGTTCTTCTGGTCTTCCCACAGATCTGACCCACAGACCCGGTCTGGAAGCGGTTCTGTGTGTGGGATATAAACTTCTTTGGTCTGCTAATGTTGTGATAAGCCTTCAGAAGTGATGCCAGTTGGAAGATAAACTGCGGAGACCATCTGCTTATGGACTCATTCAGGAGAAGCGAATCATACAGCCTGTGATGACAAAGACCGTGATGTGTGAGTGAGAGCGAAAGAAACCTCAGCAAATGACAGTGAGTGGGTGTCATGCTCTGAAACTCTTTTGACAATACATGTTAACGTCTGCCCACAAGCTCTGCGGGGGGGTTCTTCACAATTCTTTGACATATTCTCTCTTGTTTGAGAGGAAAAAATGACAAAAAGAACAAGATACTGTAGGGATTGAATGTGTTAAAGACTAATCTTGGGCGAGAGCAGCTCTATGACGCTGAAGTATTTCTGCAGCGATTGTGAGGCAACAGAACATTGCATCAAATGCATTAACTAGGACTGCATGATTTGGTATATTTTAAATAATAAATTAATGAATGACTACTACTACTAATAAAAATAATAATACACTTTTTGCACTGAAAGCATATTGCATAAATATAGAACTTGTTCATTATGTTGACAGAATCACATTGAAACAGCATTTACAGAAATTACAAATTAAACTAGCTAATTAAAAACAATCAAAAGAAGGATGGAAGAAGGAAAATTATTAGGAATATAAAAACGATAGGGTGTCATTAAAAAAAAAAACGCTTGATATTCCATGAATTCGTTATAATTCCATTGGGACCGAAACAATATTATTTACATATTGTTGGTCACAGGTTCAGAAAATAAATCACAACAAAAAATCTTCATAAAGGAGGTCGAGATTGATTGATAATTTGTTTATTTATTTATTGTTAATCATGTTTAATAACTTGTCAGTCTATGGATTACTCAAGATGCTTGATCATTTCATATTGTGTTTTGGAAAATACAATTCTATTTTTGCAAAATATATTAGTATTTTTTATTTAATATTTTATTTAATTATTTATTATTTTATTTATTTTTCAAATGGTATTTTTTTTAAACTACTATTTTTAAATCATTTTTTTTTTCTTATCTTAATACTTGAGGTATTCATACATTTTAGCTGTAAGAATTAGTTTAACTAACTAACAAATGTCAAACTAACAAATCTATCTCTCTCTCTCTATATATATATATGAGAAGTACCTGTATATGTAAATATATAGCATATATGGGAAGTATATATGGGATATGGGAAGTGAACATTACTGAAAGATAATTCTTAAAGACTCAATAAGATAATATGTTTACTTGAATATTGCACTACAAAATAATGTTTACTTGAGCAATGCACTTCTAAATCTTTTGCACTATGCGCTGCTTCCCACAAATTCTCTCTTCTGAACAATTTAATGTACAGTATTTATGTAAAGTTCTTGTACAGTCTCAGTTTGTGTATGTGTAGTCAACTAGGTATAGTAGTTATAGTATTTATAGTATATGTATAGTCAGATGGTTAAACTGTTGTGTAGCTCTATTGTTTTTCCTATATTTGCATTGTTGTATGTTTATCTTATGTTTAACTAGTATGTAGCACCGTGGTCCTGCGATACACGACATTTCATTCCACTATATGCCCACACATGTAGCAGAATGACAATAAAGCTCAACTTGACTTGACTTGACTTAAATCATTTCTGGAAATAAAAATGGTATTTTTAAGGAAACCAATGTTTATTGTATATATATATATATATATATATATATATATATATATATATATATATAATACAGGTGCATCTCAATAAATTAGAATGTCGTGGAAAAGTTCATTTATTTCAGTAATTAAACTCAAATTGTGAAACTCGTGTATTAAATAAATTCAATGCACACATAATTGTGATGATTTAGGCTCACATTTAACAAAAACCCATCAATTCACTATCTCAACAAATTAGAATACTTCATAAGACCAATAAAAAAAAATAAAACAGTTTTAGTGAATTGTTGGCCTTCTGGAAAGTATGTTCATTTACTGGGTAACACTTTACAATAAGGTTCATTAGTTAAACATTAGTTAATGTATTAACTAACATGAACTAACCATGAGCAATACATTTGTTACTGTATTTACTAATCTTCGCTAACGTTAGTTAATAAAAATACAGATGTTCATTGTTAGTTCATGTTAGTTCACAGTGCATTACCTAATGTTAACAAGATTTTAATAATGTATTATTAAATGTTGAAATTAACATTAACAAAGATTAATAAATACTGTATAAGTGCAGTTCATTATTAGTTCAGGTTAACTAATGTAGTTAACTAATGAACCTTATTGTAAAGTGTTACCATTTACTGTATATGTACTCAATACTTGATAGGGGCTCCTTTTGCTTTAATTACTGCCTCAATTCGGCGTGGCATGGAGGTGATCAGTTTGTGGCACTGCTGAGGTGGTATGGAAGCCCAGGTTTCTTTGACAGTGGATTTTAGCTCATCTGCATTTTTTGGTCCCTTGTTTCTCATTTTCCTCTTGACAATATTACATAGATTCTCTATGGAGTTCAGGTCTGGTGAGTTTGCTGGTCAGTCAAGCACACCAACACCATGGTCATTTAACCAACTTTTGGTGCTTTTGGCAGTGTGGGCAGGTGCCAAATCCTGCTGGAAAGTGAAATCAGCATCTTTAAAAAGCTGGTCAGCAGAAGGAAGCATGAATTGCTCCAAAATTTCATGGTAAATGGGTGCAGTTACAATGAACCAACACCAGCAGATGACATTGCACCCCAAATCATCACAGACTGTGGAAACTTAATTGTGGGGACTTCAAGCAACTTGAAGCTTCTCCACCCTTTCTCCAGACTCTAGGACCTTGTTTTCCAAACGAAATACAAAACTTGCTCTCATCTGAAAAGAGGACTTTGGACCACTGGGCAACAGTCCAGTTCTTCTTCTCCTTAGCCCAGGTAAGACGCCTCTGACGTTGTATGTGGTTCAGGAGTGGCTTAACAAGAGGAATACAACAACTGTAGCCAAATTCCTTGACACGTCTGTGTGTGGTGGCTCTTGATGCCTTGACCCCAGCCTCAGTCCATTCCTTGTGAAGTTCACCCAAATTCTTGAATTGATTTTGCTTGACAATCCTCATAAGTTGGTACAACAGTTATACCCATTCTCTCAAGAAAGAAACTCGTAATCTTGAGCGCAAATGGAGAAAAACTAACTTGGAAGTTTTTAGAATTGCATGGAAAAACAGTATGTCCAGCTATAGACATAAAAGCTGCCAGGGCAGAGCATATCCACAAACTCATAGATAATAACCAAAACAATCCAAGGTTTTTATTTAGCACAGTGGCTAGATTAACAAATAAACAGACGCCACCCGATCTAAATATTCCCTCACAGTTCAATAGTAATGACTTTATGAATTTCTTCACTGATAAAATAGATAACATTAGAAATACAATAACAAATGTAGGTTCTACACCGTCTAGTACTTCAGTTTCATTCACAGCTCCCAAAGAAAAACTTCAGTGCTTTACAACTATAGGGCAAGAAGAGCTAAATAAACTTATCACTGCATCTAAACCAACAACATGTTTATTAGATCCTGTACCCACTAAACTACTGAAAGAGTTGTTACCTGTAGCAGAAGAACCGCTTCTCAATATTATTAACTCATCATTATCTTTAGGTCACGTCCCAAAACCATTCAAGCTGGCGGTTATTAAGCCTCTTATTAAGAAACCACAACTAGATTCTAGTGAACTGGCAAATTACAGACCCATTTCAAATCTGCCGTTTATGTCTAAAATTTTAGAAAAAGTTGTGTCTGCTCAATTGTGCTGCTTCTTGCAAAAAAATGACCTCTATGAAGAATTTCAGTCAGGTTTCAGGCCTCACCATAGCATAGAAACTGCACTTGTTAAAATTACAAATGACTTGCTTCTTGCGTCAGACCAAGGCTGCACCTCATTGCTAGTTTTACTTGATCTTAGTGCTGCGTTCGACACTATAGATCATGACATACTCATAGATCGATTACAAAACTATACGGGTATTCAAGGGCAGGCTTTAAGATGGTTTAGATCCTACCTATCTGATCGCTACCACTTTGTTTTTTTAAACGGGGAGCCATCTCAACTATCACCAGTAAAGTATGGAGTACCACAAGGATCTGTCCTAGGTCCTCTGCTATTTTCAATATACATGTTGCCCCTTGGTGATATTATTAGAAAATACAGGATTAGTTTTCATTGTTATGCTGATGATACTCAACTATATATCTCAACAAGACCAGATGAAACTTCTGAACTATCTAAGCTAATAGATTGTGTTAAAATGTAAAAGATTGGATGACCAATAATTTCCTCCTATTAAATTCGGATAAGACCGAGATATTACTTATTGGACCAAAAAACAGTACTCAGAATCTCTTGGATTACAATTTGCAACTAGACGGATGTACTGTTACTTCCTCTACAGTCAAAAATCTGGGTGTTATATTAGACAGCAACTTGTCCTTTGAAAATCATATTTCCCATGTTACAAAAACAGCATTCTTCCATCTTAGAAACATTGCCAAGCTTCGAAACATGCTACCTGTTTCAGATGCAGAAAAGCTAGTTCATGCATTCATGACCTCTAGACTGGACTATTGTAATGCACTGTTAGGTGGTTGTCCGGCATCTTCAATAAACAAGCTACAGATAGTCCAAAATGCAGCAGCTAGATCATATTACTCCAATTTTACAGTCTCTGCAATGGCTACCTATTAAGTTCCGGATCAATTACAAAATACTATTACTTGCCTATAAGGCACTAAATGGTTTATCTCCTGCGTACCTAACTAGTCTTCTACCATGCTACTATCCAACCCGCTCCCTAAGGTCGCAAAATTCTGGACTTTTGGTAGTACCTAGGATAGCAAAGTCCACTAAAGGAGGTAGAGCTTTTTCACATTTGGCACCCAAACTCTGGAATAGCCTTCCTGATAACGTCCGGGGTTCAGACACACTCTCTCTGTTTAAATCTAGATTAAAGACACATCTCTTTAGCCAAGCATTCACATAATAATCTTGTACTGCATTTATATCTAATCAAATGTACATTATAATTCTTTAGATTGGGTTGAACAAATCATTTTTGCTTGAATAGAACAGCAGCTACGCTAATTACGTCTCTATCTGTTTCTCTATCTGTTTCTCTGATTCTGCCTAGAAATACTTAAACTAGAAATTACTGAAGCGTCAGTCTGGATCCAACCCTTAAAAAGATCCGGGATGACCAAACACCTGAGAAGAGATGATGGCAACACCTCAGAGGACCACGGAGGATGCCAACCCTCAGACAACATACACAATTATCAAGTTAAGTCTGTCATAACTTAAATATATTGGGTTTCTTCTTCGCATATGTATGTGTATATATGTGTGCATATGTGTATGCATGTATGTATATATGTATATATATGTGTATAGTAGAAACTTAATTTCCTGTAAAGCTACTTTGCAACGATTGTATCGTAAAAAGCGCTATACAAATAAACTTGAGCTTCTTTGCTCAAGCTTCTTTGGCAATGAATGTTTGAGGCTTACCCTCCTTGTAAAGGGTGTCAATGATTGTCTTCTGGACAACTGTCAGATCAGCAGTCTTCCCCATGATTGTGTAGCCTAGTGAACCAAACTGAGAGACCATTTTGAATGCTCAGGAAACTTTTGCAGGTGTTTTGAGTTGATCAGCTGATTGGCATGTCACCATATTCTAATTTGTTGAGATAGTGAATTGGTGGGTTTTTGTTAAATGTGAGCCAACATCATCACAATTAAAAGAACCAAAGACTTAAACTACTTCAGTCTGTGTGCACTTAATTTATTTAATACACAAGTTTCACAATTTGAGTTGAATTACTGAAATAAATGAACTTTTCCACGACATTCTAATTTATTGAGATGCACCTGAACAATATTTGCAAATATTTGTGTGAGTAATACACATGGAAAAAGAAGAGTGACACATACAACACCAAAATAAACAAATGAACATTTAGCTGTTAGTCTAAACTGACTAGTAAACAGAGAGTTTAGAAAACTAAATTACTCTGACTAGCCAAAATACAAATGTCTAGCCTCTAAGCCAGTGTGTATGATATATGAACCCTGGATCCTTCTGGGCTTTAATTTTATTTTGATGAATTATGCAATTCTAGGATTTAAAGATTTCCGAACAGAAAACAATTTAAACCAAGTCTCGTCTACTTTTTGCTGACCCACTGCTGCTTTCGAAACACTTCTGGCTTTGTTTGTCTGCAGTTTTATAGCATCACTGGTGTAAAGGGCTAACGTTTCCTATTTTGTGTCCACATTATTTCAGCTGATTAAGAATCTGTGAGTCCTGGTGCACTTTGAAAACATTAAAGTTAGATCAGTTCACAGCTCTTGGCTCAGGTTTAGCTGGAGTGATCTATGGAGCCTGCCGGCGTCTGTGACATCGTGTCCCGAGCTGTAATTTTCTAGGTTCTCTGGGGACGCATTACACAGATATAATTACCAGCTTGAAGACGCTCACTACTGTTTGTACCTATGCTAAGCATTCATCACGCTGCCATTTGCCTGTGGGCTCTGTTGACGTCCTGCGGCTGCGGGAAGCATGCAGCGTTAGTAATGGGATTGAGCTGCTTGACAGAGGTTGGGTTCATAATTCCTCGCCCCACTGCATCCGGTCTGATGTTTTGTGAACCTTGCCTCTTTTATTTAGCTCAAGGGTGGGTGCCACACTTTAGCATTTAATCTTTTTGCTGCTGATGATTTTATACGGGTGTTTGGCAGACCAGCCGGTTCAATAACAGGTCATTCCCAGCAATGTGGGATATAGAGTACCTATTGAATTATCTAACTTTTAGAAAGCGGATTACGCTTCTGTTGAAATGTAAGTATTTCTATAAACATACAGACTGTGCCCAAGCACAGGAACCTAACTGGATTGATTTACTACTTTAAGAAATAATTTGTTTACATAAGAGTGTCAGTTTGAAGGTAGCTTTGATTTTATTTTTTAAACAGAAGTGAAGGTAATACTTAATGACTGAACTTTTGTTTTCTCACCAAAAATGATGTCACTTCCTGGATGACTGATTATGGTCATTAAGGCAAAGGATGTTACAAAATAGCTACATTTACATGCATCAGAATGATCCATTGATAATCAAACTGATGACTCAACCAGACTAAAAAAGATTTCATGTAAACAATTCAGTCGATCCCATTGAGCAAAATCTGAATTAAATTTATTTTGGATGGAAAGGGGTAGTTAAGACCTCAAATAATCTGATCAATTAAAAAAATTGCTTGAGTCTGACTTTATTAATTCATATATACAGTATATATATATATATATATATATATATATATATATATATTTATTTATTTATTAGTGCTGTCAAACGATCCAAAATAAACTTTTTTTTTTCTTTTTTTTTGCATAATATATGTGTGTGTACTGTCTATATTTATTATGTATATATAAATACACACATACTGTATATATTTTGGACATATGTACATGTATTTATGTGTATATATTTATATTCATATAATTTATTTTTTAAATAAATATATTTAATATATAAACATAACATATTTTTCTGAAATATATCATCATCATCATCAGCGGTCACTCGAAACGAGTATGACTGTCCTCTCTTTTGAGTCTACTTGTGGGATTTCAGATGGCTATAGAGGCCAATCCTCGATCCGCATACTTTGGTGCAATGTGGACAGGAAAGAGTGGTAATTGTTGACAATGGTTGAGCCTTTTTATCTTTCTCCTTGCGAAGCTGTCGCTTTGTCTCTGCGACACCGCAGAGTTCTATTTCATGATTTGCTGCACCATCCTACACGCATTTCTTCCAGGAACTTCTGTCCAGTGCAATGTGTTCCCAGTTGCTCGAAGTGATATGGAATTTCTTCAAAATGGCCTTAATGTTATATAACGTTTTTTTTTTTTTTGTCCACCAGTTGCTCGACTACCTTCCTTCAGCTGGGAGTACAGGATCTGTTTGTGAAGACGTGTATTGGGCATGCGGATGACATGGCCCGTCCATCGAAGTTGATACTGCATTATAGTAGTAGTGATGCTGGTCATATTGGCTTCCTCCAAGATGCTGATGTTAGTGCGTCTGTCTTTCCAGCTGATCCTCAGAATTGTTCGTAAGGATCTTTGGTGGTATTGTTCCATGGCTCTCAGATGCCTGCTATAGGTGGTCCATGACTCGGCTCCATACAGCAGGGTGGGGAGGACAACAGCTCTGTAGACCATAAGTTTTGTTTGGGCTGATGAGTCTCGATCTTCGAAGACTCTTCTCCTGAGCCTGGCATAGGCTCCACTGGCACAACTCAGGCGATGGTTAACCTCAGAGTCTATGTCAGCTTTTGAGGAAAGAATCCTGCCAAGGTAAGGGAAGTGGTCCACGTATTCAAGAGTGGTGTTGTCCACTTTTATGTTTGGCTGGATGGCTAGCTGATTAGGTGGAGATTGATGTAAGACCTGAGCCTTCTTAATGTTTAATTTTAGACCCAGGGCTCTGTACGCCTTGGCAAAAGCATTCAGAATGCCCTGGAGGTCTTCTGCAGAGTGTGCGGCGATAACATTATTGTCTGCATACTGTAACTCTGTAATTGTGGTGTAGTTGACTTTACTCTTGGCCTTAAACCTGTTAAGGCTGAAGAGTCTGCCTTCAGTTCTGTACATGATTGGAATCCCCTGTGGCAGCTCTTCGCCAATGAGGTGGAGTATGGCTGCAATGAAAATGGCAAACAGTGTGGGCGCAATGACGCATCCCTGTTTGACCCCTGTTTCCACTGTAAAAGGCTCAGACTTGGAGCCGCCATTGCTAAGTACTGTGACTGCCATGCCGTCATATAAAAGCCTCAGTATTCTGATATACTTGTCATGACAGCCGTACCTTGATAGTATACTCCACAGGGCCTGGCGGTCTACCATGTCAAAAGCCTTTGTCAGGTCTATAAAAGCCATATACAAATGCCTTTGTTCACGGCATTTTTCTTAGAGTTGCCGTGATGTGAATATCGTGTCTGCTGCACCTCTGGATGGGCGGAAGCCACATTGTGATTCTGGGAGTACTTCCTCAGACAGTGGTAGTAGTCGGTTTGCAAGAACACGAGCAAGAACTTTACCTGTTGTTGACAGGAGGGAGATGCCTCTGTAATTTCCACATTCAGCCTTATCTCCCTTCTTAAATATGGTTATTATTAGAGCATCCCTGAGCTCTGAGGGAAGTTCTTCTTTTTCCCAGACTTTGAGGAGTAGGGCATGGATGTGGTACAGGAGCTCTAATCCACCTTCCTTTAGGATCTCAGCTGGAATCCCATCTGGTCCGGTGGCCTTGTTGTTCTTAAGGCTCCTGATGTATACATAATAAATAAACACAGTACACATTCATATATTATGTAAACAAAAACTTTTATTTTGGATGCGATTAATTGCGATTAATCATTTGGCAGCACTACTATATATATATGTGTGTGTGTGTGTGTGTGTGTGTGTGTGTGTGTGTGTTTCCTTCCGTTGGATTCAAAAATATCTTGCACATGCAGTATGTGCAGTGCCATAATGTGCATGTTTATATATGATTTAGGTCTTACAATGTGCATGTTCAGCTATTGCCAAACTAATTTAAAGGGGTCATGAACAGCTGCTTTTTTTTTCTTTCTTGTACTGTTCTCTGAGGTCCACTTAGGTTATGGACCTATAATGTTGTCAATATTTTTACATAAAAAAAGCAAAAAAACAAAAAACAAAAAAACAAAAAAAACAAAACACAATGTAGAAGTAATAAGCTACTTTCTGTTATTTTTTTGACCCCCTCATCAGAACACTCTGTTTGAATAGGTGTGGAGGATTGTAGACTTGGAAGTAAACACCCACTGCTATGATTGGCTAATAGTTGTGTGTGTTTGACAGTCTATGTCCTTCACAGATGGACGCTCCAGTGATTTAGGTCAAAAATGCATACAGTAAATACTCAGTACATATCAAATAATCTGTTTACCAGACAAAACAATAGTGATCCCGTAATAAAAACAGTTTTACGACATTACTGTCAGATCCAATATAGTCGGAACAGCATCGTCTTTTAGTTTTTATCTTTTTGAAAACCTTGCATCAAATTGTGCCTTGTTTGTAAACTAATCCACGGTAAAATGAAGTGAACAAAGGATTGATTTCTTACTGACGCGGTCTGGATCTTCATTAAAAATAAAAGTTAAGTCTCTCTTTCTTATAACATTGGGACAGGAGCATAGCATCTGGGTATGTAGAGTATGTAGGTGCATATGGGCCCGGGTAGATTGGGGGCCCGCCGAGCCGAGGGGGAACTTTTAATTGAAACGAGGGAACGAATAGAGCCCTGCACGGGCCTCAAATCTAGGTCCTAGTTCGGCCCTTGTCCCATAGCTTATCAGAATTCTCGGCCTGAGTCCAACTAGAGCCTGTGTCTTTTTTCTCTCTCTCTCTCTCTTCCCCATTATACAGCCGCTTTTGCAGCAATTCAAATAGTTCAGTTTTGGTTTTTAATAGCAAAGTGGTTATATTTCTTTTAGTTTCTTTATTAAGTTAATTTAGAAATATGTTTGGAACATTTTATGTTTGTTAAATTCAAGTTTTTGTTTTTTAAAGTAATGACCAAGTGACCAGTGACAGACAGAGTTGAGCATATGTTTGATCAATTTAGCCTTCTCAAATCAACACAACGTGCCTAAAATAAAATCTACAGACATAAAACACTTCATGCATTTCACATGATCCGAAACTCAGCAAATACTTACCTCACAGACATGATAAAAATATCTATAGAATGCTTTAAATTACTAATTTAAAATGAAATAATTCAAATCGAAAACAGAAACTCTTACATTATGTAGTCCGTAAAGATGTATTTCTCTCTAAATGCGCGTCCAATGATGAGATGGTGAGTCAGGATCGTCAACTTCATCTTTGCGACACTGACTCAGAAAACAAATCAATTATTCAAATATCTCCGTACTATTATTGTACTCACAATAAAACGTAGGCTTATTGACTTTTTTTAAAACTCTGATTGATCGATTTCATTAGACATTCATTTGTATTGTTCAGATTTTTTTCAACATGCATTCAAATATTTATTCATGTTAATTTTGTGCTGCAAATATTAAAGAGGAAAATATAATTGATTCACATACCGCTTTAACTGAGGTGATTATAGTTATCTCACTACAAATTAAAGAGCGTAAAAACACATTTATTGTTTGTATTTTGTCATAAAATTGACAGAAGGCTGAGACTTTGTGTTATAATAAAAGTAACAAAGTGCAAAGCTTATTGCGATTATTGGGTGTCTTGCGTGTAACAAATAATAAATGGACTTGAAAACATTTAATAATATTTCCAAGCATTTATACCATAAATAAAACAAGCTTGTGAATAGTCACATAATTTTATTTACTTCAGAAAAATAAAGAATAAGTTAAGTTAACTGAGTTGGAGCCCATACCATTTGGGGGGCCCATACATATTTTTTGCATATGGACACAGGACTGACTTGCTATGCCACTGCGTTGGGATCAGAGGGAAGGCAATGCAAACATGATTTTACACAACTTGATGCTGCACAACATCTTGTTGTCTTCAGATCCATCTTTATCATTTGGTTTCTGCATAGACCTGTGCGTCTGCCTCTCTCATAAACACTACAAGAGTGAATCGGTGGGTGGGGCTAAACAGACCACGATGTAGAAGCAAGTGTTGATCATCTTCTGCGGAGACAGTGTTTGGCCACACTATTACATCATTGAGTAGAACATTCCACAAGCTCTCGTTTTGGCAGACCGACTTCAATATAAGCTGTTTTTAGACTAACAAAAAAGTTTTGAGCTCTGAAACCTACAGAAGGTTTTTATAGTACAATGACCTCTTATATGTCAAAACATCAATACAATTTTGGTTTCTCAGTTTATGATCCTTTTAATAACACAATTCACACCTATTCACGTGATATTGTAGTAAAAAAAAAAAATAATAATAATATGATATTCATCTTCAAAACGTGTGAGACCCAATATCTTAAGATGCATGATGGGTATAAATATTAACTGCATAGTAGGAATGATCCAACCAAAAATGAAAGCTGTTTCACTATATATATATATATATATATATATATATATATATATATACTCATACATATATATATTTTGCTAATTATTATTGTACTATTTATTTTCATGTACAATCAATATTTTGACATTTAGGTCAGGTACATTTTCTAACCTCTATCATTTATCATGAATCATTGGTTTAGAGTAGTTTTTGTACTAATTCTGCATTTTATTTGTATTTATTTTTTTTTTTTAAAGATATTTTGCAAGGATGAGAACATTTTAAAATATTGGAACATCTCAGAACATTGTGGGACAAAAATCATCCAGCGTACACTTCTGAGGTTTTGGACGACTCCCTTGTTGTTAGCTCAGTATTATGAATGAACAATGTCATTTTTATGCATAAGTAATAACACACACATATATATATATATATATATAGCTTTCATGAACACTGTTAATACTGACACACAAAAAGCAATGTGATTTTTGTATTCAGTATGTCAAATTTCATAACAAAAAAAATAAATATTAAAGTGAAACAAAACTTTTTTTTAAAAATGGTTGCAAGTGAGATGATTGTATTATATTTTACATTAACTGGCTACTAAGTTAATGAGCTAATGATTTGTTTTTCATGGTTTTTTTTTTGTTTGTTTGTTTTGTTTTGTTTCATGATTGTTTACTGTTCATGCAAGCTGCCACAAGAAAATAAATAAATAAATAAAATCACTTATTTGAAGGATTGTGAAAAATGATGTTGGTCACTGTTGATGGTAATTGGTTGGAGTTAGCATTGCCTGGAAAGGACTTCAATGTTCCAGTTGCTAAAGAGGTTGTGACACCAGCAAACGGTTCCCTCTTTGCTCTTTTCCCGGTGGCACGGCCATCAGGTGTCCACCTCTATAAACACTGATGCGTAAACCTCTGCTTCCTAGAAGAAAACTCCACTCCAATCCTTTTTACGTCAAGTTGGGACAACAGCCCCATTTATTTTCTCTCTCTTTCTCTTTATTTTTGTTTCCATATACCTCACTTTCTTGTCCACATATTTGGTAGCAAGTAATCTAAAACCCAATATACTGAGGAATAGCCACAAAAAGTATTGTGAAAACTATTGAATTTTATCAGTAGTGCCTGCTTAAAGACCAGTAGTTTTCCCAAACGCATTTTAAGCCTATATCCACTGGCATCAATTTTCATAAGTATATGCATTATTCTCTTGTTACTAGAATGAAACACTGGTGTGTTGGTGGCTTCTTATCTGTCTTTTTCAGCAAGACATTCTTGGTTAACCAGTTTTGGTTGCCCACACCAAACCAGCCTGGCCCAGCTTCAAAATTCATGCTGTTTTTAGGCTTTTTCAATATGGATATAATGCATAATGAATATAATTATTATTCCTTTTTTATATACTCAATAAACAGTACATGATTTTATCCAAGGCAACTCACAGCACACTAATTGCTGGTATTTAAATTGTGTTGTTTTCATTCAACAAAATATGTGCATGTGGATGACATTATTTCTGCGTTTCAGGTCTTGAGGACTGGATGTGATGCACTGTGACGTGATATTTCTGCTTACGTTTGTTGAGATCAGCTCTCATCTGTTACAGCTTTAATAAGTTCTAGCAGTCACAATACACTATCCTGTCTGTGGCCTTCCGTCCGCTTGCCACCAGAGGTCACCCTCCCATTATATTGACTTTCACATTAAACAGACTGTTGCATGTCACTCTGGACTGCATTTCCCATCATCCATTGCACTGATTACACACAGCTGTAACCAATCACACACACACTATATTAGACCCACTCAGATCCTTCTCAAACTGTCGAGTATTGTTTAGCATTTATTACTGTCCTAGCTGATAGCTACTTTACGGAGCCTGCCCTAGTTTTCCTAGTCTAGTCATAGTCTTGCCTTGCCTGTTTTTCCCGTGTTCATATTCTTGCCTGTGTATTTCGGATTACCCGTTCGTCTTGTCGTTCGGACTCTGTTTGCCCCTGCCTGGACTATTGCTGTGTACATGGATTATCTCTCTTTGTCTTGCCCTGTTGGATATTGTTCGCCGGAGACTGATCACGTCTGTCCTTGGATTACTCTTTGTCTTGCCTACGCCATACCTGTTGTTGTTATCGACCCATGCCTGTTTTTGACCACGTCTTGGAATAAATAGCTTTGCATATGGATCTGCACACGTCCTCTGTTCACTCCGTTACAATACTTTAATTTTTGTATACTTGTATACTTTCACACTTTTTCATTTCATATTTTACTTTTTTTTTTTTTTTTTTGTGAATTCCCTTATAAGTGTTTTGACCAATGGCACAATATTGACATGATAGCTCAATGACGATCACTTCTTGGAAGATTCAAACCCATAAATTACTTTTTTTTTTTTTTTTTTATCAGCCTAAACAATGTGGTAAAGTATGCACCTTAGTTCTGACAGTGCACTTCATTGTTCAAAGGATTGACATTTTTCCCTTACATTTTCTATCGAATTTGTCAGCCACTTGGTTTTAAGAAGTCTTCCAGGAGCCTTCATTCTTACATTAACCAATTACAGTGTTAGTCATGGCTCATATTCCAGCTCTGCTCGGAACGGGTGCAGGAAGCTGCTGAAGTGCCAAAGCCCATCCGGCCACATATTACTGGGCCTAAATGATTGGTCAGTGGAGACAGACAAAGATGAATGGCTTTCTTAGTCAAGACTGAAAGTAAGGAGGTTGTATTTCTTATCAATATACTGGTGCTAGTCTGATCTGCACTTTGCTCAGTAAGCAGACTGATTTCCTTTGACAAGCAGAGGTCTAAGAAGTGGAAAAATGCCACTAAAACCATTCTGTTTTAAAAGTAAGTGAATCTACATTGATTAAAAGTGTTTAATTAAACAAGACTAGATGTACAACTTTCCTTTACTTTCCATGAAGATTAAGTGGACAGATGGTGAAAAATACGAGACAAATTAGAGCATTCAGATGGCTAAGGAGTGTAAAGTCTACTAGGATGCCATAAAGGAGATAAAGTCGTTTATTATCTAATAAGGTTTAAGAGCACCAAGTAACTCTGAGAACGGAGAGGCACAATGCCTCATTAAATCCCGGAAGCGCTAAAATCAGCCCATTCTCGGAAGTACGTCTGCTTCGTATATGCATGAAAATCTATTAATGTAAAAAGCAACCAAGGCTGCTTTAAGATGGTTGTCACTCTGGTAATAGATGTACTTGCATAGCCCGATTGATTTCCGAAAGCACTGAAAGAAACAAAAAGCATTTGCTTGTTCTCACATTAGGCTTCAGCAACACAAGCTGAAAATGGAAGGAAGTCCTCTGGAGCTTGTTCCAGCATGCCTTTAAAATGTTCTCGGCTTGTTTAGCTCATATTTGTGTCTCTTGGCAGTATCTAAAAGTGTATTTCTCACTGGAACTTCTGTGTTATTGAAGAGGACTCCAGCTTTCTTATCACCCTTAATCAGGCTGACATGGCGTGCCCACTGCGCACCTGACACGCCATAACATGTTTCAGGTGTGTGAGTAACAGTCTCATCTGCTGTTAGACCACCTGTGGAGACCTAGAGGACACACAAGCGAGGACAAACTAATGCCGCTACAATGGTCCCTTTGGAGCCTGTCCGCTTTTCAGACTTTGCTGAAGGACAGTGCTTTACACAGAAATTATTTTAAAGACAGGCATCGTGACAGGACAGGCGCACATCAGACGTGTCAAGCATTCACTAAGCTACAGCTTTGAGCTTTCACACTGACAGTGTTTCTGGTGCATTAACCATCCCCACATGAAAAAAAAAATACTATAGTAATTTATAGTAAATACTAGAGTGTTTTTGAACCAAACTATAGTAAAGTGTATTATACTGTATATATTATAGTATTTACAACACTTTGTTAATGAATGCTACAGCATACTGTATAGTGAACTGATAAACTGTAATAAATACTGTAGTATACTTTAGTTTTTACTACGGTAAACTGTAGTGTATTGTAATATAATATACCCTATAGTTGTAGAAAACTTAGGTCAGTATTGGGTAAAGGAATTTGTTTATATTACTATAGTTGTTATATTACCATAGCAACTATAGAATTACCACAATAAATTAATTCAAGCACTTTACTATAGTATGGTTCAAAAATACTATGGTATTTACTATAAATTACTATAGTGTTTTTTTCATGTGGGTCTGCAGCTTTATACAGGAATAAAATGATTTCCCGGTTACTTTATTTAGGCTGAGCCATACTTGATCATCATTAAAACTAATTTACATGATAATCAAGACATTTACATTCAAATATGTGGGTTAACACTCCACCCAAAACTTAAACTGTAACCTAAACTGCTAGTTAGCGATAGCACACATGCATGTGCTAATATAACAACACTTTCACTTTAACAATTACTTTTTAATCTTGCACAGAAAAATTCAGAAACTAACTCTTAATTTCAACATTTGCTCTATTTTAACAGTTCTAAGTGAAGCATTGTGGAAATCAGAAATCTGTCATAACTGAAGTTTGAGTTCTGCTTAATAAAATCAGTTATTACATAACATTTTCCTATCCTATCCATCTCACACCCTCATACATTCCATCCTAGGAGTTTTGGTATGCACAATTCATAATGCTAATCATCGGTTTGTTGGTGTCCCATGTGTTTTCCTGTTCATATTCCTCAAGTCAACATATAAAAGCATCCTCCTTTGTTCCCTGTTTACAAATAAACACGTGCGTATTCATGTAATAGGACCAGTGGCCCACGTCTCTGATGTAAAGGTGATAATTCCACTCTGAGTGTTTGCATAGAACTAATCAAGGTGATCTATGATCTCCCATCATCCTCAGACAACACAACTTTGTGTGGGCATGACAAATTCCCAGGATACCTCCACGGTTGTATGATTTATTTCTGCAGGCCTTGAACGATCCAATTACTGTTAACATTGTTGTTAATAATTAATCAAAGGTGGCTGTTTTTAATGATTTATGAGTTGCTTGCCACCTCTGGATTCATTAACGAGATTCCACATGCGTTACTTTTAACATGGTTTTGTACTGCGACTTTTAACATGATTTTCTGATCTCTAATTGCCGTTTCATACGATATTTTGCATCTTATGAACTTAGCTTCTGCTTGCATAGTAATTTGGTCTCAGAGGAGACTATTAAACACAATTATAGCACAATCCTGTGAAGGGTAATGACACTCAAACTGTATTCGCAGTCATTCTCATCAGGAGTTTTCTCAGGGGTGGAAGTCGAGCCAGTGCCTCTTTAGCACCTCCTCAAAAACAATAAAATACAAGTAAAAAGTCATATGAGAGAGGGCAGTGCCTCCTTTTTATTGTGATCACCTGGTGTAAAAGCTTGTAGTTGTTTATTTTCCAATAACAGTTGGACGGTTCTACATTGTACCACCTGTTACACAACTACTTGCCACCTAAGTAAACAATTGGACATTAAATATTGATTTAAGCTGAAATATTTGAGTTGAAACCTATATGCATATACAAAGCCAACTACAAAACGCCATTTTATCCAGCTAAACTACTGCAGAACAAACAGGATTATCGGACATCTATGCTGCCTTCAAAAAGCCATCAGATCTCAGTAAACAGGATTTGACAGTCGTACCCATCATTTCCCATCATGTACCTATAATAATAAACATTATGCACTGTCAATTTTAGACTGAACTATTTTGCTTTGATAGATTGTTCCCTGCCAATTGACACCCTGTATAATGAGTAGATTAACAGTATTGCTATAGTGTGATTTGGGACACTGGATCGGTTATCTGCTGCCAGAGGAATGAAAAGGACAATACGAGTCATTCTTCTGCTGCTGAAGGTCACCTTTGTCTCATAAAGCCTTGGGACAATAGGAAATTAGGATAGGCCTGATCTGCTCAGAGCTGATTTTCATTCCATTAGTGGAAGTCAGAAAGAATCAGCAAAGGCGCCACTTCAAACAAGTTCATCTGAATTCAAGCTTGCTAACCACTTCTCTCCTCCATCAATCATAGTCTTCAGGATGTTGAGGACATTTTTTCCCACTCAGTTTGGCTTTACATAGCAGATTAAATGAACTCGTCGGTCAATTTGTGAATGAAACAACACGAGATTAAACAAAAGGGTCACCCAGTGGTGTAAGTATAACCTCTAAACCTGATGGATTTAGTCATTTTTAGTGGGGAAATAATAATTAAGCAATAATAATAATAATTTATGTTGTCTGCTTAGCTCCACAATGTCTTGAAAATGGTGTGTGCTAAAAGCAGAAGTGGTTCACTTAGTTGTTATGGCAATAATCTATCAGACTAGAAAGTGACATATGATTTTCACTTTCAATAAGAGAGTGGTTCTCAACAGACTTTGCTTTAGGACCAGTATTTTTTATCCTGCAAAAGTGAACACAAATGGCCTTTAAATGAAACACTGGAAAGTATTAATATTGCAAAACAAAAACTTAATATGAATACATACATCACACTAATTCACTGCACATGTAGGTGTTTAGGGGTTGCATTTTCTCTTCTTTTGCACACAGCCTGTCCATTTTGTTCTTTTAGAGTTTGGTTGGACACACAGCTATTTAGTGTCTTGCAGTGTGAATGCTATATTTCATCTTCAACATTTTATTCAACATTATCTCTTGTATAATTTCCATACATGCAGTTTTGATGACCTCGTATTGAGCAAAAACACTCATCGTGTTATCAGCGGTTCTATGGATCTTTCATGATCTCGTCTTGGGCTCCACAAAACCATTGCTCGCCCTTTTTGAGAGTGTATTGATCCAGCATCGATTACATCTCTGTTAGTCAGTGTTGGGTGTTAAAGTAATTCATACTATTTCCAGGCAGCTGGGTTATTCCTGCTGTGTGTCTTTATGTGAAGTTCCATAAACCAACAACAGGATAGTTTCCACAGTGCTTCTCAATCCTAAAAAAACACGAAGGAGCAAATTAAATCCAGTCTTTAGTGTCTGAGCCATTAGCCAGAATATAGCAATGTTACTGCAACTGTAGGCTAATTATATAACAGATTTTATTCTCTAAACTACAGATTTTTATTTTATTTTTATGAACTGAATGAGAAAAATTAAATAAAATGTGAAAACAATAAAATATGTACAGCGTTACTTATATATTCATCCGAGTGTGTTAAAGGGGGCCATCAAAATAAAGTGAATAAAGTTTTTCATTTCGGTTTGTTCTGAGCAAAAAGGTTTTTTGACAGAGGCCTCAATTATAGCCTATGCATGACATACTGCAGATATATTTAGTATATTAATATTTAAAATGTATTTATAATATATACTGATATACAGCATTTCGTTTTGTAGTAGTAGTAGCAACATGTTTGTTTACAGCTCAACACTTTTGTTTGGGAATGGACCATAAAACTTTGTGTTATATTGTTGTCTTCTTTCAGTATTTCAGATTTCCTTTTCACTGATGGTCTTGAAGTGTTGCCTTAAAGTTTGAAATATATTAAAAAGCATGATCAAGTTGACTCAAATATTTAATACATTTTTAAAACTGCATTTTTGTGCAGTGCATTCATGCTCATCTTTCTTTTGAGCATTTTACATGTCAGAGGTCTAAATGAATAAATACAGTACCTGCAGATAAGCACATCGGGATTACTGAAAAAAATAAATGCTCTAAAGGTTATACAGAAAGATGTTTACATTTAGTTTTGTTTTGTTGTCATATAGCCTTTTCAAGGTTAAAATGAAAAACGTGTAACTTTCACAACACAGCGTGGATGTAATGTCTCTATGGAGTCGGACGATAGAAACAGGGTTGCATGTAAATCGTGCTGTTGTCTTTGTTCTCTGAAGCAGTTTGTATTTCAGAGCCCACATTTAGCCCTGTGTAATATTAAACACGACATCACTTAATGTGGCGTATAGAGATAAATCTGAATATAGATGCCTGCCCACATGTGAAAACCTATGGTTTCTACTTAAATTTCCCATTTATTATTCTTTTTCTGCTGGAAAAGAAATTGCTATTTATACAAACATCAGTGGGAGTTATATGCATTAGTTACGCAAGGAGTCACTGATCCTTTAATGCCAAATGTGAGTACATGTGTGAATAAGATGATTATGTTGGTGTGTGTGGGTTGGGTAGGGATTCTCCGATCATAGGCAGACAATTCAAAAAAACGAAATAAAACCATGCATTTTTGCTAATGTGTTACCTAACTCTTTTTTTTTTTTTTTTTTGGGCTAATAGGTCATTAAAGGTGAAATGTGTGAAACTGGCATGAGACCAGATTATGGCAGATTAACACATAATTACACAACATTTGTGCGCAGCAAGAGTGCACTGTAGCTTTTGCCGGACAGTGTGTCATCCGCTGAGGAGATGTGCAGCTTTTTTTATTTCTAGCACATGCTCTCAACATGATGCCCATGAACAGACCCAACAATGACTTCACCCTGCTAGCACACAGCTTTTACACTCATGTATTAAGATGTGTCGTGACATATTATGATAGGAACAGTTGTTCTCACCACAGGTACTTCATCAGTCATGAGGTACTTGCTATGAAATAAAATGATGTGTGTGTAATTAAATATCAAAAAATAGCTTAGGTAAACAACTATGCATTTACTGCACAACTAATCATTTGGGTTGAATTATAATGGTTAAATAATAATTTGATAGATCTGTTTGACAGTGGGATATACCATTATAATCTACCCAGGATCATTGAAAATACATGCCTCGACCTACGTTTCTGCAAAATGTAAAACAAAAACATACCTATATGTATGAATGGATGCAGTTTCCAATTGAAATCAACAGTAGAGGCAATAAAACTCCAACTCCAACTTTTATAACTTTTCACACAAATTATGATTTACAGGTTTCCATTAAAATCATTTTTCCTTGCAAAATATTATGTTATGACTTTAAAATCATTTTAACATGCTGTGAGACATTTCACATTGAAAAGTCATAGTTAACAGTGAATAAGTGTTCCCCGTTCTAAAGTGTTACCGCATTTTTAAATTTAATTTTATTTACGTTTTTAAAGTATTTTTTAGACAATTTTTTCACAAAACATGAATTTGTGAAAATGGTGATGCCATGCACATATGTATTAAGTGTTCGGTCTGTAGATACACAGTGTTTCTTTACACATCACCAACTGCTGGCCTGGCATGCAAATTACAGCTTTTTAGTTATTTTTGCAGATCCATGTGAACTGTATGTGAAAAATGCAAAGGAAAAGCTTTGTGTTTCTAGTCCCTTGTTGCACGTTGTGGATCGCCATTGTGACTGGTTAGGACAACAAACTCTAAGTAACACAGAAAAGATATATTTATTGGTGACATTTTGTTTTAAGAACCAACTCTCACTATTAACCAGTTGCTTATTAGCATGCATATTACTAGCATATTGGCTGTTTATTAATAATTATAAAGCACATATTGCGCATGAACAAATTGTAGATCCCTTAATCTACCCTAAAATACCTAAACTTAACACCATACCTACCTCACCAACTATTAATAAGCAGCAAATTTCGAGTTTATTGAGTCAAAAGTCATAGTTGATAGTGAGAACTAGTCTCCAAACTAAAGTCTGAACCCTTTTATAGTCATCCTAACATAATCAAGTAAAAGCAAAATTAGATATTCCCTTTCAAGTTTCCCAGATAATATGTTTCTAACCTTTCCTCTTTGGATTTCTCATACAGCAGTTGGCTTTCTATTTTTACTCCTACTCCTACTTTTACTGTTTAAATTCCCCTTGTATTGTCCCCTCGGAGCCCTTTTTTTAGCTCCACTGGCATTGTGATGTGTAAGATCAGTGTAATTATCTCCGAGGTTGCCGTCTCCTCTCAAGCTCCGGTTTGACAGAGCACCTGGCATGGGCCAAAGACGACTAAAACTGGCTTGCAAAAGCATGAAGTTGTCCTGTGGAGACCCAGCAAGTATTCTAGCAGATGGCAAGCGCTTCACTAGTGCCAAGTAGTGATCTTAAAGCCAGTGTGAGATAAACACATGAAGAGAAGGGATGTCCAAATCTACCGCCTCATGCTCTGACCTCAGCCAACGCGTCATCTCAGCTACAGATATTTTAAGGAAGCTTTGATCTGTGCGTCAGTATTAAAAACAGGACATGTGTGCTGGACAGATGCCTAGTGATATGAACGGATGTATATGTTGTAAGGTCACGTGCTGTTACACTGCCTGCATCTATGATGCACATTTTACAGCACATGCATTTAAAATGTATGATAAGAGGGCGGTAATGCATGACATTTGCATGATTCATTATTATACTGCATGCACATATTTAAATGCTTGTCAACTTCGGCTTCCATTAGAATTAATTCATCCTTTTAGCAAAATTCAATCAGCCATGTAATTGTGAGTTTTGCCGAGCCATTTGTTTAAAATGTTTGAGAGCATCTAGGATGATTTACTGCATTGCCTGAATGTAAATTTCTAGAAATCTCACTTGAATACAGTAGCCTATTCTTTTGTGAACTAATGCGCCAAAGAAAATATGCACTTTTTACTTATGCATCCATGTAAATGCTTTCATGTGTTTTTGATGAACATAAAGGGACTCAAGATGCAAATTAGCATATGCTACACTCTCTGTGTACAAAGCATATTTTTCAGCTTCTTCTGGCTGGAATCCTGATTTTTGCACCGTCCCTATAAATAAACCAATAAATAAATAAATGTTTTAATAAAACTCTGCAGAGCATATATTGAGACAAAATACAATACAAGTTCAATTCTTTTGGCAGTATCTTCAGTATGATGAAAATAGTGAACTGTACATCAATTCAAGATAATCACAGATTAATATTACTCTTCTACGTGTTAAATGTATTTTAACCCTTTGAGTATACATTAATGTGAACCACCATTTTACATCTAAGCTCCTCTGCATAGTGCAATGCATCACTCAATATAAAATGGAGAATGGAAATGGAAATATACAAAATGGAGTTTAACATGTCAATCTATTAATAATACACATTAAATATATTGATTGTTTCACATATCTTAGTTTTAAATCACATTTTAAAGAATAAAATGAATGTCAAACTCATATCTCCTGGAAATTGTGCTGATTAAATCAAGAATAATAAATTATTTTAAAATTCAATCACTTTTAAACTCAACGCACACCTGATAGTAAGCAACCACTTAAGTCAATGTTGATGTATTGACATTAATTGCATGTAATCAGTTTTATGTTTGTTCAACATCACTTCTGTGTGCTCAGTTAATAGTGAAATTGAGGACATTTATCAAAAGTCAAAATATCACAGTCGATGTCATTGAATCAATGCTACATAGTGGTTTTGGTTCAACATTTTCAAAAAAAAAAAAAAAAAAATGAAAATGTTGATTCTTAATAATTAAAAAAATATATATTATTCTGTTGAATCAACATAGAAATGATTAAAAAGACTGGTAATGTTGAATCAGTGCTACAGCGTTTTATTTCTAAATTGCTTTTGTTGAAACAACATTGAAAATAGAATTGGTATGCAATGTTAACATTACACAATCAATGTTGCAACCTGATGTTCCCAGAGTTCATTTTGAAACAACATTATCATTTCAACTACACTTCAATGGTACATCAACACATTACAGACCATTGCAGAGTTTTGGGGGAGGTAAAAATAAAGTAAAATTTGCATATAGAAATGAATAAATGAGAAAAGCACTATAAACTAAAAAATATATAGAGATAATTTGTTTCAGAAGTTATCTTTAAATTCTATATTATTTAATCTATTTATCTAAAATCTATTAAAGCTCCAACAACTTCTACAGTTTGCATGATTAACATTTGTACAAGGAATTACAATGGAGCCATTTTCCATCAGAGTTTAACTTCATCTCTAATTAAAAACACTTAAACCAGCTAATTAGGGTCTTTAGGATCACTGGAAACACCAAGGCAGGTGTATTGAAGCTGAACTCAGCATTAATGCGGCTCTCCGTGAGCAGGACTGAGACCTCTGAGTAATGGTGATTGCTCACAGATACTTCAAAAGTCATGGGAAAAAACATTAAACTATATGTTCTATTATATGTATTTATTTATGTTTTACTTTATTACTCCATATCATAGAACACGTTTAGTGTTGTTCATTTTAATTGTACAAGAAAACTGTAGCATTTATTTATTGATTTATTCATTAATTCATTATTTATCTGTTTTCATCTTCCAGGTTTAATGTCATATTCACGTCAAAATCACATGATGTCGCATAATTAGTACCAATTAAGGGTTTCCGTTTTATGAATGAATGGAATATTCCTTTAATTGTCCATCCTTATCTGTCTTAACTCCTGTTCCTGGATATTGAGTCCTGGAAGGACTACTTATATGTTATGCTTAACTTCGTTTTTCAGACATTATTTAAATAGAGCTGAACTGAGCTGAACTGAACAATAACATCACTGAATCAACGATGAACTGACTTTAAGTAAAACATTGACTGTCGTCCTCTTTTTAGAGCTTTTTTTTTTTTTTTCTGTTTAACACTGTGAAGCTGCTTTGTCACAATCTTTATTGCATAAAGCACAATAGAAAGGTGACTTGACTAAACTTGATGGTGCATTTAGAGCTTGACAGCAAAGTTTCCATTCACTTTCATATTATTTAAAAAAAACTTTTTGATGAGTTTCATGCAAAGTATTTCTCGGAAAGTTCAAAGCAGGAAGTCTTAATTTACAAATGATTACTGTCAGCTTCTTCAAAATAAAGTAAATGTAATGCTGCTTATCTGTGCAGGAGATACTGGGTGAGTCACGCAGGCTTGACGTGGGTTCTCTTGGCAGGGCCACAAAGAATAGTGAGTATGTGGCCTACTTCTGCCCATTCAGCCTGTTCTTTTGGATGAAGAAACCATTTTAGATTACATGTGAAGAAAGCTTGGTGGGCCCAGATAACATTGACACACACTTGTGTGGAATGAGTCATCCAAAAATGAAGAAAAATAACATTGCTTGTCATTTCAGCAAAGCCCAACATAGATTAGTCTTCACCTGTAGCAAATACTTCACAGTAGTTGGGTGAGACCTGTTCATTTGTCCTCAACAGCATCAAATATTGCAAAGGTCAAAATTAATTAAATTAATTAAAAAGTAAGAAAATAATGTCATACATGCATGTCCTGACCCGTATGCACTGTAATGCAAATTCAAGCTGAAAGTATTATATTCATGTTTCTGAGAGTCTGCAGCAACAGCATGCAAATTATTATAAAAAAATAATAATAATGATAAAATTGATTGACAGTTTTGACACCTTCCTTAAACGACAATAAAATCAGACTCTTTTTTTTTCACATTTTTAGAAAACAAATATGAATGATATTTGTACATGCAAACTTAATGTCACAATTCTGGGATGATGTGGCTGCAGTGCATGTGGTTGCTAAGGTGTTTTAACGTGCCTTTAGTGGCTCATCCTGGATCTGACCTTATCAACATTCATTCGGATCCATGTGGATGAATGAGGTCAGCACCACGTCAGAAACTCCACCAGGATTTCCCTCACCATCAACACTTCACTTTCTCTCCCCAGATTTCTGATCACTCACACCTGTTTTCAGTTTCCAATCAGTCAAAAATTACCTTGAGAAAAATTAAATTAATGTTCTATATTTTAGTTCAACAATGTTTATTTAGGGAATTTCATGGTACTAAATTATATTTATGGAATAATTATGGTCCATTTATTACCTTGACCATTTTTAGAGCATATACCTGAAAATTAAATTTTTAACTTAAACTGTCGTAAATCTTGAATTTGGAGTACAGACGTAGCTTTGGTCTATTTTTAAAGAAGTCGCTAGGCAGATTATTGCTGAAAAAAAGTGAAACTAAAAACATTTAAGTTTAATTTTATCATTATGAAAGAAAATGTAATATTATTTGAAATATATACTGTATGTTCCAGTACAAATTTTACTCTAAAACTGCATGAAAATCAAGTCCATAAATCTAAAAAGGTTGTGCTCCAAATTTGAGGATGATATCTCAAAAAAGGAAGATTTTGTTTGGGTGCAGTACCGAATCTTTCCACTAAAGTAAATTGGTTTCCAGTTAATTTCCCGTGCAGTCATTTTTGACCACAAACAAGTTACTTTTTAATTTTTTTTTCAGGACATTTTAACCTTTTTTTTTTTTTTTGTACATGGCAAGTGCCAAAACCCCTACCAAGTTTTGTACCATTCTGATGAAGTAGAAAATTATTTTTAAAAAGTACAACGTAAAAAAAAAAAAAAATCACCAAACATGCCAGAGTGTTAGTCAATCACTAAATTTGCTGATTGACTGATCCTGTGATGCCATTGGCTGATCTTGTGAGAGGTAGCCACATCATGGCATTTTAAAGTTCACAGTTAGAACAGTGTCCTTAACCCCTTAACGGACAAAGATCGATTATTCACTTATCAAACCCCTTCCAGATTAATCTAGCCATTGTCCTGATCACGCCAAAACTTTATCATTAAATGTTAAACTTTCACCCATGGATATGAAGATGTGCTTCATTTTGTGTGCATTTTGTGCAATGCAAGTATGCATGTGAAGATTTGTCCTTGTTGTGGCTGTGTTTTCTCTGCATTAGCGCTGTTCTTGCTATTCTTGGGAGTCCTAAGGAATTTTCAATTGTTCACATTTAAGGATAAGAATGAAGGAGAACAAAGCAGTTTTTGTGATTGGGGGCCACTTTGTGTTTATGTTAACCTCCCCTGTTCTCTTATCTAACATTGCTTTATAGAAAGCCGATAACACTGAACAAAACTGTCTGGGATTTTATCATCTCTCAGGTTCAAATTGTGATTTCGCAGATAAAATAAAATAAAAATTTGGGGGAAAAAAAGCATCTGTAGTGTAATTCATGTCCATAGCACAAACAATAATAGTGATGTTTAATTCAGTAAATGAGTAATATCCCGACATTGGTTTAATTACATGCTCTTCCCTAGTAAAAAAAAAAAAGTATATTATATATATATAAAATACATGTATTTAATACCAAATATAGTTAACATATTTACTAACATATCGCTCAAGACTTACTGATATAAAACAAATCTGGTAACACTTTATTTTAAGGTGTCCTTGTTACATGTTATATGTACTTACTATCATAATAACAATAAATTGTGCATAATTACATGCAATTAACCCTAATTCTAACCATATAGTAAGTACATGTAATTAATTAATATTACTCAGTATTTAAATGTATAATTGCACTGTAAGAGGGACACCTTATAATAAAGTGTAACTGAAATTCTAAACTTTATTTGGAGTACTACTTGTGCACAATGCACATTTCTTAATATTAAGCTTAAACTGTGTTTTAATGTCATGTGATCTTTGAATAATATCGGTCTTTAATGCGAGATATTTAGAGTGTAAGCCTGCCAAAGTCAAGCACCTTGAGTTCGTTCCAGTCTCGGCTCCAGCTCTGGAGTTCGCTCCAGTGTCGGCTCCAGCCCCGGAGTTTGCTCCAGTATCAGCTCTATCCCCTGACCAGAGTCGTGAGATGGCTCTAGCCCCAGACCAGCATCAAGTTAGAACTGCAGTTCCTGAGTTTAGCCCACGGAGGGCTCCTGTTCCTGAGTCTAGCCTACGGAGGGCTCCTGTTCCCATGTCTAGCCCCGCGGAGGGCTCCTGTTCCTAAGTTTACCCCAGAGAGGGCTCCAGTCCCCGGATCCAGTCCAGAGAGGCTCAAATGCCCGCTCCTTCAGAGCACCATCCTGTTCCCGCATCAAGCACAGAGAGGGCCCCAGTTCCCACATTTGGCCCGCAATATCCCCCAAGTATTTTTTTGGGGGGTTATACGGTTCCAGCTGTACAGGGCGGGGCTGGGGCTGGGGCCGCAGCCTCGGAGGCTTATCCGCCATGGCCTCCTGGACTGCATGCTCCACCATGGCCTCCCGAGTTCCCCGATCCGCCTTGGTCTCACGAGTTCCCTGAACCGCCATGGCCGCCCGAGCTCCCTGCTCCGCCATGGTCCCCTGAGCTCCTTGTTCCGCTGTGGCCACCTGAGCTCCCTGCTCTGCCGTGGGTCCCGGAACGGGCACCGCCCTGGAGGCCTTCCGTCCTGGAACCCTGCTCCAAGAGGCCTCCAGAGCGCCCAGCTGTGTCCCATTGATTTCCTTGTTTCGTTCGGAGTATTTAAGCCCTGTGTTTTCCTGTGTCCAGCGTCCGGTATTGTTCGTCTATCCTCTGCTACGTGTGTGTTCATGAGTTCCATTGGGAAATAAAGACTCATTTCACGAATTCCCCTTTGTCTCCTCGCTCCTTCGCTCCTTCAGAATAGCAGCACCATGACAACTTGCAATAGTTCCACTTTAGCACAATCAAATATACTACACAATTAAAGTGCATTAAGTACAAAATTAGTTGTTACAATTTAGCAGACTATAAGTATACCAGTTTAGTATACTAATTAATTGTACTAACTAGTACAATTTCAGGGGTTTTTTCAGTACATAAATGTGTAAATGTACTTGTAGTATACTTAGCATGAAATAAATGCATTTCAAATGCATTTTAGTATATTTATTTTTCATCAGGGTTATTATTTTGTTTACTAATGCTTGAAAAAATTGAAAGTTTAGGATACCATTTATCACAACCTAAAATCCTTAATCTTTCTGCTTTTTTTTTTTTTTTCCCAGATTGGAACACAAGACGTTTATAAGAGTGTGTTTAATTACAGCAGGTAATTTTCATGTGGCTTATTTACAAGGATAAGCTTCTTAAATTGTTTATTCTATTTCTACAAATGCAAAAAAATAAATAAAAATGTATTCAAACACTAATTAAAACAAACGCCTGTTAATTAGATGTTGCAAGAAGAATAATTAAGTCTTTGACTCCACAGCAGAATATTTAGAATAATTATACCAATTGGTTATTTCTCCTCATAAAGGCACTGGCATTTAGGCAAGGAAGACATTTACTTGGAAGGGTGAGATGAAAAATCTTGCCGTCGCCCTGTTCCTAAAAAATGTGTTCTTTCTCTCGTAAAAGGTTAATTGAGTGGAAATTAGACAGCAGCTCCAGAAACAGATAACACCGATAAATAATTTGCAGCTTCTTCACAGAAAGCTTTGATTCAACAGGCCGGGTTATTTGGTACGTGGAGCGGGTGGCATTTTGACTTGCAATGAATCTATGGAGGGTTATGTAAGCGATTCATTGAACACTGGAGACGGTGGGAAGGCTCTGTGGTCTAATACGGTGCTCCTACCTAAGTCACATGGCACGGGGGGAGTCACATTGGCAAACGCTGAATGCAATGTGCAGGCAGACCACGTTTTTCTCACACTGGAGCTGAAATCAAAAGGTTTGCTGTTCTAGATGTTTCAGAGTATGAACGGCAACAGTGACTTGACAAAGGACAAAGAGAGACAGACAGACAACTGAGCTGTACTTGTATTGTTATCCCTGGGTTTTTCTTCTTTGTCTCTCCTCCTCTGACCTCTGCAAACATTCACAAGTCGGAGAAGTTGGCACGTGCATAGCCACGTGTTTGAGAGATGGAAACTTGTGTCTGAGATTCTCCGGTAAACTCCTCCAGCCTCACCTCTGGAGTCTTCACGACGGGGAGCTTCCGCCTTCATTGATTCCCTTCATAGAATTCCATTAATACTCCTACAGCATGCCTGACAGGGCTGTACGATGAGTCGAAACCAATCGAAACAAATTGATCTAGTGCTGAAGTCACTATCAGCAGCCATGGAACAATTAAAAGTGTGGTAAAGAAGCTGCAATTGAAATAACATACAGTAAGTCATTAGTTACATTTACACAGACCCTTTAATGTGGTGCATTGTCAAAAATATGTCAATCAGCAGAGATTCTAACATCTGTTTACCACAATATACTGGTGGCCAAATTTTTTGAATATTTAAGATTTTTTAAATATTCTGAAAGAAGTCTCTTATGGTCATCAAAGCTGTATTTATTTGATCAAAATACAGTAAAATAGTAATATTGTGAGATATTATTACAATTTAAAATAGCTATTTTCTGTTTAAATATATTAAACCGTTTAAAATGTATTCCTGTTATATCAAAGCTGAACTATCAGTAGAATTCTCTTTAGTGTCACATGATCTTTCAGAAATCATTCTTATATGCAATATACTGTAAATAATAATAAGAAATGTTTAATTAACAATATATTAACAATTGGGCAGCTTCATTTTTTTGTGGCATGATACTTTTTTTTTTTTTCTTTCAGGATTCTTTGCTAAATAGAAAGTTCAAAAGAACAGCATTTATTTTAAATAATTTATTTGAGAAATTTATATTTACTTACTTACTTGACTTGACTTGACTTGTGACCACTTTTGGAAAGCACTTCAGATTCAGAGCTCCCTGAGATCAAAATTGCCTCAGCAATGAATATTTTCAATTATCAGCAAATATCCTAATACCACCCTTTCAGTTAATACTTTTGAACTGCACATAGCCACATCTCTTGAAACAGTGTGAGTTGTGATTGTTCGGAAGCTTTGCTGAAAAGAAAATTCAGATGTTGTTCACACCATATATAAATCTTTAGTTTACTGTTCACATTGGCATTCTGAAAGTGATTAAACTACTTAAAATCTATTCAGATGCATTTTAAATAAAATTCCATTTTTAATTGGATTTCAAGCCACATATGAATGTCGTTTGGTACAAGTTTGTATAATTCCATATATTGTAGGATTTTAGAGTTCATTAAATTACATTGAAGCCGTTTGTGGTTTACTAATCATACAAGGCCAGGTTCAGGGCCAGAGTCAGGTCTGCTCTCTAAGGCTTTATTCTGACAGGAAACATTTATTTTTATTTTTATTTTTTTTGGCTGTTCTGACCACAAACAACAAAATTAATTTGAGTGAGATAAGGACAAAAAATTGTTTCCTGTCTGTGCAAAGCATTAGAGACTCGACCTTACGGAACCCTGACCTAGTGCGATTATTAAACCACAAAAGGATCCAATTTAATGAAATTACCTCTGTTCTGCAACTTTTCCAGGTGTAAGGCTCATGTCAGGCTATTTTTCAGCATTCTCGGATGGCCTCGCAATATGTGCAACTCAGTTGAGTTTTGTGTGAGGAACATTATTTGATGCATTGTTGCTGCTGATATAAAGTGTTACAAATTGGTCACTTAGTTAGAATGCCTGAGAAGCTCCTTTAGATACAAAAATATGTCACCTATCAAGGTAGTAAAGGCAGCTCACTTTGTGTTTGTACTCTTGTACAGTATTGACATTTTATCAATGTATTTACTGAAGCATGGAAACTTCCCAGGTTACGTACGTAACTATGGTTCCCCGAGGGAACGAGATGCTGTGTCGGAAACGCTAGGGGAATGCCTTCAGCGATACCATGCTCTGAATCATATGTGTAATCAGTCCAAATGATGGGCGAGACATCACATACAGGTGACGTAACGACCAGGAAGCTTAAAAGCACGTGAGGTGCAACCGGCATTAGCTTCTAGGAATGAAGCAAGCTCTAGTAGGGATGCCAGAAGTATGGCCCTGAGAAGCAGTGTCTCGTTCCCTCGGGGAACCATGGTTACATACGTAACCTGGGACGTTCCCCTTCAGCAACTCGAGCTGCGTCGGAAACGCTAGGGGAACAAGATGTCCACGCCAGACTTGCAAATCCTTGCCTAGTGTGGAAGAGCACAGCTATGGCAAGATAACAGAAGAGCCAGGAGCGGCTCACAAATCTAGGTCATAGAACCTGACGAACGTGAGGGGCATAGACCATCCCGCAGTGTTGCAGATGTCCTGCATAGGCACACCTGCCAGGAAGGCCTTGGAAGCCACCACACTTCTAGTTGAGTGAGCCTTGACCCCTAATGGTAAGGGGAGATCAGAGGACTCAAGGCTATGGAATAGCATCCTGATCCACCACTTAGCATAAGCTTCTCTGGCCGGAGGCCTCAGCGCACCGCTGAGCAAAAGTGTAACTAGGGGGTGTCTGCCCACTGACTGGCCACCAGGAGGGGCATGGTAGGCTGCAATGGCCGCCACGTAGACCTTTAGGGTGGAGTGGGTCAACCCTGCGATGAACTGGGCCTGCAGGAACTCCAGCACTGTACCAACCGGGCAGTTAACTGGGTCGAACTGGCAGTCTCCGCACCATGAAGTGAAGAGTCTCCACTTCAGGGCGTACAGTTTCCTCGTCGAGGGGGCTCTGGATTGGAGGATGGTCTCAACAACCTCGGTTGAGAGACCGGAAGCTATGAGCTGTGTCCCCTCAGGGGCCACACCCACAGCTTCCACAACTCCAGGCGGGGGTGAAGGATCATGCCCTCCGCCTGTGAGAGGAGATCCCTCCTGACGGGAATCTCCCATGGAGAGCCATCGAGGAGAGAAGTCAGGTCCGAGAACCATACTCGGCCCGGCCAGAACGGGGCTACTAGCAACAAACGGACCCCATCCCGGCGCACTCTCTCCAGAACTCAACAGGTCCACTTGAGCCTGGCCAAAAAACTCTCCATATCTGCTTCACCACCTCTGGGTGAAGCATTCATTCCCCGGGCCTCGGCCCCTGCCTCGACAGGATGTCTGCTCCCATATTGAGATGTCAAGGAATGTGAACTGCAATCAGCGAGAAGAGTTTGCCCTGGGACAACACAAGTATCTGGTGTTCCAGCCTGTAAAGGGGGCGCTAACACAGACCTTCCTGGTGGTTGATGTAAGAGACCACCACTGTGTTGTCGGTGCACACCAACACATGGTGATCTCTTATGTCCGGGAGGAAGTGTGCTCCAAACACGGCCAGCATCTCCAGGCAGTTGATGTGCCACGTGAGATGGTGACCGCTCCACAGACCAGGGGCAGGGTGGCCACTCATGACCGCTACCCAACCGGTGAGACACATTTGGCAGTAGTTTCCACGCTACCAAATAGTCTACTAAGGGAACCAGTCTTTCGAGACTGGCCTCTGGTGTGCTTAGAGCTGCTACTCGGTGCCCTGAAGTGGAGGACCAGCAGGGGACTGCCGCTCTAGCTGCTCTAGAGACCCCCGAAGGGGCAGCGAGCCTTTCAGTTCCACTACGTTTCCGGGCAGAAGAGACTGAGAGAAGCGCTCGCTGGAGACCGCTGCACCCTGGAACACTGGCAGGGTTGGCAGAACAATCTCCTGAGGGCATTGAGGAGAGACGGGCACCGTGTGATGCGGTGTACACTGCTCTTCCCCAGAGGGGACCCGCCCAGCAGCCCCTGCTGACCACCTCAACCTCCTCGGAGGAAGAGAGGTAAAAATCGGATATGGGATAAGAAATTATCCCATGAGGCTCCTGTATACCATATATATAAAATATATATCTAACTTCTCATAGTCAGATGAAATAAATCATTTAATTACTCAAAATTAAATTCAGCCAAACAACCAGACAAGTAAACATGGTCTGATGTGAAAAGATTCATATAATGATTTGAGAATGACGGCACGCGTTGCCTCGGCAACACGCGAGCCGCTCAAGATAAAAAAAATAAAAATATCAATCTCATCGGAGAAAGACAGCTGCAGCAGCGCGCTCTCACTCAAAGGAGGAAGAACTGCTAGATCTGGGGAATGCTGGCGGAGATAGGGCGAGCCCGTCTCCAACCCGTCCGCCAGATCCATGTGTGATCCCCGTGATCTCAATCGGCGCCTCAGCAGCAGGGGGACTGGAACCGCGAGATCACAGGCACGGACACAATCCTCGGAGCGTGCCCGGCGGGAGCGGGAGCGGAACGTATTGCAGCGACCAGACATGCTGCTCATAATGATATTCATTCACAATATGCTTGTGCAACTGCTTTACGAAAGCTCATCGATGTGCTCCACGCCCACCTCCTCGGAGAAAGACAGGCGGAGCATCGAGCCCTCTCCCTCTTGCTTTATATGTTGCTGGACTTGTAACTTGACAAACAACAGTAAATAAGACTCACAGAACATAGACCGTGACTGACACACACACAGAGCTTTGCTGAATGACAGAAAGGTAAAAGGTAACCTCACATGCTTTTAAGCTTCCTGGTCGTTACATCACCCGCCCGTGACATCTCGCCCATCGTTTGGACTGAAGGTGCGTACAAGCCATATCGTAATAACCGTAATTACGAGATACCAACTTGTAAAAATCGTTCACGTCCTCATAGAATTCATAATTACAACTTGTGAACTGGGAGTTTTCTGAGAGCTACGGCTTGTACCACGTGACTGCTGCACCTCACGGTGAACCAGCAAAAAATGGCGGCGCTTTCAAAGAAAGCTATACTGCTTCAGAAAAGGGGAAAATAGATACATATATAGATAGGCTACTATAATGTACTATAATATAAAAACATTATGTAAGTGTTCATACTGTTATTATTTTGTTGTTGTTTGTTTAGGTTAGCAATATTTATAGCAACATCACGTGTTGTCATCTCGGAATTACGGTAATTACGACATGGCGTGAACGCAGCATGATTATACGGCTGCATCCGAAAACTTAGGCAGCTGCCTTGCTGCCTCGCTGCCTTATGAGGCATTGACTTTGCAGACAGCATTTATGCACGAAGGCACCACATGAAACTAATTTCGGACAGGCTTCTGAAGCAGCGTAACGATTTAACGATCGACAACAAAATATAATGAGTTTTGGTGATAACTAAATGAATATTAAATTACTATAATACTCATTTCTCGCTAGAAATAACATCAAAAGTGCAAAAAGTTAATCAGAAATATACATTTACACACAAACTAACCACCAAACGCAACTTCCAGCCGCCATCTTTATTTTTTAGCTCAACCATCTTGGAATGGAATGCACATGATTGTGGGATATCAAAGGCAACGAAGGATACATCTATGCTGCCTTCAAAAATCAATCAGATGAAGGCATGTCAGGAGACAGGAAGTGAAGCTAACTTTGGATTCGGACGCGCCTTGATGCCTTCCTACCTTGGAAAGATGCCTCCAAAGGCAGCATTTTTCAGTTTTCGGATGTAGCCTACATATGATTCAGAGCATGGTATGAATCCTAGCGTTTTCGAGGGGGAACCTTTTTTTGTGAAAAGTGAAAAGCTTTAAGAACTAATTGGAAAGCAAACCAAACTAAAATCGACTGCTAGTGAGTGCATATCTCCATTTCTGTGTGCATGCATATTTGAGCATCTAAAATTGGCTCGTGCATGGCATTTGATGGCACTGCTCTTTTGCTAGTCTACCCCAGGTGTTGAATAATACATAGCATTTTACTTTCACCACACTGCAAATTTGTCTTTCTGCACCAGGTGAACTGAAATATTTGAACATCAAAGCAGGGCAGATAAATGTTTATGCAAGCGCAGGTTCTGCTTATTTGTGCGATCATGCTCTAAAAGTGATGTCTTTGAATGAAGCCTTGTTCATTCAGCATTAAATATATATATATATATATATATATATATATATATATATATATATATATATATATATATATATATATACGGCACGTTTGCGATGTTAACCCTGCATAGAGTGCAACAGTTGAGTTCTGGAAGTAAAAATTCCATTTATTTTCTCCATAGACAAAATGATTTTAAATCTTTTGATTTTAAAAGACAGACCTCTTGTGAACTAAAAGATTGTTAATCGATATGCTTTTGTTGAACCCGTCTATTTGCATTAATAACTTATTTTTAAAATAATCATGTCTAGTAGCGGAATTCATAGTGGAAAAACTATATTACCCATGATGCTGTACAGAAAATTACATTCCACCAATCAGAAAGTCCCAGAGATCTTGTAATCGAGTTGGTCTCACCACACTCTCAAAATACTTAAATATTTGTATTTATATGCATATTTCAATGCTTTGTTTCTGTAGATACAACCAACAACTTTAAATGAATAGTTTCATGTTTCTCCTTTGTTTTTTATTTGATTAATGGCATCTGCAATGCTTCATGGGTTCATTATAGTTCTTTCCCTCACTGAAGCCATTAAGTACAATCTTATACCTTTGTCTTTTTTTTTTTTTTTTTGATTTTCATTTAGTTTTTTAACATAAACATTTGTAATGTTGTGATTATTCATAGCTGGTTGGCTTAGTTGATATAACTGACTTTTTACAAATCCTAGTCCTCAGGGTGAATTGTTAAATCATGAGCAGGGAAAGCTTGTAAAGTCTTACCTAATCTATTGTCTACAACTCAAACTGGAGCACTAGCATACTGTACGATGACCTTAAAGTTAGCAGTTTTAATAGTCTTAAACAAGGGCATAGGTTTGCTTTCGACATTGGTGGGGACATAACCCCCACCCCAACATATTCATAATTCATATAAAGAGTTTCTTAAAAAAAAAACTATGTTTAACAGACAATAATTACACAATTTTGATTTTGTGAAACAACAACATCAGCATCAGAGCGCTGGGTGTCTTATTCACAATTACTTTATTTTAATATTAATAAATTTGAACCCAGGATAATTCTGAAATAATACTCTGCTGTTGCTGTAGCAACAACACTTTCATGCGCATCTGATTGACAGATAAACCGTATTATTTCAGTGTTGTTTTTTCAGCTTACAGTTTGATTTACATTCAGTTGAACAATATTAATTTAAAGTTAAAGACTGTCCGCGGCGACTCAGGACGCATGTTCCAAATCCTGCTGCACCACAGAGTGCCACTTACATAGTTTAATAGTTTACCAAAAAAAAAAAAATCACATTATATTTGTCTCAAATTATTGTTAATGTTCATAATGACTTTATCCTAGGCTGGAAGATTGTATATTTTTCCGCACAATGTTTGTCTTTCTGTCTGTATCTAATAAGAGCCATAGGTCGCGCTTTCTCTTTCCATTTGCTCTGTTTTGTCAAACACCATACTTCAAACTCATCGATGCACCTTTGTTAATTCCTGAAGTGGGCTTTTATATGAACTGTTTTGGACTGCTGTCTTGAATTGGGTGCAATCCATGTGAGTTGTTCTAAATGCGGCGCTGCGGTCCTTGTCCGGCGTGCGTAAACATATACACGTCCCTAGCGTCCCCCCCTAATTTTACGCCCCTGGTTTTCATGTAGTAATTTTGACAGTTTGACAGCAATTTAAGTGAACACGGCTCTGTCTCAGGTTTATGAGTGAGTTTCGTTGCACATTGTCAGTGTGTATCATCAGCTCATCCTACATGAAAATACTTGAGGGGAACTTCCTTCAGGATTCTGCCCCGCTGTACCTTCTAGCATCTTTTTATATATAAATGAACTCAGTGGCTACATCAGTTTTCCATTCATTCGGAGTTGTACAGATTGCCCCTTTTGTCATCCGACATGAAGTCGCCCAGAGGGATGTTTGCCTCGCTGCATAAGGCCACACACGCATTATAGAAAGTCCACTGCGAAGCATATAGCATACACAGTACACTTTCATACAACTTCAGTCTGTTTTGTTGGTTGTACTTTAACATTTTCATACAAACTAGTTAAGTTTGTAACCCATACTTATTAACTATGCACCATTCACAAATACAGAATGCTTTTAAAATTAATTTTCAGAGAGGAGAGAGGATACAGTAATGTGTTTTAGTTAGACCAATTCTCACTATTAACTAGCTGTTTATTAGCATGCCTATTACTAGAATATTGGCTGTTTATTAGTACTTATAAAGCATGTATTAATGTCTTGTTCTGCATGACCATATTCTAGATCACTTACTCCACCCAATACCTAAACCTAACAAACTACCTTACTAACTAAGCAGCAAATTAGGAGCTTATTGAGGCAAAAGTCATAGTTAATAGTTAGTTAATAGTGAGAATTGTTCCCCAGACTAAAGTAATTTTAATAATGTAGTTAATTACTGTAACATGGAGATCCACAGAAACCATCCTAAATTTGATCTTACGATCATCTCTCCAAAATGCGTGTGTGATTCCTAGACTGAACGTACGTACAGAAAATACACGTACGCGTACTCTTTTAGATGTGAATACACATACTCTTTCAGATGTGAAATCTATGAATCGCAAATGCTCTTGAACTTGCGTGCAAATGAATGGTTTCAGCTCTCTGCCTTGTAAACGACTCCTAATTAATGTCATTGGCATGTAAAAGATCACCAGTCATCGTCCAAATTCTTTAATTTAGAACAGCGAGCTGCAAGAACAGCTTACATTCCAAAAACCTGCAGTACTCCGACAAGAAAAAGTGAGATCAAATCCAAGTGCATGCATGCTTTATAAATGAGGCCCCTTCTGTGATCATTCAGTACAATCAATTTCTCCGCAAAACTAAATGTTCATGTTACAAGAATAAATCACAAATTTAGTTTGTGTATGCTTTCAATATGTGTTTCATCATGCTTTATTATTATCAAATCCCACATATGGCCTTCCAACATATCCATACTTGGCTCCGATATGGAAGCACAAATGTAAGTCAGTGTGGCTTTTTTCAATCGTCCACACGTTGTCATCTACATCACAGTCTGTGTCTTTTCTTGAACTAGATGCCTGAGGAAGAATATCTTTGCATGATATTAAGTGATCTTGTGATCTTATACTTTTCACTAGGGATGTGCCCGAAGCCGAATACCTTATTCGGAAGGCACGGATAATGGCTTCAAAACGAATAATGGATTTATCCGAATAACAGAAAAAATATTCGGCAGACACAATCACATGTTTGCTGGAACAGCACTGCATTAGTGAGGTCTGCGGTTGTTAAAATTTGTGCAATAATAATGACTAGTACTGCTTTGATAGCATTTGACACAGTTTCGTACAGATAATATCATGGTGATCATTGCGTTTGTCTAACGAATGTGGTCTCCTCAGCAATAAACTATCCGCGCACTCCACCGGTGAAGCAGTGTTGCCAGATATTGCTACAAACACAACCAAACCCTGAAAACTGCAGCAAAATAAGTTTAAATCTTGTATTTTGCAAATAGGATACATCATCTCAAACCTCAACCTTCATCTTCCCACTTTATTAATGCCCTAATTACTTTATTAATTATGTTACATTAAGTATTAAAACAAGTCCAGCGACACTTATAATAACTAGATCTGGCAACATGGTGGAGCGGCGTGGAGGCTGCACTTGCGCCAAGCTCCTTCACTCCTGCATTTCAGCCACATGAATTTATTCAGCGACATGATTTTAAATAATTTTTCATATGTTTTCAAAATTTATTTTTGACAATGAAACATTTACGGTGGTCTAGACCTCATAGCTGGCTATGGGCCTGGATGTGTAAAGTGAATGAGTGTAAACTATAGCCTATATGAATGAAATGAGCGCAAATCAATAGCTGCGTTGGGGTCTGCGCGTCCCTCAGAAATCAGAGCTTTGTCTGGAGTTATATCAACTCGACAAAAATATCCTAAAAACGGTCCTAACTTCAAACCTTTTCGAAATCCAACTGTAAAAACGCATTGCATTAGCCCTTTTCGTGAATGGCATTACATTTAATTATACAAGAAGAAGAAAAGCTATGTTCGATCAAGGCTTTTGGAGGGTCCAAATGATTGGTTGCGCTCTGTTGCTAAAAAAAACTCGTAAATGATCACAGACTCCCGCAACACATGATCTACTTAAAGTTCAAGCTAGCTTATCATTCTGCTATGAGTGAACACTTTCTTTCCATTTCTTATTTTTTTCTTTTTTTTTCTTTTCCCAGCTTCTTTTTTTCTACTAGTGCTCTTATTTAAGATTGTGGATGCTTGCCTCTTGTCAAATTTGTACACAAGTTTCACTGGAAAATACTTTATTTTATTATACAAGGCATATTTGTTAAATGAAAACTACAAATCGAACAGATTTGCATTTAAAATGGTATTTTCATGTAATTTGACGAACTTCCGGTTTAAGCCACGCCCACTTCCGGATCTATCCGAATACAGATACAGATACAAATAATTTTGAGATTGTCACAGATACAGATACAGATACAAATAATGGCTCCGCTGCACACCCCTACTTTTCACTTTCACGGGGAACCTCTGGGCATGAACATCAATGACTAAGTGGTTAATGTTGAGAAAATTAATTTTCATGAATTTTGCCATATTTTTTCATTAAATGCATTTGTATTGATGAAAGCAATAATAATAATATTGAACAGTAATGAAATAAATAAAAATAATAATTAAGGTTGGAAATGCAATTTACATGTTTTTTGTTCTTTAATGTACAATGAAATTATATATAATAAAATCTGTTTTGATGACTGTACTAATTTTCTGCAAAAATAAAATGACTGAACTGACTGAACATATTATTGTTATTATTATTATTTTAAATCATCTTGTCATTCCAATTAAACTCTCTACTCATAATCCTATGAACTGATTGAATTTAGTTCAAATTTTCAAATTCACTCTCATTAGTTAGGGAATTCTCCTAAAAATCATTTTTTTTTATCTCTTTTTTTTTATTGATTCAACAAAATTTAAATCTAATAGGTTTTATAAGCTGAAAAATGGAATAGTACAACAGAGAATAAATTACATATGTGTATTCCTCTTTTTGTGTTTGTTTGTATTTATTTATTTTCTTGTCACGTAAATTAAAATCCCAACTCAACATCCATTTTTTTTTTTTTTAATTCACACTCATTAGTTAAAAGGGAGGCACTTCTCCTAAAAAAAAAAAGGTAACACTTTATTTCGATAGTCCACTTTAGACATTCTACTAACAGTAAGTAACTTTGCAACTACATGTCAACTAGCAGTCATTAGAGTATTAGTAGACTGTCTGATTAATATCTTCTAACACTTTATTTTGATGGGTCCACAACATACAACATACTGACTATGAGAAACTTTGCAAGTATATGTCAACTTATTATACTAACCCTAAACCTACCCTACTGAGAGTTAGTAGACATGTAGTTGCAAATTAATGATAATTAGTTGACATGTAGTTGACATGTAGTTACAAAGTTACTTATAGTTAGTAGAATGTCTAAAGTGGACTATCGAAATAAAGTGTAACCAAAAAAAAAAAAAATCTAATTTTGCCAAGCTTTTCTCTACAAATAATCATTGATAATGCCTGATATAATTTTGAGACCAAGTTTTCAGATTCAATATTACATTTTATTTGTTTCCCAATTGTTTCTTTATCAGTGTATTGATATTTTCAATTGTAGAAAATGAGAATTACAGTGTAGCACAGATTATAAGAGCCTCAGATAGTAAACACACAACTGACTGAATTGACTTTTTTTAATAACATCAGATTCAGACCACCAATATTGGCTGTGTGGGTGGCTGCATGTGTGAGGCTGGCTTGAGGACATGCATTTCTGTGAAGTTCAGAAAAGGAACATTGCACAAGAAAATAAACACATCATAAACGGAGAATCCGACAGCTTTTGGAGTTTTATACAGTATTTATTGAGGGTTCATAGATTTTCGAAGATTATAACAAGAATTGTTCCTGTCAGTCCATATGCATCTGCTGACCATCTGCTTGGCGTCAGAGAGCGTTTGCTGTTTTGTGATGTTGTGAGATATCAGTACGACTCCTCTGTGAATGGAAGCTAAGGCTTAATCTGTGAACATGTGCAAACACACACTGTCAATTTACCGTCTTTACTCCATCCTTCCTAAATGACTTTCTGCTTTTGTTGGAGTATTACAAATATATATATAAAAATAATTAAATTAAAATTAAAATAAAATAATGAGAGGCACAAACAAAAAGCAAAGCAGTTACCAAGCATTTGCATTTTCTCTAGCTCTCAGAAACTAGTGCTCACACACATTCATAGACCATTTCCATCGTTTCTGCGTCTCTGTCTCCCACACACACAATCATACAGAATGTTCTGTTAAAACAGCTAAAAAGGCCTAATTGTGGCATCTAGTCATTTTAGGACCTGAGATGGAAAATATAATTACAAAATAAAATAAAGAAGAAAAAATAGATGGATACCATTGCAGCTTTTTAGAATGGCAGTGTGTTTTAGATGAAGAACATCAGAAAGAGAAGGGACTATACAATAACTAACTAAATAAATAAATTAATATCTTTGTGGTTATTGACTCATTATGAGAACATTCTGTCCCTAATACACTTTATGCAAGTCTTAAGAAAAAATACAAATAAATAATAATAAATAATAATATTTGTTTACTAAGGAGAGCAAGTGGCAAGTTTCAAATTATTTACATTATTGATTTGTCACCAAGTATTTTTCATAGCATTGCTTTGTAGTAACCTTTGCATTAACCAGTAAAGTACAAACCAGAAAGTTTAGAAATGTTACATTACACGTTGTTAGAAAGTATTTTGTATTTACATGAACACCCGGCTCTAATTGGATGTTTAGTACCATAATTGATATTTACACCTAGAAATAGTTTTTTTGAAATATATTAAAATAAGCCCTAATGCCCAAGTTCTCCTTACGTCATTTCTTTTAACAATGTACACCACCGAGACGTCTTCTACAGCTCAGATGAAGTTGCAAAAATGAAAAACTTTGCAACAACTTGTAAAGAATCGACAAAGAAAATAATCTCTGCACATATGAATATATGTGAATGATATGAATTGTTTTGATCTTGTGCAAATAATTGTGACCATAAATGAACAGCAGAAAATATCACATTGTTACACTTAATTGTTACATAATCACCATCATTATGAATATACAATCACTATTAATAACATACTGAATTGTCCACAGACTGGTAATTAAATGCATTCACACATTTCTGATCCTTGAGTCCAGAAGCTACGCTTATTGTTATATTATGTTTTATCTCTTCATATAGTTAAATACCAGTAATTTATGTCAAGTTCCTTCTGAACTTTTCTTGAATCGATTTAGCAATATGAATCGCAAAATATATTTTGATTGTATGGTACCAGTATTGCATGCAGTACAGATGTGAGGGATGCATGATTAAACATGAGTAATAAATATGTTGCTTGATTTCTGGCATGCTTTCAAGTCCACAGTTCCCTGGTTATGAATAATGTTTCGTAAGATCATTCAATATTTATTTATTACCGATCATCGAAGGGGTTGAGAGACAAGATGGTAAAATCATATTAAATCAATGTTAATTTTTGCTTCCTTGAGCTTTTAACTTATTCTTGTTTAAACCCTGCTGTCTTTTCATTAAAAAAAATAAAAAAATAAATCAAAAATACAGAAAACATCGATTATTGATATACTGAGATATAAAATGCCAAACTTCAAAGAAATCTTAGTGAGCATGATATGCATTGTTTTTATCTCTGTGACTGATGATCAAATTAAAACTGCAGACCTTGATGGAAAATGTGTTACATGCAGGTCCATCAGGATTACATATATTTATAAATGATTATGACAGATGCACTATACCATATACAAAAAAAAAGAAAAAATTAATGTAATGAAAAGTAAATGTATAAATAAAGATGTGTATATACCTTCTTAGTTAAATCTGGTCAGTATTGTGCTTTTATATTTTTTCAAGCATTGTAAAGCTAAACTATATTCATATGCCCTTCTCACCGGTGGAGGACACTGGGCTCTGACCGGCTCTTTTAGATGGATTTCATCATGTTTCATGATAAAATTACAATATTGGTCCTGCACCACGAGCCCCTCCACGGTCTCAATAATTCACTGTTTTCAATTCATTTCATATGTAAACACAGAGCTACTCTCTTCTTCTGAATACAAAGAGCATTTTAACAATCCTATACAAGAGATATTTACAGTACATAACACAAAGGAATGACTTCATTTTTGTGAATTCTTTTTCATTGAGGAAGCCATGAGATTCCTTAACTGCTGGCTTTTTCAAAAGAAAATCAGTATCAAAATGAGCAATGCTTCAAGATGTTAAAAGCGCCTATATTGTCTGTAAACACATACATACAGAAAGAAAGAAAGAAAGAAAGAAGCTGAATCAGGCTCAGACGGCATGCAGACGGCACAGACCGTTTGAAGTAGTGTATACAAGTGATTATACAAGCTAAGGAGATTTGCCAGATTTACCAAAGATTGAGAGGTTCATAGCACTGCATCTGGACGAGAGTTAAATGTTTTGTTTGAGGCAGTTAGCAGCAGCTAAACCAGACATCTTCCAGTGCAACTATATTGTCTGCTTTGATCTTTGTGCTATATGTGTGTAATTATGTCTTATTAGTTTTGGATTGTTATAAGTTCTGATCACAATGCTGATCGCAATCTTCGTTAATGTTTATGTACAACTGTTCACAGAGACGTCTGTGCCGTCGATGTCAGATTTACCAGCTAAACATTACACAACAAACAAGCAAACTGTAGTCAGTCATTTTACATGTCATTCGTCTCTTTTGGTGTAAACATGCAATGATTAGGGAGAAGAAACTTTGTGGACCAGACTTTGCTAAAAGTTAGTAGCCTAAATATCAAGCCGTTCTCACACCAAAGCTTAAAAAAAAAAAAAAAAGATGTACGTGAGCACAATGTACTTATTGCACGTATGTGTGTGTATATATATATATATATATAAACCTGTCTCTAACCTTAACTGGATCCCACCTTAATAGCAGCAAATGTGTTTTGCCATACAACATTAACACAATAAGTACACTATACCAAACAATGAACCATTTTTTGGCGGGAAGTACATATTATTTAATGATACCTAATATAAGTGGGACCCAAAATGGATTATGCATTTACATTTTTGCATACATCTGTAAAAGTAGAAATATATTTATTCTTAATAGATATGTTTGAGCATGTAACCTCACCCCTACCCTAAACCTAACCACTATACAAAACATGTAACGGGCAGATAAAAGTACAGTTACAGATGACCGGAAAAAAAGAAAAAAACTGTATTAAAGGGGTGGTTGACAGTTTTTCTCTAGGCTTGATTGTGTTCATGGGGTGCAGTCTAACACGTGTTAATGCTTCGTTTAAAAAATAATAATAATAATTTTTCACATAATTTACGTTTATTTCACACTGCTTTGTCCCTTTTTTGATAAACACGCTGATCATTTCCTGTTTTTATGAAGCCCCTCCCTCAGAAATACGCGATGGGCTCAGATTGGTTAGCTGGCCCAGTGTGTTGTGATTGGCTAAACCGCCTCTAGTGCGCGTCTAAACGTCACGCCCCTCACCTCAGCAGCATGTGCTCCAGTTGGATTGTAAACAATGGCGTCGTCTATATTGCTTATCAATTTGAGTCCAAATGAGACACAGAGGATATTAGTGAAAAGGATTGTGCAGAACCTGTCCAAGCATGGCTTTTAATGGTAGGCCTCTGTTTTTTGTTTGTTGTTGTCTCATACTTTTAGATATGCTGTTATTTGTAAATGCTACTGCTTATGTTAGCTTTTAATATACAGTTTTATCCTGAATAAAGCTGTAATACAGTACGACAACGTCACGTGCGTCCATTTATAACGCTTCTCATAGCTATGTGAAAATAAGTGTATAATTGGAACAGCTCATTGTTGGAGCGGAGCTGATGATCCGAATGAGAGAGAGAGAGAGAGAGAGATGCAGAGCAGGGCGACGCGAGGAACAGGATTGAGAACCGCTGCTTTAGAATATTGATTTTGAAACTTGTGAATCCATTAGAATCGTTAGAAGACAGAATTGCGATTCATAAATGAATATATTTTTACGTGCGCCCCTAGTTTTCTCTTCCACTTCTCTAAAGCAGCACAGCATGGCCTCGCCCCCTTTGCTGCATGTTCCCGGGGGGCGGGGTTTATCTGGGTTCATTACGTAACATACCTGGGAAGAAACTTGTTGTAGTCCCTACTAGCCATTTTGTAGGCATTAAACTGCCATCATTTTAAAAGATCTCCGTTTGCATTGAACTTTCAGCTTTGTAACTTTGCAGATATTGTTTGTGCTCAAACAGCAACATTACACACTAACTGACGTTAAAAAAGTGAAATCGCAATCAATCACCCCTTTAAAGTATTACAAATGAGTTGTGATGCTTTTCAAGTCTTCTGAAGCCATATACAGTGTATTTATGTGAGTCACATCTCATTCAAAACATAAATTTAATTTTAGCATGTTGCAGTCAGTTTTAAAACACGTGAAAGCCAATGGCTGATGCAATGCTTCTTCATGTAGCAATTTCTGAACGGGAGCATTATGGCGAATGGAGATCAGCTTTGGGTCTGTTCCTCAGACAAAGCAATCATTTGGCTTAGGAAGACTTAGAATATGTATAATTTTTGAACAAATTATTGTGACTATACTAGTCATATACTGTGTTTATATTGTTTTATATTGCAAAATGGTTATGTTTCGGAGTACGGGTTGAGTTAGGTGCTCAAAATGTAATATAAATAATCTGGGTAGCACTTTGTTTCACAGTCCTGTTCCGCATGTACGTACCATATACTTATTATAATAATTGGTAATAACTAGGTACTAACCCTGAACGGACCCCTAATCCTAACCTTAACCCATGTAGTTACCTTATACCACCCAGTACTTTCTTGGGTAAGTACATGTAATATAAAATAAACAGTAATGATAATTTAGGATTAAACTGAAAAAATAGTAAAATTCATGTCATAATGAAAAAATACAATAAAATTGCCACCTGTGTATTCACGCCAAAGGTTTCTCATTGAAAGCAATTGCGTTTGTAGTTCAGGCGATATACGGTGATACCAAGGGTCTCAATAGTGATGAAGTGATGAATAGCGATAATTATCAGTATCTGGTGCCTTCGGAGTGAGGACAGGTTGAGGCTACACACAATGGGCCAGTTTTACTAAACAGGGCAAATTAGCGTGAGAGCGCAATTAGAAAAATGAAGGGTTGCAACAGTTTTGATAGAGCTGGTATTGCGTAACTCCTCGTTGATGGTCATCTTTTAAGTCGTCTTTTATTTCCTGAAGCAAATTAAAAATAACATGGCTTGGCAAACGATATGTTCGGATAATGTGTTCTTCTGGCATTCAAAATGAATGAATACATGTGGAAAATGCAGCCGTTTCAAGCGCAAAATAGTTTAAGACATGCTTTTTTCGAGTGTTAAATAATGGCACAAATACCAGTAATTTGACGAGCGCAAACCTTAGTAAATCTCGTTGCGTGATTCATTTTAATACTCTTCTCCCATATATTTTGCATCTGAAAGGGAAACTTCTACAAATGCATATTCAATAAGGTCAGGCGCAAAAATAACTGGGTCCACGCCTTTTCAGCGCTAATTCGTTACTGTGCGTCTTTAGTAAAACCTGACAGTACTATTTTAATGCCAAAAGACGGTTTGCGCTAGCGCAAGCTGTTAGTAAAACTGGCCCAGGATGTCAAAGTTTAGCTGGTCATTATCCGGTCATCCCATGCTGGGCTGTGTTTCCCAAAAGCATTGTAAGCTTAAGTACATCGCAGACCCACTGAAACCAGTTGAGCTACGATCAACTTAAAGGGATAGTTCATCCAAAAATCCCATGTCATTACAAACCTGTCAGACCTTCGTTCATCTTCGGAACACAAATTAAGATATTTTTGATGAATTCCGTGAGCTCTCTGACCCTCCCATAGACAGCAAGGGTCCTAACATGATCAAGGTCCAGAAACGTAGGAAGGACATCGTTAAAATAATCCATGTGACATCAATGGTTCAACCGTAATTTTACGAAGCTACGAGAATAATTTTTGTGTGCAAAGAAAACAAAAATAACGACTTTATTCAACAATGTATCTCCTCCTCCCATTTTGGAGAGTATCACATACGTAAACAACTTATGCAACAGTATGTACGTGGCTACGTTGTTTACATTTAGATCAAAGCGTAAACAAATGTAAACGGTGCTGCTGACACAGAACAGCATACGTTGTTTGCGTATGTAATACTCTCCAAAATGGTGCCAGGGTGATGCGGAGGAGACGAATTGTTGAATAAAGTCGTTATTTTTGTTTTCTTTGCGCACAAAAAGTATTCTCGTAGCTTCGTAAAATTACAGTTGAACCACTGATTTCACATGGATTATTTTAATGATCTCCTTGCTACATTTCTGAGCCTTGATCGTAGTAAGATCCTTGCTGTCTATGGAGGGTCAGAGAGCTCTCGGATTTCATCAAAAATATTTTAATTAGTGTTTTGAAGATGAACGAAGGTCTTACGGGTTTGTAACAACATGAGGGTGAGTAATTAATGACAGAATTTTAATTTTTGGGTAAACTATCCCTTTAAGCTTACGATGCGTTTAGGAAACACAGCCCTGGTAGATGTAACTACATCGTTTTAAAGACAAAATGCATTATTCTCCATTGACGGCTATTCGAAAGTAGGCATATAATCTGATGTCAAATATTTATCATGTTTTGCATGTGCCATGTTTTTTTTTCAGAGTATTTTTACAAACTTTATTTTCCCCTTGTCTGCTGCCGTTCATGTCACAGCTCTGGATTATCACTACTTATCAAAGGCTTGGGACTGTGCATGTTCCTCTGCCTCTGTTCCTGCTATCAGCCTATAAGCATTGCACTTTACTACTGAATGCCAATCAGTCACGTGACATTTACATCTCAAGTGAACTGAGTGCTCATGAGAATGAGTGGGAATGCTAACGGAGAGATTAGCTCAATAACAAATTAAATCTATGAGTGCTACCAAATTTGGGATTGTGTTATTAGTAGTAATGCCTTCAATTTCCATAGCACAATATTAAACATAATACAAGCATCATGGAAATATAAAGTCGGCTAAGGTGTGAGGATAAAATTTAGAGTACAGTATTTGAGTGAAAAGTTTTATCAAAATAAATGAGGTTACGTAAAAGTGTATAATAAATTCTCTTGAATAAATAAACTATCTGTGAGTTGAGAAGTAGAAAATACAGCCTTATGTTAAAACTATTCATAGAGTCTCTTCACTCAATAGACCGTGAAAACAAGAAAGATTACAAATAAATTTATATAAATATTAAATTATCCAGTGCTGCTCTCGTAGAAATGGCTAAAAGGGGAAAGAACTGTGGACGTCCATGTTTTGTTGTTGATTTTTTTTTTTTTTTTTTTTGTTAGTATAAAGATAACTAATTTGTAGCAGTAACTGTTTTGATAATTTGGCAACAAAACAGATTAATCTTGTCCTAAAAGAAATTGTTAAAAAAAAAAAAAAAAAAATCTATCAAACCAAACACAAACACACTGAAAACTATAGATTTTTGGAGCAGGCACAATTTGTTCTTAACCTCTTTAGAGTATCAGTGTCAGCCAGCAATTAAGGTGAACCCAAGGTCAAAGAGAATTAGTCCTGATTTGAATTTGTCAACATAAGTCCTGCTTGTATTGCAAAATCAGACAGAAGAATATACGGACATAAAAATAAGTGGTGCTTCTCAGACGGACGAGAATCCAGTTAGTTGATATAATAAAGCCAATAGACGACATTGAAGAAGGAAAATACGGTGGGGAAGATCATTCTCGACCACTTGTCGATTGAATTGACGTCAGATAAGTCAGGGATGGTTATTTTAAGCTGTGAAGTGCGCCGCCGTAGTCGGCTCTTCTTCTGCGTGACATGGCGTTCCAGCGCATTGCGTCCAAAGTTGTGTCTGGCCAGGCCGGCTTTGCGATATTGCAGCGAGGTGCTGTCGTAGGCCAGCATGGTCACACGTGGGTCGCCCAGACCCAGGGTCAACTCTGATGTGCCCATTTCATTCTTGATCTCCAGAGGACTGAGAAGAATGTTTTCATGGGGGTCCATCTAAGACATAAAGACCCATCAATAGGTTAGTACTGATAACAGTTTTTCTTTTTTTTCTTGTAACTTTTTATGTACTGCTAACGATTTTAGTCAGAACGATCACAGATTTTTTTCTAAAGGTCTTTCTTTCAGGGCTCTACAGTGCGACCATTTCAGTTGCATTTGCAACTGAAAACTACTGCGTGTGACTATGAAGAAATATTTAGGAGCACCAGTGCGACTGACCCGATCAGCAGCATATTTGTGTTTGCACTGAGAGGAGCTTCAAAGGTTTCTAATGTACTTAAAGATAAAGATAAACTTTATTTTTCCCCGAAAGGAAATTTGTCTCGGGCAGAGTGCTACAATATTGCTCTAAACAATACTTACAATGTGCTTTTGCAGCGTTGAGTGATGTATCACAGACATATCCTCTTATTCGGCCTATAACAAAGTGTGTAAATAAGAGATTCACTGTGCAGTGTAGAGAGCTGCATTGATTATAATGGAACTTTGTGAGATTGCGATGAACTAAGGAGAGTGACATCTTTAAATGATTAAGGGAGTTTGCAAATGTGATACTGATTTAAAACAACGGTTCATTAAATAAGAAGTTAATATTAAGTGACTTACATTGTCTGACCATAACATTATTGCCTGATTTTGCACTATTTCATCAACGAAAATAGTTGCAAACAAAGTCACAGCCAAGCCGCTGCGCATCTCCATTCAAACACAGCAGTGTTTTTAAATGAATCTAGGGAATCAGTGATTCAATTGCTTCGTTCCTGAATGAATCAGCCATTCGAACGAATCAATTGAATGAATGACTCAGTGATAAAATCAGTGACTTGCCGCCACCTACTGGCAGTTTTAGTTTCATTTTAAAGTATATTTTCTGTTATTTAAATCGTTTTAATGTTTCTATATTCAAAATTTTATATTTAAAATATTAACCTCTGACCATTGTTGTTTTAATTATAAAAAGCTTATAAATATATATATATTGTTTTAATTTGACATAAAAGATGACATACTTTTAATGAAGTTAGAAAAATGCCATTAAAAAGGTAAAAACAAAATTCCCTGTACATTACTTTAAGGAGTCAAATATCACCTCGTAATGGAAAGGCTCATTTTTTATCATTATTTTTGATTATTGATTAGAAGGTGCTCCTGAAATTTTTGACTGTGCTCCTAAAAAGAAAAGTAAGCGTAGAGCCCTGTCTTGTTTTTGTTTTCTTTTACGAAAATTGCACTGAATAAAAAAATGAAAAATGTAATTGCAACTTTTTATCCGTTAATTCAGTTTTTTTTTCTCACAATTGCAAATTTATATCTTGAAATTCTGACTTTTTTCCTCACAATTCTGAATTCTTAATTTCTCAAAATTTTGAGATATACTGTAAACTCTCAATTGCGAGTAATAAAGTCAAATTCTGAGGGGAAAAAAAAATAATAATATTTTGCTGCAATGGCAAGTTTATATCTATATAAAGTTTATACAGTTTTTCATAATTCTGACTTTATAACACACAAATTTGACTTTTTATCACACAATTCTGACGCTTTTCTCAGAATTGTATGAATAAACACAATTGTGAGTTATGAAGTCAGAATTGTGACATAAAAAGTCGCAATTGCAAGATTATATTCCTTTTTTCTCACAATTCAGACTGATTTTCTTGGAATTGTGTGATATAAATTGAGCAATTGTGAGTTATAAAGTCCAATTTTGGTTCTTCTTACAATTGCAAGTTTATAAAGTGACTTTATTTCTCAGAACTGCAAGATTATATTGCATAATTTTGACCTGGGTTAACATGCAATTGTGAGTTTATATTATAAAAATTCTTGCTTGTCAAAACAAGAAATCAAATGCTGACTTACCTACTGCTTTTCAAGAATGATTCTTTAAACTTTTAACACAGTATTTAAGACATATTGAGACAAATCAACAAAGTGCCAGTAACACACAGTGGAAATGGGTTGGTTGGTACACATGAAGATGTAAAGCAAAGGTAAGACATGGTGGTACACATGATGGTATTTATGCTATATATTGCTACAAAATTATATCCTTTTGATGAGAAATAATAGGGCATCACATTAGAAGCTGAACTGAAATTTAAAAAAATCAAAAAAGTAAATTTTCAATTGCTCTCCCTCAAAAACAGATTGCCTTTTCCTTTCTGAACTGTACTTTCAAAAGTATCTTTTTTTAAAATAGTATCTAAAATTTCAAAACATTTGTTTGGTTGAGTGGTTCGGAGGGAAAAAAGAGAGGTGATGATGTCAATGGAGAAAAAAATAGGTTGTGCTCTTAAAGGAATAATTAATCGAAAAAAAAAAAAAAGACATTCTGTCATGATTTCCTCACCCTCATGTCTGTCTTTTTTGGTACACAAAATTGAAATGGAACGCTGGCGAGCTCCAATAGGACAAAAAATAACCATAAAAGTATGACTTGTGTAAAGTCATCTGAATAATTATTATTATTATTTTTTTAATAATAATAGACCACTCTATTATTCTTCCCTCAAGAAGAAAGTCATTAGACAACATGAGAGCATTAAAATTATGACAGAATTTTCTGTTTGGGTCAACAATTCTTTTAAGAGGAAACAAGGAATCACAAAAAAAAAAAAAAGAAAAAAAAAGGCTTAAATAAATTGGTCGCATTGGATGCCGTTATTCTCTTGATGAACTTTTTCAGTACCTTATTTTTTGAATCGCCTAGTCCTAATGCTGCATCATCCACAAAGATCGGTTCCCACATGGAGTCATGCGCGTCAATATCCCTCTGTTTCATTCTGGCATACAGAGCATCGTCTCTCTGAACTACATTTCCCACCAACCACTGAAAGCATACAAAATCAGCACTGTCAAAGCAGTCACTTCAAGAGAGGTGGTGAAACTTACATATTGGCTTTAAGAGTGTGAGGCAATGCTGGCATTTTGTGGATTATGCCTCAAAATCCTAAAATCCTAAATCCAGGATACTACAATATACAACATCTAAGCACCAGCGAAACATCGTCACAATTTCAACAAAATAAAAGACCAAGAGTCTTGACCAGTTCCATGAGTGCTGCTATTAATTATAATTATATATAGTGGTTTTCAAATGCCAAACAAACTTACTAATAAATAAATAAACAAACAAATAAGATCTGGGGTTCGTTCTTCGTACGTCACTAAGTCAGTTAGCTGGATTTGATTGTTGCCGATTTTGCTTGATCTTGGATTGTTTGGTTCTTCGAAGCTCATCCCGGAGTTGCTGTCATAGCAACAGGTCCGTAAGCTTAAACCTGCTCGGGAGCAGGTTTATTTCATGTAAACAGGATTAGATTGCATCTTTTTAAGCAGAATTGATACTTAAAATATGTCCCAGCCAACACTACTTTATTATAAGAGTACCCTACTGGTCCAGGGACAATTATTTAAAATAATAATAATTTCAAAATTAATTTGAAAATAATATAACAATGTTGTGTAGTCTATAATACTATAGACACAGCCAGTTTTACTCATTGAAAGATTTATTAGTGATGAAATCATTATTTTATAATTGTATTGGAGTCTTACACACATGCTATATAGATAATGTAGAGTCATGCATTAATTTGAGTGGTAACAGCTATTATGGGAGTGGCTTGATGGAGCACAGGAGATGCATTGCAGATAACATGATCTTGACCCTTAAGAAACTTTAATTAATGCTGTCACATAACAAATCTGTTTCAAAGATAAAATTAAATTAATTGATAATTACTACATTGAAATAAAAATGTAAAGCCTGTACAAAAATTAGAAATCATGAATATAAATAATTGGGAATCATGTAAAAAAATTAAAGTAAAATAAAAACAGTGCACATTTCATTTATCGATTATAACATTTATATAGTTTTGTTCGCTTGGCTGTTTCCTTACAAAAGTCCAGAAATTTGTCTTTTTTAATGATATGAATGAACCAGCCAATCGCTGCATTGCTGATTGTGATTTCGAGGATCGATACATAGCCCCTTTTAAACCAACCCATGAACGTGCAATTATCTCAGATAACTCAATCCAGCCATACTAATCATCAACAACAGGTGCGTTCGAAGAACCGAATTAGCCAGATCCTGATTAGCGCGATGATATCATCTTGGATGTGTCATTAGATTGCGGATGTAATAAGCAACGTATGAAGAACGGACCCCTGTTCTAATAGGGTTTAAAAGATCCAGGGGAAAACAATTCTAAATGCCAATAATAAAAAGCCTAAAGTCTATGTTTCTCTGTTATAATTATATAAAAATATATAAACAACTAAACATTAGTTTATCCTCTAACTACAGAACACTATAAGCCAGCATTAGCCTGAAATAAGCAGTATGCTTTTCCTGAAATAATGATAGACCAATCAGAACCAAAAAAAAAAAATTAAAGTAAAATAATATCTTATAAAACTTGAGTGCTGTTTTTCTGCTTCTTCTTAACCGTTTTATATGCATGTATCACATTTATCTCACAGTGGCAAAAATGCATTTGCGAACCCAAATATTTTGATTTCTGCATTGATTATTCTTAAAATGCTGTCTGATCTTAATTTAACTCACAATTAGACACACAATAGACAAACACAATCTCACTAAACCACTAAACAACAACTTAAAAAAAAGGCTTAAAAGCTGCTTAAAGGCTTTTGACCAATTTTGGACCATCCCTCACAAATCTGCATCAGTTTCTCGGTTGTCTCTGTATTTCTGGTTTGTCTTCCTCTATAGGTTATGCCACAACATCTAAATTGGCTTAAAGGGGACATCCAATAACAATTTTCCACAAGTTCGTATGATTCATTAGGGTCTTCATGAAGTGTCTAGTGTACTTTGGTTAAAATTGTTCAATGCTCGTGTCAAAAACAGCTCAGTTCACAGCGAGCCATTTCGGTGCATGGCTCTTTAAATGATAATGAGTTCTGCTTACCCCGCCCCTCTCTTCCGTGGGGCGTGTCGACACAAGACACATGAATATATCCGTATGACTCAGAGGTGGTCTCATTCAAATAAAAAAAAAAGTGAAAATGTCATCCTGCTGTATGTCCCCTTTAAGGTTAGAACTCAGGTCAATGACTTGATGCACTTTTGAATTCATTCTTCTTTTTAATGATTGTAAAGTGTGCTGGTTCAACAAAGAAGCACTAAACCATGATGATCCTTCCACTGTTCCTCACAGCTGGGATGAGGTTTTTCACAGAAGGATGAGGTCTTACTGTGGATTCATGAGGATCCAGGTCTTTAGCAGTGCTTTTATAGTCTTTTCCAGCAGCTTTATGCATCTATGTAATCTATTTTTAAGGACCTGTCAAAGCTTTTGGCATTGTGTCACACTAACTCTTTCCAGAGAACATATCAATGTCAATAACCAGGCTTTGTGTGGTTAACAGGTAATACATAGATCATTACTACTCCATGAATATAACTTAGTATCATAACATCCACTAAAAATATACAATTGTACATAAAATTATTGAACTAAAATATAGTACATTATAATACATAATAAAATGATGAGTACATTATAATAATAATTTAAAATAAATGGTCATTTTTGATGCCATAAGAGCTGTCAGATGATGTTTGTCTGTAATTTAGAAGAAAATCAGAGCAGCTTTTATGAGTAATCAATGGAGAAATCCAATAAAAGTCTTTAGGGTTCACAAACTTATTCTTGCCACTTTATATTTATCTTGTTTTTAACATGATTCTAACCCGATGTCACCCAATGATGTAATAGTATAACAACCAAATAAATTGAGTTTGATGTCATAAAGGAGAGTTATTGCCATCTATTGATGTAGTAGTGGTAGATTGCTGTGCCTTTAGTTGGAATAATAATAATAATAATAAAAGCAAAAGGCATGACTCACAGTAAATATTAAATTCACAAACTACCTCTACCCTAACATAAACCCACGTCTGATGTCTGCAACAGCCAACCAACTACCAATTATGACTGCAAACCGAAGTCATAAAATAATGACTATGTTGAAGAAGAACCCTGGCTTTCACTGTCAAACAAGCAAACTACTCTAAATGTACAGATTTTTATAGGGCAGTCTCATGTTAGTTACAATCAAGTTAGACATTGAAATTGCGGTGAAGTTATGAATACAGACTAGACAGAACAATCAAAACAACCATTCACAAGTAAAAGGCGTTGACGCTGACATCGATTTGTTGCGACAAAACCACCTGAAGTCATTTATTTAAAATCAGAGCTGGTGATTTCCAGTGACGTGAGCATCAGCTATCGCTGCTTCAGTTTTATACAATTCAGTAGTGATGCAATGTGATTAAATCAATGTATTTGTAAACACCCTTTGACATAAAAAGCACAATAGTTTGCAAAAATATTCTGAGAAGAACTGAAGAACTACTTCAGAATATGAATATACTATTTTGGTAACGAAGCAAGGTCCCATTAATCAATGTAAGCTAATTCATTAATATTAACAATGGACAATTCATTTGTTTCAGTTTTTATGAATTTTTGTTAACATTAGTTAATAATAATGCGACTATTCATTGGCAGTTTAGGTTAGCGCAGATACAGCTTTTGCAAATAAATTATTTCCCAAATTTTTCATTGTTACTTAATATTAAGTAATGTATTCAAAGAGATTTTTATTGTTAAAACTATATCAGCATATGTAACTTTTTTTGGTAACACTTATTTTAAGGTGTCCTTGTTACACATTACATGTACTTACTATTATAATAACAATAGATTATGCATAATTACATGCAAGTAACCCTAATCCAAAGCCTAGTCCTAACCCTAACCATATATTAAGTGCATATAGTTCATGAATATTACTCAGTACTTAAATGTATAATTACACTGTAACAAGAACAGTTTAAAATAAAGTAACTTGTTTCTTCTATCACCACAGCACTTTTTCTCTTGGTAACATTGATTCAAAACAAAATTATTCTAAAGTGTTACCACTATTTTTACAATTTGCCTTTTTATTACTGTGTAATTAGAGTTAAAGTTACTGTGTAGCTATTATAAACACTGGTAGTGTGTGAAGTTCAAACGTACTTTGTTGGGATCCATTCTCATCTTTTCATTGTTGGCTGTGGAGGCTTTCTCTGCAGCTTTCTTCTGCCGCTGTGGTCCTCTGCCGAAGAAGATGTAGTTGACCAGCGCGTACTCCAGCAGAGCCAGGAAGACGAAGACGAAACAGCCCATCAGGTACATGTCAATGGCTTTGACATACGGGATCTTTGGAAGCGTCTCCCGCAAATGTGTGTTGATGGTGGTCATGGTCAACACAGTGGTGATGCCTGTGGTCAAGAGGGACTCATTGTTAAGGGTGCAAATCACAAGAAGTGGATTCGGTTGAGCAACCATAATTCTTGGAAACAAGGATTTATAAATACTGACTGTTCAATCCCTTTCTGCATGTAGTTGCAAAGTTACTTAAAGCCCCCATGTGTTTACATGTGTATCTGGTCACGCTTTAGTTTGGGGATCAGTTCTCACTATTAAGCAATTATTACCTACATCTTCTGCCTCAACAAATTCCTAATTTGCTGCTTATTAATAGTTAGTAAGGTAGTTGTTAGTTTAGGTATGGCGTGGATTAAGGCATCTAAAATATGATCATGCAGAATAAGACATTAATATGTGTTTTATAAGTACTATAAACAGACAATACACTAGTAATATGCATGCTAATAAGCAATTTGTTAATAGTGAGAACTGATCCCCAAACTGTTACCATATACCTGGTATTTTTAATATGCTTAAAGACCAACCATGAGCAAATTCAACAGTCAACAGCATTGCTCAGTATTTTGTCCTTAAAACTGCAGTGTGCTGCAGTGCAGTGTCTCAAAAATTCATTTCGAATCTGCTCGTTTTCTGCTGTCACAAACATTTAACCAATCCCATCAACCTGTGGGTTCTTTTCATATCATTATCTCAACTCATCATAGGTTTTATTTACAACATGTTCTTGCAGCGTTGAGCAGTGTAGCCAATCACAGTTATATCTGTTGACTTCATGAGTGCACTGACCAATCAGAGGCGTTTAAGATCCACTCAAAACACAGGAGGTTTGTTCAGTGCTGAGTTCTGCACGTTTGTGAATCCTCGCAAACAAAGTATCGACAAAATGTAAATAATAGATTAATTGTGTAGTGTAGAGTTTCACTGATTATAATATAACTTCATGTCAATCAGTGATTATAAGGGGGAGCTCTTGTGTGCTTTCTAGACTATAATCCATTCAGAATTTGAAGACATTCACTCATGGATTCACTCCCCTATGACCATTTATCCAGTACTGCCACTTGCCATTGTGTAGCGTTCACTACTTCAGTTACCTGAGCGGAAGTGAAGCCGGTCTGATCTGCATATTCATATAGAACCATGTATAGTAAATGAGGTGAGGGTGTAGAGTTACATTCAAGCCATTTTAAGACAAAAAACATTCAAATGTGTCATTTTGATTATCAAAGATGTGTTTTAAGGGATAACACTGCAATGAGATTTTAATGTCAAAATAAAGTGTAACTCTTTTCTGTAAATTCCTTGCATTTTAGATTTAAAAGTGATTGCATGGTAAATAGTCTGGGGGAAAATGTGTTAAAGTGTTTATACATAACCATCTCTCAAGTTATACAAACATAAAAGGCTTTACGTTTTTAAGTGAAGTTGCCCATGCATTGATATTATGTGATGTATTTTTATCCTAACAAATAAACATAAGAGTAAACTGTAAGTTTGTTGCACACTCTCACCGCAATCTGTGAATATCAAACCAGATCACCCGGAGCATGTCCTCATCTAGAAAGTTAGGTAAACATCTGTGCATGTGTGAGGAGGGTTTATCGCCATTCTTTTCTTTTAGCTGATGATTCAGAATCTTTAATTCGTATGATTTTTCATGCTCTCAGCTGGCGGAGTGGGAGTTATGCACCTTAATCAGTGAAACACAAAGCCTGCCTCCAGCTAACCGGTGATTAACAAATAGTTGTCTTTTTATGCTTTGAAATATCCATTCAGTGTCATTCTGACGGTTTGCATGACATTAACTGTGGATCCTGTGACAGGTATTGCAAAGCTTATGAGGTCCAGAGTTATTATTCTCCATAAACCATTGTGTTTTTATCATTATTACTAGCAGTATAGCTAAAGGTGATGCCACTAAAACATTTCACCCTTCTCTGTTCCCATCATCACCTCTCTTGGCTGCTAAGCACTGTGAGTGTAATTTGCATATGGAACCAATTTAGACATGATTAAACTTGACCAATAGCACAGTAGATCCCATCCTCCTCCAGCCGCTGTTAGTGGCTAAATCAGAGAGTTATGCAGCTGATGCTCTCTCGTGTGGTAATACACAGAGGAAAACTGGCCTTTTTCTAGCTCTATCCATGTAAATGCACATTTGCAATCAAATGCCTAATGATTCTAATCAGGATGAGCTTTAAACAGTAATATCTGCTCATTCTATACATCCACACTCACTCTGCCTTCTGTTCAACGCTACAGCGGTTTTGCACTTGTGTGGATGAATGAGGCCAGGCCAGACAGCAATCACAAAGAGTACTCTTTTATTCACACTGAGAAGCTTGCACGCTTGCTGCCTACATCAGCCTTACATAATCAGTGATGACGGGAAAAAAGTGGAGGCTTACAAAACACAGAGAGAGAGAGAGAGAGAGAGAATGTGTGGTGTAAAAAAAGGCAATCAAATCAGTAAAAATGTCTGTTACAATGCTTGATTAATGACTTTCAAAAAAAGGATCTCACAGGGTATTTGGGGTGAACCTCATGAAACATATTCATCTTTAAATTAAAACAACTGAAGAAAGTATTTATGTATGCTTTAATACAATAACTTTAAATAATTAACTAGTATTAATAATTCACACACAATTATATATATAGATTTTTATAAATTATAAATCAAACAACCCAACTGCAGTTTGATTGATATTACTTGGAAACGTGATTTCTGAGAAAAAAAAATGGAGTTATCGGTTTTTGCAAATTAACTCTTCATATATATAGATAGTTGATGTATCAATGTGTCCTATGGTGTGACGGAAAAAGGTAAAAAAAAAAAAAAAAAACTCTAACATTGAAGATAAACCTCTGTCATGTTATTTGTAACTCTAGGAATGAAGATTTTTCTCATGTTATTTGTATGTAATTTTTTTTTACATTTTTGCTATTTCACACCATAGGACACAATCCAATTTTTATTTGTCAAATACACATACCCTTGGTAAATATGAGCAAAGGCGGCTGTGAAAATAAATCTGCATTGTTTATAGTTTTGATCTTTCATTTAAAAAAATCACAATATTTTTTCCTATCATTGACATAAAGCAATTGAAAGTAGGGGGAAAATCTCATTGTGAAATAAATGCTTTCTCTAGTTCATGTTGGCCACAATTATTGGCACCCAATTATTGCAACGTCCTTTTCCCAGGATAACAGCTTTCCCAGGAGTTTTCTCCTATAATGCCTGAAGAGTTTGGAGAACACCTGGTAAGAGATCAGAGACCATTCCTTCATACAGAATCTCTCCAGATCCTTCAGATTCACAGCTCCATGTTAATACTTCTTCTCTTCAGTTCACCCCACTTATTTTCTATAGGGTTCAGGGACAGCCATGGTAAAAGATTCATTTTGTGCTCAGTGACCCATTTTTGTGCTTATTTTGATGTTTGTTTTGGATTATTCCTGGTAGAAGATCCAACCAAAGCCCATTATAAGATTTCTAACAGGGGCAAACAGGTTTAGATTTTTTTATCTCTTGGTATTTGATTGAATCCACGATGCCATGCATCTGAACAAGATGAGCAGGACCTCTGGCAGAAAAATAGGCCCACAACATTAAAGATACAGCAGTATATTTAAACGTGGATATGGGGTACGTTTAATCCCTGAATGAATGAATAAATAATGGGGTAACACTTTATTCTGATAGTCCACTTTAGACATTCTACTAACAGTAAGTAACTTTGCAACTACATGCCAACTAGCAGTCATTAGAGTATTAGTAGACTGTCTGCTTAATATCTTCTAACACTTTATTTTGATGGTTCCACAACATACAACATACTGACTATGAGAAACTTTGCAAGTATATGTAAACTTATTATACTAACCCTAAACCTAACCTAACAGTCTACTCTGAGAGTTAGTAGATATGTAGTTGCAAATGAATGAGAATTAGTTACTTATAGTTAGTAGAATGTCTAAAGTGGACTATCAAAATAAATTATAACCAATAATGGTTGTACAGTACAATGTAATTTTTGTTGTTGTTGCTGTTTATGGTTTACTTTTGGTGTAAAAGTTTTTTTCTTAGAATTTTTGGTTTCACTTTATTTTGATGGTCCCTTTAACACATTCTGTTGACAATAAGTAATGTTGCACCTACCTATCTACTACCTCTCATTAGAGTGTTAGTACAGTATAAGTAGACTGGTAGGTTTAGGGGTAGAATCAGTTGACTTGCAAAGTTACTTATAGTCAGCAGATTATATGTTGGGAGACTATCACAATATAGAGTTAGCAGATATTAATCAGACAGCCAACTAATACTCTACTCAGAGTTTGTTGACACGTGAGTGCAAAGTTACTTTGTCAACAGAAAGTTCAAAAGGGACCATCAAAATAAAGTGTCACTGATTTTTTAAAATATTTATTACTATTATTATTATTATTTTAGTACATTTAAAATTGCAGTTGTCAGAGAATGCATATATAATGGCTGATGGATTTGTTGGGATCGTAGAGCGAGCGACACCGAAGTACGGCTGAGCAGGAGAGAAGACTGCTGCACTATTACATGCTCTGCTGAAGGTACTGTAGGTGGACAGGGTGAGCTGAGTGGAGTGTGTCTGACAGCTGTGTATGGAGAACAACTCAAGAGAACAGACAGTGCCACTCTAGGCATTCAATACTGAAATGATGGATGAATATATATATATATATATATATAAACATTTTAATGTTTTCATCAACTGTTTAAAGCATAATTCAGACTGAAATGGCATCACAAATCATGTTTACTGCAGTCTTAACTTATATGTTAGAAGTAAATGTACATATGCATAATGAAAGTCACCAGCTGTAAGAGAGTTTTGTTAGATTAGCACCTACCTAAAGCAACCCTGGCAGCCGAGGCATCGTAGTTGATCCAGAAGGATACCCAGGACAGGATGGTGATTAGGATGGAAGGCATGTAGGTCTGCAGAATGAAGTAGCCAATGTTTCTCTTAAGCTTGAAACTCAGGGAGAGGCGAGGATATGAACCTGGATGAAAACAGCAATTAGCCTGATTTATAAAATGCTTAATAGCTTTTTATCTTTTGCCTTAGGACCAGAATAAGTCCCATTCACGACTTCCTCCATTAATCATACCGAAGCATCTAATTGTGTACTAGACTCTCTACTATATGCAACATTCACATTTGTTCATCGAGGCTTTTAATATCATAGGATGAAAGTGACGCTTCAACATATGCAGATTATTACATATACAGTTTATTTACATAATTTATGTATAATTTATTTATTTATAGTGAAGGAAATGACAAAGGAGAAGAGTAGAGGAGAGGATCAGGAAAATAACTCAAAGCAAGCATTGTGTTAATGCATGTTGATAGTCTGAAAAAGTAAACAAAATAGTAATAATAATAAATCAGTGCATTAACATCACACTGCAAATGCAATGTAGTGACATTCATTTTTGACTATGCTTTGGCTCAAAATATGGCCTAAAATACACCATGAATGCATTACATAATTAGAATTATAATTGTCTATTTGTTAGGTTAGTCTAAAATTATTGTCACTGCACATTTTTCTGCCATTTTCGGAACTATTTAAGATTCTAGAATGTCATAGTACATCATAATGCAGAACTAGTTTTCTATCTTGATCAGCACCTAGACCGAATGGAGTAGTATTCTTGTTAAAAACTTGCCAGCTTGGTAGAGCAGTTAAAGTTTAACATTAGCACACTGTCTTCTTCTTAGACATTCTGAACCAGACATTACTTCCAAAGACTGCGTCTACAGCTAACCTCCTGACTTACATGACAAATTCCTGAATATGAAAATGCAGTCAATGAATAAATCAAGCGGTCACACAATACTTTGTTAAATAACTTATAAGAACACCCTGTTTCTTGTTTTTAGTGTGTGTGTGTGTTTCATTCTCAGGTCAGGGTTGTGTGGTACAGCTGCTGGAGGCCTCAGATAACACCAGCCATACCAAAACAAGAGGGTTCATAAACCCGGACATTAGTAGCTGCCCACTAGAGCCAGATGCTCTGGTAGTTAGGATATTTACAGTATATGTGCCTGAATGGGAGAAGTGTTTGACCTCAGAGTGCCCTAGTAAGTGGAAAAGTTGTAGACTTTATGCATTTGGGAACACCTATTTTAAGCTGCAAGTTGGTCTTTTCAGCAAGGTAAAGATTAAACGGTAACGCTTTAGAATAGGGAACACTTATTCAATATTAACTACGACTTTTCCCTCAATAAATTCCTAATTTGCTGCTTATTAGTAGTTAGTACGGTAGTTGTTAAGTAGGTATTGGGTAGGATTAGGGATGTAGAATAAGGTCATGTAGAATAAGGCATTAATATGTGCTTAATTAGTGCTAATAACTGGCTAATATTCTTGTAATATGCATGCTAATAAGCAACTAGTTAAGGGACCCTAAAATAAAGTGTTACTGATTAAACTTTACCTTGTTATTTACCACAAAACCAGTCATAAGGGTAATTTTTTTAAAACTGAGATTTATATATCATTTAAAAAGCTTAATAAATAAGCTTTCCATTGATGTATGGTTTGTTAGGATCTGACAATATTTGGCCGAGATACAACTATTTGAAAATCTGGAATCTGAGGGTGCAAAAAAATCTAAATATTGAGAAAATCACCTTTAAAGTTGTGCAAATGAAGTTCTTAGCTGTTCAAAAATTATGTTTTGATATTTTTATGGTAGGAAATTTACAAAATATCTTCATGGAACATGATCTTTACTTAATATCCTAATGATGTTTGGCATAAAAGAAAACTCGATAATTTTGACCCATACAATGTATTGTTGGCTATTGCTATAAATATACCTGTGCTGCTTATGACTGGTTTTGTGCTCCAGGGTCACATATTTATTTTGGTTCTCAGCTTATTCCAAAAGTGTTGTGCCACACCTCATTCTTGTTCCGAGTGGGTCTCCGGTGTGGGAAGCCACGGCCTCTAGCGTCAGTCGCTAGAGCGGCTCATTTTGAGATCAGGGGAGTGAGGTTTACACACAACAGCTCTTACTGGCCTATGTTGGTTACACGTAGTTTGGTTTTATTACCTGTAGAAAACACCACGTTTTTAGAGATGAGTTTGTAGTCCACTATGGAGAACTGAGGAAGCTCTATTCTTTCCACCCCGGTCACTGCATGGTCGCCTCCTCGCCAGTAAAACTCAATATCATCTGTGGTGTAGCCGTCTGAGGGAGAAACAGACAGATATTAAAACATCATGTATGGGTGGATGTCGTGTGATTGAGGTCTCATTTGTCTGAAGTCTTGGCGTGACCATTTTAATTGAAACTGAAATTGCAAAATAGATCAATGAAATAATAGTGTCCCTTAATTCAAATTATAGGCAACCGAAATGCCTATTACCGCCACTGCGAGTCTGTATAAACTGTATGTATATGAATCATATTTTAAAGCATGCAGAAACGCTATCAAACCCTAATAATTGCTCTCAAATTAATAAAATCAAAGGTCATGTATTGGCCATATCCTGACATCACTGTTATTGCATAATTAATAAATAAATAAAACAGCTTACTGCCTCAGCTTATAACAATCTGCATAATCTTGCAATTCGCAGCCCATTACACAAATGAACACACACTTGCACAGCTAACTTAAGTTGATTAGTTAGTGACCCAGAAAAGCAAGATGTTTATGAAGCTATCTCGCAGCTGTGATGTTGTCTGGACAGATGGACAAATGCAAACTAATTCTTGAATTATAAGAAATGAACACTCTTACTTGTTCTTAAATGGTTGGAAAAATGAAAACTTTGTCAGGTTATAACCAGTCAGCTAAAGCAAACTACAAAAAAGCTACAGCAGCTAACAGCTTCATTATAAACCTTGCATATTCATAATTTAAAATGTTAAATTTTTCAAAGCGTGCTAAGATGTGAAGAATTCCAAATGATGAAAAGTGCATTCAAGTTCATCTGTGAACATTTACCACATCTGAGAAGAGCTCTGAAATGGATCTGCATTAATATGATATAATAACAACAGAGGAATGTGTTTGTGCCACATGTTTTCATTTATTTTTTGTGGACTCGAGGTCAAGCTGAACCTGTGTTATTAGAGAGCGGAGGATAAGCGCATGCAAGCCTTGGGTCAAACTCATTGTCAAGTCAAATCATACAGCAGTCCGTTCCTGACCTCAGCTGCAGAAAAAAGCCTTCATAAATATGCAAGCGCAACATGAGATATTTTGTTTGCTTCAGTGCTCTCTGTGCCGAAACTGACAGAAACACGAACAGCAGCCCATCAATGATTGAGAAACATCGTATTGTATCACGGCAAACGGTGCTCTGCGTCAGACCAGAAAACTCTCTTGGCCTTGCATAATCCACTCGTGGACGATCCTCCAGTTATCAGACTGACGGCCCAAACGCAAGAGAATAGTAGATCAGAGAGAAAGAGCCACAGCAGGAGAACGAGAGAGGAGTAAACGGAAGCACAGTGTTCCCACGTAAACACCCGAGCTACAAAAGATTATGAAAGAGCAAGCTGTATCATCAAAAGAACCACATTGTGAAAAAGCGATTGTATTTTACCCAGCACACAAGACTTTAACCTTGAAAAGTGAGTTAACCACTGACTCTACATATGCATAACATAAAAACATACAACAGACCAGTGGTGTTCGCCAAGTGTTGTTGTTCTCCAAGGGCTTGTGCGTGAATGAATAAATTGAAATTGTGTGGCTACATTTATAAGAAAGTAATGCGTTTACCCAATTATACAAATTTGTTAATACTTCAGTTTAGGCACCAATTCTCATTCTTAACTGGTTTGTTTATTAGCATGCTAACTATTACTAGCATATTGGCTGGTTATTAGTACTTATAAAGCACATAGTAATGCCTTATTCTGCATGATCATATTTTAGATCCTTCAATCCTTTAGTCCAAAGTGTGTCCAAAATTTAGTGATTTCATTTTAAAAAAAAACAAAACAAAAAAAAAAAAAAAATTCCAAGCAAAAATAACTAAATAAATGAATCGATTCAAGAAACTGGTTTGTGAAATGTTTGTATTGATGATCCATGAATTAATTGTGTCCAGTCATCAGTGTTGGGCACGTTACTTTAAAAAAGTAATTATTTATAGTTACTAGTTACTTCTTACAAATAGTAACTGAGTTACATCATTATAAAAGTAACTAATTACCAGGGAAAGTAACTATTGCGTTTAAAAAAAAATAAATAAAATGTTCAAATATGTCAAATAACTTGGGTGCCTCCGATATTAAATGAATGAAATGGACACCAAATAGAATAAATTATTATTATAAAACATTGTACACGAATCTATTTTAATATTTATGTGGGACAATGTGAGAGACACCTATCAAATTCAATATATTATTGTAATTATTATCAAGCAATTATATATATATATAAAGCTTATGTTTGTAAAACGGTACAGTTTTTTTTTTTTTAATATCTGACAGCATCAGTCAGTTAAGCATTATAATATGATATTATGATAATTTAGCATTATGATAGAACTTTAGTAATTAGAATAAAATTATTAGATAAAAGCTGAAGAATTCCAAAAGGAACTCCGTTAAATTGACAGGAAAATACAACAAAGAATATCGTTTACATGTAGCGTGTCAGTTCTGCATGTTATGAAATATGTCATGAAATCTCGCTCTGTATCTTTCTTTGCGTGTGTGAGAAAGCAACGGCGAGCCGTGCGCCTACTAGAGTTTACGGTACGTCAAATACAGCTATACTGTGTGTCCATTTAGATAAACTGAAAAATTAAATGATAATAATATTATAATAAATTATAGTAACGCCACATTTTATTGTCAAATATTTTTTTATTGAAAAAATAACGCTGTTAGTAACGCCGTTTATTTATAACGCCGTTATTCACATCACTGCCAGTCATTAATTACAGTAATTACCTGAAGCTCCAGATTGAGCTTTCATTGCATCACTCTTTTGTGTTCAACGATCATTACATCACATAAACATGACATCATATTGTTTTGCAGGGAATAATGGCATTTGTGTGGTTGGTTGGGCCACTCAAAGCCACTTAACTCCATTGTTTCTATGTCATTGAGCCTGACTTAGCAAATTAGCTTTGCTAACATTCCTGTCAGGGCTCTTACATCACTACATTTGAACCGCTCCGCTAGCTGTGAACCACGTGCACAGGAGCTCCAGCATGAGGAGAAGGAAGAGCAATGGTGTTCATCTCTTACAAAACCGAGTAAAACTGAGTAGTTTTGTGAATTAGACAGCTTCTTAACTGAAACACAGCCTCTTAAATGGCTGATTTGGATGGTTGTAACTTCCTTTCTAGCTTTGTTAGTTTTAAGAGGAAACAAAGTCTCAGCTTTCAAATTCGGTCAAATTTATCACACACCTTGGTTTTTGGTTCGGTTCAGTTCTGACGGCTTGGTACATCAGAGCATTTACAATTATTCTATGCTTAGGCGACAGGAACAAACAGAGTTTAAAGAGAAAAAAAAACTAATTTCACTTGCACACATTCCTAGATGCACCAATCTTAGTTTTTCATCATTTAAAAAAAAAAAAAAAAAAAGGTTTATTGAATGAAAATATAAGTATCCCCAATTGTAAGTCGCTTTGGATAAAAGCGTCTGCTAAATGACTAAATGTAAAATGTAAATGTAAGTAGTCTACATGAACAAGATGTTTATTAACTCTATTACAGACCATATAAAATTAGAGGAAACCATGGCATTTTAATCACGATGTAGATTAAATCGGTTCAAAAACTTGTTTATTCCTTCTTCAATTAAGCTATTAAATAACATTATGTTATGTGTTACCGTGTTATTTTGCAATTTTATTTTTTTTTTAATTTTTTTTTTGTACTACTACATGTTTTATGTGATGTGATGGTTGTATTTCTGAGCCTAAGACAAATTTCCCTCAGGGACAATAAAGTATACCTTATCCAAACAAAGATGCTACACATGTAGCATGAGCAGTTTTTGATTTTAGTTAGATTGTATTATTTAAAAATTTGAATAAAAAACTGAATGGGTTGTTTATATCTTTGTGAAATCATGCTAAATAAAACATAAATGCACTAAACTAAAACAGCAGACAGTCTTCATGAGATGCAAATTCACTCTCTGCCAGCAGGTGGCGCTTATGGAACAGCAGTGATACAGCCTGCCCTTGGATGCCGCTGTAAACAAAGCAGTGCTACGCTAATAAACACTTCTTTAAAATGCATTATACAGAGACAAGATGAAAATAAAATACCATCTAAACTTTTCTGAAGACAGTCAGTTCCCCTCATCAATACAGTCACATAAACCACCCACTCCTAATTCAATATGTAGGACTTTCTTCCAGGATTTCACACATCGTGAATGATTGCAATGCAGTTCTAGAACAGAGATTGGCCGAAAAAAAAAAAAAAAAACTTTCAAAAATAAATCAAATACACGAATGGTGTCTCAAATATCACTGCTGTACAGTGTGTACAACATGTTTACATGCATTGTCTACCCTGTGCATAGTTTTAGTTGACGTAACAGTAAATAATATTGTAAAGCTGGACGTAGTTAAGGCCCACACACAACTTTTTTTACGTCTAGCTGGTGCAACCGGCCCCTCAAGTGTGCGCTTGATGATTTTTTGTTTTTTTTATGACTAGTCCCACAATCTTCTGGAATGTTCCAGAACGCACTATTACGCAATATTACAGAATATTCTAGAATGCTTCAGAAACTTCTAGAATGTTCTCATCTGTGCAAAAGCAAAATAATAATAATAGCAAAATAAAATTGTATACAAAAACTTATCTGCACTAAACCAATGTTTTCAAATCTACCTGACCTAAATATTTACATGAAAATAAATAGTACAGTAATAATAGCGACAGCATCTTAGCAGAGCTTTGGAACAGAGTATGCCTGACAATGCTGCCTAGTTAGACAGCTCAAAAAAGTTTTAAAACAGTATCTCTGACTCTTACTTATTTCATGACTTGTAATTTCAGAAAACAGTCATGCTGTGAAATTTGCTTAAATGTCTTATGCTTGCATGAGGACAAATGTTCTGAAAATTGCCTCCCATGAAAGCATTATGGAAATTAATAAGGATTAAAAAATAAATAACCTGCAGTTAGGATGCACTTCAATAGTGTCTGAACTGCATGGCAGCTCTTAATAAGGGCTGGTCTGCCTAAAAAAAGAACGAAAATGAGATAAAACATTCAACCCGAGTGTCGAGGTGGGACCGGAGGGGCTAAAGGCCCTCTAGTTAAATATCTTCCGATTCTTCTCCATATGCATGTTAAGGAAACGCCTGCTAGCACATTCAACAAAAAAAGAAAAACACGTCTAGATGGGGAACGTCTCCAGCAGTGCATGTGTGCCTCTAAAGAAATGCTTGATCCAGATGGTTCAAAGCTTCTTTAATCCTATTTCTAGTGTGCAATTAAAAGTGTCCCTTACTTCGCACATGGTATATCATCTCCTTAACTTTGCACAAACACAGCGCAGGAGAATCTGAAACAAGACACCTATACGAGCAAACCTCTTTATACGGCAGAGGAGATATGCATTTCCAGAATTACTTCTGACGGCTGCCGGCTCTGTGTGCTGTGCTTCGGCAGTGCAGAAAATTTGAGTAATATGCAGAGGCCTGGTAAAACGAGATTATGCCATCAAAAGTAAAATAAAAGTCAAACACTATGTTAAGTCACCTCTGTGGAGAAGACATGCTTTTCTTATTCCCTATGTATTTGTAAAGTATATTTTGTATAACAAAAATATAACTTTAAGATCAACCTCGACACTCTGCAGCTGCTTTGTTCTTATAACTCAAACAATTGCATGTGCAATTCATTTTATGTAATAAGCATGGATAAATAAGCATAAGATAAAGTACACTCAACCAGTTATCAAAAAATGTGAAAAAAATTACACTGATTTTACAATTTCAGACATACAGTATATTAAAATATTTAATTTGAGGCCTGATTACAAACATTGATTACTTTCAAGCTTTTAAGGTAACACTTTAGAATAGGGAACACATATTCACTATTAACTCTGAGTTTTCCCTCAACAAACTCCTAATTTGCTGCTTATTAATAGTAGGTGTGGGGCAGATTACAGGATCTAAAATTTGGTCATGCAGAATAAGACATTAAAATGTGCTTTAAAGTGAAGTGACATAAGTGAAGTGAAAAGTGAAGTGACATACGGCCAAGTATGGTGACCCATACTCGGAATTTGTGCTCTGCATTTAACCCATCCAACGTGCACACACACAGCAGTGAACACACACACACCGTGAACACACACCCGGAGCAGTGGGCAGCCATTTATGCTGCGGCGCCCGGGGAGCAGTTGGGGGTTCGGTGCCTTGCTCAAGGGCACCTCAGTCGTGGTATTGAGGTGGAGAGAGCGCTGGACATTCACTCCCCCCACCTACAATCCCTGCTGGCCTGAGACTCGAACTCGCAACCTTTGGATTACGAGTTCGACTCTCTAACCATTAGGCCACAACTTCCTTTTTTTTTTTTTTTTTTAGAAGTACCAATAAACACCCAGTATGCTAATAATATGCTTGTTTCATAAAACAAGTTTACCAAATAAGGCAGGTTTATTTCAGTTAGTCTGACTTATTGTCAGTTGATTTGGTTCAAAATGAGTCAGACGAACTGAAATAAGCCTGGCTTATTTGGTAAACTTGTTTTATGAAACAGGCCCCTGGTCCTTAAAATCAAGTGTTACCACATCTACAATACTTAATGGAATAGTTGTCTCAAAAAATGAAAAAATCCTGAAAGTGTACTCCAAATTGAGTTTGTTTCTTCATCAGATTTGGAAAAATGTAGCATTGCATCACCGTCTCAGCAATGGATGCTCTGCAGTGAATGGGTGCCGTCAGAATGAGAGTCTAAACAGCTGATAAAACCATCACAATAATCCACACCACTCCAGTCCATCAGTTAATGTCTTGTGAGGCCAAAAGCTACATGTTTGTAAGAAACAAATACATCTTCAAACAGTTCATAATACTTCCTTCAATGCTAAATTCTCCAAACTATTCTTTTAACAGGTCAGTACACGACCATGCACATGTTATATCTGGTGCTCTGTGAAGATGCTTGATATATTTATATCAAACTTGACAACAAGAAGGCTTGTAATGAGATGAGTTTGCCGGGACGCTCTTTACCAACATTGTCTCCAATTAAGCTGATATCTGCAGACAGGCACAAATGAACAGAGAAGCAGCAGTTCTCAACGAGGAGCTTAACCTGTCTGTGTCTTGTCTGGCCTCGGTGCTGCTGGTCTGCCATCAGTCTGAGTAACGATCAGCGCCTGGCAGAATGACACTTCACACACTTCATATTGATCCCTCAACCGAAACCCTTTAACATCTACTGTATAAAGGCCCATGAAGCGCATGCATCTTATATTCAATTTCAAGCTAATTTCAGTTTAGCCTGCGATGCATAATGGTATTTATACTGCCTTATCATACAAGTTTTATCATTTTTCTTTATTAAGAAATATTAAGAAACATTATTTTGTAAATGTAGTGGATTTTCTTACTGAGTATTAATTTCTAAGCAGTAAAGATAACACATTTTTGCCATTAGCCCGAAGCAGTCCACTGCTGGCCTTTCAATTACAAGTGTGTTTTATTCACTGATGAAATTTCATAAATGTTAAGTGTCCATTTAAAAATGTTATTTATTTATTTATTTCTATTAGAAGGTATAAAGAAATGGGCTTTTCAGCCTTGTTTCCTGTTTTCTTGTTTTCTTTTTGTTTTCTGATGAACAGTGTTTGTGTGTGTGCTAGTGCTCAATTTTACTCTTTAGACATCACACAGAATAGAAAGTAACAGTTGAATGAATGCATTAACTGTGTTAAAGATAAGTAGCTGTACTTAAATGATCCCAAACATGAACCTGTACACAGTCAGCTTAAACTGTATTTGCTTTATAATACTGGGTTGACGCAAATGGGAAGGGAAAACAATACATTTCAAGGTTTCTATTTAATTCAGTGAGATTTTTTTTTCGTCTCCTGCACTCAAATAGGAAAAGTAACACTAAACTGTAAACTAAAATCAAATCTATGCATGAATCAAAATCAATCAGGAATTGATTTTTTTTAATCAAATCTTGGCCTAAAGCATTGATTTGAATCAAATTGTAAGGTACAGAAAGATCATCACCCCTAATATTAGCCGTTTGTTGTTGTCTAGCTGAGCTTGGATTGTGCGTCACTGGAGGTCTCAGCACTGACTTCAAATACCAATGCTGCAATAGTTTCTGCATCTCTCTACTGTGACCTAGTCAAGAAATGAATGGATTTGAGCAGCTGCATCTTTGTTATTGTACCTTTATTAGAGTCACATTTAGTCTGGTTACACGTCATGGCAGATATTCGTTTTGCAGCTCTCCTTAGGGCCAAGTCACAGTTCATTTCTCAATGCATGACATTTTCTCAAGACATAGACAGAGCAGCCAACAGCTATCTGGCAACCCAGTGAAAAGTGGGGGGTGAGTTGGTGGGCTGTGATGAAGTAAGAGCTACACTGAAATTCCTGGAAACACAGAAAGCGTAATCTCAACCATCTATTTATTGTGACCTACAATATGTTTTGCAAACAACTGCACTGTCTCGACCAGCATCTCGTACGTCCAATTAGGGTTGAAGAAAAATGTGAATGCTGCAATTTTTGGGTTTCTGTTTACACTAATTATGATGCAGTTCATGCCTTTTTGAGGTGATTTCCCAGCTTCCGATTTCCATGTAAACTGAAATGAGCAAAGTGTTGTTAATATATTGAGTAATTATATCATTTTCAATTCAAATCATTTTAAAGGCAGGTAAAAGTTCCCAGATGCTGAAGATTCAGAGTCTGCTGCTCTATAGTTGAGTAAAGTGTGTAAAATGTTATAATGAATTGCTTAGCTACAGACAACCAATCATAAATTGTCCAAATGCCTGCCTTATGACATATGCATGAGATATTCATGACAGCAGTTTCAGGTGCTGTTTGTATTTTATTTTATTTTCTTCAACAAATGATGGTAACGCTTTAGAATAGGGAACGCTTATTCACTATTAACTACGACTTTTCACTCAATAAATTCCTAATTTGCTGCTTATTAATAATTAGTAAGGTAGTTGTTAAGTTTAGGTATTGGGTAGGATTAGGGATGTAGAATAAGGTCATGTAGAATAAAGCATTAATATGTGCTTAATTACTACTAATAAATGGCTAATATTCTAGTAATATGCATGCTAATAAGCAACTAGTTAAGAGACCCTAAAATAAAGTGTTACCCAAATGACAGACTCCTGTTTCTTTTTCATTTTTTTTTATTATTTTCATTTATTTTTTGTAGTTTCATCAGTGATGTGTAAGCAGTTCTTAAAATTGGTTGCATGCTTATTACATGCTGTACTTGTCCTTGTTCAATGTCATTAATCTCATAAATAAGCAATGAAGTCAAAGTTGACTTTTTTTAATCATGTGTTTCTCATAATCTTTAATAGTAAACATTGACTTCCATCTCTTCTCCAGTGATGTGTGCACCAGAGGTAGGCCTCTCCTCCGGCAACCTGTCACTCACAAGATCACAGCAATTAGCAAACGACAACGATCCAATGATCCAATCAATTCCCTATGGACAAAATCAAGTCCTGCCCTACATCTTGTTTGAGAAGCTGTTTCACATGAACGTACATCACAATAGGGAATCACAATTTCCATTCCAAGCCAACTTAAAGAATCTCATTTCAGGATTTACATATGTACAGCGTCAAATCGCAAAACAAGACAGCATTGATAACAAATGAGTCCCTTGCCATGAGCAAACCTGGAGGATTCATCTGCAGTGCCAATTACACTACGAAGAGATGCACTGTCCATCAGAGAAAGCCTGCGGGTAAGTTTAACAGCCAAGCATAAAAAGGCAGAATGACCTTTTTTCATCATCTTAAAGTAAACAACCCACCCATGTTCATTGTCACGAATATTCAAACATTCACAGACTAGATTTGGACAGATGATTGGAGGATGGAGGTTATTTGATGTACCCTTCTAAAAAATGTGCCTTCATGAACTAAAAAGTCATATAAAGATGTATAACTAGTAAACTAACAGTATACCTAAATTTAACTTCTATTATAGTTGCAATACTAAAGAAACACTGAAATGTAAAATAGTTACATACTGTATTCAAAGTTTACTAGTGTTACTCTTAACGTACACTTAAATGTAAGCTTTTATAGACTAAAAGTGGCCTAATTTAGTCCCAAGAAGTATTAAAATAGTACACATACAGTACAAGTATACTACTAATACATTAGATATTACTACATAAAGTATTCTGCATTAATATGACATGTAATCTACATTTAAACAGGCTTTAGTTTACGGTCAAATTCTCACTATTAACTATAACTTTTGCCTCAATAAACTCATAATTTGCTGCTTAATAATAGTTAGTAAGGTAGTTGTATACGGGGATCTAAAATATGATCATGCAGAATAAGACATTAATATGTGTTTTATAAGTAGCCTACTAATAAACAGCCAATATAGTAATAGTGAGAAGTGGTGCCTAAACTAAAATGTTACCACTTGAAGTATACTTCTTTTTAATATTGTTTTTATTTTGAAGCTGCAAATAAAGCAGTATGTTTTACAAGAAAATACTTTAGTTTTCTACTTTAAAATTTTGCATTTAATTCAGTTTGTTACTTGACATTTCTTTGAAATTGTGAAATTTAGTTGCAGACTTTGCCAGAAAATCACCTTAACTTGACAAAGATTTGCACAGTGGCAGAAAAAAATAAAAATAAAATAAAATTGCGCTACATCAAGAATCGTAATGGTATTAAATTAAGATTTCCACTTTTTAGGACAAGCTGGTTACATTAGCTGTGGCTATAACACTAGCACAATGTCTTTCCCACACAGTTTAACAGGAGCGGTGGATCTGCCTCCCATCAAATCAGTGTCATCCACGTCTGAGCCCAATGACAGCCTCGTGACACAACACCACACCACTGACAGCCATACCTGATCTTAACCTCCTCACAGCTGTCAGAAATTTTGCATTGAATTTTATGTCCTTTTTTTTTGTTTGTTTTTCCATGTCTGTAACACATAGTGAGCCACGATGAACCTGGACTGCCATCAATCCACTGGCCACATAGTCTCACTATCAGCATGAAATCTGGTCCACACTGTAACTTAATCTGGCCAACAACTGCCTGCTTACACAAGTGCAGACCACTTCACCAAAATATAAAGCTGTCAGTCACAGTTTGTCACTGTTTTATATCTGTGACCATGGACCACAAAACCAGTCTTAACTGTCAATTTTTTCGAAATTGAGATTTATACATCATCTGAAAGCTGAATAAATAAGCTTCCCACTGATGTATGAATATATCTTCATGGAACATGATCTTTACTTAATATCCTAATGATTTTTGGCAAAAAAAGAAAAATTCATAATTTTGACCCATACAATGTATTTTTGGCTATTGCTACACGTATACCCCAGCGACTTAAGACTAGTTTTGTGGTCCAGGGTCACATATGTTGTTAAGCAGCAGTTCTTTGGAACAAGATCACAGTACAGCAAACTTTACAATCATAATTCCTGTTCTTGCAAAAGTAATAAGTACACTCATTAAGCTAAGAAAACAAACTGTACTAGAAAGTTATACACCTGCTAAGTGCTAAAACTCTCTGTTCATATGTGGTACAGATAAAACATTTTGGCATTAGATTGTTCAATGAATGTAAGGTGGAGGGTTTTTTTTTTTTTTTGGCAATTGCAATTGCACTTCTGTGCATGTTTCATAAATTTATGTTTTTATTGTATGTGAGTGTATGTCTGTCTTTTATTATTATTTGGTGTGGTATTATTTAAAATGATTTAAATACTTATTTTTATATTTCTCAAATATTTTTTATTTATATTTCTCTTTCTTGCAATTTTACCTTTTAGTGTACTTTAGATAGATAGATAGATAGATAGAATTAAATACATAAGGAAATAAATAAATATATATATATATATATAAACACTCAAAATGATGGAGCAGGAGACATTATCCATGCCACTATAACTTGGAAAACTGTTCAGACTAAAAAACATGGTATTGTGGTACACATCGGTAAAAACCTGCACACTTTGAAAGTTGCATAGCACCAACTAGTATGATTCAGCTAGCTCAGTCCGTCTTGTGTGCATTATATGAATAGACTGCAGGAGTCCCTTCAGAGGATGACCTGACCATTTGACCTCACTAACCATTTTTGCAAAGAGACTTGCAGTGCATTCAGTATACATTCATTAATATGTGCTCGCTGGGAAATGAACCTGTGACCTCGGCTTGGCTATAGGTAATGGTGGAGTACAGCTGGCGCACTCAGCACACTCTGTGTTCTCACAATCCTCTGCGGAGTTTACTTGAAAGAAAGTGAAACTTGTGAGAAACTTGGACAGAGCTTGGAAAAAGAAAACGGCAAAACCAATTAGATAAAAGTTCACAGGATTCTCAGAGGATTTGAGGTTATAGACACATTATGCTCGCTGACAGGATGTCAATACGGCTGTCAATACAGAGTGCCATTTCACAATTGAAAGAAAGAAAGAAAGAAAGAAAGAAAGAAAGAAAGAAAGAAAGAAAAATGTTTCTTAGCTGAGAAACCACCGACATTACATTACGAGACCGATATGAAGCAAGGAAGGATTTGTGCGTTTTCACTTTGTCTTAGCACTAAGCATTAGCTGTTCTCTACAGTGCAGCCAGCGTGTTGGAGTTCACAAGAGCGCAATTAGCAAGTGTACACACGTGCCCTCTCCTGATCTCCTCCAGCTCTTAGCTTTCCATCTCTCTGCTTTAATGGCAGCGGGCAGTGGGCTGTGTGTAACAGCGGACGCTGGAGGATTCCTGCTGGATCTCCGCTCTCTCCCAGTGCACACCACATATGTAGTCACAATTAGATTTGATTAGGCCTTTTCTGCTCATGGCGTTGTGTGGCTCGAATGCTGACTGGCTCTCTTTATCTCCTGGCTTTATGGAGATGAAGGTCATCCTAATTAAGGTAATGGTTGAGTACGGCTGGCTCTCTCTCTACACACACACTGCGCTCTCAGCGACCTCTCTTGTGTTAAAAAAACCCCTTAGAATTCAATCTGAATTGGTTGTGATTCCAAATTAAAATGATGACTGCAGTTGAGTTTGAAATGTCTATACTTGAAACTCTCAAGGTCAAAGTCAAGGTCATTTTTATTAAATATCACTTTAATACAACACAAATGCTGACCAAGGTGCTTCACAATAACACAATAAAAAGAGGACAGTCATACAAAAAATACAGAGTTAAAAAAATTAAACCAACAACTTGAACCATAAAATTGAATAAAAATCAAGACTCAATAGGACTAACATATCTAAAATTATGAATAGGCTTGACAAAAGAGATATGTTTTAAAAGATGATTTAGATGCAGACAAAGAGTAGGATAACCTAACAGATTCAGGAAGCGAATTCCACAGCTTAGGGGCTAATACAGAAAAGTCACCTATAGATTTTAAGCGGGACAATGGGACGGTTACTAGTTTGAGGATGATCTAAGAGATCTTCAGGGGGATTATGGACAAATAAGGTCTGAGATGTAAACTGGAGCCAGACCGTGCAAGGCTTTAAATACAAAAGTCAAAACATTGTAATCAATTCTGAATTTAACTGGTAGCCAATGTAAATGTGATAAAATAGGGCGATATGCTCACTCTTTTTCTTCCCCATTAAGAAGCGAGCTGCAGCATTTTGAACCAGTTGCAAGGGGAAAAAAACGGGTGAAACGTGAAAAGGAAAACTGGTTGACACCAGCATATAAAGCATTGCAACAATCAAGCCTTGTTGAAATGAAAGCATGAATGACTGTCTCTAGATCACTAAAAGATGGAAAAGATTTCAGTTTTTGTAAACCCCTAAGCTGGGAAAAAAATAAAATAAAATGGCTCTGACAACAGAATTTTAACTCTGATTCAAAAACAACACCCAGGTTCTTTACATGAGTGTGGATATTTGCTTGCAGAGGTCCTAAACAGAGGACAGGCCTCTGTATTCTCTCTGTATGTGTATCTTTCTATCCTTACCTTGTTTTAGAGGTCAGTTGTGCAATCAGGGAATGATATTCAGGGATGCACATAAGTGGCGCATATCCGCGACCAAAATAAAAAAATGAAAAAAAACTTGGGTAAATAAGTTCAGACCACTCATTTGCATACCAACCAAAATGTATTTACAATACTATAAATTAAAAATATGTATTAGTTTGTTATTATAAATAAAGTGCAATAAAACTGTTATTACTATTATTATTAATTGTTTTATTTTTAATAGCTATATTTTATGGGTCACACTATGTGCAGTTTGAGCACCAAACCAAATCTCCAGGTGCTCTCATGAAAACCAGACTGAAAAACGTATGTGCATACTTCATACTTTGAATGTCCTTTACAACACATGCAAAAGCCATTGACATTGACAATGATGTCAAATCTGACCCAAAATGCAATGTCAATTAAAGTCCTGTCCAGACAATGCTATGTATGCATTGCCTTGCTAAAGTATCCAACCCCTCTTTTTTCACATTTTAGTATGTTGCAAACTCATGCTAAAACACTAACTTGGTTTCATACCAATCTACACCTCATAATCCATAATGATAAAGCAAAAAACAGATTTGAGATTTCAAAATTTATTAAAAATAAGAGAAAAAAAAAAAACTGAAACATCACATTGCAATGACAGTTGAATTTTGTGAGAAATTAGGTTGCATCCCATTTCTCTGGATCATCTTTGAGATGTTTCTACACTTTGACCAGAGTCCATCTGCTGCAAATTCAGATTATTAGACATAAAAGGCACACACCTGTCTATACAAGGTCTTACAGCTGAAAATGCAGATCAGAGCAAAAACCAAGTCTAAGGAGCTCCCCTGCAGAGCTCAGAGGTACAGATCTGGGGAAGGGCACAAAAACCTACTGCATTAAGGTTTTTCAAGAGCAGACTGACCTTTATATCTTTTAAATGCAAGAGGTTTGGAACAACCAATAAATCTTCCAAGAGCTGCATGGCCTCCCGGTGACCAAGAACCCAAAGGTAACTCAGTTGGAGGTGCAGAGATCATGTGTGGAGATAAGAGAAACTTGCAGAAGGACAGCCATCCCTGCATCACTCCACCAGCCTGGGCTTTACGACAGAGCGGCCAGACAGAAGTGAAGACACATGAAAGGCCACTTGGAATTTATAAAAAAAGCACTATAAAAAAGTTCTGGCCTAAAGAACCACATTTCCAAAGCGTCATGCCTGGAGGAAACCAGACCACCACCTGCACAAACCCAGCACTGAAGCAGGCCCAGGTCATGGTAGAAGAAATGCTGAACACAGCGAAATACAGAAACAACCTTAATAAAAACATGGTCCAGGGCACTCTGGATCTCAAACTAAACACACAGTCAAGGTAATGCAAGTGGCTTAGTGTCGACTCTTTGAATGTTCTTGAGTGGCCCAGCTAGAGCCCAAACTTGAACCCAATCAAACATCTTTGCAGATATCTAAAAAATTCTGTCCACCAAAGGTCCCCACTCAACTTGACAGAGCTTGAGAGGATCTGCAGGGAATAATGGCAGAAAACCTCCTAATCCAGGTGTGCAAAGCTTGTCGTATTATACAAGCGAAAGACTGTAATCGCTGCTGAAGGTGCTTCAGCTAAGTACTGAGTTAAGGGTCTGAATACTTTTGCAATGTGATATTTCTGTCCCCCACCCCCCAAACTTACACTGTAAAAAAAAAGATTGTGATTTTAATGGTAAAAAAAAAATAAATAAAATAAAAAAATAAAAGTCAAAATGCTACAGTAAAAACATGTTAAATGGTTAACGGTAAGTTCCTTTCACTGTAATAGATATTTAATGTTATTTTACTGTAAAATACCGGGTTACACTTTATTTTGACAGTCCACTTCAGACATTCTACTAATTATAAACAACTGCATGTCAACTAATTCTCATTAATTTGCAGCTACATATCTACTAACTCTCAGAGTAGACTGTCAGGTTTAGGGTTAGTATAATAAGTTGACATATACTTGCAAAGTTTCTCATAGTCAGTATGGTGTATGTTGTGGACAAAATAAAGTGTTAGAAGATATTAAGCAAACAGTCTACTAATACTCTAATGACTGCTAGTTGACATGTAGTTGCAAAGTTACTTAATGTTAGAATGTCTAAATTGGACTATCAAAATAAAGTGCTACCAAATACCGTTTTTGGAAGTGAAAAATAATGTATAATTTACAGTAAAAAATAAATAAATAATAATAATAATAAATAATAAAAAAGGTAAATTGACGTAGACAGAATTCCCTGCGCTGCATTTTAAATTTGATGTTTTTTTCTTTGAAATAACTATGTTTCTTCTTGTCAATTATGTTTATTAGGGTTGTATGTTACATCTAATGTTCTTAAACTAATGTTTATTGCATATTTCAGTTTCATGTGTCACCATGATGGTGTTATCATGATATCAGTCAATGAAATACACTTTTTTAACTGTGAATTTAATTTAAATCCGTAAACTCTAAAATATTGCTACTATATTTTTTTTTACGGTAAAATTCTGGCAACTACAGCTGCCAGTTTTCTACCATAAATTTAATTTTTTTTTTTTTTTTTTTTACAGTGTATCTATTTGCAAAGTTCTCACAAACCTGGGATTTTCGTTTGTTATTATGGGCTATGGAGTGCAGAATACGGTGGGGAAATAATTTGAATCATTGTAGCATAAGGATGGAATATAACATCTGAAAAAATCACTGTATATAAAATGCATTCATGTCAGATTAATATGAAAAATTGATGCAGAGAAAGAAATAAAAAAGTCTCGTGGGACACTCACAGCTCTCGATTTCCAGTGTGCAGTTCTGCTCATCAAGCGGGTATCTGCGCAAGTCCATCATGCAGGCGGCAGTGGTCGTAATCCTGCGCACAAAGAGTGTGTAACTGTTAGTCACTATAAGCAACTATATCTCTAGCATTCTGTTCATTATAAATTTGTGTCCATGCCAGAGTAAATTATTTCCGACATGCAATACTCGTTCACATTCCTTTGTCTTTTTTCATCATATTTTATTCATGTAATGTATTTCAAGGCAAAGTGTATAAAATGGTTTTTATAACCGCTTTCCTGAACACTTTCCCCATGGCCCCACAAACAGGCCTTGCCCTAATCTCACACCAACATATATGAATAATACATAAGTACAATATATGGAAACACTTTAGTATAGGGACTAATTCTCACTATGAACTAGTTGCTGCTTAGCATGCCTATTACTAACACAATAGCTGTTTATTAGTATTTATGAAGCACATATTCTGCATGACAATATTCTACATCCCTAATCCTACCCAATACCTAAATTTAACAACTACCTTACTAAATATTAATAAGCAGAAAATTAGGAGTTTACTGTGGCAAAAGTCCTATATAATTTGTTAGTAACTGGACCTTAAAATAATGTGTGCCCCAATATATAAACCAGTTTCATCAGTGGTGTAAGGGAAAAAAATATTTGAAGATACAAACTTATATAACTTTTTTTTTTTTTTTTTTACTTTTTAAATTCACTTCAGCAATAATCTGCCAAGTGTCTTCTTTAAAAAGAGATCAAAGTTAGGTCTGTGGTACAAAGCATTCAAGATTTACCACAGCTTAATGGATCAGATTAGTGCTATTCCATAAATATAATTTAGAACCATAAAACCTAAAACCCCTAAAAACAAACAAACAAAAATAAATAAATAAAAATAACTGCCACACAAACAACAACAGAGGATACAAATTTGCATGTTTCTGCACAAGATAGCTTCATTATAACTGCAAAATTTCAACGATGCAATTCAAATTTATTAGGTGCATTAGCACAACTTTTTAAAGTTTTAAAAGCCCAAAGATAAATAAAATATCTCTAGCTTCAAAAATACTTCCTTGAAATCAACAATCACATGTAAATGTTAACTCTTCACTAACAGCTTTACAGATCCAATCCATTACTGGTGGATAAAATCAACCATATGTCACATATTCCCGAGTAAACATGATATTGTTTAAGGAAACATTGCTGTTGATCTCCAAAATGTATGGGTTCACTGGCACTATGCTGCTACAAACCAGAGATTGCCATTTTTAGAGTACTAAGATGTGCTTTATTTATAGCTGTGTAAAGATTGAAAGTTAATATAACCATCTCACTACACTTTCTTTTGAATCTATGAGTGCAATGTCAAGTCTAAAAAGATTTTAGTGAATTAAATAGTCCCTGTTTTCCTCTTCAAAACAGAAAGCATGTGAAATGAGCAGTAAAGATTGTTTGAATTCACTGCATAGATGAGCGAAAATCTGTGTCCTAGTTTCAAGTCGTACCAGAATCACCTTGCCTCCGTGTCGTAGCTGTGGTTCCCATAGCAAGTGGGAATACCAAAGAAAAGAGGGCAAGCAAACAGGGTATTAATATCTTCTTTGATGTATACGTTACAGTATATCACATTGGTAATAGTGCAGGTGCTCCTAACAGAGACTTAGCTTCAGCTTCTACTAGAGTGTTTGTATATTGTTTCCTTTAATAACAAGGTTTCATAAAAAAATGCTGATGAATCTGAGAAAAAGAGAGCAGAATGGGCCAGATCATGGTACAGGGTTTCTAAACAAATGATTAAACTCACGCTCAAGACCTAACCCTAAAGAAACACAAATAATTACCCTAACATCATTTACAGTGGTGGCCAAAATGTTTGTCTGACAGCAGCCAGTGCTCCACACAGAGATCTGATCTGATCATCATCAGTCTGTCTGGAATGACATGAAGAAACCGAACAAACTGAGACAGACTAAATCCAGAAGAACTGTGGCAATATCTCCAAGATGCTTCAAGAAACCTAGCTGCAAAGCTACAGTACTATTAAAAGTTTTAGGTACTTGTGTAAAAATGCTGTCAAAAATAATGCAATAAATAGATTTTGTTTATCAATTAACTTCTATTAACTAAACTAAATCAACATTTGGTTTGAGCATCCTTTGCGTTTAAAGCAGCTTTTGCCCTTGGTGCACTTGAGCAGAGTTTCTCAGGAGCTTGAAGCTTCTTGAAGCGTCTTGGAGACACAGTTCTTCTGGATTTAGTCTGTCTCAGTTTGTTCTGTTTCTTCATGTCATTCCAGACAGACTGATGATGATCAGATCAGATCTCTGTGTGGAGCACAAGAATCTCACTGGATTATTACACTTAATGGCAAAATGTATGTTTGTAAATGTAAACTGATATTTCCTACTGACACACTACAGCAAAAGATATAAATAACTGACTTAAAACATTTTTAGCTGCTGATAATACTAGTGTTCTAATCATTTTGGCCTCCACTTCATGTCATTCAAAGTGACCATAGGAAGAAAGAGATTTTGCAAAACACCTTTCTTCTGAGTTACAAAGGCTCCTGGGGTCTGCTTATTAATATTGAAAAGCTATTAGTTTTTTAATAAAGCCTGTGCTGGCTTTGGTTGGTGAGATAATTAACATTACATTCATTTTGGAAGGGAAACAGCAATGAGAGACAGCTGGCCTTGTCTAGGGCTGCACTCTTTCACCTTTCAAAGTTATAACCTGCCAAAATCGCTCAAGCAGAATAAGGGCCCTGGGTGTGCTAGTCGACTGGCAAGCCTCTGCGAGAACAAAGAGGAAAAAGAATGATATGAATTCCTCAGGGAGAGCTTGTTCAGATTGCTAAATTTGCTAGCAGGGCTGGCAGCTGTTGTTAAGGTAGCAAATGGTGTTAGTGAGAGAGTTTCAAGGTAAGAGTGTGGTAGAGACTACTTAGACAACTTGACATATAAGTGAAGACTTTTCTCCATCAGCAGAGTAAGTGCTTCACCTAAAATAAACTGCCTCAAAACATACAGAGCTGAGCGGTACTGTTTACCTGAACAACAATTTTAGCCAAAATTAAGAAGCTTGTAAAAGACGCGCAGTGATGAATTAGCGCTGAAAAGGCGTGGACGTGGAATTTATGTGAGGAGAGAATTAAAATGAATCACGCAATGATATTCACTAAGGTTTGCGCTCGTCAAATTACTGGCATTTGCGCCATTATTTAACGCCCAAAAAAGCATGTCTTAAAATATTTTGCTCTTGAAATGGATGCAATTGTTGCTAGGAGAGCAGAAGGGAGAGGATTTTTTTTCCACACATATCCTCATTTTATTTTATTTTACGCTAATTTGCACTGTACTTGGTATATTGCGTTGGTTGATATGTAAATGAGATGTTGCGTCTGTGTTCTTTCATTTGCGCGGTTGTGAGTAAAACACCTGCAGAAATTTCCAAACCTATCGATATTGTTTTGGACTTGCAATCTTGCGTTAATTTGCCCTGTTTAGTAAAACTGGTCCTAGGTGTGTTCGACTTGAAGCAACACTGCACAGACCGATCAGTGTATGATATAAAAGTACCTCGAGAGTGATTCAAAAGCAGCGATCGGTCTTCATTTTCATTATTCTAAATATTTGCTAAGGCTTGTGGTTATTTTTACCACCATTCTTGACACACCCCAATGAACGGCACAAATGATGAACTCACTGGCCATTGTTTTAATGCACTTACGTCCAATGCAAAACACATTTCTATAGACATGAACATAGCAATGCTGCTATAACTGAGGTTGCCTATGCTGCTATCACGTTCTCCACACCGTTTCTGGATGAAGATAAGAATTCAGGTGTTTACATGCCTGTTTCTTGCAATTAAAATCGGTGAACGCTACATGGTTTAATGCAATTATGGTTACTACAACTATGAACGATTAAATTGGATAGAATACTTTGATTGTTGTAATAGATTGATTAAAGTATTGTTTACTAAAAATGTTGAATCACAATATTTCCAAAATCCCATTATAATCGCATTATAAAAGATGCATGTTGTACATCCAGATTACCTTCATACCACACACATTCATATTTTTAACAAGTCTCTTACTTATTCAAAAAGTATCTATGTTTTATTTCAGATGCAGCCATAATATAATTATACTAGCCTTTAAACTGGGTCATACTATTGTCATTGCCAGGAGTTTAAGTGGAATTGTATTCCATGTAAACATTTGCCACGCAGCTAAATGATGAAGTGGTAACATTTTATTTTGATAGTCCACTTTAGACATTCTACTAACAGTAAGTAACTTTGCAACTACATGTCAACTAGCAGTCATTAGAGTACGTAAAATACTGTTTTACCTCTGTGACAAGCGGGTGTAAGAAATCAACAGCAGATACGGTGGAAGAAAGTAGTTACACAAGAGAGCTTTTTGGGTATTTAAAAATGTATTCTGTGGAACATACAAATGCAATATGACATGAACAGGAGATGGATTTGGCTCTGTACCGACATGATTGTGAGCTGTGCTGATATAAAGCCATATCGCACTCCTGCTCGTGTGATATTGCCCATATACAGTGGGGCAAAAAAGTATTTAGTCAGCCACCAATTGTGCAAGTTCTCCCACTTAAAAAGATAAGAGAGGCCTGTAATTTTCATCATAGGTATACATCAACTATGAGAGACAAAATGAGAAAAAAAAATCCAGAAAATCACATTGTAGGATTTTTAAAGAATTAATTGGTAAATTAAATAAGTATTTGGTCACCTACAAACAAGCAAGATTTCTGGCTCTCACAGACCTATAACTTCTTCTTTAAGAGGCTCCTCTGTCCTCCACTCGTTACCTGTATTAATGGCATCTGTTTGAACTCGTTATCAGTATAAAAGACACCTGTCCACAACCTCAAACAGTCCAACTCCAAACTCCATCATGGCCAAGACCAAAGAGCTGTCAAAGGACACCAGAAACAAAATTGAAGACCTGCACCAGGCTGGGAAGACTGAATCTGTAATAGGTAAGCAGCCTGGTGTGAAGAAATCAACTGTGGGAGCAATTATTAGAAAATGGAAGACATACAAGACCACTGATAATCTCCCTCGATCTGGGGCTCCACGCAAGATCTCACCCCGTGGGGTCAAAATGATCACAAGAACTGTGAGCAAAAATCCCAGAACCACACGGGGGACCTAGTGAATGACCTGCAGAGAGCTGGGACCAAAGTAACAAAGGCTACCATCAGTAACACACTGCGCCGCCAGGGACTCATTTCAAGGTCCTGGAGTGGCCTAGCCAGTCTCCAGATCTCAACCCCATCGAAAATCTTTGGAGGGAGTTGAAACTCCGTGTTGCCCAGCAACAGCCCCAAAACATTACTGCTCTAGAGGAGATCTGCATGGAGGAATTGGCCAAAATACCAGCAACAGTGTGTGAAGACTTACAGAAAACGTTTGACCTCTGTCATTGCCAACAAAGGATATATAACAAAGTATTGAGATGAAATTTTGTTATTGACCAAATACTTATTTTCCACCATAATTTGCAAATAAATTCTTTAAAAATCCTACAATGTGATTTTCTGGATTTTTTTTCTCATTTTGTCTCTCATAGTTGAGGTATACCTATGATGAAAATTACAGGCCTCTCTCATCTTTTTAAGTGGGAGAACTTGCACGATTGGTGGCTGACTAAATACTTTTTTGCCCCACTGTATGGATGGGGAAGTTCAAAAGAGTACAAGATTGAGTAGAGGTATAAGCACAAAAGATCAGAGATAAAGAAAATATATTTGCCACATTTAAAGTACAGGAAGATAACAAGATGACAGTGTCCTTAACTCAAGTGTACAGAAGCTCTCAAGGTGAAGAAACACCAGGCACACCAGATGCCCGGCAAAGAAAAAAAAAAAAAAATATATATATATATATATATATATATATATATGAAGAGTTCAGATGCAAAAACCTCTAAATGCCATCTGAAATTTTCTTCTAAAATTATAATTTTTGTATCAGGCTCCTATATTTATGTTTAGTTATTTCACTTTAATTGCATAGAAAAGGACCTATACTGTATATTGCCTTTAGAGTAAAATTACTGAACCTAAACATAGGAGCCTGATAAAAATGCTCATTTTAGATGAATATTTCAGATGGCATTTAGAGGCTTTTGCATCTGAACTTTATATATATATATATATATATATATATATATATATATATATATATTAAACCTGCTTAAACCGGTAAATATATATACAGTAAATATTAAACAGACAGTCTATTAAAACTCTAATGACTGCTAGTTGATATGTAATTGCAAAGTTATTCATATGTCTAAAGCAGACTATCAAAAAAGTGTTATCTACAAAATCACTAAATCAGTGCATTGCAGGAGACTGCTGCACTGCAAAACATAAATGACCTGTAATGTGACATAAACATTGTGAATGACAAAGCTTGCAGCAGCAGATGGTTTTCAAACCACCAAATCTATTCTATATTTCAGAGGAAACATCATTTCAGCTGATCTACGATGTTGTTTGATAATTATGGCAAACTTGAAAGTCTTACAGCAGTATGATTGCATAAATGTACTGAGACCAGGGCAAGTTGTCACAAAGTTTTACATGTTGATTTTAAACATCTAGTTCAAAACTGACTTAAAATCACCATATGTTTTTAATAGCTGGAACAAGTAAACATTATAAAAAACACTGACATTTCTGTTGGCCAAAACTTTTTGTTTATTGTCATGCTGTTTGGTGAATTGTTTCACATGTAAAATTTTTATTTATTTATTTTTTTTTTTAAAGAGCTAGAATAGGCTGTTTAATGGCAGGTTTCAAAGGTGGAATGAAATGAGCATCAGATTCAGAAAGTGTTTAGAAAAACTTTACACAGAAATAAAAGGCTACTGAATGAATGCAGTCTTTAATGAGACTTTAATTGTCACTGCATCATTCTGATAAAAACATTGAACATTTTTTTATGAAAACCCCCTTAGACAACAAAGCCATCTGTTTTACTGCAGGGCCACAACAATGACAAAGTCAAACAATCTTTAATTAACAGTGCAGATTATATATAATGGCATACAGACTGTCTAGTAAACAAGACAGTAAGTACATTATTATGACTTCTTGCTGGTGTGCCCAAGCTTACTTCAGAAGCATATTATCATAAGCATTATTATTATTATTATTATTATTATTATCAATATACATTTTGTCACAAATGATGCATTTGACCTCAAGTTATATAAAATCAGTAAACTTGATGAACTTGAGCAGAAACTTTCAGTCTACTGTTAATGCAGATTTATGAGGCACTTGGTAACTGATCATATAATTTTAATGATGCATTTCTTTACTTCAGCAAGACAGTTCAACTAATCTAGGGCTAATTATACTATAATTAGTTATACATAAAGAGCATATCTCAATCTAATTAGGATATGCTCTCATGCATATTCATATAATCAAGCATGAGTGCATATAATAGCTCAAGATTTTACATGTAAAGAGTATCAGTGAAGTCAAAGGCTCTCGATTGCTTTATGAAGGGACAGCACTTGTGTCAGTGTTACTCCGCTCATCTAACCAGTGATTAAACATTTGTGCATAAAATCACATTTCCCTCTCAAATCAAAATTTCAATTGTGCCAATGCCAGTAAAAATTCATGATTCTTGAAACCAATTTCAGCTCTCCAAACACTATATGCTATTGAACAGATTTTTTTTTTTTGTTCATATTGAAAGTTAAATACTAACAGAAATTCTAACAAATTAAAACAATGACACACAGCCTTCAATTATTTCTCAATTAAATAAACACTACAGTTCACCAATAATAGACAATGAGATCTATATTTTTACCGCAAGTCTTAATGTGCAGATCTGACACATACTTTTGTTTACAAATCAATTTATTAACTACATTATAGTGAAGTGCATCTGTATGTGAACGTTCAAAAACAGATACCTGTCAGTTAGAAAGCTTGTGAGCGCCAAACACTGGAACTACAGTATGTCAATCTTTTAAATTTTAGTATTGATTTTGTTTAAAGTACTGGTACTTTAATATCCCTAGCTTAAATAAATGGATAGTTGACTTTGATGAGTTTCTCCTGTCTGTTGTGGAACATATCTAAAACAATTCCAAGCAAAATTTTGCGTATTATTATTATTATTTAAAAGATATACCTTTACACATTAGTGCCTTAAATGTACATATTATTACCTAAGCGGTACATATTAGAACCTTTTAAAAGGGTAACTATGGTAACAAAAACAGTAACAATTGTTGTACAAATTTTTTGTATGTTATCTTTTAAAATGACATACAATTATAACATAAATAATAGACTTTTTTTTAACCCCTAAACATTTCCTTACCTATATTTAAACCTCAACAGAAGCAAATGCAAATCTGGCAAGAGGTTTTTTGTTTTGTTTTGTTTTTTTTTTTCAGAATATGTATGTAAACCGTAAGTACATTATATCAAAAACTTAGTTTTATAATGTAAGTGCATCATAACTGATGACATTTAACATAAAATGGGACAAAATATTAACTAATTACAGGCCCTAAGATATAACCTTGCATACAGCAGAGTTTCCCAACTCTATTCCTGGAGACACACCAAAACTTTATCAAATCAAACCGTTTCCAGTCAAACACACCTGATTCAACTCATCAGCTCATTAGAAAGAGAGCCGACAAGAGCTGAAATAAGTCAGATAAGAGAAACACTGATATAGAGGTATACTTAAGAGTTTAATCTAAAAGTCTTAAATAATAATAATAATAATAAATATGTTAGCATCACACTGTTCACCCAGACTGCATTCTCACAAGCCCAAGGTGATGGAGCTTCTGATCCCCAATGTCACGCAGCAAATTGTCAGTTTTTTTTTTTTTTTTTTTCTGCAGATGTCTCTGACTTCTCTTTCAAGATGAAGGTGGTGTTGAGGAAAAGGGGCAAACCCCCCAAGCACTGTTAGATGGTTTGACTCTGTGAGAAGTGCAGCAGTGATGTGAAGCTCTGGGCCCGTATTTATCAAGCCTCTGAGAATTACTCTCAAGAACACTGCTAAGAATTGACTTAAGTATAAAAAAATTCTTGGCTCGAAGCTGCGCTTAAAAGTTAGTTATCAAGCATCTCAGTGGTAATTTAAGCGAAGTGTAGGACTAAATCTTAAGTGTCAGCCTTAGAGATGATTCACGACACTAAAACCCTAAACTGTGTTGTGATGACGCTTCGTTTCCTTGCCATAATGTATTCTGTTGAAAATTCTTTATTGTCAAATGTGTGTTGAATGTAAATTCCTATTATAAATTGAACCATTCAATGTGAATTCATATGAGAATATTCCTAAATAAGGAAATCTATTCAGTGATTGGTCCATGTGTATGTCGTCAACCAAAATCCCGTTTGTGGCACAGCAAAGTGTCGTGAATCATATCTAATGCCGAGTTCACACTGCACGATTTTAGCACGATTTTTCACTCGCCGACAGGTTTTGATAAATCACCGAGAAATGCCCAAAATCAGAGGCAAATCGGAGCTCGTTCACGCGAGTGACAATCGCGCAGTGTGAATTATCAAAGACGCGATCTGAGAGAATCGCCGACACGTCGCCGACGCCTGTGAAATATTTGACATGCTAAATATCTGGAGCTGTCGGCGATTCACAATCCTGCTGTGTGCAATGCTTTCTGACTGAAAACTACATCGGCGATGACCTTCAGCCAATGAGAGACAAAGATACAGGGCAGAGGGAAGTTCCGTGAGGAGTTATAGACCATATCAGTATTTTAATATGTACAATTATATCATACAGAAACAAGCACAAACGCTTGACCAGCCGCAACATCAGCATAACAGTTACTGCAAAATTATTATTTACCACTCTTTGCAGAACACAATCCCTGTTCCCTGCATCTCCCTCCTGCATAATCTGTTTTTGTTTTTGTAGCTGGAAATCAGCGCACAGACAATTTGCGGGCTATATTTTTTAAATACTTCCAGTCTCGCTCGAGAACAACGGGCTGATGCACGCAGGTTCTCGCACTATTTCCTTATCACTTCTCGCGTGTGTTTTGTTGTGAAACTTAGTTTGCGGATCAGACAGAGTTGTCGGCGATTCTTCCTATTGTGAAACCGTGCAATGTGAAAGCCCCTGTCGCCGATCCATCGTGCAGTGTGAACACAGCAGCGACTGAATGCTACCCCAGATAGTCACGCAGTGTGAACACAACAGCGATCCGACGAGTTTGAAAATCGTGCAGTGTGAACTCGGCATAAGGCTGACACTTAAGATTTAGTCCTACACTTTGCTTAAATTACCACTGAGATGCTTGATAACTAACTGTTAAGCGCAGCTTTGAGCCTAGAATTTTTTTTGCACTTAAGTCAATTCTTAGCAGTGTTCTTGAGAGTAATTCTTAGAGGCTTGATAAATACGGGCCCTGGTGTGCATTGGGATTTGCTTCTGTCCTTGTAGCTTCAGGGCTTACATCAGAGCATCTTTCGGACATCTGCATTTACACTGTTATTTAGTCAATAATACATGCTAATTTACTGTATGGATGAATCTCATAAAACTAGTCAAAATAAAACTTATCAAGTATTACCATCAGATGAAAAAGAAGAAACAAGAATAGTCTTTACAAACCATTAAGATTTGCATTTTGGTATTATTTTCATGAAATATGCACTTGCCGTTCGTATTACTATAATAATAAAAACCCCTTCTCATTACTGTAAAGAGAAAAAAAAAGTATGCAGTATATTATTTAAGTCATAAAATATGTATCTACTCAGGTCTAATGGTACTTTTTGTAACAGTTATTGTATTACTGTATATAACGAGAATGACTCATTAAGAAAAAAAAAGAACTCAAAAGTAAAATGTCATGATTAGGGTTGGGTACCGTTCACATTTGAACCGGTACGGTACCGGTACCGGTATCTGAAATTCGGTACCGGTACCCAACGGTACCTTTTTTCGGTACTTTACTCTCTGTGTAATAACAAAAACATTTATTTCAGTGAAAAAATAAGTCCAAAACTCTCAATTTCAACATTTTGAACAATTGGACCCAACAATTGTTTTTCTTTTTTTTCTTCCAGAAATTCTTGTGTTTTATTTTTTCTGATAATCAAATGAAGGCATGAAACATTTATTTATTTCTAATCAAATCAAAATGAAACCCTTTTATTTTTTTGGCAAACAAACAGAGGTTTACTGTTAAAATTAATACATGGTAGAAAAATTATGTGAATATACCTTTAAAAAGTTATAATAATAATTGTATTTTTTCTACAATTAAGTCGTTAATGTGGTTGTAATAATTATTTTTATAATTTAATTGTTTTATTTAAATTTGTCAGTAAATGGAATATATAAAGACGTACATTATACTGTACAAAAGTAATACAAGTTTAATATATTTCTGTTACATGTTAAACCGCACTTTTATTTTGACAGGTTGCGTGAAGTTTCTGTGTGTATACAGTATGATATGATGCTAGTTTTCTCAAATGAAACGGTAAAATTCTCATGAAGTGACTCACAGCCTGTAAGTTCATGTGTTCATGTAGTGCAGAGGCCGAAAATCACCGCGAGTTCACGTGTGCTTCAGTATTTGTTTATTAAACAAAACCGCGTCTCCGCCATTCATACATACCGAGGCTAACGGAACATGCAGGATTCATATTTAAACCGTCTTTTTGCGTTTTAATATTCACATACACTAGTTCATATCGCGATTCGAATTAAGTGACAGACATTCTTTTATTCATCCAAAACTTGCCGAATTCCGTGGCATTCCGCGTTATAGAGTAAATTCCGTTTATATGAATGGACTCCGCCATCCTGTCCGCGTTTTCGCGGAAACCATATGACCCTAGAAATGTAAGCACACTTCAGAACATTTCGGTTTGCCCTCTGTGTTGTGTTTTAAAGAGTTGCAGGGGTGACAAGTCACAGGGTCTCTCTCTCTCTCTGTCTCTCTCGTATGCGCCCAAATGCGTTCTCAGGTACCGAAATTTGGTACCGAATGATTTCATGTGAATCGATACTCGGTAGTACCGACGCAATTCGGTCCGTACCCTTAAAAGTACCGAGTTCGGTACCCAACCCTAGTCATGATATATGATGGTTTAAAAAATGCTTGAAGTTGATTGTCATAAGAATGACTGTATTAATTAGAATATTCGTTAATGTTCATTTTAATGAAGAACAAAAACATTACAAAACTGTAAAAAATAGCATCTAGTTAATTCCTTAGATGTTATGCTTGAAACAGAATGAATAAAGGAATGAATTAATAAATAAATAATGTATGTCAAAACTACATAAACCCATTTGAAGTATAATTCTGTTATTGTCAGAGTCCGTGTCTTATTATTGTCTTAATCCCTATTCGGACGGAAATTGTTTCTCATATGGACGTCTGTGAAAATAAATTAGCATAACACCTCAGTGATAAAACTCATGGATTCGGATGGCGATTTATTCACAGTGGAGGAGCGAATTCTGTGATCCTGTGAACCCAGGAACACGTATAATAATACTTATTATTATTATGTTAAATGTATTATTATTCCAAGCATACTTTATAATATATAATCTTATTTATTATTTGATTATATAAATCTCCTGTTTAAAAATAGGATATGTATATAACTGTATATAATACACTTACTGCATACCAGCTGCTGCCATAATAAAGACCCATTCCGAATGTTTTCGTGCTTTTCTTCTCTTTCTGCTCCCACTCACTGTGGTGGAGCAGTTATAAAATATTGCTCTTCTAAATACTTTCCACCATTTCATAAATAAATTTGCATGCAACTTACACGGAAGCGCAACAGTTACCTTACGGTGTTCGGGAGTGCTCAAAAAGGGTTTAAACAATGAATTTTGAATTGATTTCTTCCCGTAAACACATAGATGTGGATTCAGACGGCAATTAAATTACCACACGACCTTAGTTTTTGCCAAAAAACAGTAGGTAATTCGGACGGGGAATTTTACATGGGTGTTGAGAGAAAAACACCAACATCCTGGATTCGGACAACATTAAAATCACCAACTACCCCCTGTAAATGGTGAAAATGCCTTACGTGCCCCTGAGAAACAATTACCGTCTGAATCGGGCTTTAGTCTTCCCAGTGTGACCTAGTTTCTGTCTCCCCTTTGATTTCGTCATTTGATTCACCTGTGTCTCATTAATGATACTCATGTGCCTCCCTATTTAAGTTTTACTCTGTCCTGTGTTCCCTTGTCCGGTATTTTATAAATCCCCTGTCTATGTGTGTCACCTGCCTACATATTTGTGGATTTACCTTTATGTGGATTATTAAAGACGGTTTGCCTTCATGATCTTCTTCGTGCGTATTTACTCGACTTCGTAGTGTGACAGTTATAGTTTCTATATAGCAAATGTGCCTTGTGTAATTCATAAAATCATTCTTTTACACACAATTTCTGTAAATATACTGTACTTCAACATACTTCAACACACACGAGATTTCAGGATGAAAAACATGACAAATGTCTTGAAATAAATCATCTGAACAATGTCTTGATGTGTGGTTGTGACTCCAGGCCATTACAATTATTAGAGAAATAATGCACTCCTGAAGTGGTAATGTGGCCACGACGCTGGAGCCTATTAATGGAATGGTCTTTCTCCATTTTCAAACAAATTAAGACATTCGATTTTTGTTAACTGAACACAAGCTCTTATTGCGATAGAAAACACTAACGGTTTCCAATGACTACAAAATATTTTTGTTTGCTGGGGTGGTAATATTATATAGGCCTATTAATAAGGAAGGGGGCCCAAAATGTTGTTTTGCCTATGTCACGATAAGAGGTAAATCCGGCCCTGCCTCCACCTACCATATTTGTCAGTGTCTCTGGGATGCGGGTGAAGTGCAGGAAGATATTAATAAAAGACTCCAGGTTAGGTTATGTGCACTGGTCAGATCTAGTTATGCTGCCCACACAGTACAAATGTTCTCATTTGGGTTCTTCTGAATGCAATAGCATCAACTCCAGACTCAAGACAGTTGTCTTATACAGTGATGATAATGCAGAAGTTACTTCACCTTCAATATGCATGATTGAGTATAAACACAACAGTGTGTGTCTAATATATTATTCATGCTGTTAGTTTATGATGATAATGAGAATACATTCATCAGCCTCTGGTTAAAACCCAATTCAGCATTATTTTTTCTCCACTTCAACATGTAAATAAATGAATGAATAAAAGATATATGACTTTACATGTATATACAAAATATGATTGGAAGTACTTCCGTATACATAGCTGTATTATTGCTGATTTATTTAGTCTCTCATTTAAATGTCCACTTTGATATTTCTTGTTTTTTTGTTATGCAGAGAGCATTTGAGTAAGACGAATGAGACTGGCCTGCACGACTATCCATCACCTTGAGACGCAGTGAAATGTTACTGAGGGGCAATTTACAAACTCTGTCTAGCACATACTAAATGTGTCAGAAGTACAGCATTACACACTGCATGAGAAACTGGCAATTCAATGGGAAATAAAATAGTCAAGAGAGAATATTCAAGGACTCTGTGTATTATCTGCAACATTATCCTATCTTAGTCTAAATAAAAATGTCCATGATTGAGCCAATATACACATTACACATAAGCTCTTATGCACAAAGACAGCAGTTACTAATTTTGCTATATTTATTTTCTCTGAAACTGTAAAAATGTTGTCTTTTCGATGGACATTCAGAGGCAGTATAAATTCTAACTTTGCTGTGTTAACTTCAACAGATTCCAAACATGTTGTTTAAATTTGGGTCAAAGTCCTTTTGGTATTGAGAGCTGGCAATATCTCTTCATCAATATGTCATTAACAACCTCTCTGTTCTTATATTCTTTTGATCGTACAGGTCTGTTTGTTGGTTTCACTAGAGGTTATATGAGAACAACCTGTGAATTTCACATGATTTTCTAAATAAATTTGGAAGGCTTTGACTGCAAGAGTTTTCTCGCATTTAAAAAAAAAAGAAGATGAAGAAGAAAAAAACTTTCATAATGTACATACTGGGAGGGTAACTTTTAATTGTATTCCAATACAGAATACATGTGGTAAAATGTGATCTGTTATGTTTACTCATGTATTTCTTAAATCATCCTTAGCATTTGCAAACCAGTAAGTGCATTTCTTAAAACTATTCGTACAAACAGCTCTACACAAATGCCTGTAACCTTCTCAAAACCCTAAGTTCATCTCTGAAAAGTAAGTTCTTGTGTCAATAAATGTAAAAGTGCCATCAGAATGACAAGCCCTTGTGTCGTAGTTCACAACAAGATTATAATGCTTGTAATGTCATAATGTTCTTGATATAACAGTGTACTCTTTCAGTATTTCCTGATATAATATGGCTTCTGTATGGCAAATATCACTTTCAACAGTACAAGTTTGCACATTACTATATGTGGGATATTGATTGCAAGAAACTGGACAGGATTTACATTTACACTTTTACTAGCAGTCAGACAAACAACAGAACAATGTCATTATAACATAGATAAGAAAAGAACACAACTCTATAGTCACATGTGTTTGTTTGTGTGTGTGCGTGTGTTTGTGTGTGTGTGTGTGTGTGTGTGTGTGTGTGTGTGTGTGAGAGAGTTTGTTACAGTATGCATATCTGTTTAAAATATATTTACTGTAAAATGTAAAATGCAACTGGGCTACCGTAATATGAAGCATTACAGTAACTATTCAGTTTTCTCGTAAACGACTCATGCGAAGCAGTTCAAAGAATCAGTCTCTCTAAACCCCTCCTTTCTGTGAACCCTCATTGCTGTGATTGGTCAGATGGCAGTGTCCTTTGTGATTGGTCTACCGTAAGGATGCAACGATTACCGGTTTGACGATAAATCATGATAAAATTCCCCACGGTTAGTATTACAGTTTCATATTTTAATTATCATTAAAACCGTATTCGTTACCGCGATCTGAACAACTCACGATAAATAAATACTGTCCAGCATAAAGTACAGTTGTAAGTAACAGTCTCACGTGCGCACAGCGGCAAAGTAGTTTTGTTTTGTGTGAAAATAGGGCGGAAAAGCTGGGAGGTTTTAAAAGAGTGCTAAGGGAATTATACAAATAAATATATGAATTATTTAATTATATGAATGTACCTCTGAAGGTTCTGACTGTCTTCAGAAACGATTCAATTTTGTTTTTATCTTCGCTCCATGTGATGCCTAAAGGAAGTGTTCTTAATCGCAATACTGCTTTGTCCATGGAGTTTACGGGAAACAGCTGTAATTCAGCTTTTCCATAAGCGCCACCTGCTGTCAGTGAGTGGATTTACAGAGACTTATATTTACATTCAGCCTGTGTGCAGTTTCTGTCTGGACAAAAATGGACCAAATTTGTATGCCCTGCTGTAAACTTTAACCGATTGATGGAAAACAAGCTTATGTGGATTTTACACATTTAAACAATTCAGATAAGTTATCTAGAATTATTTATGGAGCAGATAAAATACATATAATCATTTATTAATAAATTATAATTTTGACTTAACCCTTTTCTTTATTTAAAGGCTGAAATGTGAGGTTTACCTTTATATGAAACTTTTTCAAAGCTTTATTTGAACATTTACATTAGATATTTGAACATGCTATTAAACTGTTGTCAGTCAAGTTGTCATTTAAAATCCAAACATCATTGGTAATGTTATTGTTTTAGTGATTATGCAAACAAAAAGTCATTGTATTTGCTGTTTGTTGATTTTTAAATATAAAACTTGGTAAAGTGATTTATGTGTCGGTACTTTTTGAACATCTCCAGCACATTTTAACAATACCGTGATAATACTGATAACCGTGATAATCTTGGTCACTATAATCGTGATAAGAAATTGTCATACCGTTACATCCCTAGTCTACCGTGTACAGCGAGTGTCGGAAACGAAACGTCCATTGCCATAACGGAATGACTAGAGACTTGTCAATACATATAAAAGATGATATCTATTGTAACTTACCAATTTGAGCCGGATTCTGATGATGAAACGGTTGAAGCGGCTGATCGACAAGAGCAGAAGCAGGACTTTTCTCAGTGGTAAGTGTCAAGTTTGTGGTATTATAAGATGAGATAAAACAAATTTACTCTCAAAGCATAGGATACAGCGTCTTCTCGACATGATGCTAACCACACGGAAATTTTTACTGTGTTTGTGGACGGGCAAGTTGTTCGCGAGAACGTGGGCGGACATTATGCAAATGTGTTACTTTGTAACGTACAGCCGTAACAGAATAAGATTCAAATTCCTGACGACTCGTTTAGGCGATTGCAAGCCGACTCTTTTTTTTTAATAGACAATAACTTTATTTATCGTGCACTGTTGGCTTCACAACTTTTCAGATAGTTTATGTTCACAAACAGCTACATGACACACTGCATGAAAGGTAATATTCGAAAAGGCATAATAGGGGCACTTTAAGGTCATGACAGTGAACATGGTCCAAAGTAGGGATCCTTATTTCATCAGAAACGTGCCTACATCCTTAGTCTCTTCTACTTCTTGCTCTGTTTTGCCAGCTGAAGGTTCATGAGATGCACCTCTAAGTAATTTTAGAAAACTGGTAATCAATGGTTGATCAAAAGGTTTCCCTTCATTAGTGAAATTCAAGATTCACCTGCAGAATTCATCAATTCAGGACAAATTTAAAAGACAACAACAACAGCAAAAAAAAAAAAAAAGTCTAATAGATGTGTATAGAATCTATTCTTGACAATGAAAGCTAGCAATTTGCATTAAAATGAATTGTAAAATATATGATTTGTAGCTGTATAAACAATGCTAAAGACTAAAACATTTCTATTAAATATACTTTAATCATTTAAAAATACCAGAGACATTGACAGTCTGTTGTCTTGTGAATAGTGGATCCACCTTTCATCCCCCAAAGCATTTCTCACTGTTTATGTTCAGGTGTGTGAATAGAGACGTCTCACTATTCCTCCATAAAATTCCCAACAGGAAATTCCTCAGTAAGTTATATCCTCCTGTCACTCATAACAGCACCTTTTACACATACCATAAAAGAGGGTTCTCTTACAGCGCACATCGCTTCTGATTGTATTTTGTACAATACCTGTTGATTTTAAACACATAACACTGTTATATTCTGTGTTAATGACATAGTTTAGAGTGAATTACAACACAAGTTTAGCAGTAAAAGAGAAAATGTGACAGGTCTTAGAGCGAATGACAGGTTACACAAAACCTGACAGGTTATTCTTCAAATATGTAAATCTGAGAACAACAAAAAGAATAATGAGCTGAACTCCTTTGATCAGACTGCGCAGTTTAGTGACAGATGAGATTGCTTTGGACAGTAGCTCTCTAATAAATGAGGAGCTAAATTGCCCCGGCAATAATACGCCAGATTTTAATAACCAATGAATCATGCTCTTAAACAATTGGCTAATTGCTCTTTGCTCCAGAGAAAGGAGATGAGAGGTTATGTAATGCCAACTATCAGTGCACAGCCAACAAACCATGTGCTAAAAGATCCTGAAGTCCAGCTGAGAGATGAGAGAGAGAGCGGAGCTATGAAATTATACAACTTCTTTCCCCAGGCAGCTTTATTAAGCTGGATCTTTACTGGAGTAGGTAATAGTTTGGAGGAAGGCAGTACTTTAATAAATCCTAACTAGTTTCTCATTAACAGTAACACTTTCTTATCAAAAGTAAATCTGAGGGTTAGCTGGGTTGATTGTATTTCTTTCATACCTCCAAAGAGTTCTCAGTTATTGCTTATCTATCTATCTATCTATCTATCTATCTATCTATCTATCACTATACGGACAAAAGTATTTGGGACAGCTGACCATTACACCAAGAACAACAGGGACTTTGAAATATTGAGGGTTTATGAAATAGTGTTTTTTTTTTTTTTTTTTTACTAAATAAATCAGTGTGTATCCCTAAAGAAAAGCTGAAACAACATGTATTACCTAAAGAGTAGAAAGTAAACAACAACTATAATAAATTACGTTTATTTGAATATTTTCCCCCCTAGATCTAAAGCCTTGTTTGGCTCAGAGTAGTATTATCTGGTTATTTAAATGTGTTTTTTAATTATGCTATAAACCCTTGGTAACTGTAGGGATTCTCTGAGAAATTGAAACATATTAGAATAGGAATTTTTGTGATGCGGTACTGTATTTTCCACAACCCTTCCCTTAATTTATTTTGACCGCAATATCATAAGTAAAGCTAACTTTCACTTCACGTTGCTCGGTTCACATTGACATCTATGCCAACTTTTAAGTACTACTGGCTTCCTATCTGACTTAAAAAGAGAATTAAATCAATAACAAGCTTCTCATCATGGACTGTCCAGAAAAGTCACTGTAGTAGCCATGTCAGATACAATCCTCATCTTAATTAATTAGTTATTTTAATTAAATATATTATGCCATTGTATCACATATATGTCTTGTCGATTTCAATCAATTTGGTGTTGTGTACATCTAGGGGACATGGCTGTTCCTAATTGTAAAGTAAAGTAAAGTAAAATAATAATAATAAAATAAAATAATTATATTTTTGAATTGTTACCTGAGCCCATAAAGCACCGTGCCATCTGGATGGAGACGGATCATTCTGTTCTTCACTGTTACACCATGTACAAAGGACTTCTTGTCGTTTAGGAAGTATGTGTCCGGCACCCACAGCTGATCGGCTACCCGGTTATCCAGCGTCAGGTTCAGAGGAATCTCAGAATAGGACAGACGTTTGTCTCGCCAGGCTTGCTGGAAATACATAGTCAATGTGTAGTCCTGAAAAATAAACCATACAAAGAAGATTAATGGGTTATAAATATAAAAATGTCAAAGAAAGAGGAAAGATAGAAAGAAAGAAGGAGGCATTTTGGGGTATATTTTAAAATATTTTGGGGCTGAGTATTACATGACTTGCTTTAAAATGTGATGATGTATAACTTTAAAAGCACAGCAGTTCACATCAGGTCAAAAATGAGTTTTAAGGAGCTGAGATCTATAAGGAAAACCCAGGAGACGAGTACAGGTATAATGACAGGAGAGCACACTGAACAAAACAGCATGTAAATGAACCATTTCAATCACACTTTAAGGACAGAGTTCACCCAACACAAATGCCCTCATGTCATTAAAAACCTGCATGCTGCTAATTTTGGACTGTCAAATAACTCATTAACCTTCAAAACAACAATGACACTTGTTTTTTGCATAAGCATTTCAAAACACAAAGCATTAATCTACAAAAGCACATGAGAAAGATACAGGCAGGTGACAGTATATGGGAGACCAGAGAGACTTACAACACATTTTTCTTTTAATGTTTGTAACTCAGTGTTTTGGGGCTATTTATTTCGAACTTTGATACAATGTGCCCACATTTTTCAGCTGCAAATTAAAGTTGTGTTGAAATATATAACTAAAATGTGAAATGGGCATGCCAACAGAGAATAAGTTGTGACAGTAGGTGAGGTGAAATGTAACATTATTAGAAAACTTATGCATCAGTTAAATATTATATTTGCATTTATTTTGTGAAACAAACTCACTCATTTCCCACTTTCATGTTAAAAATTACTTCAAAGGTAAAAACAGTAAAAATAGTATTGTTAAACAGCAAGCAAATACAAAGTTCTGGCATGAAACTCTAAATGGTGCAGTCCAATAGGTCTAAATCAATCTGACCTAATGACATCATTATCACATGGCACAGCTGATTGGTTTTCTCCTGTATCAGTAGCCAATGAGCTCACTGCTCAATATTCAAATACCTGGATTTTTGCTTGCTGTAGCAGTTTGGCAGTGCACTTCAGAAACCCTCCACCTTCCCCAGCTCCACCTGTATAGATCTGCTATGAGGTGATTCGTGTATGCTATATGGGGTTATTTATATGTGTTATATGTGCAGCAGCAGTATTTCCTACATGCTCACAGCAGCATGTTGTGGATGTATTGGCAGTAGCAAGTCTCTGTTCTTGCTCTGTGACAGCAGCAACAGCGTAGCAGATCTGTCCCGCCAAGACCAAATACATTAACATTCGAGAGTTGGCATGACAGAAGTAACATAAGTTGTGAATGATAGAATTTGACGGTGTTATATCTTACAAGTACCGCTGGTTTATGTGGGTTAATGTTCACCACAAATGAATTTGCAATTTAATTTATTTACAGTTTTTAATGCAATTTAAAATACAATATATAGAGCACCCTGTCCCATCAGCACATGCTCCAGCATCTCTGTAAAAACCCTGTTGATAATAAGCTGTTAATAATAACCCTATCCTATTCCTTCACAGTACTTCCACTTTCCAAACCATGCCTCCATCACTCATCAGGAGCAATAGACAGACCTCTCAGCTTGATAGAAATGTTAGGATTGGAATTATATATTCAGCACTTACCGGGGTGTTCAAACTAGGCAAATGTCTTTGATAAAGAAAAGAAAGGGAATATATACTAAGAAAAATAAATCGTTCATGGCATGTATTAGTGCCAGGACAAATATTATTTAAAAAATGAGCGGCTACTCAAATAAAAACATTTAAAAAAAACAGCAAACTCAATGCTATTGTAACGGTGTCATGAGTAAGTGGCATTTGCAAAGGTTGTTTGAATATATGCTTTATTTTGTAGCTACCCAAGGTGACACAAGTAACGCAAAAATGGCATACTTCACATTTAAAGGAAATGTAATAATTACACTAAAATATTATATATATATATATATATATATATATATATATTGGAATAGTCAGATTTAAAGTGATTTAAAGGAATACAAAAGAAGAAAAACAACAATAACAACTACAAATTTACTGTAAAATAATCGGAACTATTTGCAATTAATATTTTTATTTTAAAATATGCACGCTCCTTCTTAATCCTATGCCTAAAATGTAGAAAACCACTTTGTTAAGGCTTCCTGTCTTGTCATATTCAATTATGATTTACAAAAATCACATAAATAACACCCATATTGTTTTTTTTGTTTGTTTTTTGTATTGTGGGTCATTTGCATTTCTGCCATAAAACAAATGTCAGAAAAATAATTTTTGGTTCTTATATTTTACCTGACACTTCACCATTAAAAATAAAAACTGGAATTCACGCTCTGCTTCAGTGAACAGAAAAGCCAACCTTACGTGTGTTTATGTTCCAGGAACACTATTGATTTTCCTTGAAATTTTAATTAGTTCCCATGACCCAATCAAAACGCAGCAGGCAAATATTATTTGTTTAACCATAAAGTAGACATGTAAAGTTTAGTACATATAGTATATATATATATATATATATATATATATATATATATATATATATATATATATATATATATATATATTTCAGTTTGGGGTTCATAAACCAAAGTTTAAAAGTTAGTTAGTATAAATAATGCAAAAAATCTGTCTGTGGCACAGGGTGTTAAATGTCAGTCCAATGCACCTCAGAGGTGATGATGAAATTTTTCTGTTTACATGCTGAGAAACCCAATCTCAGTGTTGCTCTCTTGCTGTAAACATCATTATGAAATGCCATGCAACACCAGGCAGGCTTTCATGGCTTTCTCTTACCGTCCTTAAAGGAAGTTCTGGAAAGTTTAGAAAGATATTGAGTCTTTGAGATTTAGTGAGTTCGGTTTGTATGATCAGCAAGGCTTCTTAAGGTTCTAAGCTTCTCCTCATAATTCTTTTATCAGGGCAGGTATTGGGATACTGGAGGGAGCCGTCTCCTATCAGGAAACCTGCAATCCATTTACTCCAGATAGAAGTTTGTTCGTAGCCTTCATGGGAAAGCTCTATATATCCGGTTTGCCATCAGGAACACTACAGTAAGGCAGCAAACAACGTAAAAATAGCCGTCACCATTGCTATCCTACATTTTCTCAGTGGAGGTGGCTGTCAAATGCTTGGAGATAATGAGCATCATGGTGTACAGTAAGCCAGTGTGGGTGGGGAGGGCTGATGTTTCTGACATCACAATACAATTGTATATGAACATCTTATTTTGTTTGTTAAAGGAACTGTTAAAAAACTGACCTATAATTAATTAAACAAACAAAAAGAGCTGGGGAGAAGCTGATTTCATAGAATCTCAATTCTGGCAACTGTTGATTCTGGATGTCTGGACAACAAAAATCAAACCGTGAAATATTTTGGGTGTGTAATGTCAATTGTATTGAATTGCAGGTATTGTAAGTTAATATTCCAAACATTTAGCAACACATTTGCATGTTTACAGTTAATGGTCACATTGACATGCAGGTAAACAAATTAAATATTTATATTTATAGTGTTCAGATGTTTAAATAATGTAACTTTTTATGATTGAATTATTAGCTTTTTATCAACTCACAATCTCACAACAGCTCTTAAATTAAGCCCAGTTTGAGAAACCCAGGTGTACTTTCATTTTGAATGCATTTTAAAATCTTAATTTAAAAAAATGAAATACATGTTCTTTCTCTTTGCTTGTTTTATATCAATGTGGTATGTTTAATGGTAAATTCAAAACAAGTTGCTTACAAAGTAATCTGAAAGTAATCTAAAAAGTAGCCAGATTACATTACCTAAAATGAGTAACCTAGATTACGCTACTAACTACAGTTTTCATCATGTAATCAGAAATCAGTAATGGACTACAATTTGGAAGTAATCTACCCAGCTCTGTTTTCTTTTATGATACATGAGTTTTGTGGTTCACAGAAAAATTACTCATTCTGTATTTACATGTTGTTCTTTTTGAATATTTCAATTCCAATTTATTTATAAAGCACAACTAAACACAACTACCGTTGACCAATGTGCTGTGCAAAGTAAATAACCATTAACAGAATTAAGACAGAGACAAGGTCACAAATAAAACTGCAAGACACAAGGCAAAGCAAATGCAAATCATGAATAATAAGCCAGATCAAATAAAATGTATTTTAACCTTGATTTAAAAATGGATTGGTTCTGATTTCTGTAGGTAGACTGTTCCAAAGTCTCGGAGCGGCTACGGCGAATGCTCAAGCCTTAAATTGGCAGACCTAAGCACTCTTGCAGGTCGGTGGTCTATCAACAGATCAGAGAGGTATGAGGGTGCTAAACCATTTAAAGACTTAAAAACCAATAAGAGCACTTTAAAATTAATCCTGTAGCGCACAGGTAACCGATGTAAAGACTGAAGGACAGGGGTAATATGCTCACGCTTTCGAGCTGCCGTCAGTACTCTGGCAGCAGCATTTTGAACCATCTGAAGGCAGTTTAAGGAAGACTGACTGATCCCCAAATAAAGAGAGTTACAATAATCAAGCCTTGTGGTGATAAAAGCATGGATTACTCTTTCAAAATTAGTAAAAGAAAGAAAGGACTTCATTTTTACCAGGTTCACAGCTGATAGAAGCTTGAATTCACAACTTGATTGACTTGTCTATCAAGCTTTAAGGCACTATTCAACAACACACCCAGATTTTTCATACACGGCTTTACATAATGTGCCAGAACACCAAGATTTAGATTTGGTATACAGTGTGTAAGGCGGAAGACGTAAACACCACACTCTCTGTTTTACTCTCATTCAGACTTAAAAAATTAGGGACATCCATGCTTTAACATCCAAGAGGCAGGCGGCCACCAGGTCTAATCCATTCTTATGTTTCAAAGGAAGATATATTTGTGTGTCATCTGCATAACAATGATATCTTATACCATACTTTTCAAATATATATCCGAGGAGAAGCATATACAAAGAAAATAACATGGGAGCTAAAGTAGAGCCTTGAGGGACCCCACAGTTCAAAGGTACAGAAGAAGAGTGAAATTTGCCAATATTAACTGAGAAACTCCTGTTCGTAAGATAAGACTGGAACCAATTATTTGCAATAGAGGCTTACAGTTACAGCAGAGCTAGTGGTAGGATTATGTGTAGTTTTAATGCTAAGTTTCGGGTCAACAGTGTAATTGCATGTGTAAGTACAATGTAACATATATACTCAATAAGTACATTGTTATCAAATGCTTATTTTCTGTATCTACACCCCTGATATACAGTAGGTCTGAATTTAAATTTTTGGGTGAACCATTCCTTTAATTTGGCTACTGTTTTGAACATTACAGAAATGTTTAAGCAAACATTCTCTGGAAAGAGATTTGTAAGAAGTGTCTTCTTAAGAATCAGCCAACGGGACATCATCAGTTATTCAAGCTCATCAGAGAGCTGGAATCATCTTCAGATTTCATCTGGCTCTACAGTAATGGGTGACCACCTCTTAAGAGGTAATTAAACAGAGAGGGTCGCCACGTCTGAGTGCAACAATTACTAGACACAATTAGAGCTGTCTGAAGTTCGGTCTCATTAAGTTGTTGAGTTTAAATTCAGGAGTTGCAGCAAATGCATTGCCAAGGGTGATATTTCAGTAACATGCCCTGACATTTCCTGAAACCAATGAGTGTCAACTTCCATTTAATTTGCAGTAGCTTTGACATCTCTCTTATGTAAATGATTTTGTCACACACAAAAATAAATAAATAAATAAAATAATACAGTTCTAAAACCTACAAAGTTCTAAACAATATCCAAGTTTTATAGAGATCTTTCCTTGATCCATTTTGATCCATAGAGAGTTCCAACCTAGGTGAAAATGGACCAGCTAGAAGTTCACAATAGTCTAAGTTAGTCTTTTCAGAAGAAAAATGCAATTATTTTACACAGCACCAATGATTTCCAATGAGGTGCCAAAAATATAAACAGTAGGCAATCAACAAGATTGCTCTTCTTAATGTTAGCGTGAGACAGTTTTGAAGTGATTTTTGTGGACAATGAAACATGTGCATCTCAAGAGACCAAAACAGAGGAATTCAAATATGACTGGTCATGGTTGATGGCTTTATAAACCCTTTGTAACCTAAATTACTGGTCCTGTTCTTTCCAAGGACAGCTTGCCTTGGTTGACTTCCTTTTACTCTGTGTTGGCAATAAATAGTTTTAGATACATATATATAAACTTGTCGGGTGAAGGAAGCAGTGCAGACATGAGGGCAAGGCCTGGAGTGGATTTTTTTATCCTCGTCTCTCATCTACATTTGAAGTTGCTTCTCTATTTCATGGCAGTGCTCTGTGAATTCGAGGGGCTAGAATGTGAAAGGCACTGGAAGCTCAGAGCGGCTGTGATGTAAATGACTGTTATTCGCGCTTCTGTCTTACTGTGTCTTTTCTCTGAGGGAGGTTTTTTTGTTGATTTGTGTGCATTGGCCAGGGGAAGAAATGACAGCCCCTTGATGACTACTGAGAAAAGTGTGAAGCCTCTAATCTTCTCTGCCAAGTAAAATAAATAAATAAATAAATGAATAAAAAAAAAAGCCTTCCTATTTATTAAACATCAGCAACAGCAGAATCTGTTTGCTAAATGCAAGACTGGGACTTATTCAGTCTAAAATCTGCTTTCTTATATTTTGTGTATACACAGCTGTGTAACACAAAATAAACAATAACTATTCCAATTCCTTTTAACAGACAAGTATGTGAATAATGAGTTGTATTATTATTTTATATTATTCATTCCTGTTGTGCAGTGCTGTTTCAGCTCTGTAACAACTGATAAGCAAACAGTATTTTGCAATTTGTGGAAGTAGTTTTATTAAAACATATACTAGACCTACAGAAATATATTCATTGAAAAATAAAGAAATATAAACATTGCAGTTTGATAATAGCTTGATTATTAACACAATGGCAAAAAAAAAGGTAGTACGATGTCTAATAGTAATAGTGTGAAACGTAATATACAGGTGCATCTCAATAAATTAGAATGTCGTGGAAAAGTTCATTTATTTCAGTAATTCAACTCAAATTGTGAAACTCGTGTATTAAATAAAATCAATGCACACAGACTGAAGTACTAATTGAGATGATGTTGGCTCACATTTAACAAAAACCCACCAATTCACTATCTCAACAAATTAGAATAAGGTAACATGCCAATCAGCTGATCAACTCAAAACACCTGCAAAGGTTCCATGATCCTTCAAAATGGTCTCTCAGTTTGGTTCACTAGGCTACACAATCATGGGGAAGACTGCTGATCTGACAGTTGTCCAGAAGACAGTCATTGACACCCTTCACAAGGAGGGTAAGCCACAAACATTCATTGCCAAAGAAGCTGGCTGTTCACAGAGTGCTGTATCCAAGCATGTTAACAGAAAGTTGAGTGGAAGGAAAAAGTGTGGAAGAAAAAGATGCACAACCAACCGAGAGAACTGCAGCCTTATGAGGATTGTCAAGCAAAATCGATTCAAGAATTTGGATGAACTTCACAAGGAATGGACTGAGGCTGGGGTCAAGGCATCAAGAGCCACCACACACAGACGTGTCAAGGAATTTGGCTACAGTTGTCGTATTCCTCTTGTTAAGCCACTCCTGAACCACAGACAACGTCAGAGGCGTCTTACCTGGGCTAAGGAGAAGAAGAACTGGACTGTTGCCCAGTGGTCCAAAGTCCTCTTTTCAGATGAGAGCAAGTTTTATATTTCATTTGGAAACCAAGGTCCTAGAGTCTGGAGGAAGGGTGGAGAAGCTCATAGCCCAAGTTGCTTGAAGTCCAGTGTTAAGTTTCCAGTCTGTGATGATTTGGGGTGCAATGTCATCTGCTGGTGTTGGTTCATTGTGTTTTTTGAAAACCAAAGTCACTGCAACCGTTTACCAAGAAATTTTGGAGCACTTCATGCTTCCTTCTGCTGACCAGCTTTTTAAAGATGCTGATTTCATTTTCCAGCAGGATTTGGCACCTGCCCACACTGCCAAAAGCACCAAAAGTTGGTTAAATGACCATGGTGTTGGTGTGCTTGACTGGCCAGCAAACTCACCAGACCTGAACTCCATAGAGAATCTATGTGATATTGTCAAGAGGAAAATGAGAAACAAGAGACCAAAAAATGCAGATGAGCTGAAGGCCACTGTCAAAGAAACCTGGGCTTCCATACCACCTCAGCAGTGCCACAAACTGATCACCTCCATGCCACGTCGACTTGAGGCAGTAATTAAAGCAAAAGGAGCCCCTACCAAGTATTGAGTACATATACAGTAAATGAACATACTTTCCAGAAGGCCAACAATTCACTAAAAATGTTTTTTTTTTTTATTTTATTTTTTTATTGGTCTTATGAAGTATTCTAATTTGCTGAGATAGTTAATTGGTGGGGTTTTGTTAAATGTGAGCCAAAATCATCACAATTAAAAGAACCAAGACTTAAACTACTTCAGTATTTGTGCATTTAATTTATTTAATACACGAGTTTCACAATTTGAGCTGAATTACTGAAATAAATTAACTTTTCCACGACATTCTAATTTATTGAGATACACCTGTATAGAGACTAACCTGTTGAACTGGTTTTAACTTGTCGCAATGTTAAAACAAAATTTACAGCATGAAAAATAGTGCAATGCAAATAATCTGCAATAAATATTGTGGCCAAAATATATGAACACAAGCCTCTGCTGACAAAAACTGCTTATGTTAATGATTATGGCTTTGTTTTGTTTTGTTTTGTTTAGTTTTTCTTTGTTTAAAGGAAATAAAGCAAAAAATATTGACTTCTGAAAATCCTTTTTAATGCTTTAGTTTGACACAAAATATGACCTTTTGGAGGTATTTCTCAGAAAATTGCACTTAGTCAACCTATCATGAAGTTATTATTAATTAATTAATTAACTTCATAATAATAATAATAATAATAATAATAACAATAAAATTCATAATAACAATAACATTCATTATTATTATTATTATTATTATTATTATTATTATTATTATTATTATTATTATTATAGTTTCTGTCCCCTTAGATTCAGCTCATGGAAAAAGAGCAGCTGTTCACACACCAGCTGAGATTTACCCTAGATGTTTCTGAAGTCACAGCAGGACAGTTGAATAAAGCCTCACACTCAAAATACACACAATCAGAGCCGTATCAGCACTAGGAGTGGGAAGTCATATAAGCTAGACCTCTGTGCGTATCCCTTTATTCTCATAGATGAAGATGTAGCGCTCCGCCACAGAATTTAGACAGTCTTTGAGCAGATTGTACACACTATGCTTTGGCTCTATAATGAAATGCCATATGTTTCCCCTGTGCATCTCACGACTGTTATGTCTCTAAAATGAAAAAAAAAAAAAAGATACACAAGGCCACTGCAGTGCTGATTTTTTTTTTTTTTTTTTTATGCTACAGACTGCTGCCATGATCAATTTTGACAATTAAAGTAAATCCTTTTAAGTCCTTTTTGTTTGTGATGCACAAAAAGTGCAAAGACAAAAGTGAAACCTGCAATTATTCAATTAACAAAACAGCTTTCCGTACACTTACAGGTGTGAAGATGTTTGTGGTGCTGGCATGGCCTGTGTTTTGCCACATGAATGTATTTTGTGGTGTTTTTTGATGGTGTTTCATAAAAAGTGTTATTTTGAACCCCGTTTATAAGTTAATGCTGTTGTTGTTTCACTTATTTGTTACCTAGTGGTCTGCTGAAAATCTTTAACCTAACTTTTTTTTTTTTTTTTTCATCATCCTACATAAGGTAAAGAACATTCTGTGAAAATGTAAGGTAACACTTTAGTTCGATAGTCCACTTCAGACATTCTACTAACAGTAAGTAACTTTGCAACTACATGTCAACTAGCAGTCATTAGAGTATTAGTAGACTGTCTGCTTAATATCTTCTAACACTTTATTTTGATGGGTCCACAACATACAACATACTGACTATGAGAAATTTTGCAAGTATATGTCAACTTCTTCTACTAACCCTAAACCTAACCTAACAGTCTAATCTGAGAATTATTTGACATGTAGTTACAAAGTTAATTATAGTTAGTATAATGTCTAAAGTGGACTATCAAAATAAAGTGTAACCAAATGTAACCTTTATATCTATAACAGTGACTGAGTAAGGTCATGTCAAAGATTGGAATTATAG